>NC_138750.1:32423488-33057655 GCF_965113315.1 Podarcis vaucheri | reverse complement strand
CTGCAGAAAAGAGGCACCGATCACTGACAAAGCCACTGTGTTGACACCTTTCCAAAGAGGTCCCTTCAAGAGGGGATTTACTACATCCATCTCATTCCTGTTTAAAAAAGACAAGCACCAGGATGATCTATTTTCACCACGTGAGTGATGTTTCCTCTTATGCTACAAAAAACAGTTTTTGCAATGTGCAGGAATGGCCAAGCGGTGTGGGGTTCATAATGAACGCGGTGCTTAATGTGTGGTCACTGGGCCAATCAAAATATCTTGTGCTGCTTAAACTGTTAATGTTTTTTCAAAGCTAGCCCCGAGCATCAGGCTGAAGCACTAAATAAGGCACATAAGTGGCAGACACCTTACCTCGGCTATGCCTGGTTGATCTGCGTTTTGTTTTATTAGCTGAAGGAAGCATGCTAAGGAAAAACACAAACACTTGGCACTTTGCGGACTGTACAAAATCTTCAAGGGCCAAGGTAGAGATTGACCATTAAAAAGAAAGCATCGTGCGAATGTCCATGTGCAAGGTTTCCAAGGCAACGTGCAGCCGAGAATTTGTATTCTGTTAGGCAGTGTCAAAGGCATAAACTCTTTGACCTTCCCTCTAATCACAGCACTTGTAATGGGAATATGTATTAAATGTCTCCAACGGCCAAGCCTAATTTGAACAACTGTGAAAACACTGCTAATTGCAGAAAGGCTTTGGTGATTTAAATAGGAATAACTTAAGCCTTCTTCTGAACAGGGCATTATGGACCAAATGGGGAATACACCATGCGCCAAAGAGCTCTGCTCATCTGCATGGATTAATGCACTGTTATTAACATATCCCACATATCATTTTTATCCAATGGATAGAGTGCGACTAGTGGAACATCTTACTGTGAGGTACAAAAAAGCCCCTCATGCACTGCAGTGTGGAAAGGTTAGGGGTGGGGAACTTGTGGCCCTCCAGATTTTGCTGAGCTGCAACTCCCATCATTCCTCACCATTGGCCATGCTGTCTAGGGCTGATGTGAGTTGCGGTTCAGCAACATTTGGTTCCCCATCCCTGGTCCAGATGGAGAAAGCAAACGGGAGGCAGGGCGTGCACGAGACCTGGAATGCTTCCGAGACTTGTGTCACTAATTGACTGATACTGTTTCCATGGGAGACCGGGAGATGACGTGGAGGCATGATGGCCTTTATCTCCCTGACAGTATCCCAACAGGAGGAAGGGGGTGCGGTGGGGGTGGTCTGCCCCGGAACTCACCACTGAGGGGGGTGACAAAATGCCAGGCGGCACTCACTGTGCGGCCTGCAGTGCGCCTGAGCCACGCATCTCGCAGGCTCCATGCTGACCCAAACAGTCTGCTCCCCCTCAGCTATAGGGCGGCTGAGTGGGAGCAGGCAGGCAGACTCCTCAGAGGCCCCATGGAGTGTCCTGCCCCGGCTCGCCCCACCCCACGGCAGCTGGCCCTACCCCTGGGCGCAGGGAATGCGCACCACCCCAGGTGCCCGATTGGCTTGCTCCACCACTGATGGGAGGGGCAAATTGTAGGGTTTTGCATGCATGTCTACTGAGTCCTTTATTGTCAGTTTGATTTTGTGATTTAAATGCTGGCTTGGCTACCGAAAAGGGGGAAAGGCATACATATGTTAAACAAAATCATAGTCTTTGATAATATGGCTGGAGAAAGCTGATCCTGGAGCTCTTCTCCCCAGAGCAGTATAATCCAGAGTAAAACAGAGGGGCAAAGTCTGTGCCATCAAAGTCCTGAGGTCTGATTGATTTAAGACATAATGGCATGGTTGCAAAAAAACCCTGTTGAGCCCTGATCTCCAGCAGGATGAGATTGCAGGAGTGGGTCTCCAGCTATAGGCAGTCAAAAAAACCCAGCAGCACAAATCTTAAATTCAGTTGACCAGTGCAGGTACTACCTAGAATGTTGATCTATGTTCCTACTAGTTTTCAGACAAGATTGTGGTTTCCCTTTGCTTTTGGGGGGAAATAAAGAATTTATTTCTTCAGAAAGGCTCAGAATCAACCTTACCAAGACATTGGATAAGAAGTAAATTTTCCAATTGCCAACAAGTAACTCAACATAATAGATACTCAGTTGGATCCTCAATGCGCTGGAACAATAAATTTAACATGCTGATAAGAACCCACAGAGAACTAAATAGAAATGATGGACACTGAAGGGTCCCTCCCCATTTTTTCCCTTTCCAAAGAAACAGGCTTCTATTGCTTGTGCAGTCTCTTCCCTTACTACTTAGGGCTGAGAATATCACAAGAACAGACTTTCACACTAAATGTTGGCAGTTCTGCTTCGGGACCCATCTGTCCTGCTTTGGAACCTAAGAAAAATAGATTAGCCTGAGTTGATTTTAGGAGGTGGGGTTTTTTTTGGCAAAGGCAGAAGGATTGCCAGTGGGAAGACTGTGGCTCTCATTATATCCAAGCCATTTCACCTGTCAATCTAACTTCCCGTTCTCAAAAAAGTAGAATTCAAAATAGGCCAGAACAGCCGTTGTTAAAATGGATGTAAATCCACTGATTTCAAGGGAACCACATAATTTTACGCCATCTGGGCAGATGGTTCTCAGGATTAGACACAATTAGTAGTGTTTTTCCTACATTGAATCAGTTTCAGAAGCTGTCCTCTAGGAATGATCTAATGAATTTTTCAAAGCCAAACTCACCAAAATAAACAATTTGCTTCTTCTTTCCAGAATACATGGGTGGATGAATGTTTGACTGGATTAAGATTTGTGCTATTGTTTTTTAAAGGCTCCCTATAGTTGCCACCTGCTCCTGGAATCTCACCCATCAGTGGCTTCAAGGGCTCTTTTTGCATATGAACATATGAATCAGCATCTTTCTGCATGGTGATTTAGTTTTGCATAACAAATATGCAGAATTCCTCCTTCCCTTCATGAGAAGTTCTGCATTATTGTAAACATAATAATCCATCCTCAAGTATTGTTATATCATCAGGGTGCAGGAGGGCACAGTGGGAAGAGCATGGGACTCCTGAGTGGGTACATCCCTACTGAAAAAGGATAGCATTTCATCAACGTTTGCCTGGTTGCAACACTTCCTTCTGAAGGCAAGACGCGTTCTGGAGCCGAAGAGCTCTGAATCATTCAATAAGAGTCAGAAATCTGCTTCCTGCTTGTTGGGTGGATTTTGCCCATGATACTCTCTTATCCACCAAGCAGGTCATTAGATTTGTTTTGATCCAGCTGAGTCATGGGCTATTAAGTCTTTTCATCCTAGATGCAAATGGGGAGAAGTGCAGTCGTGTGGCATCCCTGTGATTCCCCCTTTACATAATTACATAATGTTAGGGCACTTTGGACAGCAAACAAGCAAGCAGTTTCTGTTGGAGTGCAATAGGTATCATGCCCTATAACTATACTCCATGGCGCAATATCTAGAGTCTAGGGACAGTATCTTATTTCTCAATATACTCCCACTCGCTGGATCATCACCTTGTCGTGGTGAGTGGGCTTGCATGTTCCTATGACCCTTGTGAGTGAAGCTGTTGGGAACCTCACACTCCCAGCAGGGTCACCCAAGGAGGTAAGGTCAAAGGGAAGGAGCTAGACAAAGAATGATCCAAGAAGTCCTCAACGGCAGAACAGGCGGATGATAACAAGCAGTATGTTACAACGGCTGTGAAGGCGGATGAAAGCTGCAGCAGATAGGAATCTACCGGTTTGTCATGACTACTTCATGCCATCGGAACAGAGCCCTACTGCAAAGACTGTGTGTTGGTCAGCGTGCAATGATCTACACACATAAAACAAATTAACGCACAAGTGTCTTCCAAAAACCCAAGCCAAACCCCAAAAGTCCCATGGCGATCGGCAAATGGTAACGGGGGCAGGATCGTGAAATCTGGAAGCCCCTAGTCATGAACCAGCACATGGGCGATGGATACAGATTCAGTCATTCTGACTCAAGGAACGAGGCAGTTGATCAGCTCGGCAGCTGCATCCATGACTGAGCAGCCCTTTTTAGGATCCACTCTGCTCACCCCGAAAAGGGGGAGGAGCTAGAAAAGGTGCCCTAAACATAGTCTGTCTCCCTTTTTCCCTGACTGAATTACTGCGCCCAGTGGGGTCACCACCTAGCGGTTGTAAAAGACAAATGAACTTTGGAACATGGAATATACGGGCTTCGTCGGATAACACAGACAGCGAGCGTCCTGAATGCAGAACTTCCATCATTGCAAGAGAGCTGTGATGTTTTAACATCAATATTGAAGCACTTTAAGAGACTCGAAGAGCAGGTGAGGGACAAATGAAGGAAGAAAAAGGAGGCTACACATTCTTCTGGAAAGGTCTATCTGAACAAGAACATTGAATACATGGGGTAGGCTTCGCTATCAAAAATGACCTTGTGAAGCTCCTGTCAGAAGTCCCTACCGGCATTAATGAGTGACTCTTAACCCTTTGAATAAAGCTCACTGCAGCTTACCTGCCAACTGTCTTAGTTTAGCTGAGTCAGTAATAATGGAGATGTGATATTTAGATGGGCCTATGGAACAACCAAAAGTGAAATAACAGTGGTGCCTGTTTTTCTGTATCTCGAGCTTGGGGAAACTATTTGTTGAGAGAGCAGCTGTATTTTCTTTGCCATGTTAATATGAGAAGCTATCATGTTGGCACATTTAGCATTGCTAACATACTGTACTTTCCCCCTGACCGATGCCAGAAGATCTGCCTGATAATGATGCGTACTTGCATGAACAGGCAGAATGCAACAACAATTAATTCTGCACACTAGGCAGAAGCCAGACAGCGCAGTGTTAATCATTCGCTGGATGTAAATTTGACAGGCTGCTTTCGCTGGCACTTAAGAGGGCTTTTAAGCCTGCCATGTCTGTGCACATCCAGCAGATTTTGGCACTTTGAATTCCATGTCAACTGATGCTTCGTTGTTGGCAGGGGGCGGGGGGGGGGGCAGAACAGGCACTTTGCTTTACTCAGAGAAAGCAAAGGTAACTTCACACACAGAGGATACCCCTGAAACTCTCCATACAGATCAATCTTTACTTATCAGGTAGCATAGGAGCCAAGTCCTAGGAGCCGAGGTCCCTTTGCCCCTCCCCCAATATTTGAGGGGGCTGGGTCCCCCCCCAAGTTGATGGGCGGGTGTGCACGCCTCATTATGTGATTGATTATGCAGAGTGGGGCTTACTTGTGTATCTATAAGGATCAGATTTTTCAACAACCTTACTTTTACATCTAATTTTTTTAATTTGCTGTATTCAAATTAGGTGCCCGTTCAAAATTATTTGGAGACTAGGAAATCGGGTGAGATGAATATTTTATTCAAGTTGGCACCCCTGTCAGGTAAGGATCAGAATGTGTGGAGTTTGAGAAAGCAAGAAAAGGAAGCTCACTTACTGTCCATCTCACAACTAATATGCACTTCCTGTGTGACTTCTTATTATAGACCAGGATTAGAGAACGCCTTTCAGCTTAGAGTCATAGAATTGTAGAGTGGGAAGAAACCATGATGGTCATCTAGTCCAACCCCCTGCAATGCAGGAATCTTAAGCTTGAGGGCCAAGTGCCGGGGGTGGGGGGTTAAGAGTCAGAAATGGGCTGAGCAACAAATGTAAGTCACTGTATTTTTCTGTCTATAAGATGCCCCCCCACGTATAATACGCCCCCTATTTTGGGGGACTATTTTGGGGTGAGATGTATCAGTGTATAAGATGACCCCTAATTTTTGAGGAAAAAACCTAGTCTTATACATGGAAAAATATGGTACCTTTGTGCAGTAGGCTATTTTCTTCACACACTCTCACACCCTTCTTCAACTGTAGTTTGTTAAGGTTACTAAGAATTGCTAGGAAACATCTATTTCCATCTCAAAACTATAATTCCCAGAGTTCCCTGGGAAGAGGGTCTGATTGCTAAACCACTCTGGGAATTGTAGCTCTTTGAGAGGAATAGGGATCTCATAACATCTCTCAGCACTTTTGAGAAACTGCATTTCCCAGTAACCTTTGGGGGAAGCAAAGGCTGTTTAATGTGGTATGGTACAGCTTCAAATGCACAGTGCAGATTGTCTGTGTGTTTGTAGGCGATTATATTTGTCTCTATAAATTTTTGAAACAACACATTTTCAGTTAACAACAGAAGTTATCAACAATTCGACATACTTCTGTTGCTTTCTGAGTTATCTGAAGTAGTCTAACGGAGAACGCAAATTAACAAAATAAGTCATGAAAAAATCCCAAAGTGGCAACTGAATAGTCTATATATGCACCTCTGGTATTTCTATTTCCTTCTGGAAAAACTCCCTCCTCGTACATCACTTGTTGCAGATTCCACAGCGACACCACATGCAACAGCTGCCTGCATAGCTCTCTCTCTCTCACACACGAAATCTTGGGAGTCTGTTTGCAGGGACTTGATTGTGTGGCTGCACATTGCATGCATCGGATAGCTCAGTGCCACAGCTAATTTCTACCCACTCAAGAGAACTTAAATACCAAAAAACCTTCTCATTCCTGGGAGCAGCCCAACATTAAAATTCCTCTGTCGAAGTTGTTTGGATCGGCCTCCTTCCCCAATACAGATGTCTAGGAACAAGCACCATCAACTCCACCCAACATGGCAAATAGTGAGGAACGGTGAGAAGCTGTAGTCTAACAACAATTTAGGGGAGACTGTTTCCGGCTCTCGTCACACAACATGCAAAATTGGCTAACCTCTACAGTGATAATGTACTTTGTGCTTCGTTGACATACTGATATGTTAGACATCCTGTGGTAATATTCTTTTAGAGGGGGTGAGGCATTGCATTTTTGGACAAGCACTTTTAAGAACGTTGTATTGCACACCCCTTTAAATTTGGCTTTTCATTTACTTTATTTGTTTTATTTTGTTGCTAAATCACTTTGAGACATACCTTTTTTGTATAAACCAACTGACAGATGTAAAAAACAACAACATCCACATATTTACATGTTTTGTGGAAGTGAAAGAGGAATCGGAGGGTCTATGTCAGGGGTCAGCAAACTGTTTCCGCAGGGGGGCAGTCCACTGTCCCTCAGACTTTGTGGGGGGCCAGACTATATTTTTTGGGAGGGAAAGAATGAATTTCTATGCCCCCGAAATAACCCAGAGATGCATTTTAAATAAAAGCACACATTCTACTCATGTAAAAACACCAGGCAGGCCCCACAAATAACCCATAGATGCATTTTAAATAAAAGGACACATTCTACTCATGTAAAAACAAGCTGATTCCCAGACCATCTGCGAGCCAGATTTAGAAGGCGATTGGGCCAGATCCAGCCCCCAGGTCTTAGTTTGCCTACCCATGGTCTATGTCAAGAAAGAACCACCGCTCACAGCAGTTTGTGAAGAAATAAACAGAGAAGTTTTGTTCTTCCTTCTTTAGGCCTTATACATACAGTAGAAAACTCTTTCAGAGCCACACAGCCATCACAGCATGTGCTTCCTCACTAGAAATCATGCAACTCTGCTTGATTGCTAAGCAACACCCCCCCTTAACTGACTTACTGATAGCAGAATTAACCCTTAAGTTACAGACTGAATGGTCCCTACTGTTGGCCTTCCAGCAGATACACAGTCTAGTTGTTAAGGTTGTATCTCTATCAGGGTAATGGCCAAAGTGAGGTGCAGAAAACCAACCCTAGATCTTTCAATGAGCACTAGGCACACTTCCACAGTCTTGCTTCTCCTTTGCAGGAGAGTTATGATTACTACCACTGTAAGTATTTTGTCTTAGCAGCCTTCAGTTAGGCTTGAGCTAAGAAGCAATAGGAATTAATGTATGACTGTGGCATGGCTCTTAAAGAACTGTGCCGGCAACACTGTCTTCATTTATTTCACTGAGGTTTCTGCCAATGCATCACTTCAAGAACTGGCCTATTGAGAGCATAAATGCTGCTGCTGATTTGCCGTGTGTGTGTGTGTGTGTGTGTGTGTGTGTGTGTGTGTGTGTGGTGCACACACCAAATGGCCCAATTATTCTTCTTCAGTTCCTTCCCCCTTAAAAAAAAACCCATCAGAGCGTTTAAGCCAAGAACAGTACGGTATAATTAATTACATGATGTGTGCAATAGATCTTCTAGAACTTATTCTTTCAGTGTGTCGTGACTGTTTTTAATTATAATTCTTCTCTCAGCTTTGCAAAGCTTATAATTATGGAGAGATACATGTGTGCCTGCATCTGCTGAGGGACATGGAATAAGTACAGATGATATCTCATCAACTCTTCTTTTTTTCAGAAATGTTCTGCAGGCTGAGGCTTTCGGATTTCTGAAGGCTTTTTGTCTGGCATATAGGTCTTCAGAGCAAATAATAAGGCAGAATGGGTCTGTGTTCATACATGTTCAAGTTTGTTGACTTGCCATCAGTATGCTGTGACAACAAAGGAAACTTCCAGGTAGAAGGAGTCCAGGCAAGCCAAACTGAAATGCATCTTAGTGAACACACTGGATGGATTATTGCCAGCAGGTTACAATCTTCGTTGAAATGACCACTGAAAAGATACACCGAAGGTTCAAAAGGCTTATAGTTTATTCTTATTATCCTGTAGAAGAGAGGTGAGGAACCTTTGGCCTGGAACCTGAATGTGGCCCTCCAGATTTTCCATCTGGCCCTTGAGACTCTCTCCAGATCATGCCTCTCACGGTCCCTGCTCCATGCCTCCCTCAGGTGCTTCTGCCTGACTGGGTACATCCTTGCAGTGAGACCGTGCCTGTTGCATCAGGAAGGAGAGATACGTTTCTGGGTCTAAAACCTGTGACCTTTGCACGGCTGGCATAAGACTACAGTACAAAGATGAGAGTCAAATCTGTTGCAAAGGGTAAAAGAGTATTGGGAAATGATCCATAACGAACTGAAAAAAAAAAGTTTAAAAGTATTCCCCCCCCAAAAAAAAAAAACCACACACACCAGAATCCTTTCTGTTGGGGATAATTCAGACTGAAATTCTCAGGTGTCAAGAAAGGTTATTTATGTATGCAACAACTGTGGACCATGTTTTGTTAGCCCCAAAAAGGAAAATGAGCGAGGCCCCAAGTAAAGAAGAGTGGCAACTAAAGTTGACAGAATATGTGCAGCTTGCAGACTTAACATATAGAATAAGAGAACAAGAACAACATACGTTTAGAGAAGATTGGAAAACGTTTATTGAATGTATGGGAAATAACTGTGTATAGCTGAAAACACTGGCAGCATTAAGGTAAATTCAACAGTGTAAATAAGTTATGATGGGTGTAATAATGGAATACTAAAAGGTATAGTTTCTGTAAAATATGCAAGGATTTATGATATGTAAAATGAACCATGGAAAGAGAAGGGAAGTCATTGATAACTTAAGGATGTGTAAATGAGTATTTTAAACTGTAAAACAGAAAATTTAATAAAAATGATATAAGAGAGTCAAATCTGTTGCCCCACCCACTTCATCTCTGGCCCTATCTACTTTTTATATCTTTGGCTCCACCCACAACTAGCAAGCAACCCCTGGATGGTCTCACATGATGGAATGCAGACCTCTGGCTGAAAGGGTTCCACACCCCTGCTGTCAAACCAATTGCAGAGATATTTCAACATATATCATAATCACTGGGTGTGACACAGTAGGAAAGCTGCCATGAGCCAGTTGAGTTTTTGCCACTATTACTTGTGGAAGGAGAAAGAGCCCTATACACTTAGGATTATCATCTTCTGCTATGGCAGCAATGAGATCTGTGGGTCTTGACCTTTGATGGTAACCTGCCAGCTAAATTAGTCTACGAGAAGTTACCTAGACTTTGTGCAGATTTGTAAAAGGGGTAGAATTTTGTTATGTTCTTTAAAAGCAACTCTCTTGAAAGTGTGCTGCAAAAGAGAACTAAGTGATGGTTAGTGGGAAAGCTCAGATGATCGCATCTCGGCTTACTGATGTGAATGAGCCGTTCAGCCATGTTTACAGTCCTTTCACAGCTCCCTTTGTGGTGGGGGCAAGCAAATCAGGAAATTTCTCTTTAACTATCATTTCCCATCTCACCCAAACTGTGGTTAAGAACATCAAATCAAGCCAGGACAGGAAGTGAACTGTGAGCCACGGCTTAAAATCCTTGGTTGTTCCAAAGCTGTTAAACAGACTTTGCTGATTTGGAGAAAACACAAAATTATAATTAATGGAAGACATTCTGGCTTGTTTACTTGCTCACATGAATGAGCAAAGGGTCTTGCCTGTGTGGCCAAAAGGCTTGTTGAGGAGGAAGAGGAAGAGGAAGAGGAAGGAGCAGGTGGAGGAGGTGGAGGAGGTTGAGAAAGAGCATCTGAACAGGGACTGTGTGACTTAGAGCTTGATCTTCTGGAATCTCTTCTGCATGATTGACCCAACCACTGCAAAATTCCACGTTCTTCAGCCACTCTTCAGCTACAAGACACTTTGGAAAGTTGCATTTGGATTTCTTTTATGCTATTGTAATCAAATTGTGCACCATGGTCCCTGAGCTCAGAGGACAATTTTTTGCCTTTGTTTGGATACAACTGGACACCATTTTGAATCAAGATGGTGGATGGAAGTTTTCAAAACTGTGCTGATTTTAACCACTGATTTTAAAGCTGCACAGATTTTGATTTTGATTTTACATGATTCCTGTGCTATGCTGGGAGTGAGGCTGCTAGTTCATGCATATTTCAGTAATCATAAACTAAAGAGTCCATAAGTCTTGAGAGACAATGCAAGTCTAGGGCCTAGAAACAAGCATAATGAACAAACTTTGCTGCCCTGGAATGTCATCACCAATATAAACCCTGTCCATTTTATTGGACCAGAGCCAACTGAGCAATTTGGATATCAAGATGAATATGACTTTGTTTGTGTCTGTGTGCTCCTGACAGACATGGAAGGATAAATTCAGCAAAGATTATAAAGCACTCAGATGCTGTGTAATATGAACTGGATGATCCCGTGGATTAGATTTACGGCTTTGCTTCAAGTCCTAGCAAGTGCAAGGTTTAGCCTGAAAACATCTTTCTGATTCAAACTGAGGATGATGAACATGTTCGCGAACAGCCATCCTGCAAAGGTTTCCATTATGCTTTTTTAATCAAAGCATTTGCAGCTTGCACTTGATCTGAGACTGCTACTCAGATAAATTCTCTGGTGGGAATGACATTATTGGCTGGGCTTGTGAAACAGACAGACGGCAGTCAAAACACTCATGCATTTGGGTGGATGACTGGACTTAACTTGGGGAGAGGACTCGTGCTGAAGCTCCAACTCAAACAATCCAAGATGCACTGGCTCCATTTCCAACCTTCATGCATTGAGTGCCAAGGCTGTAGAACTGTGTTTACCTGAAGATTCTCGGAAGGGGTTGTTGTATTCAACTAAGTCCTATTCAGAGTAGACGTGCTGAAATCAATGAACCTAATCTCATCAGACCTATCAGCACCAATGGACCTACTCTGAGTAGGGTAAAAAGGTAAAGGACCCCTGGATGGTTAAGTTCAGTTGGGGTATGGCACTCATCTCTGCTTTCAGGCCAAGGGAGCTGGCGTTTGTCCACAGACAGTTTTCTGGGTCATGTAGCCAGCATGACTAAACCACTTCTGGCACACAGAACACTGTGACGAGTGCCAGAGCACTGTACTTGATCTGGTACAGTGGAGCCTCTGGTTACGTTGCCTCCAGCTTACGTCACCCTCGACTTGTGACTGGCGCAAACCTGGAAGTACCGGAACGGGTTACTTCCAGGTTCACACCGTTTGCACACATGCAGAAGTGCTAAATTGTGCCACACGCGTGCGCAGACACGACACTTTGGGTTGCATCATTTTCGGGTTGTGGCGGGGCCTCCGGAATGGATCCCCACTGTAACCCAAAGTTCCACTGTATGCTTTCGATCTGCTAGGTTGGCAGGAGCTGGGACAAAGCAACAGGTGCTTACCTTTGCATGCGGATTCGAGCTGCTGACCTTACAATCAATAAGCTCAAGAGGCTTGGTGGTTAAGACCACACTGCACATCACCCAAGGTCTGCAGTGTAGCCAGCCAATGGTGGAGCATTGAAGTGCATCTGGTGAAGGGTAAGGTAGAAATCTAATAAATACTGTATATACAAACATATTTGGATGACTTCCAGATTACCTACCAGGTCAATGCAACCCAATCTACCCAAACTCAGCCCACCAATGTGTAGCGTGACTTGCCAAGAGCTAGACAATCCCCTGGTTTTACAGATTTACGAAGACAGCAGAACCCAAAGTCTTGTTCTTGCCCTTGTGGGCTGCTATATATTCTTATACAGAGCAAGTGTTTAATTACCAAAAAAGATTTTTTAAAAAGCAACCCTTTAAATATTTCTGACCACTTCTACAAGCTGTTGGCAGGTAACATTTATCTGACTTCATTTCAGATTGTAATTTTTAAAAAATAAAAAAATAGAAATATGCTCATACATATTCATTACCACACACCAGTTAAATGCAGCACTTGTTGATAATCTGGCATCTTTAAAAAATATTTAGCTATAGGAGATAATTGGAGTTACTACAGGCAAAGAAAAAGTTACCTTTTACAACAAAAAACCCCATCTGTTAACTGGGGAAAGTGGGGAGCTGTTATTATATGTTATTTATAATGTGAGCAACAGCAAAAAATGGGAACAACAACTTATTTTCTATCAGACCTTTCAATGGCACACATTTTGCCTCTTTGCCCAGCATGTGCTATTCAATCAATTAATGTGTTTATGAACTGGAAGAATATATTGATTAAGACCTCTGCGACCTTGAAATTGCTTTCAAGAATAGTACAAGTCTATTACATCTCTCCACCCCCCCACCCCCCTTATTGAAGTGGGACTCTTCAATATTCAGAAACATTTTTAGCTGGAGAGAGAGAGGAGAGAGAGAGACAAATCGATGCTCTAAGCAGCGCCTGTTGAATTGTACATTGTTCTTGTTTGTAGAATGCTCCCAGAGAGCTTGGCAAAGTGCATGGTGCAAGTGTCTGTCAGATCTAAAGGATCTGCACAAGCCCCTGTCAAATCCAAAGCTGTGCTGTTTACACGTTTTGTATTCTTCTTCCTCCTTCTTCCTTGATAGAAGTCCTTCATGTGGCAGGCAGTTCAGATAGCTTATGCTCCTATCCAGAACTTTGCATGGTCTGTGATGTCCATCTAGCCATGCTCACACATCTATCCCATCCATTGTAATGAATGGTGATGCCTTTTTATATAGGCAAGGGGCCTAGGTCTTAGAATAATAGAATCATGGAATTGTAGAGTTGGAAGGGACCGTGAGGGTCATCTAGTTCAACAACCTGCAATTCATGGATTCATTACCGAATGTGGGGCCTTCCCACCACAGCGGGTACCTATTTATCTACTTGCATTGGTGTGCTTTCAAACTGCTAGGTTGGCAGGAGCTGGGACAGAGCAATGGGAACTCACCCTGTCGCAGGGATTTGAACTGCTGACCTTCTGATCGGCAAACCCAAGAGGCTCAATGGTTTAGACCACAGTGCCACTCGCTTATTTCAGAGCAAGAGACCTAACCAGAGGAACTGTGGTCTTGCTTCCTGCTTACACCACCTCACAGTCCTTACTCCTTTCAGCAATAACTGAACTTTGTAAACCTTTTGTGGAATAAGCATAATTTTTTAGGAAAATGAAGTTATAATGTTATTCTTAAAAAAAACTGTGAAAGGCCTGGCCAGGGCGAAGGCCTGTATTTCGGAGCTTTATAATTTAGGAAGACTTTGGAAGAACTGGTTGACAAGTCTTATCAGTCGTGTGCTTGCTTCGGCAGCACATATACTAAAAAATTGGAATGAGACAAGTCTTATTAGTCACTGACGTATGAGCGGATTTTATTTGCTGCTATTCTGGGCTTCTGGTGCACCAGGGTTTACACCAGGGTAATAGAGTTAGCCAGGGTGCCAGAAGGGATACAATTTATGAGCTTTCTCCATTATCTGCACAGCAGGGGGTGTTCAGTCAACAGTGCAAAGGCCAAGCTGAAGCATTCCCTGCTGGTTACCTGCTTTCAGCAATAGGAGTCGCTGTTTGGTAGTACCCAATTGGTTCAATTCTAGAGCCCCCTATTGGTGGCTCTTAGGTAATTAACAAAATACAGAGTGCATTCATGAAACACAGTGTTCATTCATAAAGCAGTAACATAAATCTCAATTGCTACATATTAGGTGTATATTTCAGCAGTTGAACGTACAGCTTTATGGCCATGCTGTAGTGTAGTGCTTATGTGACTGCGGATAAAACGGCTGAGCTCATTGTCTCGGGGTTTGGGGGGGAGAGGTGACAAAACTGATTTCCAATAAGTGCCCCCCCATTTCCATAACAAGTCCTTGAGTCTGAACGCTGAACAGTGACCCCAGGGACCTATAAGGTGCCAGGCTTCCAACCCCTGCACAGTCTCATCAGAGCTAACTTTAAGGCAATTGGAGCAATTTGGCCAAATTGGGCTCCATGTGCCACACACCAGGGCAATCTAGATGGATTTTATTTATTTCTACAGGATTTTGCATACTTTGGCTGTGAAGTGGGGCCCTACCCAAAAAAAAAAAAAAAAAAAGATTTAGAGATCTGAGTTGCCCTGCCCTCGCATGAAGTCTTGGGTTTGCAATTTTGGGAGAGGGGAGGTTGCCTGCTGGGGAGCGGGCAGGCTGGTGAGGCCCCCTAGATTTAGAGGCCCTAGGCTTCAACCTACTTAGCCTATACATAAATCCGGCACTGCTGATAGCTTAGCTGGAAAGCAAGTGATGTTGGGTAGGGCTTTGAGGGGTAGGAGCTGGAAAACCATTGTCCTCTGCAAATGTTCCCACCTCCTCATCCTGTGCCCTTCTCCGTTTGGCTTGACCATGCCAGCTGGCACACACTTTGCCCACCCGCCTGCCCACGTGTTTATGGGCATGCACTCCCCATGTTCTGTCCCCTTCACTCACCTTGCTGTAAAACAACAGCACCATAAAGGAAGCAGTGGCAGCACTAGGACACCATGGGCCCAGCTAGCTCTCTACAAACAATATTACAAAAATTCCCAGTGAAATGAAGAACCAGTTTATCAGGGCCATATTGGCACCCAGGAATACCAGTACCCAGAGGACAGGCAGGGTGCAGCATGACTTTTTGCTTTGTTATATATGCTGAAACAGACTAACATTGCTCCCTCTCTGCAAACAAAAACAAAAAGTCAACAGCAAGCAATTTTGCGCCATAGGGACATGACGGATATTATCAAACAGCTGTTATCATGCTGTCTTCCTTGGCATATTGCAGGAGATGACACTTAATTGAAAACCAGCTTTAGTAACTCCCACTGAAATAAATGAAACTTAGAGGTGCATAACTTTTGCTTCAGTTGTATTCAATATTATGGATCTGTAGGTCTTTGAGAATGAGGGGTGCTAAGTAGCTAACTTTGTAACATTATATTGGAGTGCCTTATGTTAGTGAAACTTTTTGACATACATTGATCCTTCACCTGACAAACAATTCTAAGTAGCTGACTGTGTGAGCTGTACAAAAATATCAGGCAGAGGTTTCTACAGCCCAAAGCACCTTATTATCTCTTCAAGCAGTCCTGCATATGCATAATTCATACCACAGATGAATGCAGGCAGAGTGCTATCTGGAGGGCAAAAAATCGTCCTCCTCTTGTAAGGGGAAAGTCAGGCTGAACTCCCTTAGTAGCCATTATGTGGCTCCTGGAATGGACGGTATTGTGCCTAGGTCTATGCCTGCATGCAAGGCTGGATGATAACATTCACACCTGTGAAAATAAAGATGAGTCTGAATAGGTTAGGAAGAATCAGCCAATGATGTGACACCCACAGCATCAATAATTCTAATAAACGTAGACCTTATCTTCCTTTATTTGTAAAAGGGAAAACGTCATCAAAGAACACAGCCAATGCTTACGCGAAGGGGGAATTGAACTTGACACTGGAGAATCTCATCAGGCCAAAATGTTGCATCTTTTATTTATTTATTGAGCTAAAACAGGGCAGCCCAACCTTTCATGCCAAGTGGGCCACAAGAGTACTTTGACACAGAATCTGTGGGACGCACACTGCCTGGTCATGGGATGGGAGGAAGAGAGGAAGGTGCACCCACAGCCCGGCCCTCGTGCTGCCTTCCCAGTGCTGGCTAAGGGCTTTAGGAAGGAGGTGTGAGGCTCTGGCAGGGTCCTAGAGCCCTCCCACCTCCTTCACAAAGCTGGGAAATAACTCGGCTTTGGGAAGGAAGCGGGAGGATTCTAGGACCCTGTCAGAGTTCTCATGCCTCCTTCCTAATGCCTAGCACCTCACTTACCCTTCTTTGGGAAGGCAGCATGAGGGCAGGGGGAGGGAATCAAATGTTGCCAAAGGCCGCCGAAAAAGGTGTCAAGGGCCATACATTGAACTGCCTTGAAAGAAATTCATGTCCTAAGATAAAAATTTCTTAACCTCATTCAAGAAGAAAGAAACTCAGCTTCATATACGTTAGAAAAATAGCTATATTTTGTGTAGTGGTGGATGTGCTCATATAGCAAGTGAAATTCCCAGAGCACAAATTAATTTGCAACAGCATCTGGCTGGACAATACTCTCTTAAAAGTGTTTTTAAAATTTTATGAACAAGAGTTGGCTGCAGGATCTGAATTCTGATGGGGTTGCCTTGCCACTTAGTCTGAACATTAATGAGACATTAAATGGGAAACATGAATACCAAGAAGGGACTGGCTTGAAATGAGCTGCATTCTCTGTGGTGGCAGAAGTATTTAGTCTGATTATTTTGACATCCATGACAGTCGCATGGGGCCAGATGCGAAGCAATGGAGGAAGCCGTGTTTGTTTATTTGTCTCTTCCCTGTTCAGATATGTGACGGAATGATGTGTGGTGGGATCTGATTTCTTAGATCGGAAGAATGTGTGGGTAAGAGGAGCTGAACCCTCTCCCCATCTTAGTCTGTCACTTCAGACACATGCTCCCAACCCAGCTCACTTCCAGTCAGTGGCGGAGCTTCATGCTCCGGCACCGGGGGGCGAAGAGCAGGTGGGGGCATGGCTGGCGCGCATCCCGGGGGAATGGCGTGATGCCTGCGGGGGCATAGCTGCGATGGCACCCCACAAGAATAGCACTGCCGGGGGCAGTGTGCTCCCCCGCCCCTTTCTTCCTCCGCCAGTGCTTCCAGTATCAGAGCTGCACAAGAAAAGGGCTGGGTCAAAGGTGTGTGTATTGTGGGAAAGGGTTAAGATCGCCTTAGGAAAGGGACAGCACAGTAGTAGAGCGTCTGCTTTTCATGTCAAAGGTCCTAGATTCATTCTCTACTAGTCATTTTCACTGCATATCATATTATCTTCCATATGTCCATAAGTCTCTGTTTTCTCCTATAATTCTTTTCACATTGCGAGTGTTATTTCAATCCTGCTAATGTTTTTAACTGTTTACAGTGTTCTGTCAAATATATTACAGTGTTTGCCCAGTCTTTGTTGAAAATGTTGTTGTCCTGATTCCTGATTTTTCCAGTCATTTTGGCCATCTCAGCATAGTCCATCAATTTTACTGTCCACTCTTCTCTTCTAGGTATTGTGTCGTCCTTCCGTCTTTGGGCTAAGAGCATCCTGGCCGCCGCGTACATGAATAGTCTTTTGTACTCCCTTGGTATCTCAGCACCTGTAATTCCTAATAAAAAGGCTTCTGGTTTTGCCTATTGTGATTTTAAGGGTGCTGATGCCCCTATAGTCAGCGGCACTAGAAAAAAATACCGAAGTTGTTAGTGTATCAAAAAAAGAGAGCATCTAGTGTAGGGCTTGTTCTTTCATTGTGATATGATTTTGCAAAAGAATAGGTGAAATACAGGATGATTGTGTTTCTGAGCTTCTGTGAAGGAATTTTCTTGATGTAACTCCCATTTGAAGTCCTCTTTTGAGGCTGCTTGTTTGTTTAACTACTGCAGTGGAGCAATTCAAAGTAGCCTGTACTCTCTATAGTTCCAGAAAAGGGTACGGTTTTCTCTGGGCCCTCTGGCGCTTAATTTGAAGAGTTTTTAAGTATTTGTGGCCTCTTTTGGTAAGGCAGGAGCTGCTTGACCTGTCTTTGATTTGTATATATGTCTTTGTGTTTTAGGTTGTCAAATGTGCTTATGGTAATTAGTTATGATCTTTGCAGCAGTATGCACAGCTTAACAGATGCACGTCCTTCTGTATTCCTCACTTCCAGGTCAGGATGAGGGAAATATTCAATTCTATTTACATTTGGAGGTTAACCTACCTAATCCACACTTTACAAAACAATATGAGAACCGAAAGACAAACTGATCTTTTGAAATGTTCAGTTCTCTGAATTTTGCAATACTTTTCTCCAGCCCAGTAATCTGTACAAAAGTACACATAACTAAGGCCAAGTGTCCATAAAATGCAAATAGTCAATAAAATCATATTCAAAAACATATTCTTTTAGGCAAAAAGTGTGCACATTAGACAAAATTGCATGCAAACATATGTATATTAGAAATTTTCATGGAAATGCTGATGAATTTTCATTAAGACTTAAAAATAAAACTCATATGCAACTATGAAGTGAGCTTAAGATTGGGGTGGGGGGTGAATGAGAAAATGAGAGAACTCAGAAAAGACAGGTCAGCCATCCTTAGTCCTTAAATTTCCCTCTTTGTACAAAGCCGAACAGTCCCTTTCCTTCCCCATACACATTTCTTTCTTTCTTTTTCTAGGAATAAGTGCTAACATTGTCTTCATTTCAGAGCACAGATAAATCATAAACCTCTGTGTTGAAGGCATAAGATATATAAAACTCGTCTGTCAAGGTTACAGAACATGCCTGCACAGTGCTTCCTTTGTGCTTTGCTTGAATTGGTGATTGTCTTCCTGTTCCACAACCATTCGTTTTCCTTCTATTCAAGAGTTTTCTATTACCTGCCAGATTATTGTATTACTACTAGTAACACAAGTCCTTTGTTCAGTGTGTGTGTGTGCAAAAACAGAGGGGGTGGAGAACATCACCAACTCAGAATCTATCCCTGCTTTTTTTGGTCTTGCATCTATTTTCTTTCTTTCTTTTTAAGTACAAGTTGGGGGCTTAGACCACATTCACGTCCTACATTTAAATGACTATGATACCACTTTATAAACAGTCATGGCTGCCCCCAAAGAGTGATGGGAGCTGTAGTTTGTTAAGGGTGCTATTCACCTCACAGAGCTAAAATTCCCAGAGTGGTTTAACAACCACATTCAAGTAGATGGTTCAATTGTCTCACTCACTAGAAGAAAGTTTCTTATGTTCTGGAGTCAATATGCCATTGAATGCTGTGTGAGAGGCTGTTGCCTTCACAATCTTCTTGTGGGCTTTCAAAGGCATCAAGGTGGCCACTGTGGGAAGCAGATTGCTGGAATGAAGTGGACCTTTGCAGAGGATGCAAAGAAGTTCCTGGCTGCCCCAGGCTGGTGCCTTCAGATGCTTTGGACTGCATCTCCCATTAGTCTCAGCCACTATGGCAAATGGTCAGAAGGCAACTGGTTGGAGATGACTGTTTTAGGCCTTGCCTGAGAACATCAATGCTCCAAGGCTAGGGCGCTGCTTCTCTTGTCACTTGCCGCAGCATTAACTCCAGTATTGAGGAGCTCCAGCATTTTTATTTTATTTTAGCGGAACTCCTTCCTTGTTGAAAGAGCAACTGTTGACATGAAAATCAAAATGGATATTCAATACAACCCTTGCATCTAAGCACCAAGTCTAAGTGTGCCAAATAGGAAGAGAGAGCACAGTATCTTGTGTTTTATGCTGTGAACCATAGCGGCTAACTCCTAAGGGCTATGGGGGCTTCAGCCCCCATAATAAAATATTTGAGGGGGCTGGGTCCCCCCAAAGTTGATGGGCATTCCCATTCAAATGGTGTGTGTGCACTGCATCATGTGATCGATTATGTGGGGCGGGGCTTATCTGGGCCCCTACAATATTTTATTCAAGTTGGCAGCCCTGATGTGAACTGCACTGAGATCTATGGGTGAAGGGCGGTATTCAAATTTGAATATAACAACAACAACAGCAACAACAGAACCGAATAAAAGAACAGTGTGGTCAAAGATGGGGCACTGAATAGATAAAGGCACAGAATAGATGAAGCTACAATGCATTCCTTTTCGCAGATGTTATATTTCTTTTCCATCACAAATGTTTATTCATTTCACAAGCAGATAATGTTACTTATCACAGGTGCTGCTTTGAACCATTCTCACCAGTTTGGGAGGGAGTACATTTAGAGAAGCAAAAAATATGTATAATCTGCCTTGCTGGCATTGTTTTGAGTCTGGAGGTATTCATAGCAAAAGCAAAGTCAGCTATTGACGCAAGCAAAGGCACAATATTTTTTTGCCTGTCTCTGGAGAGCTCAAAGGGATTATATCGAGTTGCTGGGCAATGGCGAGTTCTCGTTTTTGAAGATCTGCACTTCATCTGATGAAGGGAGCTCTAATCCATGAAGGTCTATCTCACTGTAAACCTGCTTGACTCTGAGGTGCCCAAGATTCTTTTCTGATTAAGAAATGTTTTGCTTTCTTTGAGTTCTGTCTCTCGTATGCTGACCGGCTTTGCAAGAGCATCGGTGTAGGCCAGGGGTCTGCAACCTTTAAGACAAAAAGAGCCACTTGGACCCGTTTCCGAAGGAAAAAAAAACTGGGAGCCGCAAAACTCGTCATTATAAAAATAACTTTTTTGTCACTTTTTAAATTATTTCTTTGTTTGACCCCTCAGAATTACTCCTCCTTATAGAAATAAATGTTAAATTAACAAGTTACCTTTGTGTGTGTGTGTGTTCTTCACTCCCCTTCAAAACAGTGACCAGCGTACATGCCCCCTTTCAATGCAGTGACCAGCGTACATGCCCCTTACAATGTAGTGGGCGGGCGGGAAGGTGACATCGGGACGGTGCGTGACTAGCGCACGCACCACTCCCATGCGACGTCACAGCCAGTACAGCGCCCGCCACAGTGGGGAGTGTCGGGGCGCACAATGCGCATCCTCCCCTCGCTAGTATCCGTCCCGGAGCCGCGGCAAAGGTGTAAAAGAGCCACATGCGGCTCCGGAGCCGCGGGTTGCTGACCCCTGGTGTAGGCCTTTTGCACCCACCCTCACAACTCCATGCCCAATATTAGTACTGTGCCCAACCCTATCCTCCAATGTCTCAAAAGTTTTCTTCTCATTTTCTGCCTTATGGGAAGTTGAGAATGTCTTTAGAATTTCAGCTGGTGCAGGCTTTGAGCTTCCCTTAACTTTGTGAGGCAGTTGAATGTGGACTGTATTTGTGTTTTCCTTTTTGGTAAGCTTTTCTCCAGCAGCCTCCACAGCACACTGGTTTGAAAACATTACCTCACAATGTCTTCCCCTTAAACTCTGACTGAACAGAGCACAAAATTTCAAAATACTGGGGGAGAGACATTGAAGTAATCTAATAAATTATTCTGCTCAAGAAGACAAATTGAAGGACATTTGGTTAACATAAAGTTACGGCAAATGGATATGTAATAACTATATGGTCAGTTAGATGAATTTAGCCTTCGAGCTATTTTTCTTAGTTAACTTTTTTATTTGAATTTTTAGTTATTTTTTAAAATTTGAATTCCATTACACACACACACCCTAAATTGTACATTCTCCTTTTCCATGCTTTTCTTGGCTGTATACACACCATCCATTTAAAGCATGTTTAAAGAACATTCCTCCTGGGAACTGTAGTTTACCCATCACAGAGCTATAGCCCCCAGTACCCTTAACAAACCACAGTTCCCAGGATTCTTTGTGTGAAGGGGTTGTGCTTTATATTAGCGTGCACACATTCCTTGGGTGTTTCTATTCTAACTTGTCTTTTTTGAAACAGCAGGGATATCCACCTCCCTGTTGACTGTCAAGTGGTTTGAGCTCTGGGGGATTCTCACCACAAGTGCCAGGGAAGCCTTGCAGTCTTGAAGCTTCTCCAAAATAATCCTGAGTCATCCCTGTACGTTACACAACCTCTCCAGTGCCAGATCCCCTATGTTCTTTTCCGTGCAGTATCTCCCTTTGGATATGAGATGAAACAGGAGAAGGCTGTGTGACATAAGCCCTAAAGAGGCCTGGTTTTTTTAAAAAACAAAACAACTTTAAAAAGCCCACAAACAAACATGATCAGGGTGTATAATCCTAAATACATTCTCTCAGGCGTAGGTGTGTGAGAGCTGAGATAATTAAATCCCTTGCTTTCCGTTAGTACCGAGTCAATGTTGTTTTGGTTTTCTTTTCAGGTTTCCTTGACTAGATTCTTGATCTCATACACAGTGCTTAGAGTTACCTCATCTGAAGAGATTAAATGTACCAGACTCAATATCTGGTCAGCTGCTTTTGAAAGCAGAATGCTGGTCTAGATGTAGCTTGGTTTGAGTGTAGGGCTGGGGAAGAATTTCAATTTAGTTGCATTCGAAGGTGAACTTACCCAATCCACACTTGCTGAAACAAGGCATGAACCAAAAATACAGCCACTGTCCGAAATTCACACTTCTCATATTTTTTCAGTGCCTTCGCCAGCGAAGTGAGGTGTACCAAAATGCATATATTTCTATTCCTGTGACTGGATTTTGTTTTAACTGTTTTCAATGCTGAACTTTAAATTGTGTAACCTGCTTGTGAAACAAGGGTAATAACAACAAATAACAAATAATAACAAATAACAAATATAATGTGATATATGCAAAAAATTGCATGGTATGTATTCATGAATATATAGGGGAAATTGCTTTGCAAAAATGTGTATATTAGGAGAAATCCACATTAGAATTCTGATGACTTTTCATGAAGACTTTTTTTTTAATGCAAATTGACATGGAAATGGGAAGAACTGAAGACTGGGAAAATGAGCAACTGAGAGAAACCTAAAATGGTGGATTTGCACATCCCTGTTTGAACCAGCAAGGCAATTATTAACTGTTCCTTGCTTTCATACTGAATATGGAACAGGTGAGGTGGTTTTTTGGTTGCTGATCCACTAGCAAATTTGACCCCCATTTCTCTCCCTGCCTCTCAACTTAGTTTTGAAAAGTGCTGAGCACTTTCATGACCTTGCAGAATGCTTGGCACACACTGAAAGAAAAGCATGTGCTCTATACCATTGACGTCAGTTCGCCTATATTAAATGTATACGCAGGGTGTCTACGGCATAGCTGGGGAAACTAGGCCAGGCTGATGCCTGCCTACTCTGACTTGGCCTATGTGCGTGAGAGGGGACTGCATGGAGATATGGAAGCAGGAAACTTCTAATGGGATTCAAGGTTGAGGCAAAGTGAGGTAGGCTGGGCTGCAGAAGTTAGAAGCACTCATTTGAGGGAAAGCAGTGGGGAATGGTTAAAAGAGAGACCACAGCACAAAGACAGAAAAATAATGGAGGGAAATTGCAAAGCTGTTGAATAAAGAATGGGAAATTATTTCCTTGACAGTAGAGATATTGAACTTGAGGGCTGACTAAGGGGACCTGAGAGAAGCCTGAATAAATTGTTGACTGGGGCTAGGCTTGCCAAATAGCAACTCTAGGTAACACTATGTATGGGCTGCTTCAAACTAAGCTAGATAGATAGATAGATAATTTATTACGGTCGGAGACCAGCTTATAAAACACACTTGGGGGTACAGTCACAGAAGGAAAACAAACAATTAAAACAATGCACAACAATAAATTTAAAAACAAAGTACAACAATAAACTACCGCAGGGAGCTGACCCAGAGTCACCCATAGAACCGAGTTTGGGGATTTTCTTAATGAACTAGTTTAAGTTGGGAGATGGTCTATGCCTACAGATCTGTACACAGAATCTGGCAACTTGCCTAACAAGAAAAGGTCAAATATTTACTTTTCCGGGAGTTCAATGAGCCTCACCAGTAGGGGATCAATGGAAACTAAGCTATAGTTTAGTGTTTTGAGAAAGAGCCAAGCTTCCTTGGGCCTTGTACACTCCCTATCCAGCACAGCCATGAAGAGGAGTAAATTTTGCTTCATTTTTTAGGTATACCACCACTCGCCATGCTGTCCAAACTCAATGAACTGTGCTGAATTGCAAACATAGTTTGTTGAAATAAACCATTTAAAAACTATAGCTTATGACTTGTTTCAACAAAACCATCTTCAAACCATGACTTATGGTTTGTTTCCCACAAGGCTAAACCCATGGTTTGTGTGTGAATCATATCAATGTATCTGTGGTGGGTATTGGCAGTAGCTCTATGCAGAGGCTGCACATTAAAAGAAGAATGGAAGGGTATCTTTCCAATGTTTTCACCAGCCCCTGTTCTTCTGCTTTTTAAAATCAGCGTGCTCTGCAGTCTTCAGTCAGCAGCAAACATGATCTTTATGCTCTGAAAGGCTTCCACCTTCTGATTTAGTCAGATTATACTGCTGTTAGAGGCACAAGAACAGGCTGTGCAAGTTTTTGTTGTTCTCTTGATAACTGGGTCCAAGCAAAATTTTCAGTTTGCAATCTGAGCAATGCAAACATCTACCAAACGAGAATGCTTGTAAAAGAAAAGGAATAAAACATGTTTTTCTGACAGGGGATATGTTGTGGTCTGTGACTTCAGCAGTTTTGAAGATTCACTAAGTTGTGAAGTGTGCAATCCTTTGTTTCTTCTCAGAGGTAAGTCACACTGCGTTCAATGGGTCCGTATTGGATTTAGGCCCTAGGCTTCAATACACTTTCATGACCTTGAAGAAGGCTTAGCAAACACTGAAAGAAGTATACCACATTGAACCCAGTGAGACTTATGTCTGAGTCAGTCTGCATAGGATCAGGCTGTACAAAAAGCAATGCTACTAAGAAGCCTCATGGAAGTCAATGCAATTCACTTCTGAGTAAACATGATTGCTGAATGTTAGGCAAACAAGAATATATCTATGGAAAAGGGAAGGCCATCCTGTCATAATGCACCATTGACATGAACTGTGATGATGGTACAGAATGTTGTGGCTCATCATCTGGGTGGAACATGCTGTTAGGAATGTAGTAGTCATAAAGGTAAAGGGACCCCTGACTGTTAGGTCCAGTCGCGGACGGCTCTGGGGTTGCAGCACTCATCTCACTTTACTGGCCAAGGGAGCCGGTGTTCATCTTCTGGGTCATGTGGCCAACATGACTAAGCCACTTCTGGCGAACCAGAGCAGCGCACGGAAACGCTTCCCACTGGAGCAGTACCTATTTAGCTACTTGCACTTTGACATGTCAAATGGACTGCTTTCCTATTTGTTATGTACTAAGCTTGGATCCTAGAACAATAGGCAGGGAGGATCCTAGAATGCAACAACCTGATTGGGTTGCAGGAGCAGCCCAATCAGACACCAGGAGGAAATTAATCAGCCTGTTAGGCCTATAGGACCCTAGAATACAACAGCTGATTGGCCTGCAGTAACAGCCCAATCAGGCTCCAGGAGGGAAACATAATCAACCAATCAGACGGGACTCATTGTGTAAATTAATGTATATAAAGCCTGAGGTTTGGGGAAAATTTCATTCACTGTTTTTCAAGCTGCAAAAAAGAGCGTGAAATCACTACGCGACTCCAAGTATATTTCACTATTGAAACCTGGCTTTTTAGGATGGCATTTTGCATTAGCTGAAGGTGTTTGATATTGGGTTTCTACCCTTGTCGATATTTTAAAGGCTGAGTTTAATTGCAGCATTGCTGTTTTGTAGAATGAATTTCAATATTCATGAATATCATGAATGCTGGTTTTATTTTATTTATCTTTTGTTATTTATATCGGCATGTTATTTTATTTGCCACCTACATGGCAAAGAATGGCTTCTAAGCCATTTACAACTATGAAAACTATACATAGTTAAAATACACAATAACAAATCCATTGAGTCTTTAAAACGTCCTGAGTGTACAATAAAACAAACACAAATAATAACAATCAAAACAGTTAGAACAATAAAATCAGAGTTTGTCCCAGGGGAATGCATGTGTATACTATATACTGCTTCAGGAGGACATTACTTTTCTTTTCTTGAATTAGCTATAGGTCTACATAAGGAACCCCCCTCGTCCACCACCACTGACAAATGTTTTACAAGCAGACAAGCTTATAAAATGCCAAAGAAGGTGGAAAGTGTTCTAACAGGACAGCTGATTTCTGAAGAATAAAACACAAAAGCATCCTTATGTCCTTCATAGCCTAAGGCTACCAGGGACATAAACAATAAAATATAACAACATTCTGCAAAAGAAGAATCCCCAAAATTGGTTACAGAGTCTCAGGTCATAAGTGAAGTAGCTGCTTCCCCAGGGCAAACGTAGAACTGATCGCTGTTTGATCTTTGCAAGTGGACTACTGTGTTTTGTTCCAGGGCCTTGTCTAGTCTATTTTAAAGCAATAAACCATCCGAGCACCTTCTACAAATATAACTTTTGCACCTAGCAGAGAAGACAGTTCGACAATACAATGTGATTTTGTATTGCATTGTGCTGCATTGTATGGTGCTGTTCTGTGCTGTCAGAGGCTATACGCCTCTGAATGCCAGTCGCTGGGAATCGCAGATGCAGAGAGCACTGCTTGCGGGGCTCCCACAGAAATCTGATCGACCACTGTTAAAACAGGATGCTGGACTAGGTGAGCTTTAGGGCTGATGCCATGCGCTTCTTATGTTCTTAAATCTCTGAGCATTGGGTTGTTTATTTTGCCAGGAGTATGCTTCTAAGTTGGAAAGTGCATTTAGAGCGAGATGAAAAGGTGCTGCGGCAACACGTTTATTGAGAATATTGCTCATGGTCCCATCAAAGTTTAGCACTTTTCAGTCACATTGGTACGTGCTTCACTTTTGCTGGATCATATCTACGTATTGTTAAATATTCGTTTTGATTTGCTTGAAATTTGCCTACTGAATGTTGTGCTAATGAGAGTTTCGAGTTAGGGGGCAATACTAGGGTTGCATCCAAATAAGATCTACTCAGAGGAGACCTATTAAAATGAACAGCCTAAGTTGCTAATGTTCATTAATTTCAGTGGGTCTACTCTACGTATGACTAACATTGGATACACAATCTACAGAAAGCAGAATAATCTGTGAATTAGAAGAGTAATGTAATAGGCGATCATGTGATGATGGAACTAACATTTCAGAATGTAAACTATGGGTGAAGGCAGATGCCACATGAAAAGGGTGATCTCAGTGCGTCACTCAGCCTGGCTTCCTCCCAGTTCTGAAAGCGAAATGATAGATGTGAGTCAAATGCTGGATCAGCTGTCAGCCCTGCCCATTCATTCCCTTGTACTTTTAAGCAGGCTGCCTGCCTTTTTTTAAAAAAAGTGTGGCATGGATGTCAATGTGTTTATCGGATCTTTCATCACCTTATTAATAAATCCACAAAGAACTGCTCTGGGGAGGGGAGTTTACTTGGTGACATCACAGAGGGCTTAGTTGATCAGCCTTAAAGCTGCACACAAACAACCTCAATCTTTGAGTAGAATATATAGGCTTTATTGAGCGCAGGGAAGGTTCTTACAATGTGGCACCACTGCCCTATAAATAGCCTGGAAGTTTCACCCAGAAACTCAGGGCACGGTTCTTGGACCAAGAGATGAGTCATTGTGCCCAAGCCACTCATTGGAGCTCTTCATGCATTTTCTCTCTTGAATGTACTGTGTGTGCAGAGGTTCCCATCCCAACCTCCCATCCCAAAGCAGCAGGCCCTCCAGCCACATCCCTAATGTGCCTTTGAAGATGTGATAGCAAATGGTGGAGTTGGAGAACATGTAGATATTGTGATGGGGCCAGTGGGTACCATCCTGCTGCTGTAGCTCTTCACTCTCTCTCTCTCTCTCTCTCTCTCTCTCTCTCCTTCTCTCACCATCCCCACACTATGCACAGGAAGACCAGGCATGTGAAAAGCTCTATTATTGCAATTTTGCTCCCAGCCCTTTCACACTCCTGGTTAGCTATTGGGAGAGAAAACTATTGGGAGAGAAAACCCCTTGCTGATTTACTTAAATGACCCAGAGATCTTCCAGAAGATGCCAGTTTGTTTTCTACCCAACCTTGCACTAGAGGATAAAAAAAAGTCAGGGTATGATCTTAAATATAAAATACTAGGAAAAAGTGTTGCCTGGGAATTCTAAGGCTTTGGTGCAAATTTGCATTGTATTAGGAAAATTTTCTCTGCAGAAAAAGTGTGTGTACTTTACTAGGCATATTTTTTTTAAAAAAGTGTTTATTGGGAAAGGTTTGCACTAAATTGCTGATAAATTTTCACAAGGATAAAACAAAAGGCAACTCAAATTGCTGCAGAAATGTGGAGAACTCAGTTTAAGATTAGAAGTATGAGAAACCGAGAGAACCAGAACTTTGGCATATCCTTCTATCCCTTACATGGAGATGTTGAAGACTGAATCTGGGAACTTTTGCGTTCAAATCAGATGATCTAACACTGAGCTGTGCACCTTTCCCAAATGAATTTATTTACCAGTACTTTAATGTAAAAGTGAGAATGATTTGGCTCTCAGTACAAAATTCTTAATAGCATTGGGGCCGGATTGTCAGATCTGGAGACCACTTGGCTGAGATCACTTGGCCGAGAAGAAGGCAATTATGTTTACAGAGAGAGCCAGTGTGGTGTAGTGGTTAAGAGTGATAGACTTGTAATCTGGGCAGTGGCATAGCGTGGGGGGTGCAGGGGGGCCCAGCCGCACCGGGCGCAACATCTGGGGGTTAGGGTTAGGGGGCGCAAATCCACGGGTTAGGGGGCACAAATTACTTGCCTTGCCCCGGGTGCTGACAACCCACGCTACGCCACTGAATCTGGGTAACCAGGTTCGCTTTCCCGCTCCTCCACATGCAGCTGCTGGGTGACCTTGGGCCAGTCACACTTCTCTGAAGTCTCTCAGCCCCACTCACCTCACAGAGTGTTTGTTGTGGGGGAGGAAGGGAAAGGAGAATGTTAGCTGCTTTGAGACTCCTTCGGGTAGTGATAAAGCGGGATATCCAATCCAAACTCTTCTTCTTCTTCTTCTTCTTCTACATGAGGGGACTTAGATTTCTGCTGATGTCCCTCTGTTCCCTAAGCTGCTACAGCCACACATGCCACATCCCATGCCATCCTTGAAGGCTCACATCACTGCTAGAGATGGTTTGGGCAGCGGTGGAGGGTGGGGCGCTCCACGGGGCCTCCGAAGTCTGCCTGCCTTCTCCCACTCAGTTGCCCTACAGCTGGGAGGGGGGAGGCAGCGGGTGGACTGTTTGGGCAGTGCAGAGCCTGTGCATCTCTCCCAGGAGAGACGCGTGGCTTGGGCGCTCTGCAGTCCCCGCAGTGAGTGCCGCCCAATATTTTGTCACCCCCCTCAGTGGTGACACCTGGGGCAGACCACACCCACTGCACCCCCCTTCCTCCATCCCTAGGTTTGCAGGGCTGGGAGTGGAACTGTGCTCATGTTTCTCTGGGTCTGGCCCAGTAAAAGGGAACCACTACTTAAGAATGACATTGCAGTAATGAGACATGGGGGGGGGGGGAGACAATATCCACTGAAGACCATTCATTCCCTGTCATTTTTTCCCCACAGTCTCTGGGCAAGTTCTGTTCATACATGTTTTCAGGGATTTTCCTCCCAACCTATTCTCTCATTTCCTGCAGAAAAGCCGCCCTTTCCAAGTTTGCTAATGCAATGATATCTGTTTTAACTGTCTAGGTAATTTATTCAAGATGAAATGATTTACTTGCTCTGACTTGCTGGCAACTTAAATCTTCGTGCTTGTGTGTGTGTGTGGCAGCAGCGGGGTATGTTGCCAGCTCCAGACTCTTAAGGGCAGGTTCACACACAGTCAAAAATCAGCTGCTCTCCCATTGCAATTTAGTCCCAATGCACAGGTTTCTGTGGGAAGAAAAAAAAAAAGCCCTTTGGGTACACTGATGGCACACATGCTCACTCTATGGTCATTTCTGCTACCACCGTGGTGAGAGAAGCTGCACTGGATCAAATTCTTCCTTTGTTGCAACACTTAAAGGTACAGGAATCCCCTGAGAGCCAGGAAACCTAGACCACATTCACACCACACATTTCAGGCACCATTATATCACTTGAACAGAGTTTATTACTAACAAATTTATTGTTAAACCCCTCTGGGAATTGTAGTTTTGTGAGAGGAATAGGGGTCCTATAACAACTCTGAGCACCCTTAGCAAACTACCGTTCCCTAGATTCTTTAGGGGAAACCATGGCTGTTAAAGTGATATAATAGTGCTTGAAAGGTAATGAGGCAGATGTGACCCTAGATATTAGTGTTGGTACATAGCGCCTTAGAATCCAAGCAAGAGAGCAGCCATGTGGATATGAATCCGCTTTGTATTGCATTTTCCACTCCAGTATTGCAGTTTCCCAAAGGGTAAGGTTTTGCTTAGCGCTTTCTACCTAATACCCTGTTCAGGTGGGACCATAAATCAGTGGTGGAGCCTGTGTCTTGCATGCAGAATGTCAGAGGTTAAAAAGATCTGGAAGGAGGTAATAAGAATTACCCCCCCCCAACACTCCAGCAAGCCGCTGCCGGTCAGAGTAGACAGTTCAGAGCTAGATGAACAAAGGGCTCCTCCAGGTAACCTGTCCGTTCAGCATTCATCCTGCTCCACTTGCACAAATGAGTGTTCATTCTGATTTATTTACATCTATCCTGCTGTATTCCCATTTAACATTCATTTATACCACCTTTCTCAGGGCACTTCCCTGCCAACTTCCTAGAAGAAGAAGAAGAAGAAGAAGAAGAAGAAGAGAAGAGTTTGGATTTGATATCCGGCTTTATCACTACTCTAAGGAGTCTCAAAGCGGCTAACATTCTCCTTTCCCTTCCTCCCCCACAACAAACACTCTGTGAGGTGAGTGGGGCTGAGAGACTTAAGAGTAGTGTGACTAGCCCAAGGTCACCCAGCAGCTGCATGTGGAGGAGCGGAGACGCAAACCCGGTTCCCCAGATTACGAGTCTATTGCTCTTAACCACTACACCACACTGACTTCCTAAGCACAGAAAGCCCATTTTCTTTTAGTTAAAGAGTGGATTTGCTGTGCTAGAGCAACAGAGTGCTTTGCTCCACTTTGACGGCACACACCTACATTATGCCTGAATCCCTCCTGCAAAAAGGTGACATCGTGGAGGCACCCAAAGAGCGTGACCTGCTATAAAGGCACCTTCCCATGCTCCTGAATGGAGACAGTGGCATTTTTTAAAAAAATGAAATAAATTTTTATTTTCCAAAATATAAACATACAACAAAAACAATTCCAAATGTAATTATTGAGATCACTCTGAATCTCCTGACTTTTCCCCATCCCTTCCATGGGTCCTATTGATTCTATTTTTAGCTGCTTATCAATACTTCTCCAATTTTTCACCTTCCTAAATTAACCATTTTGGCATGGTCTATCAACTTGCCTTAGCCTGGCATTTTTCTCTGGTTGTGGTTGCTTCTTCCTTCCATCTTTGGGCGAGACAGTGGCATTTAAACATATCACCTGCTGCATGCAAAATATGGTTCCAGTTGTGATGTATGCCCCTCCCCAAATAAACCTCTGCTGGTGCCAAAGCCTGATTTGGCACATCAGCGTAAGAGTTTATGACTTAAGTGGTGGTGTACAAAATTTGTGCTAGTGGCAAGTGGCTTGGCTGGCCTGTTTGCCCAGTGCCCGGTGCCATCCAGTCCTCTTCTGTTCAGCATACCCGTGTGAAACTGGCACACATTTCCTAAGCAAATAAATCAGCTTTGTTTTTCTGGAGATCCAGTGTAAGGGAGGGCGGAGGGAAGAATCACAATGTGCTCACAGTGCTCCCTAATCAGCTGCTGTTGACGGATTATTTTGCTTCCCAAGACAAATGTTGGTTTTGCTGTTGACTTTGCCCCGAGCGCTGTTGGAAAGGAGAATAACTAAACACGGTAGGTTTGGCCACAATCCCGAGGCAATAGTCTAGCTTGAGTCGCTCAACTGGGGGATCCCTTTAGTAGCTGATATTAAATACCAACCTGGGAGACATGCAGCCCCTTGCTGATATTAATATCCAGTTGCATGGACCCTCTTTAGTGGGTATTCATTAAAGCAGCAGGTCATTTCCCCTGGCGAGTTAATGTGCTTTGGAACATTTCTGAACTGCATGATCAAAGCGTATACGGTCTTGGCTCGGAATTTTTGCAGCGCTAAGACATGTTTATTAAACTACTTTTTGGCACTGCTTCTTTCGTAAAGTGCTGAGTCTGTAAAATGGGGGGAGGGGAATATTCCACGTCAGGTGCATGAGTAGGTTCAGCTTCATGCCTCCGTTTGAAACCACCAACATGAGCATCAAAATGTGCATGAATAATGGACTGTGATGTGGTCTCTTTATAGCTACAGGGGAAATTGAAAGTTACAAAAGAAGCGTCACCTAGCCACTTTGAGACTCCTTAGGGTAGTGATAAAGCGGGATATCAAATCCAAACTCTTCTTCTTCTGCTTGTCTGCATGATTGTGGTTTGTGTGTTTTGTTTTCAGTCATCAAAGGTCTGTGGTTTTTCTGGCTCTATATCTAATAAACCTCCTAAAATCAAAATCCCACTTTGCTCATTTGAAAACTGCCATGTTTCTCTTTTCTGGTGCTTTCTTCCTAATATAGAATCTGTGCTGTTCACTTAAGGCGAGAGATGGATCTGGGTAACTGCTGGGTGTTAAGAGTTTCAAAAATGGCAGAATCAGCCATTGGCCCGGGTGGCGCTGTGGGTTAAACCACAGAGCCTAGGACTTGCCGATCAGAAGGTCGGTGGTTCGAATCCCCACGACGGGGTGAGCTCCCGTTGCTTGGTCCCTGCTCCTGCCAACCTAGTAGTTCGAAAGCACATCAAGTGCAAGTGGATAAATAGGTACTGCTCCAGCGGGAAGGTAAATGGCGTTTCCGTGCGCTGCTCTGGTTCGCCAGAAGCGGCTTAGTCATGCTGGCCACATGACCCGGAAGCTGTACGCTGGCTCCCTCGGCCAATAAAGCGAGATGAGCGCCGCAACCCCAGAGTCGGTCACGACTGGACCTAATGGTCAGGGGTCCCTTTACCTTTACCTTTTACAGGCCTTAGTATACCATAGCTGAGCAATTGGCAGACTACCTCTGATACTGGAGGTAATATAGCCATTGTGACCTTTATCCTTCATGGATTTGTCTAATTCCCTTTTAAAGCTGTTCAAGTTGGTAACCCTCACTACATATTGTGGCGGTGAGTTCCATAGTTTAACTGTGTGATGTGTGAAGAAGAGCTTCCTTTAGTCTGTCCTGAATCTCCCACAATTCACATTCATTGGACGACCTTGGGGTTTAGTATTATGAGAGATGGAGGAAAGCCTCTATCCATGATCCCATGCCGTCATAATTTTATACATTTCTACAAGACCTCACCCCCCTTAAATTAACCCCCACCCTATCTATGTGTCCATCTATCTATTATTTCCTATTACATTGTTTTCAAAAGTAGTTTGTTGTGGTGCTCAGGCAAAAATACAATGCGGGTAGAAACTTGCTTTTAATTTCTGAGCGCTCTGGGGGGGAGAGACCAAATAGGCTCAGAAAAGAATAGTGAGGCGTTTGAAGCTTCCCTTGGCCTTAACAAGTTTGCAGATGTCAAAAACGGTCTTCACAGGTGATTCACACAGGCATTGACTCATCAAACCACTTGGGCACATTAAAAGAGGGGGAAGGCAGGCAAACAAGTTGCAGAGACTTGGTGCGAAACTTCTCTTGTCAAAAGCTCAGCATGTGTTGTTTTTGGGGGGTTTTGCTGGAAGTATTAAAAATGAAGGGCAAATTTGCAAATGTGATTCATAGAGCATGAAAACTTCCGACGCAGGCATCGCCTCAGGAGGTGGGATGGGGGGGTCATAATAACTCAGTGGCAAGACACATGCTTTGAATGCAGAAGATTCAGGGCTCAATTGCTAGCAAATCCAAAATGCTTGGGAAGCAGGACAAGATACCCACGTACCATCATCCCATGCACAGAAGCCGATCAAACTGGTAGATGAATTTTACTTGGATGCTATTGACGGCCTCAACCACAACTGATAGGTAACAGGCTGGTTTGGGAGGCACAGGGCAACTTCCAGTACAGAATTCTCTCCTCTAGTGCCTTGGGAACCTTGTAACCTCACACACAACCTCTGCCGCCTGAGGCAGCTGCTCCCCTCTGCCTAATGGCAGGGCCAGCCCAGAGCATATCCAGTTAAAGCAGCAGTAGGCAACGTGGTGCCCTCCAAATTTTGTTGGACTACAATTCTCATCAGTCTGAGCCTACATGGCTAATGGTCAGGGATGATGCGAGTTATGGCACAGCAGTATCTGAAGGAATCCATGCTGGCTACCCCTGAATGAAAAGGATATGGGAGCAGTGCTGGGAATGAACTCTTGTCTGCACAAGAGTTCTGGAGAACCACTGCAGGTCATAAGAGTCTGAGTTGTGGCAGCCATTGTGGTGCAGCTTCTCTGGGGAGTGAGAGGGTGCTGCTGGACGTCTTCCTTGCCAGAAAACAGCCAGCCCCTTTGTAGCCTGAAAATAGATTGTTTTCATTTATTTGTTACATTTATTACATTTATTACCAACCCTTCCTCCAAGTAGTTCCAAGTTTTATTCTCACAACAACCCTGTGAGTCGGTGGTGGTCCAAGGTAGATAAACCAAAGCAGCTTCATGCATGTCCGAGTGGGGATTTTAGTACAGATCTCTACAGTCCTAGTCTGAAACACTAACTTCTCCCCTCAGTGACACTGGCATCAGGTCAAAGGAACTCTCTTGTCATCAGTGTGGCCCCACCAGGAATTGTCCTTTTTTTTTTTTAGTCATTATTACATTTGTATGCCACTTTTCCTCAAAGGAGTTCTAAGTGGTGCACATCTCTCTCTCTCTCTCTGTTTTTCCTCACAACTCTGTGAGGAGCATGAGACAATGACACGCAAAACCAGCTGTCTGAGGCAGCTACCTCAGCCTGCCTAACTGTAGGACGAGACGTGATAGAAATTCAGGTCAATGGCCCACCCATCCTGTTCTCACAGTGGCCAACCAGATGCCTATGGGAAACCCGCAAGCAGAACTTGCATCACTACATCTTGTGGGAGCAAATTTCATAGTTCAACTACAGATAAACTAAAAAGGTTTGCCGTTCCAAGCATGGTTTTCCACACCTGCCCCCAAGCTTGCACAAGCTTCCCTCTGTTTTCAAAGACTCCTTTCTGCCCCATGACTTTCCTAAATCATCTTAGCCTCACCTTACCTGACCCTCCACTAACACCTGACTCCCTGTTCCTCATGATGACACAACTCATTTGGCAATCGACCTTTCATTTCACTCATGTTTTGTTTGTCTACTGTAGATTGTACTGTACTAAATGGGAAGGAATGGGCTTAGTGTCTCAACCACAGGCCTGCTCTCCTTTATAACAAAAGCCCCTTTCCTTTTCGTTTGTTTGTAACGCTTCCAACATCCTTAACAAACTACAGTTCCCAGTATCATTTAGGGGACAGTCACATGCTTTAAACATGCACTGTGTATCAGTGGCGTAGGGTGGGTTCTCAGCACCCGGGGCAAGGCAAGTAATTTGCGCCCCCTAACCCGGGGCAAGGCAAGTAATTTGCGCCCCCTAACCCGTGGATTTTAGCACTCGAGTCTCTTCCCCCCCCCAGATGTTGCGCCAGGTGCAGCAGGCCCCCCTGCACCCCCACGCTACGCCACTGCTCCCACCACAAGTCTTCAGGACAGCCATCCGAAGGCTGGCGCGGGGAGAAGGTCTCTCCGCCCCACCGTCAGCCTTCGGAGGAGGTCCGAGGACAGTGGGGTTCCTGCTTCCTCGAGGAGGGCCGGCCAAAGGCGCCCCCCCAAATGTTGCGCCCGGTGCAGCCGGCACCCCTGGCACCCCCCACGCTACGCCACTGCTGTGTATGCTTTAAATGCGGGGAAGTATCTATCCTCTGTCGCTTTTGCACCTGGTTCTGATTGGTAGATCTGGCGGTTCTCATAAAAAAACAACCCACCAAGTAGATCTGGCAGTCCTAAACTCTGCCCTCCCAACAGAATTTGGAGAAGTACTGTAATGATTTCCTTTAACCTTCTGCTGATAAATAAAAAGTGTTCCATTTTCAGAATAACGAGGGCTACATTTCTGCCAATACAGATATGAGTAATTAAATGAGGTGTGGTTTTTTGTGGTTGTTTTAGGAGGGAAGAGGAAACAGAACTCTAAAGACTTTGTTAATGCATCCTAGCACACACAGCATGTGTGGGCTTGCTGAATCCTTTTCTGTTTTCCATTCCCCACTACAGTGGAAACAGAGCTCCTAAACGGTCAGTCACACCCTTCTCTCCAGAAGTAGCAGTTCTGTTTTCTGGGATCGCAATGCAATTCATGAAAGCGCTACACCTGGGAAACAGATCTCCGGATAATGAAGGATGCACCGCCCCTAAATCAAAGAAACATATAAATAAGCACTAACAAAGAGCTTATTGTCTCGGCAGACCAGGGGGCACCTTGATCTATTCTTTTGTTTGAGAGAAAGCAATTAGGCACCAAGGATCTTCTTACACTGCCTTTCCCTTCATTGACAGGCTTCCTGGCTGATTTCTGTTAGTACAGCTTGAGGCGTGTTACACCCAGAGAAAATGGTATGGTGTTGGGGTTTCTTCCCTCCGAACCCTGCTGGGCACTCCACTCAGCAACTGGATTCTTGCACCAAGGAGCCTAAATGCCTTGGCTGGCTGGCCAGAGCAGCAGAGACATAGCCAGAGTGCAGCAGAGGGCTACAAAACACTGACTCCCCATCATATGTGACCATGAAAATGATGCCTCTACTATACTAACTTCAGCTTGCACCTATATGCTGAAACTTCTGTGTATATAACTAGGTAAAAGGTAAAGGACCCCTGGATGGTTAAGTTCAGTCAAAGGTGACTATGGGGTTGAGGTGCTCATCTCGCTTTCAGGCTAAGGGAGCCAGTGTTTGTCCACACACAGCTTTCCAGGTCATGTGGCCAGCATGACTAAACCGCTTTTGGCGCATGCAGGACCGTGACGAGTGCCAGAGCGCATGGAAACATCGTTTACCTTCCCGCCACAGCAGTACCTATTTATCTACTTTTGGGCATTCTTTTGAACTGCTAGGTTGGCAGGAGCTGGAACAGAGCAATGGGAGCTCAGCCCGTTGTGGGGATTCGAACCACCGACCTTCCAATTGGCAAGCCCAAGAGGCTCAATTGTTTAGACCACAACACCACCCATGTCCCTGTATATGACTAATACTTTGTGGCAGTGAGTTAACAAGCACCGGCCATCCATTGTTGGCTACCAGCAAAAGCACCGTCAGTCACCAGAGTGCCTTAGAAGAAGAAGAAGAAAAAGAGTTTGGATTTGATATTCCACTTTATCACTACCCGAAGGAGTCTCAAAGCGGCTAACATTCTCCTTTCCCTTCCTCCCCCACAACAAACTGTGAGGTGAGTGGGGCTGAGAGACTTCAAAGAAGTGTGACTGGCCCAAGGTCACCCAGCAGCTGCATGTGGAGGAGCGGAGACGCGAATCCAGTTCATCAGATTACGAGTCTACCGCTCTTAACCACTACACCACACTGGCTCTCTTATTTGTTGCCACAGAAAACAAGTGCAACACAGCTACTCCTCTGGAATCATAGAATTGTAGAGTTGGAAGGGATCCTTAGGATCATCTATTCCAACCTCCTATGCAGCTGTCCTACACAGAGATTGAACCTGCAACCCTTGGCGTTATCAGCAGTAAGCTCTAAGCAACTGAGCTATCCATGCAATGAAATGGAACTTGATTAGCTTATTTTATTGCCAAGCCAGCATACGCTTTGCATTCTGTGCACAACTCATTGTTTTGTTTATCGTTTTATGACCCCACTTGATTGCATCACCTTTCTAGGCTAAGCAATTATGGGCTTCAAAACAATCCTTGCTGTGGAAGCTCAGGCATGTTGCATGGACCCAAGCCTGTTATTTTGCTAGCAATTTTTAACCTACCTATCTGAGTGTGGCATGAAAGACAGGTGAAATTAGGATCCTTACAAAGCCAGAGATGTTTCAATCTTTGGCTTTAGCTGAAACAAAGATGTAACACAGCATCTAAGATAAACGTGTGGAGTCTGTTTACCTTGCTGCTGCATTTCAGTACTTTCACAATATTTATGCAATTTAATCTGTTTAATCTCTTTTTATGGAAATGAAGGCATTTTGCAAGAAGAAGAAGAAGAAATGTTCTCACTCCTCTCAACTCTTCCCCCATCTGGTAGATAACCCAACATGACTAGCTCAAACTTTAAATGCTTTTGGCTTTCTTATGTAACACAGCTTTTACTGGAACTTTTTCTACTTTAATGTTTTTCCCCACTGCTAATTAACATTTGTAAATCAAAGCCTAATGATACAGCCCATAGCTATGCATACAGTGCAGCAGAGACAGGGAGGAGGAGCAGGAGAGAATAAGGAGTTTGCATTTGGGATGGGTTGCAGCAAACCCAAACAAAATGCTTTGCAATGTTGGGAAATACCTGCATGGGGGATTTGCTCTCTTGAGATGTACCATCCACAGCCATTTTACACAGAATCACTATTGATGATTGCATGAGTAGATAGTAAAATAGAGAGGACCATTGCATATTATGAGGAACACTGCAGGCGGTATACAAAATATTCAAGTGCATTCTATCAGTTTCCATTGGGGGTGAAGCATCTTTTAGTTCACCCACTGTCCCATCTTCTGGTTATTGGGTGTTTTTTTTAAGTATGTAGTGGACATCCAGGGATAGCTTTCCCTGCTTTTGCTTCAGCACAATAGCACCAAGCTTGGTTTAAGGGGGGGGGGGGCTTGGAAGAAAGAAGATACATTGTCCATTAGGAAACTCTCAGTGCTGCTTGCCAGCAATTGAAGCATGAGCCTGCCTTGGTTCTGCAGCCAACCTGATCAGAATTGTGGGTGGGCAGGAGACTAAGGAAGGCTGAATCTCTCCATGATTGCAATGAATGGTAGTCCAATGCACTAAAAACACAAGAGACTACCTTACACTGAGTCAGCAGCAAAGTGCTATCTAGATGTTGTTCTCAGCCAGTATGACCAGTGGTTGGGATGGTGAAGGTTATAGTCCAAGAACACCTAAAAACCTCTGGAGGCCATTCTGGAGAACCACTACCAGTCAGAGGGTTAGGCAATCTGGTTGGCTGCATTCACATCCCAGTTTATTTCATATCCCCAACATTTCCATAACTGTTAATGTCTGCATTATATTTCACCTGTCGCACGATGTAAAAGCCACTTCTAGAAAAAAGAAAGCGTGTTTAGCATTCATTTCCATGTTACTTGATTCCAGGAAAAAAAATATGCAACCTTAAAAACTGTGGGAATAAAGTGATGAAATGTGAGGCAGTATGCCAGCATACAGTTCTTTCCTGTTGTTGGCATTGGAGAGCAGAAATGTGCATGTGTGGAAAGGTTGGGGCAGTAGCCACATTGTTCTATGACATTGGTTGTTGTGTCAAACCACATCCACCGGTTTGAATGAAGTTTTGTGCAACATGCTGATATGTCCATCAGAAAGCTACAGTCCCATAAGACATCAGGTACTGCAGTGTGGGGAAAAAATAGAAAATGGGACAGAAGCCCTGATATTATAATCAGGAAAACTAACACAATATTACACACGTCTGAATGCATTCTTGTTGTCTCCCACTCTGACTGGCATAGGTTCTGCGGGATTGCAGACATGGGACTTCCCCCGCCATAGCTGGAGATGTCGGGGTGCAAACCCACAACCTTTGCATGGAGAGCTCTGCTGCTCAGCTCCATCCAATTCCATTTTGGTTCATGCCATGTTGGGGAGGAGATCCAGTCAGTTTCCTGGAGCACCTTTGTGGTTCCATGCAATTGTTGTCAAGGGGAGAGCGGTGCTCATGCAATGTTTAGTTTGAAAGGGAGGAAGGGAGCCATTCCAGTTGAGTAGACCAGATCAAAAGAAACAGTCTGGCCAGTTCCCCTTTCCCTCCCAAGTTGGCAGATTGCTGGCAATTCTTCTAGGGCCTGATTTACCACCCTCAGAGACAAAAAGCTGTAGATTGCAGAGCCTTCCTTGGCACAAATACAGGATGAACAGCCATTGACAATCAGCGGGAATGTGTGGTTTACACAACAAAGGGACAATTATGATCTTTCTAAATATTTGCAATAGCTCCATTCCCAGGCAGTGTGTGTGTGTGTGTGTGTGTGTGTGTGAGAGAGAGAGAGAGAGAGAGAGAGAGAGAGAGAGAGAGAAAGGGGAAGGGGGCTCAGATTTGCAGAGACCATCAGCGCAAAAGCTTGCAGCAGTAAAACTCTGTACATCAAAGATGAGATTCCTCCCTATATAATGTTATTGCGTGTGCCAAAGGAAAACATCTGGCTCCTCTGATATACAGTTTGCAACAAATGCCTTTTCACGGAGGGCCGCCTCTCCCTTTCTAATAAGAGCGAGCCCATTAGTATCATTAAGTGTGGCGTGCGTAATCCTGGCAATCAAAAGAAAAACAAAGCAGGTGCAAGAGCAGCTCCAGCAAAATGAAAAGAAGGAGGACATCTGAATTTGTTTTGATTCACTGAACAACAATGCCTCATTTTCTATGCATAGTAAAAAAAGAAAAAAGTCGTAATTGTAGTGTTTTAAATGGGAGGCAGGGGTCTTTCCAGAAATCCAGAAATACCAACTTGCTGTTGATTTTGTTGCAAGGGAAGGGGGGGGGTGTGAGAGAGAGGTTGCTTTCTTTCCATTCATTCACAGTTGACTTGCTGTGTTTGAACAAACCATTTTTGGGGCCTGATTTTGAATCTAATCCAAGGAAATGTCTGTCCCTCCCCGGTGCTAATTAACTAACACAACTTCAATAGGGATTTTGCACTTAAAAGTAAATAATTGTTTTATGGCTGGCTAGGCTCATCCCTTCTGCTTTGATAGTTCCCAATAAAAATGCAATGGGGAATCATGGCGTTCTTCCACCACTGGGGAGAGATTGGCTTTTATCGCAGGACTCAATCTGTCTCACGAAATGCAAATATATTCTAGAGTTGAGAGGCAGCAAAGATAACAGTTTGCTTTTGCCGACTCCCAGGATGGTTGCACCGAGATCACTGTGCATAGTGTACCTAGGAGGGATTGGATGCATCTGCAAAGTTTGCTTTTTCCTTTTCCTCATGTTTCCAATTTTAATTTTGCACGAAAATTCGTGCTCATTTCTTTGTGTGCATTTTTAGATATGTTTTTGCCCAGTCAATTTTTGCAAGTAATTTTCAATGAATAAAATGCATTTCCATATATTATTTTCACCAGCACACACTTTTTAATGTGCTTTTCACTCATATTCATACACACTCTTTGTTGGAGAAATGCACCGCAAAATTTGGAGAAGTACGAATTTCAAGAGAGAGCTGAACAAATTTATCACCCATCCCTAGGGGTGGATTTCTTCCTTCCTTCCTTCCTTTGCTTTTCAGTGGGTTTCTCACACTGCACTTTGAAGCTGCTGAATCAAGGCTTGTTCCCTGGGTTGTTTTGCAATTTCATAACGTCGCCTTCGGCTCATAGTAGCAGTGACATGCCTGACTTGGAATAATGATGACCTTCTTGGCTGTGTCGAGATGAACAAATCTGAAATGGGTGCCAACCAGGTGAAACTGCATGCAAGGTTTCCTCTGATGATATACTCAGGTGCAGAGTGCCAACAGGACTGAAGCTAAAACAGGGCTACTGAAAAACAACCCCTGCATAAGTTGCAGACCTAGTGTATAGTTTTGGTGTGCAAATAGTGTACCACTCTCAGTCTTGATTGCTCCAAGACATTCAGTCTGGATAGTGGCCCTGGCTGTCTGATTCCTTCTCCTTATTCTCAATTTTGACCTTGTAGAACTCAGCAGGGAGGGGGCAAAACTAGAATTAGTTGCCTCTGACTGCCATTAGCTCTGGCTCTACCTACTTCTGGCCTCCCAACCTTCTGCCCTTCAATCCCCATGGGCACCAGCCACCACTGAATGAAATCACATTTTAAAGCATAATCTGTGTCACTTGCTGCACTGTATAAGCAATAAATAAAAAAGGAATAATTCAAAACCTTTGTTTTCAGAGAAATGTGAGTTATTCTTTTTTATAGAAATATTGTAACGATCTTGTTCCCAAATCAGCTTTTTCATTGATCACACTCTTGCATTTGGTCATGTTAAGTTTCAATAAATATCTTTGAAAATTTACAAAACAAATAAATAAAAATGGTCATAATTAAGTGGGTGTATGGTTTACATCCTATGACCTCAAGCTTGCCACTTACAACTTAAAGGCCAGGATCTTTAGGTTTTCATACTGAAACTTGTTCTACTATTTGTGGCAGGTTCTTCAAACTAAACTAAAACTCGCAATCTGTGGCGTATGTGTGTCTATGTGAAATATTTCATAAAGGTTTATACAGAGCATGAAAGAACGCTTGAAGAAGTTGCTTGCTAACTGGCTAGCACCCTCCATTGATATCTATGTGCAGGGAGAAATGCTAGCCTGTGAGCCACCAAGGGCTTCAGTGGTTCTGATTCAAATGCTGCTTATCTCCCAATAATTATCAGCAAGGATGATTTTTCTCCTTCGCCCTTCAATCATATAAACGACATCTCTGGCAGCTGCTGAAATGACCGGCACATTTCAAATAACCAACATCAGTCTGTCAACAGGTAGTTTTAGTGTGAAACTGTGTGCCTTGTCAAGTTCAGTGTTTATTTGATGAGTGCTCCTCATGTATGCATAAAGGTAAAGGTAAAAGGACCCCTGACTATTAGGTCCAGTCGTGACCAACTCTGGGGTTGCAGTGCTCATCTTGCTTTATTGGCCGAGGGAGCCGGCGTACAGCTTCCGGGTCATGTGGCCAGTATGACTAAGCCGCTTCTGGAGAACCAGAGCAGCACACGGAAATGCCGTTTACCTTCCAGCTGGAGCAGTACCTATTTATTTACTTGCACTTTGACGTGCTTTCAAACTGCTGGGTTGGCAGGAGCAGGGACCAAGCAACGGGCGCTCACCCCGTCACGAGGATTTGAACCGGCGATCTTCTGATCGGCAAGTCCTAGGCTCTGTGGTTTAACCCACAGCGGCGTCCCCATGTATGCATATATATATATATTGCAGTGTCCACAGTCCACATAATGACATTGTTATCAAAGGGCAAGTCTCTCATTTAAGCCAGATTTACGCTTTCTAGGAAAAATCCAACAAATAATAATAAAAAACAACAACCATAGTGTCATGGCCTATTTGTGACATCTGAATGACCCTTGACAATATTAACCTTCCCCCATTAGGAAGTTCTCATTACTGTTGAACTTTCAATGTGTTAATTTTTTTAGTGCTTTTTGTTATATTACTGATATCATGGTTGTATTTTTCTATTGTGGATTTTAATTGATGCAAGCCACATTATGTAGCATATGTTGATTAGAAGTGTGTGGTATCAATGTGTGTGTGTGTGCATCTCTCTCCCTCTTTAATTATTTAGTGCTAGCCAAAATATCCAACAATCTTCAGATTTAATGTATGCCATTTTGCTGAATTGATGCCCATTTCTATTCCCCTGCACTCGCCCAGAGATCAATCCCTCTTTCCCAGGAAATTGGGAGTGGCCCTCAACTGGGCATCTGCCCCAAAGTCCTGCTCTGATGGTACCACCATTCATTAGCAGGCAAGAACAGGGTCTACTTGTTATCAGACTCAGCCAACCAGTTATTTCATGTGCAAATTACTTGATTAGATCCCGGACACAGCTTTTGTTTCAATATGAAAAATACAAGAGGCCAGAATGAGGCATGTACCCAAGATATGAATGTGCTAAGTGTGACATGAACTTTCCCCCACTTGAGGATGTGAAGGGGCAGAATCTGACATTCTCACAGCTGGCTGACAAAGGATGGCTGTGTTTTTGCAAAGTGGCTGGAATCACAAACGGTGGCGATTTGAATCAAAGAATTAAATTAGGCTGCCCCAAAGCACAGGATATTGCTGACCTCACTATCCAACGAGTGAAGTAGTACAACACGTAACGTTGCAGTAGCTCTCTGTTAATGATCCTGTTATTAAGATTTGGCCAGCGTCCTGGAATAAGGACAATGGCTTGGCAATAACAGAATGATTTCGAAACAGCAGGTGTGAGCTGCAGAGTGTGAAAGCCAAGAGGCTGGTTGGGGAATCTAAAAAACAGGCATTGTGAAGCACTGCATATTGACAAGTCTTTAACAGACTGATAAGGTCTTTCTTTTTTTGTCTTTAGGAAGAAAAAGGCTGTCAAGTATCAGACAAGTATTGGTCACCAGATGTCATTCCCATTTCTCTCTTCATCAGCTTTCTTCTGACTATAGATGGGTGGAAAGAAAAACAAACCTTGTGTGTGGGTGCTACAAACCTAAGATCCCTCGCTAGAAACCAAACAGGACCACTGCTCACTGTTTACCATTTTGTGTCTGATTGCTGGTGATCCAATGGAAGCTGAAGTAGATTGTGTTAGAAAATAGTTTTCTGTGTAGGGATGTCAGAGAACAGGGATGAAGACAGGAAAGCAAGTGGACAATGCTGGAGTTTGTGTCTTCTGTGGTCAGGAGCAGAAACTAGTCAAGCAAATACAATTGATATCCATTCATACCAATGTTGTTTCTAAGTCTGCAAATGAGATCTTTTTAACATTTCCTTCACACTGAAACAAGTTATGTATATTTTTATAAGTAGCTATAAATAGCGGACATTGAGGCAAATAACATAGTTTGGTGGAATCCAAACTGCAGCAGAATAGAAGCATTGCTGATTGCAACAAATACAGTCAGAATGGAAACCACTGACTTCTTATGCATATGGAGTTGTGATAGCCAGCCTCAGTGTCACTCAGCTTGCTATATTTGGCATGCCAGGTTTTAGCAGTAGACGGGAGTACTTGTCAAGAATGCCAGCTCTATTATTATTATATTTTATTTATACCCTGCCCATCTGGCTGGGTTTCCCCAGCCACTCTGGGTGGCTTCCAAAAAAACATTAAAATACACTAATTCATGAAATATTAAACGCTTCCCTAAACAGGGCTGCCTTCAGATGTCTTCTAAAAGTCTGGTAGTTATTGTTCTCTTTGACATCTGGTGGGAGGGCGTTCCACAGGGCAGGCACCACTACCGAGAAAGCCCTCTGCCTGGTTCCCTGTAACTTGGCTTCTTGCAGTGAGGGAACCACCAGAAGGCCCTCAGCCCTGGACCTCAGTGTCCGGGTAGCACAATGGGGGTGGAGACGCTTCTTTAGGTATACTGGACCGAGGCCGTTTAGGGCTTTAAAGGTCAGCACCAACACTTTGAATTGTGCTCAGAAACATACTCTTAAGCAATCTTGCATTTGGATAAAGTTGTAGCAACCCCCATCAATGAGATTACTCCCTACAGCCTTCTAAGCACAATTCAACGTGCTTTTAATTGTGTTTTTAACATACCTAAATGGACTGATATATGTAACATGCATTAAGCCAATGGTCAACATGGCACTCATAGGCACTTATGCTCCCACAGAGGTCTTCCCTAGTGCCCACAGGGTCTCTTCCCCACTTCCCCCTTCTCTTATAAAAGGAAAGAAGCATTCCTTTGTTGTCACCATTTCTCTGGTTTGCAGATGTACCCACAGGCCTCAAAAGGTTAGCGATCTGTGTGCTAGGCACTGTATAAAAAACAGAGAAGACACAAGTCCTTGCCTTTAGGTTTACAATCTAAAATAAAGATGCAATCCAAGTAGGGAGTTGCGTAAGTTGGAAGGAAATACAAGAAGTAAAAGAGCAATAATTAACCTCAGAATATGAAGAAACAAAGTCAAATATTACCTCAAGAAGGAACGGCAAGAAAGAAAATATGTCCTAGAGCAAGTCACCAGACATACTCACCATCTGCCTCCCTGTACTTTCTTTGTTTATGCCCTCAGTTTGAAATTTGCCCTAGCTTATGAAGACACTTTCAACGACTTTCAAGGATTCTTTCCACAGTACCTTGAAACTAAGATGCTCCAACTCCATGGCCCCTTGGAGACTAAATAGATTATTGTGTGGTAGTCAACAGCCTACTTCATCAGACTAATAGTGTCTGTGCATTTGAGAGATGGAGAAGTGGTGTGGAGCCAAGCGACTGTTGATGTTTCCTTTTTGTCTTTTCTTCCTTTACATGCTGGTTTCAAGGGCTTTTTGCTACCTCCCCAGGAAGCAAGCCTACTCAATCATTTATAGTGCTGTTGCTCCCCACAGGTCATCAAGCAGCCTCGTAACAATAAACAGCATCTGTTGCTTCCCTCTTGGAGATTGAGTCAGGTGTTTACATCCCACCATCATTCTTCTTGTCTGGCCTCTCAAGGACCAAGTTGGTTCCTAAATTAGCTGCTCCAGAGCGGACCTTTAGCAATACAGTTGGCCATACAAATAGGCGTCTTCAGTAGCAGGGAGGATTCATTTCCTCAAATGGCTCCGCTTAGGAAGCTTATGTTGTTTGAGTGCTACTGAGAACCTTAAAGAATAAGCTAAACATTCTTCTTCATGACACTTCATCTCCCACTCAAAGGCACATCTGATCAACAGGAAAAGGGGAAAGACCATTATGGAGCAAATGGTGCTTCCTCTGCAAGAGAACTACCTGTTTAAATCACAAATCTAAAGGATAATTGCAATTAAAGATGGACAGATCAGTCTACTTATGTTCCATGTCAGTTTCATCTGTGCTTAATCATAGGTTCTATCTCCTTTTCTGTGGATTTGTTTTTAAAAGGACAAAATTGGTTGGCACCCATCTCTCTTGGGAGACAATGGAAGTGTGCGCCTTTGGGGGTGAACTCAAACCATTGGAGAGAAGAAGAAGAGTTTGGATTTGATATTCCATTATATCACTACCCCAAGGAGTCTCAAAGCAGCTAACATTCTCCTTTCCCTTCCTCCCCTTCAACAAACACTCTGTGAGGTGAGTGAGGCTGAGAGACTTCAAAGAAGTGTGACTAGCCAAAAGTCACCCAGCAGCTGCATGTGGAGGAGCAGGGAATCGAACCCTGTTCACCAGATTACTAGTCCACTGCTCATAACCACTACACCTGCAGTGGCTGAAGAGCTCAATATAGGAAAGACATGTTTTGTTGCAGCTGGGGCAGATGAAGGCACCTGCTTGTGCTGATGCAGGTGTCCTGTGGTGTTTCGTCTTTCTGAGCTCCTCCTAGCAGTCATTCCTCCTCTGGTCACTGCTGTAGATACACAACCTGACTGATTGTCTCCAGGCACTGTGGTTGTCTGCAAGGGATTCCCACAAAGCGGGGTTGATGCTGCCAGCCTACATGCCACACTTGCAGACATCTTCATAACACAGAGTTGGTCTGCCAAGGGGCCTGGTGCCTTATAACACAGAGTTGGTCAGCTCCCTGTAGAAATTGTCCTTGGGGATCCATCCATCTTCCATTCTGTGCACCTGACCAAGCCAGTGTAGATGTTGCTAAGACAGGAGTGCGAACATGCTGGGAATGTGGACTTGGGAAAGTGCATCTTTTGTTTCAGGTGCTGTCCTGCCATGTGATGCATTGAGGAGTTGCTCCTGGCAGGTGTATGTTGCTCGTGTCTCACAAAATATTGAATTTTATTGTATGCCTTTTATACACATTTCCCTCTCGAGGCACACATTTTTATATGCTTTTCGCTGCACCTCCCTCTATAGTATACTTTTTTTGTATACTTTTAGCATAAAATACACATTTTTGTACCAAAACTGCATTACAAAATTCAGAGAAGTGTATCATCCAATTGAGAGCCGTGTTCTGATCTGCATGTAAGTCCAGAACAGGTACATCAGGTTGGTTCACTTTAAGAAGTGGACTGAATGAATTTCTCCTCTGTCCCTAAATGCAATGTGACAAGTTTATGGTTTCAGATCTCAGGAAAGGTTAACGGGAAGGAATGTGTGGAGGCCATGGAATGATTACACAGACAACAATATCTTTAAAAGGCATTTGAACAACTTGCATTTGCGAAAGGTCACCCCATTGGGTCTGGATTTATGAGGCTATGAATAATTTTAAAAGAGATTATGCTGGAGTTTGTATGTATAGATTGCGGCCACAGCAGGAACAACAGCTGTGATCGTTTATACATGCTATTTTCTCTTCTGGGTGGGAGTTTAAGAGAAATTGGGAAATAGAGGGGTTTTCACTAAGCTTTCATTCCGTACCTGAGATTTCCCCAAGTACTGTGTGTACAACCATAGTTATCTATCTAGGAAGGCACAATGTATCACCAGGATGAGAGACCTTTTGCTGTCTGAGGACTGCATGCCTCATGGGCAAGTTTCTGGGGGCAAAATGCTATTGGTGGGTATGGCGATCAATCATGGTACGTTTGAATGATGTTTGCTTGGAAAAAATTTAACCACAGTCACAATCACTTCAGGCCCCTCCAGACGTCTTTTTTATTGTTCATTCGTGATCATTTGTGCTCATGATGGCAGACCCTCCAAGTATCCCTATTTTCCAGGGATAGTCCCAGATTTGCAGAAGCCATCCTGGTTTCTGAGTTGATCCCAGAATGTCCCCCTTAGGACGTCCCTATTTTTATTGGAGAAATGTTGCAACCCCAAGCCAAAGATATAAGTAACTATACAACCTTTAGAAGACATCTGAAAGAAGCCCTGTATAGGGATTTTTTTTTTTAAGGTTTCATATATAAATAGTAAAATGCAAAAATAGTAAATGTATAAATAGTAAAATTATCATTGTGGAATGGGACATCCCTATTTTCATTGGAGAAATGTTGGAGGGTACATGCTGGTATCAGAGTGGTTATACACAATCCCACGTTCTATACTGTTTGTGCCTGCAAGAGTTTGGGAGTAGAATGCTTTATTTCCTATCAGTTCCTGTCCTGTAACTTCCTGTTGAAATCATTCAAGGTTTGATACCGCAAATATTCTAAGGTTGCTGTTTTCTCTCCTGCTTTTGTTGTGGTGCTGTGCAAGGCAGTCCAGGCAGCGATGAGGTGAAAGCATTGCAGAACAATAAGAAATGCTAATACACTATTATTTTTTAAATAACATGTTGCAGAAGCACCCATGAAAAGACCGCCAGTCAGGATTGGCCCTTTGTTATTTGAAAGCATTTGTCACTGCTGTGTTCTGTGAGGACTGGATATGTAGCCACTTGACTTGACAACCATGTGCAAAGTTTGCCTACACAAAAGTCAGTATGGCAGAGTGGTTAGCGTGCTGGACTAGGACCTAGGAAACCAGAGTTCAAATCCCACTTAGCCATGAAGCCCACTGGGTGACTTTGGGTCTGTCACCAGGGCTGTCTTAACCATAGGTGCCAAGGGTGAGGGGCACCGGGCTCTCAGGGGTGCCAGGCCAAGAGTCTGGGGCCTGAGAGTCGGAGTCCGGGCAAGAGCCCACCTGTTGGCTGGAGTGCTACGACAGGCTCTTCTGCTGGTCCGTGAGTTCAGGGGCGAGCGAGTCAGTGAGGTGCTGAGTTGGCTGGCCAGCTCTGCCCTCCTGCGTTCCTGGGATTGGTGTAGGGCTGTGGAGGGGCCCCCCAGTGCATGCTGTTTACATCACAAGCTGGAGATAAGTGTGGTGTCAGCAGCTCCCTAAAAAAGGTCAACAACTGGGGGGGATCTTTGCACCCGGGCGCCGCGTATGCTTAAAACGGCCCTGTCTGTCACTATCAGTCTAATTGGTAGTCTAATGACATAGTTGTTGTGAGGATAAAACATGGAGCCATGTACACTTCCTTGGAGGGAAGATGGGATATAAATCAAACAAAAAGAATTAAAACATTGCAAAACTATTGGTGCTGCCAATGCAAACAGCAGCCCCCTGTTGAATTCCTTCTATTCTGTTGTAAAGTGTTGTTCCACTTCCCTTGCATCCTGATGACCTGGTGACACAGCTTCCTCACCCCATTCCACAGCTCTTGCTGCTCTTCTTTAGTGCTGGGGTTGGTAAACAGGGCAATAATTTGAGCTGCACATTGCAGACAAAGAGGAGGGGAACTCAGCACTGGGCAAGCACCGGGAAAATGCGTCATTTTTGTAAGGTGTAGGCCCTACCCTTACAAGGAGAAATCCTGAGGAATGCTCACCTAACAGCAAGTGAAATCTGTTAGTCTTTAATTCCTGTATTTGCACATTACAAACCATTTTATACCTCTGCTCTGATTGGTAGTGATTCATAGTCAAATTAAACCTGAATACAAAGGATTATCAAGTAATTTAATGACAATTACTATGACAGTGTGAAGATTGAATGCAACGAGTAGCAATTTGATTTCAGCTTGAGACGTGGAGTTCTGTGGAATTGCTCATATGAAGAATGTGACAAGAAGATGAAGAATTTCAACTGGCTGGCATCCGTCTGTCTCAGGAGACAATGAAGGAGTGCCCTTTGGGGTTAAGGTAAATTTTTGGAACCTGCTGTTGGCTGTAGAGACCAATACAGAAGAGACATGTTTTGTTGCAGCTGGGGCAGATGAAGGTGTCCAGTTGTGCTGTTGCAGATGCACCATGGCATTTCTTCTCTCTGTGCTCCTCCCAGTGGTCATTCCTCCTCTGGTCACTGCTATGGATACATGATCTGACAGTGTGCACCTAAATGACCTCTCCAGGGGACAATTCCTTTCCTGGGGGGAGGAATTTTCATGCATTGAAAAATGGAAATTGGCATCTTTGAAAGATATGACTTATTCATCAACTCTGTGACAGCATTTGTTTCATTTAATCAACAATTATTTAAACGAAAGTATCTGCAGAATGAACTTAGTGGTTACCAACGGAAGGAAAACTGCATTTTAAAAAACAGCAACAATCCACCCTTGTATTATGAATAAGCGTATGATTGACCTCTGTATAGTATTACTATAATAATCCATATCACAGAGACTTCATCGCTTCAAATCACTCCAGCATGGCAGACAATTACTTTCAGGTTGAAACTTTCAGAAAGTTTCTTGTGGGAGAGTACCGAAGGGCACTGAAGGAAGTCATTAAATCACCCTGGAAACGTTACACCTTTGATTTATAATGATTTATAAAGTCACAGGGAGAGATCAAAGGAAGGCAGGTGCTTTGTGCTACAGAAGTGCTGGTGTGGACTGAGAGATACAAATTTGGAATTTGGGGTGGTGTGAGTTCAGAGGTTATAGGTCTAGCAATCTAATGCAGCAACGTAGGGTTTTAATTAGCCTTTTCTAACTGAGGAAATGATTTTCAAACAAGATGGTGCCATAGTGCTGTCAATCTCATAATTGAGTTTGTCGATTAAGATGGAAGTCCTATTGAGCAGACACAGTAAAGGCTCCTGTGTAGTTGCCAAGCTGCAACCTGGAAAATGAGAATTTACCTTTAAGCAGGCTATTAAAGCCAGTGGTGCAGAAACCACAGCTACTCCCGGCTGTTCCTTCCCTTTTGTTCAGCTCAACTGACTTCATTTTGTGTTTGCAGCATTTGAGACTTTTGGGTTTAGGTCAGGGTTGATGGGATTTGTAGTCCAAAAACAGCTGGAGACGCAAGTTTGGGAAACCCTGATTTAGAGAAAAGGCAAGTGAGAAATGTCACAGCAGAAGTTTGTAAAACTATGCAAGGCATGGAGAAAGTGGCTAAAGATAAGTTTCCCTCCCTCTCTCATGACAGAAGAACTCGTGGGCATGGAATGAGACTGAATCATGGGAGATTCGGGATAGATAAAAGAAAGTACTTCATCACTCAGTGCATAGTTAAGCTATAAATGTTGCTCCCACAGGAGTTAGTGATGGCCATCAGCTTGGATGGCTTTAAACGAGGATTAGACAAATTGATGGAGGACAAGGCTATCAATGGCTATTAGCCACAGTGGCCATGTTCCACCTCTACACTCAGTTGCTGGAAATCTTAGTTGGGAAGAGAGCACTCAGGCATCAGGTTGGCCACTGGTTACTGGACCATCTGGACCATTGGCCTGATCCAACAAGCTCTTCTTATGTTCTTCAGGCCTCAGTGATGGGACAGGGATATAAGGGGTCAGGCAGTCTCCGAAGTACAGTGGTACCTCGGTTTACAAACGCTTCAGGTTACAGTCTCTGCTAACCCAGAAATAGTACCTCGGGTTAAGAACTTTGCTTCAGGATGAGAACAGAAATTGTGCTCCGGCGGCACGGCGGCAACAGGAGGCCCCATTAGTTAAAGTGGTGCTTCAGGTTAAGAACAGTTTCAGGTTAAGAACGGACCTCCGGAATGAATTAAGTTCTTAACCAGAGGTACCACTGTATACTGGACCCAGGTTGTTATGGGCCTTGTAAATTAACACACACAAGGTGGTTCCAGGGGTGCACACTGCATCTGCCTCCCTCCCCCATTTTTCATTTCAAACTTTTAAAACAAGGCATCTAGCCACCCACACAGCCTGTAGTACATGGGGTCTGCTTGCCACTTCACACCTTAAATGCACATACAGCAAGACTACCTGGGAGTGGCAAGTCTTGATGACATCCTGTCGCTCTCTGGGGGAATTGTATGGAAAAAGACATGGCTGCATCCACAGGGGACTTGCTGAATGCACACACAGTGACTAGGGTACAAAGGTGAACTGGAAATAGCACTTAGCCCTCAGATCACCTCATAAAGGAATCCCTTGGACAGCAGATTCTGAAGTGAAGCATTGATCTGATGCAGGTCATGATCCATCTGGATTGAAACAGGTCTTCTTTGAAATCTGAGTAAGGTGGATTCCCCTCCCCCCCATCTTTATTTGCAACCGGTCAAATGTGGAGTCCTGCTGACTAATACAGGAGGTAGGCAACTTTGGCAGAGGAATGCACCAGGAAGGGCAGAACATATAATATCTAGCTTTATCTGCATAGTTAAAGGTAAACACAACCTACAGGTTTTATGGGCTGCAACCTGAGAACCCAATATAGGAATGTTATTGGTCTGTAAAAAGAATGGATCACCTGGAACGTCCACTTGGGCAAGTGCTTTGCCCTGTCACATGTAAACTGCCTACACCCCATCCCTTATTTTGACACTATTTCACTTGACTATAAGCGGACGTATCCCAGAGCATAGAGCATAGCTGTCAACTTTTCCCTTTTCTTGCGAGGAATCCTATTCGGAATAAGGGAATTTCCCTCAAAAAAAGGGAAACGTTGACAGCAATGCCATAGAGATTTATTGCTTGGAAAGTGGAGTGGAGCCCCAGTCAGAAGATGACTGCTAGCATGACCCAATGGTAAGGGATGATGGGAGCTATAGATGGTTTTTGGAGAAATAATTTGTTTTGCACAGAAATCTTAAAAAAAATAACTCATGTGAATCCCTGCAGCTTTGAGCAAGGTGCCTTTTCTGAAAGAGGGGCAGGGAACCTCCAGGTGTTACTGCACTTCTCCTTCCATTCAGCCCCAGCCATCATGGCCCATGGCCAAGGGGATGATGGGAGTTGTAGTCCTGCAACATCTGGAAGCCACCAGGTTTCTTCCTCTTGAACTAAAAGGATGGATTCACATTAAATTATAAATTTATATTATTATGAAATTATAAAAGGTTTGATAAAGGTTTTTGCATATACTGGGAGCCCAAATGATTCCCCCCCCAAAAAAAGATTCACCAACACCAACGGAGGCGACATTAAAAGAAAATCAAACAGCTCCCCCTTTTCTTTCATGTGACTGCATTATTACCATTGCTTGCCAGAAAAAATGCAGATCAAAGAATCCCAGCTAATTTTGCATTCAGATTCACAGCCGGAATTATAATTCACTCATTGACATTCAATGTGGGTGCCATATGGACTCTCAAGTGTTCCAGCAAGTACAGATTGGTTCAGAAGTAGCTAATGGCATCTTTAAAACGATTACCATAATCAATACCAGTCGGGCCTGCTCAGCACCACTCCCATCCTTACGTGATTCTGATTGCCACCATCTGCAAATCAAAACCTAATTAGGAATACCAATTAAAATGCTGTTTTACAAACACAGAGGGTAGGTGGCAGGTTAAGAAGGGCTCCAGCTCTTATGGGCAAGAGTCATGAAGAAATCTGACTGAATATTATACTGGAAGGGGCGGCTGTTTTTCATTCTGCAGACATGTTCATTTGATGGCTTCCTATCTGGCCAGCACAATCCACTAGATAGGTGGAATTTGATGTGGGGAACTAGGGTGTGAGTCCTACCTTGGACACCAGTTTGAATTGTAATGTGGGCAATGCTGAGGATATGGGGTCTGCTGAAGGAGAAATGCATTTGTTGAGTGCTTGCATCGCTGTTGGATCTGTAATTCATATCCCATCCATGTGTGGTCCTCCAAGTCCTTCTACCTGGCCCTTGGGAGTCTCCCCAAGCCACACCCCTTTATGGTCACACCTTCGCTCTCCAGGCCACACCCACACTTGCCTTACTTTAAACCCTTCTTGATTATTTTTTGCTTGACTGGGATGTGTCCATGAATAGTGATAATGATGCTTGGTTGGCCAGATGGTAGAGAGGGGCGAGTGTTTGTATAGAAAGTAGACTACTGCACAAAGGGAGTTGTTAGGAGACCCCTATTCCCCTTACAGAGCTGCAATTCCCAGAGTGGTTTAACTCAAATCCTTTTCACAGGGAACTCTGAGACGTGTAGCTCTGTGAGGGGAATAATGGGCCACCTGTCAGCTCTCTATACCCTTAACAAACTGCATCTCCCATAATTCTTTGGGGGAAGCCATGGCTGTTTAACATGGTATCATAGTGCTTTCAATGTATGGTGTGAATATGGCCCTAGACTCTAGTTACTAGATGAGTACAAATGTCTTGCATAGATTTTTGTTTGCAATTGGCTACAACTGGGTGTCACTTTGAGTCGAGATGGCGGACTGAACCTTTCACAACTGCACCTATTTTAAAATTGTATTGATTTTTTTTTAGTTAGAATTCCCAGTCAATGATGGGTATAAAGTTACCAGTCAATAATAAACAGGAAGCATGTTGAGAAAATTATTTTCACCCCAGTTCACCTTTCTAGCTTTGATTGAACGAGACACTTTTCAAAATGGTTTTCTTCGCTGTCTAAAGTTGTGGGCTACTTCCCATCTATTTGAGCAGGCAGGGAACGAGGTATTCTTGAGAGAAGGCACTCCTTTCTTCCTTCCTCTTTCCCCTTGCATGTTCTCAGGGCTTTTAAACAAATAAATGCTGCCATGTTGCGCACAAGAACAGTGAAATCCAAAGGTGCAAGGAATAAGGTTCAATTTTCAGCAGGCAGAACATGATGTACCTAGTAAGGAAAACAAACCCTTATCTTTGAAAAGCAGCCGAGTGTACCCAAAGCAAATATTTTGGAGGTTTGTCGGCATTGTTGAAATATACTAGCAAAGAGTTCCGGGCTGCCCCCCCCCCCCAGATGTAGATGGAGAGAATGACATCTTATTTGCTGACAAACCTCCAGTTGCCTCCTTTTCTCTCCCAGAGTTTTCCACCCACACAGTGGAGACTGGTCTGTTATGGCAGATGGGGGACAGCTCTGCTAATCTCAGTCTGCTGTCAATCAGCCCTCACCCGCCTGCCTTCTTACTTCCAACTAGCTGAGAGAGTGGTGCTGGCTGCCAGCTTCCTCTGCCTACAATAACAGAATACACTTAAGGTCACATATACACATTTAAAGCACTAAGATACCACTTTAAACAGTCATGGCTTCCCCCCAAAGAATCATGGGAGCTGTAGTTTGTTCAGGATGCTGAGAATTCTTAGGCGATCCCTATTCCCCTCACAGGGCTACAGTTCTGAGTGGTTCAATGGTCAATCCCTCTTCACAGGGAACTCTATCAATTCTAGCTCTCTGTGGGGAACAGGGGCCTCCAGTACCCTGAACAACTGCCAGAATTCCTTGGGGGGGGCCATAACTGTTTAAAATGGCACCACAGTACTTTAAATGTATGGTGTGAATGTGGTCTTAGGTGGAATCTACACACATATAAAAACCGTTCTGAAAATGCTTTTTTTAAAACAGGTTTTTAAAAATACATTGAGTTTTCCATAAGGCTCACCATTGCCATCTAGTGTCCCAGTGTACATTGCACTTAAAACACACTTAAAATGTTTTATTGGCATCAGTATAGCTGAGTCTCAGTATTGCCCTTGTAGAACTCAGCAGAAGGGAGGATGGGGATGAACCCAGGATTAATTGGCTATGCCTCTCATTTCCTCCATCTCCACATACTCTGAATTTGGCCCAGCCAGTTTGAATGGGCACCAGCTACCATTGCCACCAACTATGTAAGGGGCATCATATTTTTTCACAGGGAAGGCCCTTTTCCACTGTTCGGGACCATTAAATGAAACCGAGAGACTTTGATATTGTTTTCTTTTTTAATGTATGTGTTTCTGCATTCCATCATCATTCCTACATCCTGGCAGAGAGATCAAAGAGATCTATCTAACATCCAGCTTTCTAACTGAGCCAGGAAAAGCCTCAAAAGCAAGCAACATCTGAAGATTTTACATTTTAGATTTACAAAGTGGCTGTTATTTGTGTAAGGGAAAACAGAGAAGTTACTCGCTTGATCCTATTATGAACATTTGTATTAAAATGTTTAAGTGCATCTTTTGAAAATGAAGCCTTTGGTAGAGATGGTAGATTTATTTGTCCAACTTCTTCATAAGGCATTGAGAGGTTTGGAGGATTTCTCATCATTGGGGAGAAATCTGGAACAGATAAACATGTATATTGCATTAACATCTCATTGGGGACAAACTAAATGTGAGATTAGGAGAACTGCTTGCTTGCTCCTTCCATTATTTTTAATTATTTTTTCATGACAAGTTGCAGCATGAGGATAATCTGATTAAGACATGTGTGCCAACTTGAATAAAATATTGGGGGGAGCAGGTAAGCCACACCTCACATAATTGATCACTTGATGCAGTGTGCACACACCATTGGAATGGCAATGCCCATCAACTTTGGGGGACCTGGCCTCCTCAAATATTTTATGGGGGGGAGGACAAAGACCCCTCAACCCGTAGGAGTTGGCTCCTGTGGTTCAGGACCATAGTGCCAGGGAAAGGACTCAACCTTTGGTCTTGCATGGCTTTCCCAGTGAAAATTACTGTAGGGCAAGCTGCTGCTTAGAAAAACATACAGTAATGGTGCTTGCATATTTTGATTGGCTGGGGAAATTGCACTTGGGGGGAGATATTTACCAGGAAACTGGCAACATGGAACAAGTTAACCCCCGCCCCACTAATATTCAGGCTTTTCTGTGCCAGCTGTTAAACTTGTATTAAAAAGGGGGAGATTTGATTGTGGATCTCTCAATGCCTTGCCTAGACGCACCCTCAAAATACATCTGGAAACAATGAACACAGAACCTTTCTGATATGAGGTATGGTACAAAACAGTTTCCTTTGTTAAAGATGCTTCGCAAAACAAAACAACTAACCTACTGAAGCACACTTATTCCTTTTCAAATCAAAGCCAGCAACATCTGTTAAAGGACTAAGATAAAAACAAAGAGGGAAAGAAATTGCTGAATTAACTAACTGAATTGGAATACAAAAAAGGGAGGCGTGAGGAGGTCAGGGAAACAAGGAAAGGAATGTAAGGTATGGAAAGACTGATGTGTTTTTTTAAAGTGTTTTTTATCTCTTTTGTATTTTGTATTTTTTCTTTTATTTTTATCTTTCCTTTTCCTTTTTTTAATTCATGTAATTCTTTTCTTTGAAACTTTAATAAATATCATTTAAAAACACACACAAAAAAGCATGTGGCCAGCATGACTAAGCCACTTCTGGCAAACCAGAGCAGCGCACGGAAATGCCTTTTACCTTCCCCCTGGAGTGGTACCTATTTATCTACTTGCACTTTGACGTGCTTTTGAACTGCTAGGTTGGCAGGAACAACAATAATAATAACAATAATAATAGTTGTACAGAAAAGGAAATTTCAGCACCTGAAGCTTGCATGGCACCCCTGACTAACACACAGGACCAGAGAGACAGGAAAGCCAGAACAGCACAAAAAGTCAGCTACCTTGTCATCATCAAGGGAAGCTACACAAAATATTTACAAGGAGCCTTGTCTACATTTCTGTTTCACATCTTTAACTCCCTTTGATGTCAGCATCTTCTACCTGTTAAGATGCCACTGTGTTACGGCAGACATTCGTCTTGTATTTTCATGCTTCCTCGAATATGCTCAAAGAATCTGTAATGCCTGTGTTTTGTAAATTGGAAGATAATGTGCCGGGAGGAATCTATTCCAGCAAAGTGGCTCATCTGGAAGATTTCTTTTTCTTTTTTCTTCTTTTAATGGTTTGCAACGTCCGCTTTGTGTTTGCTTCCTGTGGCTATAAAACCATGGCAGGTCAGCAGGAGTTGTTTCTGGAAGTAGCAATTCCATATCCTTGCTGCTGTACAAGAAAACATTTACATGTGGCTGCATTCTAGAATTTCAACTACCTTTTTTTTTTTTGGCTGTCATGGCAGAAAAGGAAGGCATCACAAAAATATGGCCTTCTCGGACAGTTCAACCACCTTGGTGTAGTGGTCAGAGTGGTGTGTTAGGACTTGTGAGACCAGCGTTCAATTTGCTGCTCAGATATGAGACTTGCTGAGTGACCTTAGCCCAGTCACCTTCAAAGGTAGCCCCAATGTAGAGCGCATTGCAGTAGTCCAAGCGGGAGATAACCAGAGCATGCACCACTCTGGGAAGACAGTCCATGGGCAGGTAGGGTCTCAGCCTGCATACCAGATGGAGCTGGTAGACAGATGCCCTGGAGATAGAATTGACCTGCACCTGCAGCTGTGAGTCCAAAATGACTCCCAGGCTGCACACCTGGTCCTTCAGAGGCACAGTTACCCCATTCAGGACCCGGGAGTCCTCCACACCCACTCGCCCCCTGTCCCCCCAAAACCAGTACTTCTGTCTTGTCAGGATTCAACCTCAATCTATTAGCTGCCAGGGATCCTCCAACTACACGTATTATGACCCAATAGGTGCTCATCCTCCTAAGTTTTGATTAAGGGCTGAAAAAGCAATTGCGGGGATGATCAGGTATCTGGCTAGTGGACCATCCACAGCTTGGTGGCTCCATTTTACTGTCCTACTCTGCCAGAATGAGTAGACATGGTCCAGCAACAATGGGCTGAGCAGGATTCCTCTGCAGATCCAATGGAGTAAAAGTGAGGTTGTGCAGCTACAGGGCTCTGAGTAACGTGTCAGCGAGTGAAAAATTAAATTTGGGGGAAGCACAATTATCGTGGCTTCATAATTTAAAGGTCCAAGATTTAAATGTTCAGGAATTCTCCAAAGGAACCTTAACCCATTATTTATTCATAGCATCCCAACAACCTATAAACTCACCAACACATAAGTCTCCAGTTTTATATGGCAATTCAATTGAATATTTGCAGGAAGCCCATGCATAGTTAATAAGGGTGCCGAGTGTTTATGAGTTGGGCGCTCTGCATTTTATTGTTACCCTGATTCTGGACTAATGCATGTCCTTTGTGTGAGGATTTCCTTTAATGTTGGTAAAAGCCTTTTTATGTGATCTTGGTGTGAGATAAAACTTCTGGTGCATAAACAATCTAAGGCGCTTTGTATTAAATTGCAAGCTCATGGAAAGAAAGTATAAATGAGTGGCTGGGGAAGTCCGGCCAGATGGGTGGGGTATAAATAATTTATTATTATTATTATTATTATTATTATTATTATTATTATTATTAAGCTGTCCAAATGTGTTCATGTTTCTGAAATGACTCCACCTTTTCTCTCTTACTGCCTCTTATGCCTGGACCTGTCTACTGGAATGGCTTAATGTGACCCACTCTTTTATGCAAGATCTCTCTTCAAAACTCACCTGCTCCGTAAAGTGTTTAGAACAGTCCCATGGGACAGTCAGTGCTATTTTTCTGGAAAGAGAGGTGCCAGAACTCACCACAAATGCCTCCCTTGTTCTCTTATAATGACAATGGCACCCATCTGAGAGGTGCCGGAACTGAGTTCTGGTGAGTTCCGGCTGAAAAAAAGCCCTGGTCCTAGTACTGCAGAGGTGGTGAAACTATGGCCTTATTTCTGGATGCCATCATCCCTGATTAGGCACGGAAATCTTATAGAAAGGAGGAGAGTCTGTGGTGGAGGTCCACCAGAGCCAGAAATGGCTTTCAAGGTGAGGGAGAGTTTTCCTGGCAGAGTGAGGTGAGGCAGCAGAGGGGTCATTGTAGTGCAAATGCACCGGTGGAGCCAAGTTGCTGCTCCTGCTGCTGCGTTTGCACTGCACTAATCTCCCAATCATCTTGCCCCTCTCAGTGATTTCGGTGAACAAAGAATTGCCCACATTTCGATCTACAAGATCCACAGTATGAAAGCCCGCTAGGGGTTGCTTAAATAGTACACCATTGCCACGAAGGGTGAAGACAAAAGCAATCCTTAGGTTGTATGGGATGTATACTTTCATTTTTCTTCATTTCATAATTTCCAGTGAAATTGCCATAGTTTATTGTGCCAAGAGACCAACCGTAAGGCGAAGGGCCACAGCTCAGTGTTAGAGCATCTTCTTTGCATGCCAGAATGTCCCAGGCATCTCCTTGTTGAAATCCTGGAGAGCTTCTGCCAGTCACTGTTGACCTTACTGAGCTAGATGAACCCATGATTTAACCCAGTATAAAGGCAGATTCATATGTTTCTGAGCTGCTCTTGCAATTTTTTCCAGAATGCTCAGTGCAGCACTTGGAATTCCTTCTGGTCTTTCTGCAGCTGCCAATGATCCTTTTCCAGTGCCCTGTTCCTTTGTCTTAAATCCTTGTGCCTGCCAAGATACGATCACAATAAAATACCTGAAGAGCCTTGTAAAAACAGATCCATATCTCTTCTTGTGCACCGCTGCACTTTCTTTCGGGAGAAACCTGTCAGAGGCAAAAGGAATTGATTTTTGATTCATAGATATGGAAGCTTTACAAAAATGCGTCTGCTTGCGTTCAAGCGGACCTAAGCCTTGAAAATGATCCATGCCAATTTTTGTGAAGGAAGGAAGGAAGGAAGGAAGGAAGGAAGGAAGGAAGGAAGGAGGCACTGCTTTCATAGCCATCCTCTTTGAGAAAGGCTGGCTTTGCTTGAGCACAAATTGCGACAGGGTATGAGGATGGAGAGCAGGATGGTGGTGCCATCAGGGCAGGACCTGGGGGGGGGCAGATATTTAGTCCCTCTGCCTCAGCAGAATGAGGAGGGAGGCTCACTCACCCCTGGTCATTCTGCTGAATAAAGTGAATAATTATGCATTACCATGTAAAGAGGAGAGCCCCACGTAAGACTGTTAATTCCAGACTGTAAAAGGACCTGACTCCATCGCCGGGAACAGAAAAAAATAGATTGTGAACCCAACTCTTTGGCTCTCCCTTTCTAGGACAATAAGCATGACCACATCATTGCTTGTTTTCAAGACATTTTTATCCCAGGATGCGTTTGGTTAATTTCAATGTGATGTGCTTTTAAACATTTTGTTACGTCAGTACATTTAAAGCACATGGGTCCCCCCCTCCAAGAGTCATGGGAACTGTAGTTTCCCAGGGTTCTTTGAGAGAAGCCATGTGCTTTAAATGTTTTTTAAAAAGTATCTTGATTGCTGCTGCTTATATATTAGTGGGGTGAGTGCATGGGTAGGATGTTTGCTTGTAGCAGTAGTTGTTGTGCTATGAACCTCCCTGGGAGAACAGCATGTCCTGAAAAAGTGGGTTAAAATGTTTGTGTTTTTTTAAAAATAAATACTGAAGAGTTATGCTAGGTCTGGCTAAAAGCCCATCCAGTTCAGCATCCTAAACAAGGGGGAGGTGCCCTCCAGATGTTGTTGGACTACAATTCCCATCATCCTTGAACACTGATCACACTAACACTGGCTAGGGCTGATGGGAGATGGAGTCCAACAATGCATTGGCTGCCTCTGCTCTGAATTGTCCACAACGAGGTCAAAAAGGCAGCTGCCCTCCCCCTGTGGTTTGCTGGAGCATCTGGAATCCAGAGATATGTTGCCTCTAAACATGAATGTTCCATTTAGGTATGGTGAGTAATTGCCACTGAGGCACCTGATTTTGTCTAATCTCCGTCGAAAGCCATTTAAGGCAAAGGCCATCACCACGTCTTGTGAGACTGAATTCCATTGAATCCCACAAGCCAATTATGCATTGTGCAAAGATAACAGCAGTCCTCTCCCTTCCACCCCATCCTGATTCTGCTTCAATCCAGGCAGCTCCTGAGAAGCCTCCACCTCTGTCCTTACACAGATCCTTCTGTCTCATTGTTGGGCAACCGCACCCAACTGGCCCTTATTTCCCCTTAAGTGGCTTTTGCTGCTACATCATCATGTAGGGATGGTGGAGAAATTTAACTCTGTTCACACTTAGAGGCAAACCTTCACCAATTTGCACTTTCCAAAAAGCGTGTTCTCCATAACAGAGAGCACGTGTTGCGGTTGGGAAGAACAGGCCACCCTGCAGTGACTAGGCAAATTTGGTAAGGAACCCAAGCCTTTAAGTGGTTAAATTGGGTTGCTGGGGAGTTTTGAATTGTGGCCAGTTTGGGGGAGGGGTCAGAGTCCTTAAATACAGGGGCCAGACGTTGGATGCTCTCTTGGCCATTTTGCATCGGATCACCCGCCCTCCCGCCCTTTTATAGGGTGGTTTTTTGTTTTGCTCGCTTGACCTTGCTATTGCCTGTCATGGGGTCGTCCGCCTTGGTGCGGGGGCCTAGTAGGAATTTTGCCATCTGGCTGATTGGCTGGTGCCATTTGGTTTTTGCCTACTACGTAGCAAATCGTCACAACTTGTAAAGTTGGCGGTTAGGCATTGGTTAAATTGGTGCTTGGAGGGGTAAGTGCCTATCCCTCCAAATGATGCGAAGGGAATTCCGTTAAAGGAATCCAGGGGCTTGCCATACAATTTGTCCTTGTCCCCGGAGTCGGACCTGTGGCCGTGCAAGCCCCACCGGAACATGAGGGTGAGAAGTGAGGGACTGTTGCCCAGTTTCAGATTTCTCACCCAATACTTGTTTCCCACGCTGGCTTCCGTTGGTGTCCGGAAGGGCCAGCTCTGTCCTTGAGGGCAAGGACAGATAGTCATAACCAATGCCTAAGCAACCACTCACATTTTTTGTATTTAAATAAAGTTGTGGCCAAAAATTATGCCAAAAACCTTAAACAAAATTCACGTGTGAAGTGTGAATTTTTTGGTGGGTGGCACTGTGGGACTCAACATGCAACAATATGAGAACCAGAACAAAACTATCCTTTGAAAAATACACTTGATTTTGCAATGCAATTTTCTAGGCAAGTAATGGATACAAACATTCATATATCAACACCGATAATCTCGGTGATACAAGCTGGGATATAAGGGTTCAGGTGGTCCCTAAGGTACCCTGGACCTATTCAGGGCTTTGTAAATTAATACAAGGACCTTGAACCTGGCTCAGTAGTAGGTGTTTTAACAATGGTGTCTGGCTGCCATATTCTGCACCAGCTGGAGTTTGCTATCCAGGCTCAAGGGCAGCCCCACATGGAATGCATTGCAGTAATCCAGCCCTGAGGTTATGAATGCATGAACTACAGTGGTCAGGCTACCCCTGCCCAGGAGCAGCTGCAGCTGAAGACTAAGCTGGTAAAAGGCATTCCTGGTCACTGAGGATACTTGGCTGTCAGGCTTCTGTGAATCCAATCCTTTCTGTCCCACCTCACAGCAGACAGCCAAAGAGTAGACAAGGAAGCTCTTACCAAGTCTTTATTCAGTATTCACAGCAAGAGGCCCATGTATGTTGCCTCTAAGGTTAATGGTGTTGCTCCAACTGAGCTCCCCCCCTCCTAACAACAGCACTTCCCCTTACAATGGCCGCCAGGGGCTAATTGTCTCTGAGTCCTTTGCTCTTCCACTTTCAATGCACGCTGGGTTCTGGGTGAAAGGGTGTGTGTGTGTGTGTGTGTGTGTCAGAAATGATGTCTCCAGCGATAACATGTCAACTGGGTGCTCTGTCTCTGTCTCCCCATTCTCTTCTCTCAACACCTCCCAATTCTTCTGTCCACCTGTCTCTTAGCTGTGACCTTCCTCAAATAACTGTTGTAATTCAATTCTGCCTTCCTCTTCTCTGGAAGCTCCAGGAGAAAGGCGGGGTGTGTTTGTGTGTGTGATCACCACCATTCCTCCTCAACCTCGTCCCCTTCAGTCCAGTCTCTGACATTGGCCCTCCTTTAGAGGGAGTTCAAACCCATCCAGAACAGGTAGCTTTCCCAGCTCCTGGACATGGGAGCCACCCACCCAGAGAGTCTCCACCTTCCCAGGATTTGAGCACAATTTATTGTCTTGAATCTAGTCAAGCACTGCATTCAGACACCAACCCAGAGCTTTGACAGCTTCTTCTGATTCAGATGTTTTGGAGAAGTAGAGTTGTGTGTCATCTGCCTACTGGTGGCACCTTGCTCCAAAACTCCCAATGACCACTCCCTGTGGTCTTAATAGAGCTTAATAGAGTCCAAATTTGCATGCAATAATGCTTGTAATCCTGATGCAATTTCTCACTCAGTATACTTGCTTCTGTGTATTTATTACAGTGGTACCTTGGGTTAAGTGCTTAATTCGTTCTGGAGGTCCGTTATTAACCTGAAACTGTTCTTAACCTGAAGCACCACTTTAGCTAATGGGGCCTCCTGCTGCTGCTGTGCCCCTGGAGCACGATTTCTGTTCTCATCCTGAAGCAAAGTTCTTAACCTGAGGTACTATTTCTGGGTTAGCAGAGTTTGTAACCTGAAGCGTATGTAACCTGAAGCGTATGTAACCCGAGGTACCACTGTATTATATTAAAATTACAAAATTCCATGGGTGAGATCCAACATCTGCTTGTGCAATGAAGCTTTTTCTTCTCCTCCCCACCAATGAAGGCTCCTCCACACATCCCAAATCTGCTTCAAAGCATTGGGGGACCCTTCAGAGCAGATTCTGGGGGCAAACAGATGGGCTGCAGGGTGGAGAAGAGAAACCAGAAGCGTCGCTGGGCAAGCAGATTTCCATTGCACAAATGGGCATAACTGAATGCTGTGCATGTGCACACACACAACTAGTGAGAAGAAATCTTCAATAGTTTGAAGATCAACCAAGGTCTGGTTTATGATTGATATTGAATGCAACTGCCTTTCAAACAACATGCCTCTGAGTGTGCTTTTGTGTGTGAAAGTATTTGTGGCAGATAAGAACGATCAACAAGAAAGAGACCCTGCGTTGCATCTGTTCATGAGATGCAGGAAACACACCTTAAATCCTCCTGCATTAATTTTTTCCATCTAAAATGTTTGAGGTGATCTCAATTTTTATTTTTAATCTTTTGCAACTGAACTAAACTTCCGTTGAACTTTTGCATTGGGCAAACTCTCCAAGAAAGAGGTGTGTGTGTGGGCAGGGGGGGGGGGGTTTCACCTGCTTTGGATCACAGTTTGCTCGCTGAAAGCATTTATGTGTTCACATCTGCCAGATTCCTAAAACACAGGTCAGAAATGATGAGGCATATGTTTGGAGGTCATTTAGGTGAAGAAAAACAACATCGTTTCCCAACCTGCAGCTGCAGATTCAGCAAAACAACCAAAAGATGCAGCAGATGATAAACAACACATACGAGAACAATGTGATCTCTCTGGGGGTGGGAGTGCCATTGCAGAACACCCATGCAACATGGATTTAATCTCAGCTGGTGCAAACTGCACTAAAACCTGCTGATTCTCTGGAAGTAAGGAAAGGTTGTTTCAGGGCTCTTGATAGAGTTGGAAAACATACCTCCTCCTCCTCCTTCTTCTTCCAGTTTGACTAGAATCTTCCTTTCCCATTTGTCCATTCGCAAATTTATTCTGATTTACAACACCAAATAAGACCTGAATTGAGAAGACCATGAACACCCAGTTTTTACTTCTATCTTTTTGGGGGAGTAGAGAAAGAGAAGCTACTGCATGATCGCAACTACTCTACGTCCCTGGATTTCTTCATTGTTTCCTATGGGCGCTTATCACTTTTACGCAGCAGGGCAGAAATAAAAAGGCATCAGGAGTAATCAGAAAGTCTGCTCTGCAGACAATGGAATAGCAACTCTAATCTCAACCTGTCATTAGTTTACTGTTTGCAGTGGCCTCAGCTGACAGATCATCCTCGTGTGCTTTGGGTTTGTAAGGCCCTTGGTAAATATACAGTCTTATCTAATTTTAATCAGAGCAACAATGAGGAATAGATTTGGATGAGAGGCAACAAATTCTTCCAAGCATAACAACCTTCTAAAATGCATTGATACCATTGCAATGGCAGCAACCTGTTTAGAGAGGATATATATGATCAGCAGACCTGTGTGATGTGTCCCTTGTCAGATTATGTCCACCTTGGACTGGCTGGTAAGGACTGGCTGCTGGAATGCTCCTCTGCAAAATAAACAACAACAACACTGAGTTGTTCATTCATATACAAATCCTCCCAGTCAGGCAGGTTATTTTATTTATTTCACAAAAATAAATAAAAATAAATAAAAGACTAGAGACAAAGCCATCACCTCAGTTTTCTTCTTCTTTCTTTCTTAGGATGAAAGTGTAGGTTCTAATCACAACTAACAACTAATCATAGGTGTTGCCTCCATGGATTTATATATTTTTCTGTTTTTTTAAAGCCATTAAAAGGGCAGAAATAGATCTGGTCAATGTATACAGTGGAATGAAGTAGTAGAAGGTGTGAGATGAGGCAGGGGATACTGCCATTTTAGACTGTAGAGATGGAAGAGAAATTTATTATTTGTTTGCATTTTAATGACAAGCTACGTAACTCCTTTGTAATATGCACTCCTCTGAATTTTGCCATGCAGTTGTCTAACCAATTATGTGTGCAAAATGCATATATTAGGGGAAGGTTTGCATAAATATGCATACATCCAGAAGTCGATTTTTGTCTGATGGGACCGTGAGTTCTGTTCTAGCATTGATAAGGAATCCCAGGGCTGAGCATCTGTTCAGAGGTATCCTCTCCTTCATCATTTGTTATCCCTAATGAAACAAGGTTTCCACACAGCTCCAGCTGAATGGTCTCAGGATTCTCTCTCTCTCTCTCTCTCTCTCTCTCTCTCTCTCTCTCTCTCTCTCATTAAAACAAAAAATCAAAGTAGATCCCGAAAGCTTGAAGTCTACCCACCCATGGATTAGTGTTAACATGACCTCATTGTACTGCACCAAAACCCTACAGTGAGATAGGATGGAGAAGGATACAACATGATTATGCCTAATTATGCACTGTGTTAACTTTAGCCATTGAAAGGGAAAAAAGAGTTGGAAGATAAATTTGTTTTTCGTTTAAGATTGTTAGGTAACTGTTCTTGACTTCTGTCCAAGTGAAAATGAATCAGTCTCAGGAATCTGCTCATTGTTTACTTGACTATGGGAATCTTGAAAATGTGCTCCTTCAAATAAAGTGCAGTTTTATAGCCTAATTCTTCTGCTGGGATTTTAAAAGAGCAAGAGTCACTGACTTGCACTGACAGAATTGTTACATAACCTTGAGCCGCACAGCTTAACCAAGCAATCCTTTGGAGTGAAAAGAAAACAGCGGTATCTTTGATCTTGTTTTCCATTATGCCTTTTGGTCTGTGTGTGCAGAAAAGGCCAGGCAAAGAATGCCAGTTTCTGAAAGTCGGTAAAACTCCCAGCATGGTATATTTTTTAAAAAGGAAGGAAGGAATATTTTTATGTCTCTGTGCCAAACTGTCAAATTGTATGTGTGTGTGTTGTGTGGTTGCAGATATTGCCACTTCCCCCTTCCACCCATCAACTGCTTTATGTCTTAGACCCCAGTCCACCTGTCTTGCACTGAGGAAGGACTGGGGTCCTTCAGAACAAGGTATTATGGGTAACATAGCCCAGGGGATGGCATCAGTATTCTTTTAAAAATAGAAATTATTCTTCAAAAAATAATAATAGGCCTTTAAGTATTTAAAACACTCCAGTAACTTTAAATTAAATATAAAAGAGAATTTCTAGCCAAAGCAGCAAGGCTGAAGTGGTGCAGGCAATATTCTGGACCACCTTGTCTTGAGTGCCTGTCTCTGAAGGATCCCTGACACTTCTTAGCATGAAATAGAAAGGAAGAGGAGCAAGAGACTGTGAAATGGCTGGTTGTCTACTGCTGCACTAGCAGTGGCAAATAAATTGACAGGGAGAAAACTGGGCAGTGCAGAAAGGTGGTGGCAGACAGGAGGACAGGAGGGGGTGTCTGGAAAGCCATATATGATTTGGGTGGCTGGGTGGGAAGTGGTGACTGGGTGGCACTGGGGACCAGAGAGGCAGCAAACTGTTGCCCAGTTTTGCTTAATGATGCAACTGGCTCTGCTTCTCTGTAAACAATGCCAGTGAATATAGCAATGAAATCTCATGCATGCAAGAGGACTCTCACTTTCAGCAATGACAGGAGAAAGGTGCTACACTTGAAACCAGCAGAAGATTAGAATAGCTGGCTACATTTAACATCATTCAAGCAGCTCAATTACTGTCCTGTTTTGCTCCAGCCTTTTTCTGTCACGATACAGAAACCCTATGATACTTCTTAGGTCAAAGAGAAGCATTGTGCAAAACAGGAAGCAGGTTACAGTCTGCTCTGCAGTGCAATGTTTATTAATGAATCAGCAGCTGTTCAAAAACAGCACCAGCTTTTTAACCGGTCTGTGGTTCTGAAGACATAGCACGCCCATCTCGCTGTGAAGTACAACAGTTCTTGGAAGGACCATAGCTCAGTGACCAAGCATCTGCCTTGCATCTCCAGGGTAAATCCCTGGTTGAATCCCAAGCATCTCAAGGTAGGGCTGAAAAAGACCCTTTCTTGAAACCCCCCAAAGCTGCTGTTGGTTAGAAGTGAATTAGATGGCCCATAGGTTTGATTGGGTGCAAGGCAGCATCCTATGTCAGTGACTCTATTAGCAGCCACCCCGATTATCCTCTTTATGGTCACATACACACCATACATTTGTAGCATTATGATACCACTTTAAACTGTCATAGTTTTCCCCAAAGAATTCTGGGAGATGTAGTGTCTTAAGCGTGCTGAGAGCTGTTAGGAGACCCAAATAATCACCTCACAGAGCAGCAATTGCCAGAGCAGGAAATAAGCACAACTTAGGACTTACAAAATTCCAGAGATATTGCATTTTTCTGTGCTGCTCTTTATATCAGAAAGTAGACTGGTAGCCAGTAATTTTCCACGTTTCATGCCCTCACAGTGACCAGTAGCAAGCAAGAGATTAGATTCCTGCCTGTCTCACCCTTCACCTTTACAAAAACAAGAAAGGCCAGAAGGCTTATGAGGAAAGATGAAATCGTTGAATGACATATGTAGCAGCTGTAAGCAACAGACTGTTCGGCTGCTCATTGGAATGGCTGTTTCTTTGCTTGAATATGAAGTGACCTTTCCACTGAACTCTTATCTCTCTATGAAAAAGGGGGTCAGAACAACCAAATAAATGCTGGGGCACAGCACTGGATAACCAAAGTGTCCCATGGCACCTTAGTGGCAAGCACATTTTTATTATGGAAAAAGCTTTTGTGGGCTACAGCAATGGAGGTTGGTCCATTAGGGCGAATGGGGTGCCACCAAAAATCTGCTTTATTTTTTGTTAACGTGCCTATAATTTGGCCATCCATCCATCCATCTATTTCTCACCAGTGATATAGAGGATAAGTGCGGAATTTAGATTCTGGGAAGCAGCTGCCTGGGCTTGTCCTGAGAGACATACAGGGTTGGCCTAAAAATATTTTGCTTCCTGAGACAAAAGACAGAATGTCACTCCTTGCTTACTTACATATTTATTTATTTGGTATCGCACATTTCCTCCTTGAAGTCCAAGGTGATGTACATGGTTCTCCTCACTTAATCTTTGCAACAACTCCACAAGGTAGATTAAGCTGGGAGAGAGTGTGTCCCCTGCCCCAGGGTCACCCAGAGAACTTCAAGCCCTGGCCTCCCAGTCTGATACCCTAACCACTATACAGCACTGACTCTCCATTTTGTGTATAGAAGTTGACAGGACTGGCAGTTGCATTGTTCACCAGCACTGGTTGTTGGGTTGGCTGGGGGCTAGGACGACCCCTAGGCAAATGACAGGAACATTTCCAGCCTGTCCCTCCCACTGGCGTGCAGCTCTAGGGAGTTCCGACAGCCTTCCCTGACGATTTATAGTGACTCATGCCTTGGAGACACTGAGGACACATCCAGAGTCCAGCAGAGATAAAACACAGTCAGAGCTAGGCTGCAGTTGTAAGCACTAAGCTATGTTTATTAAGCATAGGTAAAGGTAAAGGGACCCCTGACCATTAGGTCCAGTGGTGGCCGAATCTGGAGTTGCGGCGCTCATCTCGCTTTATTGGCCAAGGGAGTTGGCCTACAAGCTTCCATGTCATGTGGCCAGTATGACTAAGCCCTTCTGGCAAACTAGAGCAGCACATGGAAATGCCGTTCACCTTCCCGCTGGAGCGGTACCTATTTATCTACTTGCACTTTGACGTGCTTTTGAACTGCTAGGTTGGCAGGAGCAGGGACCGAGCAACGGGAGCTCACCCCATCACAGGGATTCAAACCACCAACCTTCTGATCCACAAGTCCTAGACTCTATGGTTTAACCCACAGTGCCACCCGCGTCCCTTATTAAGCATAAAGCAGAACAAAATAAAACATGTCTCCTCTCTCGTCTTCCTCAGAGAGAAGTCAGAACTGAAAGCAAAAACAAACGGAAACAGAGTACAGTAAACATCCGCTCCTGTGATTCCAACAGTCGGTGCTGGAATGCATAACACAGACATGATATCTGCATGGTGAGAGGAATAGAAACCCAACACTGGTGATGGGACAACACCTTCAACTGCACCTGAGAGTAGCAGGCTAGCTTAGAGGGCACAGGTAAAAAAGGTAAAAAGGTAAAGGACCCCTGGAGGGTTAAGTCCACTCAAAGGCGACTATGGGGTTGTGGCGCTCATCTTGCTTTCAGGCTGAGGGAGCCGGCATTTGTCCACAGACAGCTTTCTGGGTCATGTGGCCAGCATGAATAAACTGCTTCTGGTGCATCAGAATACTATGATGGAAGCCAGAGTGCACAGAAATGCCTTTTACCTTCACCCTGTCTCGGGGATTTGAACCATCAACTTTTTGATCGGCAAACGCAAGAGGCTCAGTGGTTTAGACTACAGCGCCACTCACGTCCCGGGGGGGGGGGGAGCACAGGCCAGGTTGCATGGCACACAAACTTTTGCGCCCTGCCTCTAGCATCTGCCTCATTTAGTCTAGTGGTACGACTTGCCCTGCTCCTGTGATAGGCACACTAATGGTGCAGTATAATTGACAAAAATCACAGTAGCACACCACACAGAGAAATGAAAACAAGGGTCTGCTCTGCCACAAGAGAGGACACTCCTTCCAGACAGCAAGCATCAATGAGTGCACTGGTGTTGCCTTCTTACAGATCAATATTCTTTTGTCTCAAGCTTCAGTTATCTCAGGAAATAAACTGGCCAGTCATTACCATTCAGCGATGTTTGTATAGCATTGCTCCTCGTGTTGATTTTGTTTTGCTGCTACCCCAAGATCATTTTGAGATTTCATCATGGCAGTCATCCATGCCTGTCCTATTTGTGGGCAGAATCAGGGCAGGATGGATTTTTGACATGTTCCATAATGGAATTATTTTGCACATCTAGTCTGTTTTGTTCATGAGCCAGCTTTGGTTATGAGAAACAGCAGTTCAGAGCAGAGGTGTATAAATGAGTTTGCTTTTTGTCATTGCTGTTTCTTAATGCGTTCCTGACACCATCTCCACCGTGTGCAACATTTGCGATGGTAGAAGAAAATGCATAAATTGTGCTATAAGTTTTATATGCCTTTTAAAGAAAAGGCATTCCTGCAGCTGAGATTTGTGGCCCTTTTAAAGCCAATTAATTTATTCATAACTGCACCTTTTATAGCATAATAGGAAATGTGGTTTGAGCCACAATTTCCCAGAATTGTTTTCTCACTGACACATCTGCTATCCTTATGCCACTCAAGGGATATTGTATAGATTTGCTTGTCTTTTCATTAATAAATCTTCTCGTGCAAATGCTGAAGACACATCTCTTTCTCTTGACCTTTGATGCCTGATATGTGTGTTTTCAAGAACCACCCTATTCCTTCAACTGTAATTGGTTTTAACTGTTTTTAATACTTAATTATAAATGGTTGTAACCTGTTCTGGGATCTGCTGATGAAGAGCAGGTAATAAATTTAATAATATTATCAATAATACTAATCATTATTACCCTACATGGTTATTTTGTTTCGATACTACCATCAGATCATATTGATATTTAATTGTGATGGATAGAACATGGTGCTTTGAGCTGCATACTTCAGTCTGTACTGGATTTATGGCTGGCGATTTCATTGTGTATGTTTCATGTTGGTGAATGTCCTCTTTTTTATTTTGCTCAGAACAAACTTGAGTCTTCCAGAGGACATCTTAATGTGGGAACCAGCACTATTAACCCTTGTCATTTGAGTGTGCTTTCAAATGATACATTCATTTGAAAAATAGATGCTGGAAGAAAAAGCAACCATCTCTTGATGTTAACCAGGCCTCAGTGTAGTTTGGAGACACAAGGGTTGTACTTAGGAGGATAGCTGAGTTCAAATCCTTCCTCTGCCAAATCCATTTTCAGTACTGCCCTGGTGATGTCACTGAGGTTCCAAATATGAATCTGTGTATGACTTGTTTGGAACTGAGCTTCATTTTCATGAAAATTGATTGTCTGGCTTAGAATGAGAAATAAGCTCTTGCACATGTGTGATAAGTGCTCATGCTGACCAGATTGTTTTCTAGGCAGATGAGCACAGGTGCTTTCACATTAGATCCTTATCATTTTCTTTTTAGACCCCAATTGTCCAGGAAACTCTTTCCCTACAAGAGACAGAGATTGTTGGTAGCTTTGATGTCTTTAAAAGAGGACAGGAAAAATTCACGGAGGATAAGGCTATCATTCGTTACTAACTGTGATTGATATGTTCCACCTCCAGTGTTGGAGGCTATATGAAGGAGCATCTTCATCCACATCGTTCAGCCCAGGCACTGAGGTCCAGCTCTGAGGGCCTTCTGGTGGTTCCCTCATTGGGAGAAGTGAGGTTACAGGGAAGCTTCTTGGTAGTGGCGCCCGTCCTGTGGAATGCCCTCCCATCAAATTTCAAGGAAATAAACAACTATCTGACTTTTAGAAGACATCTGAAGGCAGCCCTGTTTAGGGAAGTTTTTAATGTTTGATGTTTTTTCATATTTTTTATATTATGTTGGGAGCCGCCCTGAGTGGCTGAGGAAACCCAGCCAAATGGGTGGGGTAGTAGTAGTAGTAATAATAATAATAATAATAATAATAATAATAATAATAATAAGTATGACATGTTGGGTATCACAAGCAGGGAAAATGAAGTTTACCTGCTTGTAAGCTTCCCATAGGCATCTGATTGGCTTCTGTGAAAGTGGGATGCTTGACTACTCTAATTCTGTTTGTATATATCAGATCTTCCATCGACAGTCTCCCATTTTAGAAACATAACATGATGCTCTCCATACACAGGTGTTTACAGTCCTGACAGGGAACCACTGAATAATGACAAGGAGACACATCCTTTTAATCACTAATTAGATTAAATAAACACTTTCTCTAGCTAGCAGCTGGGAGAATTTAATAAGGCTGGGTGACAGAAAGAAAAGGCAAGTGTACTTGGCAAAGTGTTCTGTCAGCTGTAATGCTTCTATAATACACCCAGCCTAACTGAGAAAGAAATGTGAAGCAATAGGTCTTTTCAAAAAGAGAGATGCCAAGCATCCTTGTACCCATGACAACTACTTAAACTGGAAGTGTTATACCGAGGCAGTGGCTTATAAGATCTGGACCCCAGAAGGTTGCCCACAAAATAATGTGGCTGAAAAAGTCATCACCCTGGCATAAGGAGATGAGTGACTTATGCCAGAACACTAGTAAGAGCTGCTCTGCTAGGTCCAGGCACCACTGTGAGTGTTCCCTTCAGCATTCTGCTGCCAACATCCTGTATTTCTTCCTTCACTCTGGATCATGTGATTGACTTCCTCCCTGCTCCCAGATCCACCACATGCTCCTTATTGAAAAGACTTCTGTGGCCTTGCCTCCGTTATTTCTCCACTTTAATATCCCGTTATCTCTTTGCACCTCCAGCTCCAGCACCTACAGCCATCCAAACATCTCCTGCTCCCTCAAAACACTCAACCCTTTATCTACTACTGAACAGAGTCGACAGGAAGAGGGGGTGAAGAAAAAGAGAATTCAAAGCTGGGGTTCGAGTTATGTCAGGCTCTTCTCTGGAACCCTCTGGAGTATACAGGTTCAGAAGCACAAATATAATGAATGGCCAGCTAATTCACAATGTGTATACACCAAAAGGAAACAATGTGAAAATCCAATTCGAAACATACAAGAAAGGAATCCTAGAATATCAAATCACAGTGAGTTTAAGAGCCCATCATGTTATGCAGATTAGCACCACAAAGACCACTTTTGGTGTGAAACTGAACAAAATTATGATGCGGAAGAGAAATTTAAAAAGAAGCCTCCATTCAGTTGGTATACCTACAGTTCTGCGAGAAATTGTAGTCTTCATTTTTGAAGGGAAACATCTTGGACATATGTCATTTTTAATCTACCCTTCTTTGAAGGAGCTCAGAACATGTGGCCCTCATGTTAGCCTCATTTGAACGTGAGAAGGGCCTGCTGGAACCGGCCAATGACAGACCTAGCTCAGCATTCTCCCAGGGGCCAACCAATGCCTGTGGGAAATGCACAAGCAGAAACAGAGCATGAGATTCCCCCCCCCCGTGGTTTCCAGCAATTGGTGGATAGCAACCCTGTGAGATAGTTTTAAGCTTAGATTGACTGGTTCAAGTCCATCCATTGACTTTCGCTGGTGGCTGAGACGGGATTGGAAGTCACATTTTCCGAAGCACAATTTAATGCTCCAGCCACTATATGCCAGTGAATTGTGAATACTAGGGTAATATGAATAAAGTAGCAAAGTTCAGAAGTGAAATGAAAATCCCTGGTAGCAGACTTTCCCCCCCTAATTTTCTGGACATTTGGGAGACCTTTAAAAAAAAAAAAAAAAGTTCCATGTTGCCCTTTCACTCATTACTGTTCCTGCAGATCAAATTTGCATTTGCACTGTTATGATTTTAAGCAAGTTGATGAAATCGCCATGATGGAGCCCGGTATGTATAATGGAAGCCCATTTGCATTCTCATCTTGTATGTATGACAGCTGGAATCAAGGCGGGAATGTGATGATCCTAACTGAATCTGACAACACTTTCTCTTAGATGCCAATAACAATTTTTTTAACTCCAAGCACCTTTTTCACCCGCTTAAATTTCCTCCTGTGTCAGTGTAGAAGAGCCAATGCATTTACATAACGAGTTGGAGAAGAGGGGTCAAAGTCATTAAGATTTCAGCAAACACGTTTGAAAGGAGGAAAATTGAAATCAATTTAGAGGAAGACTTCCAGAGATCTGGTTTTTAAGGGCCGGCCCTTTTTTCTTTTTAATTCTCCACTCATTGTAGGCCCTTTAGACATTCTCCATACATACATTAAAGACATGATGACGGCAGGAACCACTTTAGACACTCATCATTACTTATCTAGCTAGTGTTCTACAAAGAGCACATATACATGTAAAGCTTGCGGACCAGCTATGTACATATAGTTACACCAGTGAAGGCCGGTCCATTAATGAAAGTGGGGCACTGACCCACCAACCTCAGCCTTCCCTCAGCCAGCCCCCCACCTCATGTCTTCTTACTTGCATCCAGTACAGGTGGTGATGCTTACACAGTGATACTGGACTCAGCTATACAGCTGCAACTCAAACACTTTAAATGTGTTGTACAGTGGAATATACAAATGTGACACCAGATGGCGACAGTGAGATATGCAAAATTCATTGTATTTTTCAAAACTTTTTTTTTAAAAAAGCATTTCCACAGCATTTTTTATATGTGCGTCGATTCCACCACTGTCTCTGTTAGCTTCCTCCTCCGTAGTCTCAGTGTTGCCTTCTTAGATATCAACAGGAAGGAGGTAGGGGCAAAATGATAATTGGTTAGCTCGGCCAGTCACTGGCTCTTGCATTGTCTTTCCATGGGTCTGGCTGCACTACTGTTGGTTCTACCAACATCAATAGGCACATACCACCACTGCTGCTCACAGAAAGGGAAATTTGAAGCAAGGTGTTTGAAAGCATTTGAAGGCATGGGAGTTCAAGACTTCGTTTCAATTTTATTCGTAAAAATGGGAGGATCACAAGCTCTTCTGAAAGTTTATATATCCATGAAAGCTACAACCATTAAAAAAAAACACAAAGGACTCAGCTACATTAGTAAAGAAACGACAATTTGAATGCACTATAAGCATGCAACACCAGCTGGAGAAAGAGAGCAGGAAATTTTTATACGTGTTTTTCCATAGGGTATTTTTGTTTGTTTGTCATAATGATCTAATTTCTGACTTATTTATAGCAGGTTTTTTCCTGTGTGTAGATCCACTCAAAGTCTAGTTTCTCAACTTCTCTTTAATGGTGAAAATCTGTCTGGGCTGCAGTAATTTGGAGTGGAGAGTTAGGGTGATGTAGAGATTTCCCGGGGTGGCAAAAAGATCAGTTGAGCAATAGGTCAGGGAAATACAGAGGTGCCACACATACCAGATGTCTCTCTGCTATTAAACCAAGGGTGGGGAAACTGCTTTCCACCCAAGGGGCACATTCCCTTGTGGAAAACCTTCTGAGAGTCACATGCCAGTGGTGGTGAATGGGGTCAGAGACAAAAATGGACAGGGAAAGAGATGCAGCTCTTACCTTTGCACAGGAGGTGCCATCAAACAGAGAACTATCATCCAGCAGTCCTTCCAGCAGACACCTGTCCTCTGTAAAGTAGGACACTAATAAATAAAGAACCCCATATTGTCATTAGATCCTATAAAAGTGATTGCCCAGGTGTTTGTGCTGAAGGTAGTTACACTTTACTTTGGAGCTGACCTTTCGAGCATCTTGGGGAAAACAGCAATTTTTTTTTTATCATCAAGTATGAACATCACAGCGGTAGGGAACAGATTGAGCAATAATTTTTTCTAGTAGTGCAGAAAAGCTGTCTAGGGAAAAAGCTCTTGAAACCATTCTTGAGTTTTTCTCTGGAACGGGTGTTTGTATAACACTTCAGGTGCCTCACTTCCACACATCTCCAGGCCTGGGCGAGGCACCGGCAAACATACCTGTGTGCCTTTTTGAAATCAACGTGAATCAGATTCTGGGGGTTTCCTTTTTGTGGACTTCATATTTCAGTGAAAGCCATGTTGCACTAGCTCCCTCTGGCAGGCGACAGAAGGGAAACACCATTTTAAGCACCACCACTTTGGCAGGCCTTGTTTTCCCCAGCCTCCTGTGCAAACGAATCCTGCCTGCGCTTCTCTGATTAAAGCTAGTGATAAATTCACAGTGATAATGAAAAGTTCATGGTGAGCTGATGATAGGTTCACAAATGAGAAACTGTTTTGCAAGTAGGCCCCAGACGCTTTGGGCTGTCTCCACACTAATTTGTAAGAAGTTGCCTTTAACAATTTATTAACTCTTCAATGTAATTCAGGGAGAACCCACCTGAAGAATAAGCTCTGATGGGCAAATTGATTTTTGTTTTTCTCACTCATTTTAAAATGCCATGAAATTACAGAAGCACAACAGGGAATAAAACATCTGGAAAGCCTTCTATGTGCTACATTTTTTATATCTGGGAGTTTGATACAACTCACCCCTTCCACTGAAACTTAACGAAAGGATACCTTGATACACAATGCCGCAAAACCAAATGCATGCTGTGTTTGAACATGACAGCTTCCTTTGCATTCTTAGTGAAGATGATCCAGGTGTTCCCTTCATCATTCTGTTACGCATGCTCAGGCTGGCTTTGAGCACAGCCGTCCATTTATAGGAGGGCTACTGAGGGCTACTGAGAAGAATGTGAGAGAGGAAGAGGTGAGTTGCCCAACTTTAGTACTGCTGGGCACAATCCTATATTAATATTTCACTTTCTGAATCTCCTTCCCTGGTTAAAAAAAGAAGAAGCAAAACTCTCAGATCATTCAGAATCCTTGATGCCATGAGGCATTTAGTGTAAAGCTCTTAACTCTCTCTGTCTCTCTGTGTGTGCTTCACACCAGGTAAGGAGGTAAGGTTTCCCACTGCCTTCATGTTGAATTGAAAAACTGTTAGTGATGGAAGGATGATTATCAAGTATCTGTAAACAAACCCTGCTGGTTTGGTGCCAACCTACAGAGGTGATGTCACCACTTCTCTGTGGCTAAAGCTGTGGTGTTACGGGATGCGCTTATTAATTACGGACAGGTGTGTTGTGCTGGGAATTGTGCACCTGCCAGAATGTGACAACAGCCACCACATGCGCAGACACACACACACACACACAGAGAGAGAGACAGAGAGAGAGACAGAGAGAGAGAATAAAACTGTGATGGGCACCTGCATTTTGTAATGACTGCCAAGTCCCCCATGGCAAGGAAAAGAATAAGGGAGTCAACCCTACAAAAAGACAGACAAAATCCTGAATCAGCTAAAATGAAACTACTTCAAATGCCACATTCAATATGATGGGCATCCACAATTTATTCGTGGTTCATGTTTTTGTATACACCACTTAGTCCTAATGCAAACAGTCCACATGAATCTCCCTGTTGAGCAACTCTGCAAATTCCTACTTTGGACATTGATACCCATGAATACTGGAAGCCTGCATGACTCACCATGCTCATTGTATTCATGCATATCATGAATGTGCAAAGTTACTCTATAGCTTAATTTTAAAATCTGTTGATGCTCTGAGCCTAATTATGGGTCAGCAAATCCCACTGTACTCTGCAGAGCTTACTTCTGAATAAACATACAGTGGTACCTAGGGTTATATACACTTATATATGCTTCAGGTTACATACACTTCAGGTTACAGACTCCGCTAACCCAGAAATAGTACCTCGGGTTAAGAACTTTGCTTCAGGATGAGAACAGAAATTGTGCTCCGGCGGCACGGCAGCAGCGAGAGGCCCCATTAGCTAAAGTGGTGCTTCAGGTTAAGAACAGTTTCAGGTTAAGAATGGACCTCGGGAACGAATTAACCTGAGGTACCACTGTACTTAAGATTAGGCTGTAAATGTGCAGTTGTGTTTTTGTAGGTAAGGCCAGTCTTCCTTCCTTCCTTCCTTCCTTCCTTCCTTCCTTCCTTCCTTCCAGGAGCTACTTGCGAAGTGGTGCTATGAGAGTTTTTCAGGGTGGTGTCAAGGTCAGGGCTGCAAAGCCACACTAAGTGGAGCACTCAATTGACTCTGCTCCTGCACCCACACAGACCTGAACTTGCTCCCACCCTGCCCCATACCTGCAGCACCCCAGTGAGCTAGTGGGCAGATCTGCACTATACATTTAAAGCACATCAAATGCAGATAGAATCATAGATTTGGAATAGACCACAAGGGCCATCGAGTCCAACCCCCTGCCAAGCAGGAAGCATCGTTTCCAGACCTTTGACCATTTTGGTTGCACTCCTCTGGACATGTTCCAGTTTGTCAGTGTCCTTCTTGAACTGTGGTGCCCAGAAATGGACACAGTACTCCAGGTGAGTTCTGACCAGAGCAGAATACAGTGGCACTATTACTTCCCTTGATCTAGATGCTATACTCCTATTGATGCAGCCCAGAATTGCATTGGCTTTTTTAGCTGCCGCGTCACACTGTTGGCTCATGTCAAGTTTGTGGTCAACCAAGACTTCTAGATCCTTTTCACATGTACTGCTCTCAAGCCAGGTGTCACCCATCTTGTATTTGTGCCTCTCGTTTTTTTTGCCCAAGTGCAATACTTTACATTTCTCCCTGTTAAAGTTCATCTTGTTTGTTTTGGCCCAGTTCTCTAATCTGTCAAGGTTGTTTTGAAGTGTGATCCTGTCCTCTGGGGTGTTAGCCACCCCTCCCAGTTTGGTGTCATCTGCAAATTTGATCAGGATGCCCTTGAGTCCATCATCCAAGTCATTGATAAAGATGTTGAATAAGACCGGGCCCAAGACAGAACCCTGTGGCACCCCACTAGTCACTCTTCTCCAGGATGAAGAGGAACCATTGATGAGCACCCTTTGGGTTCGGTCAGTCAGCCAGTTACAAATCCACTGAGTGGTAGCATAGTCAAGACCGCATTTTACCAGCTTCTTTACAAGAATATCATGGGGCACCTTGTCGAATGCCTTGCTGAAATCAAGGTAGGCTACATCCACTGTGTTCCCTTCATCTACCAGGCTTGTAATTCTGTCAAAAAACGAGATCAGGTTAGTCTGACATGACTTATTTTTCAGAAATCCATGCTGACCATTGGTGATCACAGCATTCCTTTCTAGGTCCTCACAGACTGTTTGCTTAATGATCTGCTCCAGAATCTTCCCTGGTATTGATGTCAGACTGACTGGGCAATAATTATTTGGGTCCTCTCTTTCCCCCTTTTTGAAAATAGGGACAACATTTGGCCTCCTCCAGTCTGCCGGGACTTCGCCTGTTCTCCAGGAATTCTCAAAGATGACTGCCAGTGGTTCTGAGATCACACCTGCCAGTTCTTTTAATACTCTTGGATGCAGTTCGTCTGGCCCTGGAGACTTGAATACATCTAAACTAGCCAAGTATTCTTGTACTATCTCCTTAGTTATTCTGGGCTGTGTTTCCTCTGCTGAATCATTTGCTCCAAATTCTTCAGGTCGGGCATTGTTTTCTTTATCGGAGAAGACTGAGGCAAAGAAGGCATTGAGGAGTTCAGCCCTTTATGTGTCCCCTGTTTGCATTTCACCATCTTCTCCTCTGAGTGACCCCACTGTTTCTTTGTTCTTCCTTTTGCTACGGACATACCCATAAAAGCCTTTTTTGTTGCTTTTAACCTCTCTAGCAAGCCTGAGTTCATTCTGTGCTTTAGCTTTTCTGACTTTGTGTCTACATGTGCTGGCTATTTGTTTGAATTCCTCTTTGGTGGTTTCCCCCCTTTTCCATTTTTTGTACACATCCTTTTTAAATCTTAACTCAGTTAAAAGTTCTTTAGATAGCCACCCTGGCTTCTTTAGGCACCTTCCACATGACTTCCCCCAAAGAATCCTGGGAACTGTAATTCCCCTTCTCCCAAAGCTACCATTCCCCTTGACAAACCTACAGTTCCCAGTATTGTTTGGTGGAAGCCATGTGCGTTGGGTGTGCTTCAAATGTGCTTCAAATGGGTGGCTATGCGCAATGACACCACTGTCAGGAGGATGGGTGGCCCCCACTAAGCAATATTTTAGACTTCATCCTTTTAGCTATGCCACCTCTGCTGTTTGCATGACAGAAGCGCCTGAGAAAAATGTCACATCAGCATTTCGTCTTGAAACATTTGAATGGTAATTCTCTCCAGTGGCAGTGATTGATGGGCTGGGGCAGGTAGTAGTAAATGGGCACCACTGCTGGATGTCAGCCAAGAGGCAGAAATCTATCTGGCCTTAAATTCCCAGTGGGGATTGCAAGCTAACGGGATATAAGAGGAGCCTGGTTGCTTCTGTGCAACTGTTGAATTACCAGCAGTGCTCAGCACATGCCAGTCACACTGGATGCAGGCTGCCTCTCCAACAGCCATGTGCCTGCATGCAGTGGCATAGCAAGGTCAGGTGGTACCCAGTACAAAAATATTTTTGTCACCCCCCACTGCAATTTTGGGGAACATTGCCCAGAGTTGTTGAGCTTTTTGGGGGGAGGGCCCCCCAAAGTTTTGTTGAGCTTTTTTTTAGGGAAGGTTGGGCACGAAACAGATACGTCCACCGATTGCACTGTGCCAGCACACCAGCCGGGGGTGCCAGTGCTGCCCACCGATCGTGAAAATCTGACTTCAGGTCGTATAATAACGCCTGCCGGGGATGCAAGCGCCACCCACCAGGGGTTGTGAACGCCACTCGCCGGAGAGTGCCAGGCTGACCGACGGGCATATTTGTGCAATCAGCAGGCGGATTTTCACAATGACAATCGCACCAACTGCGAAAAACGGCCTGCCGGGGGGTACGAGTGCCACGCCGATCCACCCAGGGGGATTTTGTCACACTCTGTAGGCATGACATCCGGGGCAGACCACACCCCCAGACCCCCTTGCAACGCCCCTGCCTGCATGATGTGCTCCCGCATCTGCTACAGGTATGGAAAGCTGCCAGTGGCAATGACCAGTTACTACCACCTGCCTCACTGGACTACTTAGTCTTAGCCATGAGCTGAGCTCAAATTACTGGAGTGAAGAACCAGTGGTATCCAGATGTTTGCTATAGACTCCAACTCCCATCGTCCCTGACCATTGGCCATGCTGGCTGGGGCTGATAGGAATTGGAGTCCAACATCGTATGAAGGTTCAAGCAGCTACGCTATTCCGGCTTTTGGACTTGTTGCACAACACCAGTGAAATGTACACAATCATGCAAGATGGGGCAGTTTTAAAATCTACCCTTTCAGGGTTGTTGTTGTTTTTTTAAAAAAAATAGTTTTCAGGGTTGTAGATTGTGTTTGTTTTCTGAGTAGCCCAGAGAATATCCTCTATGAGGTGGCTGTATACATTCAGTTAACAAAATGGATGCTGATAAACAGGTGTGCTGGCTCTAGAATCTCCCTGGTGTGTTTTTTAAAAAGGATATATATAGATATGGATAAGCCAGAAACATTTATGTAACAGCAACAAAAGAATACTGACACGCTAACATTCCAGCAACAATGCAAGTTTTAGATGAAAACAAAATTGTCTGGGATTACCTCCTAAAGCTTTGGTTACATAAAAAGCAGAAGAACAACAGGAAATCAAAGGCGAATGAGGTTTCGTTACATAAAGTAATATACAAAGTTGTACTCGGCGAGTAATCTTCCTGTCTTGTGCTGTGCAAAGGATGTCTGCAGGTCTTTCAGTCACAGCCTTCACAGTAATGCCCCTTATTCTGAAATGCAACAAGCGAAAACTTCAACAAATTGGCACTGAAAAGGATTTTGAACGCAAATCACATTCAGAGTTGTGTTGCCTTGTTCTGAGGATACCATCTTTTTTGTTATTTGCTATTTATTGAGTTTTCTTTCATTATACAGTTACAAATTCACATCCATATTTTCACTTATATTTAATGTATAACAATCCATACCCTGCTTACTTTTTCTTCCCCAGTGACTTCCCACCACCACACTGTAGCTTCTTATATTTACATTCCGTTTTCTATTGTGTTGTATATCTTGTTATCACTTTTGTTCCAAATAAATAGCTTGTCTATCTGAGTTTTTACTTTGCGAAGTTTAGTCAATACATACCAAGGGTTTGAATTTGGAACAATGTTTTATCATATATTCTTCTACATTTCCCCATTCTTTTCTGTTTCTGGTTTGATTGTTTTCTAATTACCGCTGTCATTTTAGTCACTTCAACGTACTCATGTAACTTGTTTTGCCAGTCCACCTTTGAGGGGACTATGTCCCTTTTCCAATTCCTGGCAATTAACATTCTGGCAGCAGCTGTGGTGTAAAGTAACACCTTTTCCTTATCATTAGGAATACCAATTGACAAGATTCCTAATAAGAAAGTTTCTGGTTTTTTCTCAAGTATGATCTTAAGCTTCTTTTTGAGTTCGTCATATACGGCGTTCCAAAACTTTTTGATTTTCTCATATCGCCACCACATGTGAAACATTGTTCCTCCCCCTATGTTGCACCTCCAGCAAGTATTAGATTTTAATTTATAGATTTTAGGTAGCTTACTTGGGGTCATGTACCACCTATACACCATCTTCATTAGGGTTTCCTTTATTGTGTAGCAAGCTGTAAACCTTAAATCCTTTCCCCACAATTTTTCCCATTCATCCATATGGATGGGGTGTCTGACCTCTTGAGCCTACTTGATCATCACCTCCTTTACCTCCTCATCCTTTAATTCCTATTCCAATAGCAAATTATATGTTTTTTATAATAATGGTAATGATAAGGCCTATTCTAGTTTCTTATAATATATTGTTGTCAAACCATCTGGGCCTGGAGATTTTCCTGACTTAGCTTTCATAATCGCTTACTGTAATACAGGCATAGGCACGCTAAGCCCCCCAGATGTTTTGGGACTACAATTCCCATCATCCCTGACCACTGGTCCTGTTAGCTAGGGCTCATGGGAGTTGTAGGCCAAAAAACATCTGGAGGGCCGAGTTTGCCTATGCCTGCTGTAATTCCATCATTGTTATGGGTGAATTAAGTTGTTCAATTTTCTAGTTTGTTACTTTCAGAATTTTCCTCTGATTAAGATATTTTGTTATTTCTTCTTCGTCTTCTGGTCTTCCCTGATATAAGTCTTTAAAGTATTTTGTGAAACTTTTAAATATTACTTTCTCTTCTTCTACAAGTTTCACAATTATTTTTCCTTTTATTTTTTCTTTAAATGTCACACTAGCATTCTGCCTGGCTTATTCATGAATTCAAAGCTCCTTTGCTTCAACCATTTTATTTTGTTCTCAATCTCATAATTTAGAAACATGGAAAGCTGGTTTTGTAGTAATTTAATTTTTTGCTTAGCAGTCTCAGGATACCATCTCATTAGTCTTCTACATGCCTGCCTGCAGTACAAGGGAATGAAAAGGTTATCAGATTAGAAACAGTCAAGACAAGATACAGACTGCAGAGGAAGCAAATGGAAATATTCTACACACATACATGGGCACACACTCATATGCACACACACTGTTAACATTTTCTCCCTTTTAGGCATTTCCCTAGAGAAACTCTGTTTTCTATGGGTTCAAGCCACCTTATTTTGTGGTTGTAAGTTGTTTTAATTTGTTTTAATTTGTTTTCAGTGTTGTAACCTGCCCTGGGACCTTAGGGAGAAGGTAGTTAATAAGAATAAGAAAATGCTAGGAATTTGAGGGGCGTATGCTTGCCCTGTGGAAAGAGGCAAAATGTACTGAGCTCAGTTAAGGTCACATGGCCCTTTGAACATTGCCTCTACACTCCTATGGTTATCGTTTGTCCTGATTTCTCGGATGATCTGTGAAATTCTTAGGACACTACCTTCATGTTCTGAGTACAATTTGATTCCTGAATATAACCCCTCCTCAGACACTCCAATTTAACAGTTCAGAAAATATGTGACATAAAAGTGAGCATCATTTTCCCATCACCATTTTTTCCTTTGCCTACAAACTCACGGAGTGCAATTGCCTCACTATAGCAAGAAGCCTGCTGCACTTCTTAAGCCTTCCTGTGTGTTTGAGAAAATGTTCCACCATTATTTTTTTTTAAAAAAGAAAAGTCACCATGCAGAAACCTAGGTTTCAGGGAGAAGGGCTTAGCCTAGTTATTTTCCTCTGACATGTTAATTTTCTTGGTGCAAGGAATATATACGAGTCTCCACCTGCAGTTTGAAGTGGAATAGCTTACATCATGGATGGGAATCCCTTCAGAAGTTCTTGAGCTACAGTTCCTGTAATCTCCTACCATTGATCACGGTGGCTTGAGATGGCGGTAGTGGGAGTCCAACAGCAATGGAGGACCACAGGTTCCCATCTCTGACTTCGCTAAGGTGGTCTTGCGGGGAATAACTCTCTATCTAAAGGTGTCCTCTATCTAAAGGGATGTCAAAGAACCGAAAGAAGGACAAACAGAAGGCCTTGAAGTTGCCCATCAACAGTGAGTGCTAGGAGAGCAGGCTGAGCAGCAGCCACAAAGTGGGCTACACTTTTGTTTCCCACTGTGGCGAGATGTATTGTAGCTCTATTCAAATTGCAGGAATTATTTCTAAATCTGCACCTATACATATATATTAGCCTAGGCAAATGATATGAAAATCGGCACCCTCTTTCATCCTCTTGTTTTGGCAATGCCCTTTCCCTTTTAGGGTGATACCTAGACAGAAGCTCTGAAAAAAGTAAAAACTTCCAAGGAATGTGCAGTTTGGGAGAGATATAGCCAAGCAGCACACAAGACATTTGGCATTACAGATGCAAACAGAATGCGGACACAGCACCAAGGTGCTTTGTGCAAATGTGGCCCTGGTAGGGAACAATAGAAAAGAGACAAAAAAGAGACAGTGCTAATCTGTGCTTAGCTCTTAGTGAAGTATATACTTTGGAAAGAGAACCTCCAAAGTACCTTAACCTATACAAATCATATCGATCCCCCCCCCCCCGCATTGCCACTTCATTCTGGAGAGTTTAACTAGGTCAGCATCCAATTTATTTCCCTAACTTTCTCCAGCATCAAGCATTTTCTCCATAATGACTTGCACAGAGGTTCGAAATAACTTATCTTTCAGGTGAGGAAACTTAAGTAATAGGATTAGATTTTCGATCACATGTTCCTTTCTGGTGCCTCTTCAATAAAGGCCTCTTTCATTTGTTTAATTCAATGGCTACAAGTAACCAGGGATTCAGATTCTCAGATGTGCTCTTTTTGGTTCAAAAGCCTACATTGCTCAAGCAGGGAGGGGGATTAATTATCAATAGGTAGGCAGGAATATAATATGTAATCCCTAGAGGCTGGTGGTGAGATTCAGTGCATTTCAACAAATCAACACTTCCAAGAATTCATAGCAAGTGGGGCCTGGACGTGTAGGGAAATTTACATGTGACTGTATTTAATTGCACTTCAGAGGAGATTTGATCTACCCAGCGACAGATAATTCTGGTTTAAAGCCTTTCAAGATTGATTATTGAATTAGTTCACGAATGCATGAAATTTTACATAGTAGTTTAAAGCACTGAAGGGGTGGTTCTCACCAGAAATTCCCATAACCAACTGGGGCGCTTACATAGTAAAGTATGCCATTAGGCTGGAATGTTAAGACAAAAATCTCATCAATCATTCATCTGGATGAAGATCACAGCAATAGATCAGTTTGTACCATTCAGTACATTCTTTCCATCTTCAGAATTAACTTGCCCAAAGCCCTGAAGGATATCCTAGCGCTGGAATGGGCTGCACATGGGTTAATAGCACCCCCTGAAATATTTCAGTGTGCACCACAAAGGTCTTAGCAGAATGTTGAGAATATCAAGATTTATCATGTATAAATCCCCAGTCTTTACAGATGTCAGGATAGATAATGTGGTCTTTAACCCTGTATTTGAAAGAGAGATTGACTTTTCTTATCAAACTTGTATCTGGGCTGTATCCATTCAGGGAACATAGGAATCTGCTTTATACTGAGGCAGACCAGTGGCTCTACAGAGTTTCTGGAAGTCTCAGGTTCAGTCTCCAGCCTCTCCAGATGTGGCTGCAAATTACTCATGTCTGGCACCCAGAAGGACCATGGCTAGGAAGTGCAGCATGGACTATTGGCCTGACTTGATGAAATAAAACTTCCTTATCGTCTCTCATGCGCTCTTGCAATATACATATAACACTGAAAATTGTCATGGATGAAAATGACCCTAGTTTTGTGCATCAGTTTTTAAAAGTGTCCCACAAATTCAATAAGAAATAAAATATGCCCCTTCAAAAAAAATTAATGCAAGCTTTTTATATCATTCAGATTCCCCCCCCCAATGTATAATCTACTTTGCGTATACAGTGATACCTCTGGTTACGAACTTAATTCATTCTGGAGGTCTGTTCTTAACCTGAAACTGTTCTTAACCTGGGGTACAACTTTAGCTAATGGGGCCTCCCACTGCTGCCACGCCTGTGATGCACAATTTCTGTTCTCATCCTTGGGCAAAGTTCTTAACCCAAGGTACTACTTCCGGATTAGCAGAGTCTGTAACCTGAAGTGTTTGTAACCCGAGGTGTATGTAACCTGAGGTACCACTGTATTATGGAGAGCTGGTGGCATGAATTAGGAGGAGGAAATGGATTTCTGGGAATTACTGTGCATACAGGTCCTGATCTGCACCTCCTAGAGTCAAGTACAGATCGGAATATAAGTACCCTTCAGGTTTTGCTCCTCTCCAAAATCTGCAGTGCAGTTCTTTCTTCAAAAAGTACCCAAATGCTACAAAAATGTTTATTTTATGATAAAATAAGTTTAGAAATGCATGGACTGAAATAAACGATGTATTTAAACACATACATAGTATTTAAATATACATTTAGTGATAAAGTAGTATTCTTGTGCTGACATATTAATGTACAAACAGCAAAGCACAGACTTATGAATGAACCAATGTAAAACTGACATATACCAGAAATGGATTTCCATTGAGAAAACTATATTGCTAAGGAAGCATTTGTCCCTTTGAGTCACATTGGTAAACAAAATAGTTCAGCTATATTCTTATTTTTCTTCAATCCTGCCACTTTGTCATTTCCATTAAACATTTTTGACACTTCCAGGATAAAGCCTAACAATAAAAAGTGCCCACTTTCAGTTTCTGACATCCCTGTGCTCCCGCAGGAAGCAAGCCCTTCTTGAGATGTGGATGCTCTGAACTCTCTCCACAGTAGGCTCAGGTGTAAATATGTGCAAGTAGACCATAGTTCAAAAAGACACTGCAGTCTCCACTGTGCCTGATTTCTGAAGGTAGCACAAACCCTGGTTGAGTGCCAAGACCCCTGGAGGCCAGTAATAAATTTTAAGCTGATGTAGAAACACAGAGAGCTGAACTTAAGAGTGGGGAAGCGAGGAGAAAAAAACAAAAACAGATTTGCCCTAGTACTGATTCACCTGCTGAAGACAAATGGTCTACTGTGGATGGCAGCAGTTGTCCAAAGTCTAAGGAAAAGGGAAGTCTTTCTTATTATCTTATACCTGATCATTTCACTTATGATATTCTGCCTGGGCATCATGTGCTTTTATTGTTGACCTTTTAAAAAGCATTCTGAAACACTTAAAACAATCTAAATATAGTAAAGGTAAAGGGACCCCTGACCATTAGGTCCAGTCGTGGTTGACTCTGGGGCTGCGGCGCTCATTTTGCTTTACTGGCCGAGGGAGTCGGCTTACAGCTTCCGGGTCATGTGGCCAGCATGACTAAGCCACTTCTGGCGAACCAGAGCAGTGCACGGAAACACTGTTTACCTTCCCGCCAGAGCGGTACCTATTTATCTACTTGCACTTTGACGTGCTTTTGAACTGCTAGGTTGGCAGGAGCAGGGAATGAGCAACGAGAGCTCACCCCGTTGCGGGGATTCGAACCGCTGACCTTCTGATCAGCAAGTCCTAGGCTCTGTGGTTTAACCCACAGCGCCACCCGCATCCCAATCTAAATATAATTACAGTTAAAATGTCTTTAAAATATATATAAAAACAACTCCACTTAAAAGCATTATTTCATCCAGTGATCTCAGGGCTGCCAGGAGCATGTGTGCAGATGAACAAATATCTGACTTGATCCAACTGAAATTTGAGCACAGGGGGAAATGTGGTTTTCCCCACCTTCAAAAAAATAAGCTAATGTTCTTACAGGAAAACAAGGTGTTATTGATGTTCAGTAGAGCTAATGGGGAGCAGGGGGAACCACACATTTCTGAATAACCGTATTCAGAAAACAAAAAATCATTTGAGGAGGACAAAGAAAAACAAATCTTCCCTTTCATCGTTCAACAGCTGTTTTATTAGTACCAATTATTATTGTAGTTCAATCTAAGCTGACGGGGGGCGGAGAACTCTCTCAGTTCCTGAGACTGGTGATTTGATTTTACAGCCATATTTCATACTGATTTCCTTTGCATCAGAGCATTACAATCCACATTCCTTGCTCAGTTCTCTTCCAACCTCATGCCACTGAACAGATGGGAGACAGAAGAGGATGCGCAAAACTACTTTTTGCCGCATTTTCCATGTCATAAAATGGTCTTACATAAATGGTATGCCAGGAAAAGTGAAAGGTACCACTTTCTGTAAAGGTATCATACCTGCATGTGATTCCCCACACAGTGCAACAAATTCCAGCGTCCCCTGTGAACCACTTTGGGAATTGAAGCTATGGGAGGCGAAGAGGGATCTCCTAACAATTCCCAGCACCCTTAGCAAACTGCAGCTACCCAGGATTCTTGGGGGGAAGCTATAGCTATGCAAACTCATTTCTTTAGTCAAAAAGCCTGTTTCTCTTTTAGTTGTCTGCCTCATCTCTGTACACCCCAATCTTTGGGCCTTGTGTGATTTTTTTCCTCCTTCTAAAATGACCTTGCATATCTCTCACAGAAGCTGTATTAGTTATTAGCATTCCATGACCAAACTTTCTGCTTTGAAAAAAGAATCTCTTGTGTCACTCGCAGAAGCAGTCTGTGTCATTGTGGTTAAAAGCGGTAGACTCGTAATCTGGTGAACCGGGTTCGTGTCTCCGCTCCTCCACATGCAGCTGCTGGGTGACCTTGGGCCAGTCACACTTCTCTGAAGTCTCTCAGCCCCACTCACCTCACAGAGTGTTTGTTGTGGGGGAGGAAGGGAAAGGAGATTGTTAGCCGCTTTGAGACTCCTTAGGGTAGTGATAAGGCAGGATATCAAATCCAAACTCTTCTTCTTCTTCAATCAAGATTACTAGGGACATTCCAGTAAGTGACACAAGATGGCTAGTTTTAAGTTTGTTATATAAGAAATCAGCACCTGGCTATAGGAAGTGTATTTCTTTATTTCACTTCTGTCCAAAAGGTTCTGTCCCTTCCTATTTTATCCTCACAACAACCCTCTGAGGCAGGTTAGGCCAAGAGATAGTAATTGGCCCAAGCTCCCAGTGAATATTGATCTTTTTTCCCCCTTGCGTGAGTACTATGTCACTTTTAATTCTCCCCCTTATTTCCCCTCCTTTGAACAGCAGCGAGGCAATTTAGACTATTCACATAATGGAGTTTAATATCAGTCATGTTTTATTTTCCTTTAAGAAAGAACAGGCAGCTGGAAACTACAAAAATGTAACATTGAAATGGTGCTTTCGTGTCACAGACATGAGCACAATTTTTTTTTTAATAAAAAAACACCCTCAAGCTGCCTGTATCCTCTTCCATCACCACTCTGGAAGAGACGGAGGAGGATTTGAGATTTATTGATTAAAAGAGAATACTGTGCCTTTAAAGCTTGTGTTGCTATGAAGGATGGTGAACATTCGTGAATTCAAAAGCTCCAAGCAACTAATGTGCCAAAGCAGAGATTTTAACTCCACATTAGAATGCAAAACCCACCCACATAACTGAATCCTTTTCACAGTATTCTCAAAATGGTTACAATTTAAGCACCGGCAGAGGCTGAAGGACATGCAGTTGCAGAAATGTGAAGTTATGCTCAGCCTCTATAGCCATCTGTCTGGCATGTTTTTGACTACAAGCAGGATAGTCTCCAAGATCAAAATGCAAAAGGATTAATTTCCATGCTATTAAATCCCACAGCAATCCGTAAACTGAACTGAAATGTGCTTCCCTCCTTGTTAATCTCAGACTGATCCTGGATAGGCTCGGCAACTTCCAACAACAGGCAATATTATCCCTGTCCACTGTTGGTTCATATTTAAAGGTGAAACTATCAAATTTGCACTTTCAGAAGCAACACGTGGACCAACACCAGTCAACCTTCAAAATTCACACTTCTCCAAATTTTGCAATATACTAGGGTAAAGGTAAAGGTAAGGTATGCATATAAATGCATCTATTTCTAAAAATAGCATACAGTATGGCTGCTTACCTGATTCCAGGGTGAGTGGCTGTTGTAACCTACTATGGCGCCTCCACGCACCCATGGAGCCTTGCCACGTTGTTGCGGCCATTGCCTCTCCCCCCCCAGCTGCCACAGAGCATTGTGGGCACTGCCAGGCCCTCTGTTCAAATGCAGCCAATCTGCAGCAGCCTGGGGGGTGGGGCTTGGGGAGCAGACCTGAAGGTTGCAGTCTTCAAATTGCTTTGTGCAAGTTATGCAAAACTGCATATAAAATGTGTGTACTAGGAGTAATTTTTATGAGGACTTAAAAAGAATCACAACCTGATGTAGAAATGTGGAGAACTGAATTCAGGACTGGTAAAATGAGAAATCGTGTCCTCCCTAAAAGAGGGCACTTGTTGCATGTGAGACCTGTAGACCAATCTCCTGTGTTGTAGGTGGGGTAGATTGGTTAGCCACAACACCTGATTGGTAGGTCCCTCGTTGCTGGGTTCAATCTGGCCAATGAGGGACCTATATATTCCCATGCACGTGACCCAGAGCTTACTCTTTTGGCTCGTGCATTCGGAACACCCGCCCACCTCTCTCTACTTTTAGTGCGATTTTTTGTGCGATTGACCATCTGTCATTGGGACAGAGGCATGGCAGGAATTTCCCCACTTGGCTGATTGGCTGTTGCCATTTGGGTTTTGCCTGCCGCATAGCAAATTGTCACAACTTGTGAGGTTGTGGATAGGCACTGGTTCAGGTGATAGGGATGGGAGAGCGGTCTTGCCATCCCTATGTGAAGGGTATTCCATTAAAGGAATCCAGGGACTCAGCTGGTTTGGTCAACCCCCGAAAGGAGGTTGTGCCCATGCCTGAGTCCAGGGGGGCATCTGGGTGGTGAACATTGTTCCCGGCTTTTCGCCTTCTCAGGTGTTCACCCTTGGCTGACCTATGCTGGTGCCCTGGGTCAGCGCTGCCTGCAAGGGTGCAGGGAGCTAGTTGAACCAGAGCCTATGCAATCACTCACCTTCTGTAATCAATAAAGTTGTGGCCTAAAGCCTGCCAAAAACCAAAACTAAAATTTGAGTCATGTGTGAATTTATTGGGGGGGGGGGAGGTCTCTGGGTCTGAACACGCAAATGGAGAGAAGCAGAAATTGGCAAGATTGGCCCAAATATCCTAACTGGTTTGGTTAAAAATCCCTAGACATCTTTGCTCCCAGCCTCACATATCTGTGATTCCCAGGGCTCCTTTAGAAGACAGAACCAGTAATAAACCAGTTTAAGGCAGCAATCTTAGAAATGAAAGTAAATACCACTGAGTATAATGCGACTTACGTTCAAATAAGCTTGTCTAGGATTAGACTGTAGTGTGAAAATGGCCCAAGAACGTATTGATGACAACAGTTTCCTTTGGGCTTGGATGCAACTGATGTCCACCGCAAAACATATTTTTAATGAATGCCTGCAAAGTCAGGCCATTTTGTACTCTCATAAAACACACATAGTGTTGGCTCAGGTCTAGTTTGGAACTGGTCCATCATTTAACATGCAAGTACAGAAGGCCCGGTGGTAGCAACCGAGAAAAAATTACTTCAGTGGTTCCCTATGGTGAAAAACATACATCTTGCAAATACAATATTGCTAGTTCTGCACCATATTATTAGAGTTAGGGCAGGAACGTTTCAACTGCTTTATCAAAGTAATTCCTACTAACTTATCATTCCCCTACATAATAGCCTTTGTTAATGCTCTTGCAATTAGTCTTTCCCTCTGAATATATACTGCCAATTTTAACTTCTCAGCAGATATAATTATACCACTCCTGGAAAAGGAGGAGGCTTTTTAGATTGCTCAAATTAAAATCATGCACAGAATGGAAGTATGAAACCACAACCGTATCTTTCTGGAGCTACAAAAAAGCCACGCTAAATCTAACAAAACCCATCTGTTCTTTTCAATCGTTTCTTTTTAATTCAGTCATGGAGCTGCCATTAATATTTATCACCTATATGGCCATTCTAATATCCCCATGTCCTTTATGGCTTTTATTGCATTTCCCTCCATAACAGTCCCATGGGACAGCAACACACTAGCCCTCCTCAGCATCCTACATGAGGGGGGCAGTAACTACATGAGGAGGGCAGGCAGTGGAGCTGAGCATGTTAGCTCCTCTCCCTCCATCGCTGGATCAGCTGCCTTCTAACTGGAAGGTGATAGCATGCATTTCGTATCAAGTGGAGGCTCCATGTGGGATGCTGGGAAATCAGAGTTCCAAAATGAATTGTAGACCTCTGTGGATGCAAGAAGCCCTCTTGCTTCACATGGTTACTTGACACAAGTTAATACAGTGGACCCTCTGGTTACGTACCGCTCTGGATATGTAACTTCCGTGTTACGAATGCGCCAAACCTGTGTATATTTCCAGTTTTAGTTGCGCGCGCATGCACTGAAGTGCCCTGTGTGCCATGTGCATGCGCAGAAGTGGCGCCGCAACTTCTCAGGGTGCGGACAGACACCCGGAATGAATTTAATACATATCCAGAGGGTCCACTGTAATAAGAATTTAATCATTTATAACCCACCTATCTGGCTGGGTTGCCCCAGCCGCTCTGGTCAGCTTCCAACACATATCTGAACATAATAAAACATTTAAAATTTCCCAATACAGGACTTCCTTCAGATGTCTTCTAAAAGTTGTGTAGTTCTTTATCTCCTTGACATCTGATGGGAGGGCGTTCCACAGGGAGGGCGCCACTGCTGAGAAGGCCCTCTGCCCGGGTCCCTATAACTTCACTTCTTGCAGTGAAGGAACTGCCAGAAGGCCCTCAGAGTTAGGCCACATTCATACCATGCGAAGATATCATCATCATCAAGTTCTGGGCAGATGTGTTCTAGAAAGCCAAACAACTTATCTGAGTTGAAGTTTGAGTTGCAGTACTGCTAACTGGGGAATATTCCCCAGTACTGTAACTCAAACGTCAACCCAGATAAGTTGTTGCAGCTCAATTGGTTGAGCATGAGACTCTCAATCTTGGGATTTATGGGTTTGTGTTCCATATTGTGCAAAAGATTCCTGCATTGCAGGGGATTGGACTAGATGAAACTTGTGGTCCCTTCCAACTCTATGATTCTGTAATTTAGATCCCAGCCTTTCTCCAGTGAGCTTTGGGCAGTACCCATGGTTCTTTCCTGTCTCCTGCTTTGTTCCCACAAACAGCCCTAATATGTGAGGGATATTAGTCTGACAGACAGTGATAGACTCAAGGTCACCCAGGGAGTTTTTTGGCTGACTGGATCCGTCTGTCCCATCTTTGTCCAGCAGAGGGCAGGCAGAGGACCTTCTCGGTGGTGCCCGCCATGTGGAGTTGCCCTCCCATTAGATGTTAAAGAAATAAACAACTACCTGAAGTTTAGAAGACATGTGAAGGCAGCCCTGTTTAGGAAAGTTTTTAATGACTGATGTTTAAATGTATTTTTAATCTTTTGTTGGAAGCCACCCAGATTGGCTGGGGAAACCCAGCCAGATGGGCAGGGTATAAATAATAATAATAATATATTATTATTATTATTATTATTATTATTATTACTACTACTACTACTACTACTACTACTACTACTACTACTATCATCATTCTAACTACTACACCACACTGGCTCTTATGATCTCCTTTTGCAAGTGGCAGCTAAAAAAGCAGACTTAGATGGAGAGCTCTAGTTGCTCTCTTGGCTCCCCTTTGCTTTTTCCTGTTTCTTCTTCCAAACCTTAGCCCCACCCCCTTCTTCCATTTTTTGCAAGTCTGGTTCACCAGCCATTCAGTGTCAGATGAATTAACCTTGCCCCAGGAGCTGATTATGGTCAGTCCGACCGAGCTCACTAACTGTTATTTCCTAGTTTCCATTTATAAACATCATGAAGGACAGTGTTGTTTTCCTTCCCTGATTGTCTGCTGTGGGTTATTTTTCTCCTGCCCCTTTTATGAAACACTGTGTCAAGAAGACACAAAGGACCTATTTGAGAAAAAACGATGTGACTCATGTAATAGAATACCAGGCATCGGGGCATCACATTAAAGTGAGAAGCGTAAGGGAAGCAAGAAAAAAGCCCCAGGTAACTTTAAAAAATAATTACATTGTGCTTGTTCCAAGAGCGATAGTTAAACCTGTTGTTTGCTAGCAACTTGCTGCCACATCTGGAAATATCATGCACCAAGTCTTGCATTTAATGTTTGATGTTATTTATTTTGTGCCACATGGGTGAGATGCTCAGATTGTTTGTGCACCTATTTCCCAATGCTTTAATTTGGTGGCCGATCAATAATTTCCCTCAAAAATTGCACCTAATCACCCTCTTTAGAAACAGCGTCTCAGTTCATTATGTTAATCGCAGCATAATTTAATACAGAAAATGCCATTTACTCTGACATGATGTTCTGTGGAGATTTCAGACATAATGGAAGGGAACTGCAGTCTGAAGGCAGTTTATTTTACAAAAGTATAGGAGGGGGAAATGCATAAACACCGAAGTTCTGCACTGCGGTAGACCCTTGCCCCTTGCCTTTTCATTAACAGAAATGGCTTACAAACTTTTATGACAATGGCATTCAACACGCCAAGATTTATACAGCTTGTAAGGATAATTGCTTGAAACGTGGAAATAATAGGGCAGTTTTCTTACACCACCTTGTCACAGGAGGGGCAATTTTATCTGTAAGCCACCTCGAGTCCCTGTCTGAAAAAGAGATGGAGTACAGTTATACCTCATGTTACGTTTGCTTCATGCTACGTTTTTTCAGGTTGCGTCCCATGGCGACCCGGAAGTACCGGAAAGGGTTACTTCTGGGTTTCGCCACTCATGCATGCACATTACCACTAAATCATGCTTCGAGCATGCGCACAAGCACCAAATTGCACCGCGCACCTGCACAGATATGGTGCTTCAGGTTGCGGGCTTTTCATGTTGCGAACGGGCCTCTGGAACGGATCCTGTTTGCAACCAGTTGTACCACTGTACAAATAAATATAATCACAACAACAGCAGCAACAGGAAGAAAGGCCACTGGATCAAAAACCCTACTGATATGCCAACAAGGCAGGAGATACTGGTGGGAGGGCATGGCATTTTACCATATTTTCTGCCTTCATGGCAGGTTTTGGGGTTGCCAGAGCTGGCCCATAGATGAGGTAGGATGAAGCAGCTGTCTCAGGCAGCATAAACACAAGAGGTGGCACCCCACTGCTGCTGCTGCTGCTGCTGCTGGAATGCCCCACTCTCACCCTTGTCGAATTCCTCACCTGTGCGCTGTGGCGAGGAATTGCAGGGGGTTTCCCCCCTCAGGCATCAAAACACCACAGGCCACCCCTTGGGTTTGCAATGTGAGGGAAAATAGGTATGCAAGCCTCAATGCTGTTGAGCTCACCCCTCCTCCATTCCCAGGGCATGCTGAGAGGGATGGAAATAAATCCGAAACATCCCTAATTGCTCCCCCATCATGTCCCTGTAACACCCACATTGGACAAAATCCTACAGCCCATGTGATGCCCTCCCAGGATCACAGGATTGGGCCCTTAGTTGCATTTGTTGTTTTCAAAGGAGGCAATTTTTAACAATTAAAAAGCACTGCATCTTTAAAAAATAAAAAATAAAAATGGATGTTTTAGCAGAAAGAAATTAAACCCTTCAACAAAATCTATTATTAGCATGGTAAAATGAGCAAAGTTCTTTGATTATCTTGCAAATGGGGAGGGATTCTATGAAGATTTCAGCAAGTGCATTCAAGAAGAGCACCTAGTCTTCTCAAAGGCAATTATTTCTATTAATGCACAAGGACACTTTTCCATTTTAATCCCAGCAATTAATGAACTATACCAAAAGCAGCACTTTAATCATTATTAGTGATGGAAGAATATAATCTAATAATTAATCATGTTTTCAGATTTAGTAGGGCCTGATGGAACAAATGGGGATGTTGGAGTTTAAGGCTGCCATGTTTTCCCCATCGTTAATACTAAGCTTGCAATCCTGCACACATTTACTTGGGAGTAAATCTCCCCCCCCCATCCTAATATATATGTTTGAGGTCATAATTTCTCCCTTCGTTTACACATCTGCTTATTAGTTGCATTTCTACTTCAAAATACATGCACCTCTCAAAAATCAAGAAAGTTTGAAAACATAGTTCATCCCATTGAAGCCAGCTCTACATGTGACTGGAGCAAGCAGGACGAACCGTTCCATATTACATTTCTATAGAGTTTAATTTGGTCTCCATCACAAATGCATTCTTTCCTTCCAAAATATACTAAGGCTATACTATTGTAACACCTTATTTGTTTAAAAAGGTAAAGGAGCCCTGGATGGTTAAGTCCAGTCAAAGGTGGGGTGCATCGCTCATCTGTGCAAGAACCATCAATTTGGTTTGGACCTAATTCAGCAATTCACATTTGGGTCTCAATTAGGTTCAGATCAATTTGGACACAAAATCCAATTAAAGTTTCAGATATCAGAATATTTGGGACTCCCACACACTTGCATTGGAAACCAACATGGCTATAGTGTATTGGGTTCCAACCCCTCCCCCAAATAGGTTCATTAAATTTGAAAACATGGTAATTCCTCAGTGATGTAAGCATACCAATTTGTAGACAGGTGTGTCCATGTTTTGTTTTGTTTTTGGTGCTAGCCACCTTTAAAATTTGTTGCTGTTTTTCAATAATTTTTTAAAAAGCAAAATGGCCGTGATCTTCTTGCTTTCTCACATCAAAAGGTTCTTTTCACACTGTGTTCTATGCCACAAACTATTAAGAAATCTATAGCAGCTGCAAGGAAAATACAAAAAGAAAAAGAAAAGAAATAGCACCCCAATCTTAATCATAAGAATCATCACGGTGAAGAAGCAGGGTATGAACTGGAATGTTTCTCTTTTAAAAAAAGAAAAGAAATAAGAACATACTTCTGCTAGTAACTTTAAAAAAAGAAGAGATTGGTGTGCTTTAAAACCAGCAAGGGGTTGGGAAGGAAAATATATTCCAGGCTTTGGTTCCCATCAAGAATAATTTCAATGATGGAAATGTATTTTTCCTAATTCCGTTCATTCTGTTTTTACAAACTAGTGCCCATATGGATTTGAACACTGCTAGTGGATGTGTGCTGCTTCTCAACACGTCCCTTCCTTTTCTAAAACCTCTTTCCCTTCTATGAATACATACAAAGAGGGATGCTAAAATTACTACATAATGTGCTCATGGGGTGGAACCAATAAGTGATGCTGTTCAAGCATGCAATCAAGTTTATTATGCGTACACACACAATACCCTTGACAAAAGATGTGCTGAGTAAGTAAGTAAACTCGGAGGGATCCATTTGGCGCTGTGGATTTTTTGCATTTACATCATGTGTGTGTGAGCATGCGTGCGTCCGTAAGTGTGTGCTTTATTTAAACTCTCTTTTGAAACCCTCCTAGAGAAGCCCGCTGTGCTGTTTGACTGGCTAAGTAATTCTGTTCCCGTATCACACAGTGTAATGACATTTTGGAGCCAATCAGAACAGCAACCGGGTGCTACTCTGCTACCTCTTGTAGCCTCGCAAAATGTCATTTGCATCCTGCTGGGGGGCTTTTATGAAGAACAACAACAAGAAAAATGAGACATTCAAATGGCTTGTGCTTGTACGGTCTTCTGACTGAACGCTGTCGTAAGTTTAAAATTCAGAAGAAGTGTGCGTGGCAAGTACAAGTTTAAAGACAAGACTCTCAGCCGTGGTTTCTAGCAGCTGATGATGCGACCCATTTGAAGCAACAGGGGTTGAAAAAATAAGCATTGTGCTATCTTCCACATACTGCTTTCCCCATGGTCTTATTTTCATGTTTCGTTTATTTGCTCTGGTCAAGTGATTCCTTGTAGGCACTAGAATCTCTGTTTAAAGTGGCATTGTGGCACTTTGAATGTATGGTGTGAGCATGGCCTTGATCTTTCTCCAATTCCCTTTGCTTTTTATCAGAGGGTAATCACATCAACCCTCCCCCCCCCAGCAGGAACTTAGAAACACAGGGTCCTGAACCAGATCATTGGTCCATCTAGCTCAATATTGTCTACACCAGGAATGGGGTACCACCTCCCAAGATGTTTACTGGACTACAGCTCCTTTTAGCCCTGAACATTGGCCATGCTGACTTGTTCTAATGGGAGCCTGAGTCCAACCACATCTCCTAGGCCACAGATCTCACAGCCCTGGCACACACCAACTAGCTGCAGCTACTTAGGGTTCCAAGCAGGGATCCTTTCTGAGCCTTCTCTGGAAAAGCTGGAGATGGATTCACTTGTGCCCTAATGCTGAGTTATTGCTCTTGCCCAAGAAATCTTCTTCACATTTGAGATCATATGGAGTATGAGACAGAGATGCTAGTCAGAAAAGGGTCTGCTCTTTTTCAAAACAAAGAAATCAAGGGCTGGCAATTTTGTTGATGGTATGCAACACCAGCGGTGGAATTCTTTGAGTAAAATTGGTTTGTAGATTGTAATCTTAAGGTACTGGAATAAGAAAAAAGAAACTTCTATGTAGGTGTTCTATCACTAAGATGAAGTGTGGCACTCTATCTCTTTGATGGACAGAGCATGCCTCAGAAATGTAACTGAGAGCATTGTGAACACGATTTGTCAACTGTGTCCTCTACTGGTATGAAGGCTTACTGAAACAAAGAGTTTCTGGATGTGGAACACAGTTTTAAAGCAGAGTTATTAGAACACAAGATCTACCCACTCTGGAAGAATGGCAGATGAAGGTGATTGACTATATGGAACTGGCGGAAATGACTGGCAGAATCAGAGACCAGGGAGAAGAGTCGGTGGAAGAAGATTGGAAGAAATTTAAAGACTATTTACAAAAATATTGTAAAATTAATGAATGTTAGAATGATGTTGGATAGAAACTAAGTGGTATGAAAAATGGATTACTAATAGGTAAAGATTTAATGTTACAATATATTAAGATTAAAGATTAGGATAAACAAAGAGGGGAAGGATTTGCTGAACCAACAAACTGAATTGGAATACAAAAAAGGGAGGTGAGAGGAGGTCCGGGAAACAAGCTAATGAAAAGTAAGTAATGGAAAGATTGAGTTGTTTTTAATTATTTTTATTCTGTATTTTTCTTTTTTTTAATTTTTCTTTTGTAATATTCTGAAAATCTTAATAAATATATTATAAAAAATTTAAAAAATAAAGCAGAGTTATTGGAGTCTCTCTTCCTCCACTCCCAACTCCAGCAGGAAACATATATTTCATTTTGAGGCAATTTGCACTCTATAATGTATTCAGCTGGGACAAAATTTGTTTGGAAGAACTGAGAATGTGGCCTTCCTTCTTTCTCTTGAAAGAGCAGAAAGCAATCAATGTCCTGCCTGGGCTGTGAATATATCTGTCTGCCCTCAGATAACTTGACCCCTGTTCCCTTATGAAGGAAGCATCAGAGAATGCAATAGAATGAGTCACCCTCCTTTCTGCATGCCCCTGTTCTGGATCCACACTACTCAGTTGAGTCAATCCAACAGGAGTAAATCCATGTACATCCTGGGATTTTGCCTCAAGCAAGAGTGGATGAAGATGTAATTACACACACACACACACACACACACACACACACCATTAAGAAGGCATTATGATGGCTGAATTGTTCTAAAAATAAGTAGGAGAGCCATTAGAGTTATCCCTTTTCCTTGAGTTTATCTTCTATGAAGGTCACAACATGCCCAAAGCCTGTCATCCTTTGGTGACCTGAGGGATATCAGGCAGGGATTCAGTCTGTGTGCTAAGAAAACAATGTTGAACAAAAGAGAATGTTTCAGGAAGACCAGTCACTCCAGCAAAAGGCATCTTCTTGAATTAACAGGCTAGTGTGTGTCAGGTGATCCCTTGAAACAGGAATGGCAAACTTCTACCCTGTGTACCAGATGCTACCTGGGGGACCTCTCCATCCAATCTGCATTCTCACTTCCTTCTGCCTCATTCCCATGCAGCAATTAGGCTTTCAAAGAGCTTTAATTGGTAACTATTTGCTGCTTGGGAGTGCAGTGGAATAGAGCAGTAGTTCCCAAACCACTACACTACACCCCAGTTGGTGGGAGAAGCCTTTAGGCATGTAGTATCCGCCACTTTCTCAAACACCAGGACATCTCTGTGACAATGCCTAAATGTGAAACTCCTTGCCCAGATGTTTTTATATTGCCAGGCGAAGACCTTTTCTGTTTGAGGTGGGCCGTTGGCCTCATTTTTATGGGAATTAATATCTTCAGCAATATGGAAAGCAAGTCTTATGAGGAAATGTTGAAGGGACTGAGGATGCTTAGCCTGGAGAAGGCTGATATTTTTGTCACCATCCAACAGATTGCATTGTACCTGGTAGTCTGCAAGAAACTGAAAATGAAGCCCTCAGCTGTCAATGAGTGTGATTAAGGTTTATACAATACAGCATCTGTTCTTGAACAGGACAATCTTCGCTTGGGTTGGAATCAAGAGTCCTTGCTCTCTAGGCTTTTTCTAGTGAAGATCAGACTGAAGTGGAGATGGAGGAAAAACTTGGCACACTTTGCATTTAATAGTGGACCTGCCTAATTCACACTTTCACTTGTATGAACTGAAACGCAAATGTGAATTGAAATTTGCATCTCTCTGAATTTTGCAGGGCAGTTCTCCAACCATGTAATGTGTACAAAAATTCATATACTGTGCTAAAGTGTGCATAAAGCTATGTACATTAGTGAAAATAACACACCAACATGCATTATATTAGGAGAAATTGCTTTGCAAAAAGGTGCACATTAGGGAGAAATTAGAACTGAACGGCTGGTGAATTTTCCTGAGAACTTTTTTAAAAATTGCAAACTGATGATAAAATGCAGAGAACTGAATTTGGAATTGGAAAAAAGAGAAACTGAGACAAACCCAAATTGATAGTTTCTCCTGACTGTTCTGATGAGTACCTGGAACAGGGCTTTTTCACTCCATAGCCTTGAAATTCTCTTTCTTGATACCTCCTTCAAGCCTCCTCTCTGAAAAAGCTTTTGTTCCATGCAGCTTTGTTTATTTGTTTGTTTGGGTATGTGTGCAAGAGACAGCACAACATCAGCATGGGCGTAGCCGAGGGGGGCAGGGGGGCCAGTTGCCCCCCAAACCAACAAAAACCAATACAACTTTGAGGTTCTGCCCCCTAAAAAAGCCCGCCCCCCTAAACAAAATTTCTGGCTGCACCCATGAATGTCACCTGGGTCTTTGGCACTATGGGCTGCTGGAGATTATTTGATCATTCATTGTGTAAGCTACTTTGGATACATTACATTTTGAAAGGCAAGGTATAAATGATCTTCATAAATAAAGTAAAATAAAATAAATGGACAGGAAAAGGCACCGTCCCCCTACGGAGAACGAGCATCTTCCCAGCTATGCCATCATATTCCCGATTTCTCATGGGAAACAAGCAAATATATTCAACAGCCTTGGTTCTGAACAGTGCCTACCCTGTTTTAGCAGAAGAAACACCTTTATATTTCTCCAGTCTGTATTCTGCTCGTTGACAATATTGTTATTTCTCCAGGTGAGGCATGGACGAAATGACAGAATTCATTCTCCAAAACTCACTTGGGGGAAAAGAAAAATTCGAAGCCATACTTCCTCTTAACTGCCAGACCTGATGATTTACTCATGGAAGTTTAATCGTGTGCAAACATGTCATCTAGCAAAGTACACACGGCATTGTTTTAACAGGCACTCAGAAATACCAAGCTGTCAGCTTGCTGTTGGTTCTGGCCAAAGTTTTAGCACATTTTTGTTACTTTGTCCTCCCCCCCCCTGTGTTTTTTTAAAAAAGAAGATCTTATTTACAGGAGGCCAATACCACAGGGATGTTCACTCAAGCCCCAGTGAATTCAAATGGTGCACCACTAAAGAGAGCTGTTTCCCGAGTTGCCCAACTGCAGAATGTGGAGCTGGAGACCATATAAATATATCAATCATGCAGAAGCACACACATAGCAGATGTGCTGTGCAACCTGTCAATCAGTGATCCTGTTAACACCACCTTTCTCCTAGTTTTTCAAAGCTTCAGTGCAATTCCATATAAAAATCTCCTTCAGCAATCCTATCCCTGTTGCCATTATTCATCACTTCTCTATCTGTTTCTCAGGGACTGGCTAGACAAAGAGAGGTGGTGGGAGGTACCAGCCAGGGAAGGCGGCAGTTAGACTGGTGTTTGGGAGTGGCTGCCGAGACCACATAACACCAGTCCTGAAAGACCTACATTGGCTCCCAGTACATTTCTGAGCACAATTCAAAGTGTTGCTGCTGACCTTTAAAGCCCTAAACGGCCTTGGCTCAGTAGACCTAAGGAGCATCTCCACCCCCATCATTCTGCCCAGACACTGAGGTCCAGTGTCGAGGGTCTTCTGGCAGTTCCCTCACTGCTAAAAGCAAAGTTACAGTGAACCAGGCAGCGGGCCTTCTCAGTAGTGGCACCCACCCTGTAGAACGCCCTCCCACCAGATGTCAAGGAAAAAAACAACTGAGTTCTGGAAGCCATCTGAAGTAAGGTTACCAGGCGTCCCCGTTTTCCGGGGACAGTCCCCGGATTTACAAAGCAGTCCCCTGACAAAATCCTATCATTCCTACTGAAATTGAAAAGTGTCCCCAGATTCGTTGAAAAAAATCTGGTAACTTTAATCTGAAGGCAACCCTGTTTAGGGAAGTTTTTAATGTTTGGTGTTTTTAATATTCTGTTGGGAGCCGCCCAGGGACTCTGAGGCTGAAGCAGAGAAGGGGTGGGTGGGTCAAGGGACTGCTGAAGAATCCAGAAAGTCTTTCTCTCCTGTTGTAACAAGCCCCCCGCCCCCCCTCCCGGTCTCCAAGAACATGCAGAGTAATGAGAAGAGCAGAACAAGAGGTCAAAGGTGTGCAGACACAGTTTGAGACTGCTTGGGAAATTTCAAATGCACTCTCTCTCTCGTGTGTGTGTGTGTGTGTGTGTGTGTGTGTGTGTGAGAGAGAGAGAGAGAGAGAGAGAGAGAGAGAGAAAGGATGACTTCAAGCTGCCGTTTCATGGTATCATTTGGTCTTAATAGCAGATTCCTGCATTGGAGGTTCTCATGTAGCTTACGGAGCTAACCTTCTGCAAGGCATTGGTGCATCTCTCTGGATCTAGACAGTCAAATGAATTATCTTTAGGCTTCCCTTTGCCCCGGGCCTGTAATTCATAGACTCCGTTAACTTTTACAAGACATTAGATATCTCTAAGGGGGATTGAACAACAGCAATAGCTGAGGCTATATTATGATAATTTCTCATGGATTTTACAAAAGTCAGTGTTTGTAGGAATCTGTAGCAAATCCCATCTATTATCGTTATTGATTGAAAATAAGCATGGACCCACATGAGTCTGTAGACTCCAGAGTGCTTAAATTATCACCAACCGTACCTTTGGAGTTTATATGATAAATTTGTGGTGCTTGATGAATGTGTTGTGTTTTCTGTGGATCACTCTTGCTTAAGAAGATGAAAATTGTTTCAGTGACAGTTTCGTTAGCAAATATTATTTTTCTTTTAAAAAGATGGAGGAGGAGTCTGTTATTGATTTCTCTTGCATTCATATTTAGAATTGCAGTGCACAAATCTGACAAGGAGAAAGATAGATTTGTGTGTGTGTTTCCTGAAAAACAAACACACACATACACCAACACACTGGATTCAGCAACAGCAGGGAAGGATGAAATTCTCAGTTATGGAGAAGCACCAAATGCCTCTGGGATAGAATAAATTTGTTCTTGCTGTATTAATGAGGTTCAAGAGGGAGGTCAAGGGGGTCAGACAGGAGGAATAACTGGGGTGGGTCATTTCTAGAAATCAGATTATGTTTCAAGCATGTCTTTGTGTAAGCCGGGGCTTGGGTCACAAAATCAAAAGGCAAGACACTGGATTAATGGAAATAAATGTTCCATCTTCATGGTGGTATTTTGTGATGAAAGCTTTTAATTGTGATTGTGTGCGTATGCTGTTCAAAATACTGTTTTATCACAGCAGCTGACAGCATTTTAAACAATCTAAAACATGGGTAGGCAAACTAAGGCTTGGGGGCCAGATCCGGCCCAATCACCTTCTCAATCCAGCCCATGGACAGTCCAGGAATCAGCGTGTTTTTACATGAGTAGAATGTGTGCTTTTATTTGCAATGCATCTCTGGATTATTTGTGGGGCATAGGAATTTGTTCTTCTTTTCCCCTTCAAAATATAGTCCAGCCCCACAGAAGATCTGAGGGACAGTGGACCAGCCCCCTGCTGAAAAAGTTTGCTGACCCCTGTTCTAAAACCATGTAAAATATAAGCAACCTAAATCAGTCACAACAACGGGTGCAGAATTTTGGCAGCCAGGCTGCTCACAGGACAAGATGGTTTGAGCATATGATACCAATCCTGTTCTGATCGATAAAGCCTTAAACAGTTTGGGATGGAAGTACCTCAAGGCTCGCCTCTCCCCAGACCCTGCAATCATCATCTGAGGGCTTTCTTCACATACCTTTTTCATGAGAAGCCCAGAGGGTGGCAACACGAGAACGGGCCTTTTCTACAGTGGCTCCCCATTTGTTGAATGCTCTCCTTTGGAAGGTTTGCCTGGTACCTTCATTAAGTGCCACGTGAAAATGTTCCTCTTGAGCCACATTCCTTCACATTCCTTGGTTTGTCAGATATGTTTGCGCCAGTGGCGTTATCGGTTTCTTTTTATTTTATTATGTATCTTGTATTGTCGTTTTGTATTTTTGCTGTTGTGTACTGTCCCGGGATCTTCAGATGAATGGTGATATGCAGATTTAATAAATCATAATTCAAAGGCAGCCCCTGAAACAAGTCCTTGTGATGCAAGAGGTGTGTGTGTGTTCTTTCTTTCGGCCAGTTTATATGTTCTTTGGCTGTAAGAGAGGAATGGGGTTGGGGGAGAAAAACGGTTTATGCTAAGCTTTGAATATTCTATAGAGAGGGTTTTTCTTTATTCTTGGGTATCCACAAGCCCCCTGGTTCCACATAGAGCAGTCCCTGGTGGATTAATTATCCTGATATTACTCATGTTGAATTCTGCACCAGAGCTTTGGTGAGCACAGCCGAGCAGAGATGAAGGCTTCCCAGGAGCTTCCTTTGCACTTTGCAAGAAAGATTCCTGTGGCAAAAGCTGATTTATTTATAGCACCTCCAGTCCACAATGGAGAGGGCAGAGAAGGCTCCCGAGGCATGAGCTGAGCGATAACATCTTCATTTCAATAACCTCTTTGCTTTTTCACCGTATCTCTGCAGTGGCCTCATGAGACTAGGAAGAAGGAAGATACACCTTCATGTCAATAGTGCAAGGCTTTGCTGAGCAGATGCATCTTTGAGATTGCCCCCAGCACCCGAAAGAGAGCTTTTCTAAGAAAACTAGGGTATTCCAGACCCAGAAGAAGAAAATTCAACATCAGTAAGTGAGATGGGGACAGATGGAAAGCTTCGTTTCCCCTTCCACATTTAACTATGCTGACTCTCTGAAATGTCATTCACGTTTGTTTGCATCCATTTAAATTTTTAAGGAAACTGTGGTGTATCAAATGTAAGTTTAAGAGGCCCAGACGGAACAGGCTCAGTGTGGTTTAGTCCCACTGGGTGCAGATCTTGCTTGTTCCATATAGGCATATTGGTGCATGTGGAAGGCCGTGTGAATTGCTTTGCATCACTGCAAGATAGTTATTAGATGTTGAATCTAATAAAGAGGGATTTCAATTCAGCTTTGGCCCTGGAAACAGTTTCTCAGCAAAACATGCATCGGTGAAAATTGGGAAGAGCTGCCCACAGAGGAACAACCTGATTTGGCTAGACCTGCAAATGTACTATGAGGCAGCCTGTTTGTGCTGGTTAAAAGACTGGATTACACTGGATAATGCAGACATCCTGGACTTAGAAGGTCATGACTTAAAATTCGGCTGGCAGCGCCACCAGACGGAGGAGAAAGAACTTGCAGCAGGAGAGAACTGTGATAATTCCCTTTAGCTCTGCACGGTACTGCATTGTATTGTATTGTTTAATTCTATTTGACATTGTATAACCTGTATCTTATAGGTTAGTTAAAAGAAAGGGGAATAATCCGATAGGGGGACAGACTGATAAGGAAAGTTAAAAGCAGAAAGGGAGAATAGGAAGAAAATAACATGGGAGAAGAAATACTGCCGTGCTGATCACCTCCCTGGGTGGATTGCCACTGCGCCGATTGCCACCGCGCCAATTGCCCCCCAGGCGGCTCGACCCACCCCCAGGTGCAGGGCATGTGCGCTGCTCTGGGTGCCTGAGTGGCTAGCTCAGCCGCTGAGCAGGTTGCCAGCCTTTTCTGTGTTTTCACCTGTCACACAGGTAAAGCAGGTGGGCCTGGCTTATGAAAAGCTGCTTTGCAGGCCCAATGGGGAGACCTGCCTTCCAGACCTCATTCATCCCATGGGCTGGAACAACCAGGATAACCCAAGCTCAGCACAACAATGTGCTCCTTCAGCACAACACTCTCAGCACTTGCTTTCCCCCAATAGAAATGGAGCAATAATGCTCTGCATCCACAGGACAATGCAGGCAAGAAAGTGGTAAGAAAGCACTATTTCATTTAAAGCGAGAATATAATCAACTGTACATTACAAAGTGTCTGCTTCCCCCCAACCATAGTAGGCATAGTTAACCTGTTTGCTCTCCTCCTCCTACTCCTCAGTGCAGCAGTCTCATCCATGTTTTCTTGTAATAAGGAACGATGCAGAATAGAGCTATACTGCCACCCAGAGCATTGAGGAACAGATGGAGGGAAATATTTTTATTTGGCGTCACAAACTTAAAGAACTTTTATGTAGTAGCTTAAAGCTCATTTTTGCTAAGAGCAACGTGAGCGGGCGTACTCACCCATAACAATTTCAGAGCTGTTTTGGCAAGACTTTGTCTCCAAAGGACAGATCACTTCTTTGCCCCCCCCCCCCCAGTTTTGCCAGAATTACATTCTGGCTGTATCTTGCTCATAATAGATTAGTTCCATCAGAGCTTTGTGCAAGCCCATTTTCCCATAACAGAACACACTTTTGTACATTGCTTTAGTTATGTGATGCATTTTAGCAGGTAAATTGCATTTCTGTGCACTCTGGCTTCTGTCACGGTGTTCTGTTGCACAAGAAGCGGTTTAGTCACACTGGCCACATGAACCGGAAAGATGTCTGTAGACAAACGCTGGCTCCCTCGGCCTGAAAGCAGTGATGGGTGTCCCACCCCATAGTTGACTTTGACTTGACTAAACCGTCCAGGGGTCCTTGACCTACCTTTACCTTCTCACCAATATTTTGTATACATTCTTTGACTGGAGAATGGCATTGCCAAATTCAGAGAAGTGCGAACTTTGAAAGAGAGCAGTGTTTCATTGATGTATTGCTTCAGGAAGAGTGAATTTGTAGGTTTCACATTTAAATGAGAACCAAATGAATTTCTTCCCTGTCCCTGGTCCTGACTAACATATCCCAGTGATTTCAATGGTACAGAATCCTCTTTTAATGCCATCGAGGGCTAACACGGTATAGTGGTTAGCGCAACCAGGACCTGGGAGACCTGGCCATGAAGCTCACTGGGTGATCCTGGGTGGCCAGTCTCTCACCTGTTGCAGGAATTTATGTAAATGTTGGGGGGGGGGTGTTTGCTCCTCCAGCAGATATCATACACACACACACAGCCCGACTACCAGAATCAACACAATCACTTTGGCAAATGTCCCCACAAAACACTTCATCACAGTTTTCCCTGTCTCTGTTCAAAGAGCCTCTGCATTACATTACCAAATGTAACAATTCACTGATAAATGTATCTACGTACTGGCTCAGTGGGAAAACTTCAGAAAGGTATATAAAATTGCTCCAGTATGGATTTGCACCATTCCAATTTTGTTCTGTTCAGGAAAGGAATGGCTACCAAGGGCGGAGTCTGGGATGTGGGCAACCATAATCCCTGAAACTTGGGATCATGTATACAGCAGCCTCTTGCATAAGAGGTAATTGCTGGCATCCTGGCAATTGGGTGCCAGACAGCCAGTCATCCCATGGACAATGGCAAACCATCCAGGAATGGATTAGGTTCTTGGTTGGGACAAAGAGGTATGATTAACTTGGTCTGGGAAACCAGGAACTTTTGTCTTACTTGATGGGTGTGAAGTGGAGGTCAAGGGAATGATGGGGACAAACCTGATGCTCAGGTTTCTGTCACCAGACCCTCCCAATTGGTGATGTATTTGTGATGTATGCATGATGTACTTTTAGGGGTGTTGTAGGTATCTTTGTAAAACTGATAAAAGTGGGAGCCATCCTTTGTTCTGGGCTTCTTCCTGCTTCTCCCATGCGGTGGGTGGAAGGCCTGTTGCAACAGTTGTTTGAATAAAGACCAGGCCTGCTGTCTGCTGTTTTGCTCCTCTGTTCCTGGCTGGTCTCTTTGTTTGGTAATCCAAGGATTTTCCTATAACACACCTTAACCAACTTGACTGGGTTGTTGTGGGGATTAAATGAGGGGACAGACTATCACCTCCTGAGAAAAGTCTGTTCCACTGTCAAACAGATCCTTCCTAGTTGTAGGAGGTTTATGCTTACTGGCAATTTTCACCCGATGCTTCTAATCCTGCTCTGTGGACCAACACCAGCCACTTCCTCCTTGCGATGCATTATCGATGTCTTTCATTGCACATTTGACTACCTTGGATGGATTGAAAGCCCCTATTAATTCCAGGGAATTAATGGATGCAATCAAAGGAGACAGCCCAGGCACGCACCGTTGGCTCATAAGTGATTCTAGAACAGGGGAAGGCTACCTGAGGCCCATGGGCTGGATGCGGCCCAATCACCTTCTCAATCCAGCCCACGGATGGTCTGGGAATCAGCGTGTTTTTACATGAGTAGACTGGGCCCTTTTATTTAAAATGCATCTCTGGGTTATTTGTGAGGCCTGCCTGGTGTTTTTACATGAGTAGAATGTGTGCTTTTATTTGAAATGCATCTCTGGGTTATTTGTGGGGCATAGGAATTCATTCATTCCCCCCCCCTCCAAAATATAGTCCGACCGCCCACATGGTCTGAGGGACGGTAGACCGGCCCAAGGCTGAAAAAGGTTGCTGACCCCTGTTCTAGAGGAAAAGCTGATGAAATAAATAAATGCCCCCCCCCCGCTTGCTGTAGTACCAGAACCAGTGCGGTGTAGTGATTAGAGTGTTGGACTAGGACTGTGGGGACCTGGGTTCAAATCCCCATTGGGTGTCCTTGGGTCAGTCAGTGTCTCTCAGCTTAACCCACTTCAAAAGGTGAGGATAAAATCCAGAGGAGGAGAGCCAGGCAGGGCACCTTGAAAGAAAGCTGGGATATAAAGGTTAAGGATTGTAGTAATAATAACAACAACAACACTAAATTCCACACGGAGGTGACACCATGCATAAAGTGTTGGATAATGAATAATTTTCTTTAATCTATATTGGTGGGTAATAAATAATTTATGATTATAATCAAACCATTTACCAGCTGTGGAACTGCTTTATGCAATTGTATGGAATCTCCCAATTGTTATTTGTTATTTTTGTATTAAAAGCCGATAAAAACATTACGGGGGAAACCCGCCCGCCCCCAACAACCCCAAGAGGTTTACGCATTTTCAGAAAAAGTTAGTTTGGTGACTTCCATTGTACAGCCACTAGGTGGCAGAGCTGCCTCACGGGTCACGGTTTCCTCAGCAAACACAGAGCAGAACTTCTAAAGAAGCGGAGAGCTGCAGCCAAGAGTTGCCCAACTAATGGCAAGTTTAGCTGCTTATGTTGAAAAGAGGTTTTGCATGGTGCATAAAGAAGGCAGTGTGGTGCAGCAGTAGGCAAAAGATCATGGTTCACATCCTGACCCCTACTTAGTCACAAAGCTCAGGGCCTGACTACTAACCCTGCCTGGTGGATATGTCCTGCCTCCACTGATTGAGGCATTATCTTTCTGAATGCCAGTTTCTGGAAACCCCCCCAGGGAACGGAGTACTGTTGAACTCAGTTTCTGCTTGTGGGCTTCCCACCAGCATACCTGGCTGGACGCTGTGAGAGCAGGGGGCTAGACTAGACTGGCCAACAAATTAAGTAGGAAAATATAGCTACGGCAAGTTCTGACATTGACCAACAGTGGCTATCCTGAGTTACACACTGCTTTCTTTTCCAGTCCTCCCATGAGATAACTGGGATTGAACCTGGAACCTTTTGCCTGCAGAACAAATTCCTGACCTCTGAGCCCTGTTACCTCCTCTGATTCTTGCAACCAAAATAGGTATTTCTGTTGGCCTATACAGAGGGTACATTGTTCATAAGAACAGAAAAGTAATATGTGGCATGGATGTAGGCAAAGGGGCAACTGTCCCCCCCCCAGTCAAGTAAATAAATAAAAATGCTTAACTAGAAGTAGAAGTTGTAGAAAGATTTTGACAGGTTTTTCTGAGCACTTGGGGTCAAAAGAAAGTCATTTAAAACAACGATTGTTGAGACATTTCACTCCAAATCTGCTAGACAGAGTCAGAGGGTGATGAAAAATGGGTGTCCCCCCCAACATAAATCCTGGCTACACCCATGTGTGGCACAGCCGTGGGGATTGTATAAACTCAATACTCTAATCCAAGTTTAATAAATTAGATAATGGTGTCAGAAGTGTTTGGATCCTTTTCCAGCTCGGAAATACTGTGGAACCTCGGTTTTTGAACATAATCTGCTCCGGAAGACCATTTGACTTCTGAAATGTTCGAAAACTGAAAACTCAATACAGAAGCCTCAATACAATAGGGAAACTCCAAACGGAAGCCATGTAGCACGTTTGGCTTCCAAAAAACATTCGAAAACTGGAGCAGTTACTTCCGGGTTTTCGGTGCTCAAAAGTCGAAATGTTTGACTATGGAGGCATTCAACAACTGAGGTTCCACTGTATGCAGTTTTACATATAGAGGAAGGTTGTAGCACAATGGTAAGACATCTGCTTTGAATGCAGAAGTTGCCCGGTTCAACTCCTGGCACTTCCATGTACAGACTAGGAAGACTGTTCTCCGAAAACGTGGGAGAGTTACTGCAAGTAAATATACAGAATACTGACATCAATGGACAATAAGGTAGATTCTTATGCCCCTATAGGACAATGCAGATGAATGCAGCAGATGTAAAACCTAGAAGCTGAATCTAAATGATGTCTGTCTTTTCTCCCTCAAATTCAGCTCTGAATCTTCATAGATCTGCGATGAATTTATGTAGTCTTTCATGATAAAAAAGCTAGGTTATTTTCTGTCCACCCCCACCCCATTGCTTCCACTTCTTAATGGTTTTCCCTAGCCAGAAAGGAACTCAGGAAACGGCCTGACAGATACTGGATTGTGCTTTCAAAGCGTATTGTAGCCACTGGGTGGAGAACTTGCCTTACAAATTGTCAAAATAAAGTAGGGAAGAAAGCCATTTGACTCAACTGTCCTGGCAAGGCAGAACTTGCCATTGCAGAACATATATTAGAGTTTTCTTTTCCCATGACCAATACAGTTCAGTTTTACGCGAGGTCAAAATTTGAGCAATAACCTGGTGATCAGCCAAAGAGCATGATATGGCTTACTTAACTAACATCATGCCGTCACATTTAAGTTCATTAGAATTGGACCACATTTGTTACAGGGGTATCAGTTGGGAGGGAAGAACTCCCCAAGCCAAACTGTTGAGCATTGCCGTGGTAGAGATAACATAAGAAGATGAAGTCTATGATAAATTATTTTCATATGCTTATGTTTTCAGATTTGGTCAGCTATAGATAGATAAGGATAGACAAATTTGCCAGCTTTGGTTTTTTCCAGATTTAAGTTTAGTTCTCCCCATTTCTACATAAGATTGCATTTTTTTCTAAGTCTGCTGGAAAATCAGTACATCTTTGTTTCTTAAATTATTACTGAAAACATTAAGATAGACTATATATATGCTATCTGAATACAGTGGAGTGGAAAGTTAAAGTTCAATGCAATTTGTTACATCAATCTATCATTGTGGATGAAATGGAAATGGTCAGCAAAATTCTCTGTTCTAATGAAGAAATGCTCCTTTATAATGTGTTGGGGAGGGGGGATTATTGGGTATTTCTTAATTATGTATTTCATGTTTTAAATTGTGATTTTATGTTGGGAGGAGGAGGAGGAGGAGGAGGAGGAGGAGGAGGAGGAGGAGAAGAAGAAGAAGAAGAAGAAGAAGAAGAAGAAGAAGAACAACAACAACAACAACAACAACAACAACAACAACAAGAAAGAAGATTCCACCTAAGCATTAGGAAGAACTTCCTGACAGTAAGAGCTGTTCAACAGTGGAATTTGCTGCCAAGGAGTGTGGTGGAGTCTCCTTCTTTGGAGGTCTTTAAGCAGAGGCTTGACAACCATATGTCAGGAGTGCTCTGATGGTGTTTCCTGCTTGGCAGGGGGTTGGACTCGATGGCCCTTGTGGTCTCTTCCAACTCTATGTTTCTATGATTAACTTTTGAGTCTTTGGGAAAATCATGTGAAACCTAAGGTGTCATATTCAGAGCCCTCCCTGGGGAGCTTTTGGGAAGTAGGCTCCCATGACGCTTCTTCATCCAACCAGTTTGAGTCCCCCCTGAGGGGCTCTTGGACTGGTGGCTCCCAGCTCTCCTCCTCAGCCAACCAGGCCCTGACAATCAGGCAGCTAAGTGTCCTGGGCTGGCCCTGACTGACAGAAAATCCAGAAAGAAACAGACAGAGGAGGAGTGATTGCCTCCTCCCCTGAAACCTGTTGTTAGACAGCTACCATCAGCACCATATCTCACACGTGTGTAGTTATAATCTCATAAGCACTTGGCTGTGTTTTGCCTCCACCTGCTACAAGGTGTTAAAAAATCATCTCTTTAAATTTAAAAAAATGTGCACCAAATGTCACTCTGCCTCAGGGTAATCAAAAATGATTAAAACAACAGTTCCAGATAAACAGAATGTTACTTCTGCATGTGTATGTGTATAATACATACACATCAATATATACACAATATGCACTTACAGGTCCCAAATCCATTCTGTCACATAGTCTATCACTGTTATTGGCACAGATGCCATTAACTTTTCTAAACACTCCCAACTTTCTTGTAATATTGTTTCTGGGGCTGTGATTACTCATGCTCATTCTCCAGGCATCATTCTGAAGTGCAGATTCTTGGAAGGATTAATAAATCCCCCCCCCTTTCTGAATTTTCAGAATGTAGGAAGAACAAAGTTTCGCCAGCTGACATTTTCCAGATGGTTTTCCAGTGCTTCAAAACGCCTCGGCTTTTGTTGGCTGTGGGGGAGGGAGGGATGACCTATGACTTTCTCTGATTTCTATATTTAACTTTCACATTTCTGTAAATATGTATTTTAAGGAAAAGATCGATACGGATTATTCATAGATGTCTGATCATTTCTACATTCTGACTGCCTGGCACAAGTCTGGCATATTGAGTTGGTGCAAATGGGCATTGCTCCATGGAAATGCACGAAGCAACGGACCCTGTTAATGTGATCCAAGGATCTGGTACAGGGCATCTGGCTGAATTAGTCTTCTGAATACAGGGACCCATGCTCATTAAACCCAATTAGGTTAGTTTCCAACACAAATGAAAATAAATTGGATTTTGACCTTAGAAACTGAGAACCAATCAGTCCTTTTTCCCCCTCAGGGAAGGGTATAGCATATAGACGGCAGAAAACCTATGACCCATGTACTTCTGCCTGACAAGCATAATGGGTTAAATTTGAAAGTTTTGAAAAAGATGTCTGCGTTGCTCAGCATTGTATTTCATTTATTACCCCTCTAACCAATGTTTGCTCTAAGGAGCTGGCAGTGATGTACCTAGCCCCCTTTATAAGGCTTGGTAGAGACATCTGGAGCTGAGGGGCCCCATCCCTGATGTAGAGCTTCCATGTATTTTTCTAGAAAAAGAAACCCTCTTGCAAATGGATTCCCCAACACAGCTGCCAAATACATCTTGTTCACTGAAGAAGACATGGGAGGAGTTGCCAGGCTCACAAAACTTTGCCTGAAGATCAGAACTTCAGGACTGCAATGAGTCAACAATGTAATATATACTTTATTTATGGCTGGCGTCCTGAGAAGCCTTCATGCACAACGGGGCTTTTCTGTTGGCTGTTATGAGAACGGAAAGAGCACAGTGACATGAGCTCACTGGTTTTCCCTTTCAGAATAACAGTCACTAGAGATTCCAGACATGTGCAGCACATCACGTGTCATACCTATGATGCCCCTTAGCATATCAGGAAGAACACCGCTAGCACCACCACTTCGCTGTTGCAGACCAGCAGTCTTCTTCATAAGCTTATATAATACTAATACTAATAATAATAATAATAATAATAATAATAATAATAATAATAATAATTTATTATTTATACCCCACCCATCTGGATGAGTTTCCCAGCCGCTCCTGCAGTTTTAAATAGAAGCCATGCTAATGTAAATCACGTTTTCATTTCTTGCATAGTGAATAACAGGTAAGCTGTCAACATCTGAGTCAATAAATAGCTCCCTCTTGTCAAAATGGAGATGACTCTATAATTGAAATGACAATAAAATCTAAAGGGGACTTCTCATGGGTTGGTGACATTTGCTACTGTGTATTCTCCAAAGAGGTCAGTGCTTTAGAATAGACACTGTCTTTAAAAGATTAGCCTTTAGAAGGCCTTTTAGCTTTTTAGCCTCAGTTGTCTTATGGGTTCTGATTTTCTCTGCCCCCCCCCCAGTTAAACAAATAGAAATAAATGTGGAGAAGAAATCCTCCAGGGGTTTCACCAAATCAGGTAACATTCTCCCGACACTCCTGTGTTGAATCCTTCAAATGGGCTTCAAATGTGACTGAAAGGTATAGTGTATACACAGCCTAATTTCTTGTAAAGTCAGCCATTTGCAAGCAACTAAAATGCAGGTTCATTCAAAGCAATACAATAAGCAGCATTTTTTTAAAAAAGGAGGAGCATCCACAAGCAACTAAAATGGAGCCCATCAAACAAATGGGCCCCCAAAGCCTGAATTACTCAGCTGACTTTTCAACAAGTGGTGAAAACATTTAGCATCTTGTGTTTTTCTACTTTTTACACCCTTTGCCAATTTAGAGCCACCCTCCCCATTTTTTAAAGTTTCAATGCCATATAGACTCTGCCTTTCTTTAATACAAATTCAATTTTACCTTTTTAATTGCTTACTGTGCCTTGGGGTTTTCAATCACTTCTTCCTCCATGACACTACATGGCTTGATAACTAAGATAATACAGGTATCAAGAATGAATACTGCTCTTTTAGAAGAGGATTTGAGGGCATTCTTGCTGCTGGAACAGGTTAATGGTGGCAGAGTAATGATGGCTGGGAGATGGTTGGACCTTTTAATGTATAAAATGAGTGGATGCAGAGGGCAAGAAGTTTTGATGAAACTCTACTCTCGGTTCCCCATTCTATACCTCAGCAATGGGGCATACTTTTCAGCCTGAATGCTATATTCCCTTGTAGGCAATATTCCAGGGGTTCGTGCCATTAGTGGGCAGGGCCAGGAGGAAAAAGTGGGCGGAGCCATTCTTGCTATCCAAAAGCCAGAGATTCTGAAACATACTAACCCCTCTCTATCCTCAATCCAGGCAACCAAGAGACCTAACCACAATTTAAAGGCATGAATCAACCCCTTGCGGCTGTAGAGCAGGTAGTGTGGTCAAGAAAAGAGGAAATGAATTTGCATAAAGTGCAATTTCCACTCCAAAGCGCGGAAGGTTCAAGGCCCCTGCTTTCTACATTTCTTTATCTTCAAAGTGATTTGGACCAGGGAGGAAGAATTTAGTTATAAATCAACTTCTGGGGGAGAAATGAAGTTTAAATTTAATCTTACTTTTAAAAGGAAAATATGGGGTGCTCAAAAATGTGCAGTCAAATCCAGTTGGTTGTCCCCACTTTAATGAAGAGACTAGAACTTTAATTTAGGAGTACAAATAAAATCCACGGTCAACAAAAGAGACCACTTTTTCCTTATGAAAAGACCAGCAATGAGCGAGGCATCCCATTAGTTTTTAAAATTCACAATAAGAAGCATATTAAGGCTGAAATCCTAACCCCACTAACCAGAGAATAAGCCTCTTTAAACTCACTGGCATCGACTTCTGAGTAAGCATGGTTAGAATGGTAATCTTTGTACATAGAAGGTACCTTTGACAACAAACAGCACTTCAGAAACAAGAGGCACCTGTATTAATGAATATGTAAATAACGTACACTGCAAAGCAATTGGCGTATCTATTTATATATATCATGCATGCATGCTAAAAAGTTGGTTGTAGAAAAGCTTTCACAGCAATTGTCCATACCACAATGGAGGTTGAATTGGCAGGCATAAGAAAATTCGCTTGCTGGCATAGGGGTTATCTTAACCTCACCCACCCAGTATCAACACCAGAGGAGAATAGGATAGCACTGTTTAGGATTGTAGCCTATAGGAGATGAGCACCTAAATGAGATCAGGTCCCATTTTCTTCACTTTTAACTTGCTTTACTCACTGATTCATCCCCTGTGTTAAATTAAGCAAATCAGAGGCTGATGAAAATTATAAGTTTAATGTTTCGATACAGCTTCAGGACAGTCAGTAGTATGGAAAAAGTTTAACTTCATTCCAGATTCTCCTATCCAGGTATGGTTTGGTCTTTTGCAACTTTAAGTAGCTAATAAATGGTTTTCATATGGAGTCTGATTTTCCAATACATTCTGTCCAGAGTTCTGGCATATGTGATATAGAGGAATGACATCATAGCCATTAAATCTCTGTGCCTTTCATTTAGAAACTTAAGGTTAACAGCTCAGACATCGTTCCAAGGATCTGGTGGTGCAAAGAGGACTATACTGCTCTAATTCACAACGCCTTTAAAACAATGAAAGAATAACCACTAAGTAGGTCACTGAATTTGATACAAACCATCAGTGCTAACAATATCCTAATTTATAACATGTGTGTGTATGTGTGTGTGTGTTAGAATGGAGGCCATTTCCATTTCTTTTTTTGTTTCCAGGATATGCTCTTGCTCTTTATAACATAACTCTGGTAGGGTCTTTTTTTAAAAAAAATAAAATAAAGGCTGCCGATATAACAAGACATAAATTAAATTAGTATTTAAATTAGTATTAAGTCGTATATGTTAACTAACTGACTGATGACAACTGCAGGGCTCTGCACCATTAATATTTCACCTTCAAGCAAGCTATAAAGTCGGAAGGTAGGAAATTAAAATAAAATCAGATACTAAGAGGAGTAACAATGGGGAAAGAATGCTTAAGTTCAAGCCCCCAGAAAACCAGTGAACATATAACTCATTATAATTCTGTGCATTCCCATCCATGTGCTATAAGATACTCTTGGACAAAAACTTGAAAGTTAGCAGTATATTCTACCGGAAAGCTTCCATATTGTTGCAGGCAAGCCCAATCTCTGAGTGGTGTGAGATTCATAGCTGTCAACGTTTCCCTTTTTTAAAGGGAAATTCCCTTATTCCGAATAGGATTGCTCTCAAGAAAAGGGAAAAGTTGACAGCTATGGCAAGATTCCAGGGGTTTCAGACGATTAGCCAGGGTTCATGTTTCCTTTTGGGAATGAGGCCCAGTGGAGACTGTAGTGTCTTTATGATGTTCTCCTTATTTGCACATATATACAACCTGAGCCTGCAGTGGAGAGGTTCACAACATTAACACCACCAAAGTGTCTTAGATTCAAGCAAAGAACAGACCCTCTCTCCAGCTTGCTGCTTTTCTTCTAGGTTACATCACACTCTCTCAACTCTAAACTCTGGTTTTATATGCTGATGAAGGGGTCCCCCACACATTGGCCATCTCTCACTGAACCCCTTAATCTCACTTAATGGACCTCCACCCAGGCTATCACCTCAGGGGAAGCTATATTGGCTAGATTAGATTCTAATATTGCTGGATCCAGGTATTAAAGGGGTCAGGCACCCAGTTTAACCCCCTTAGCCTAGATTAAATTCTAACACTTGCTGGATCCAGGGATTAATTAGAAGGGTCTGGAACCCACAAACCCATAACAATATAAAACAATTTAGCAGTAAAGGTGCACTTTGGAAGTTATATATTCTGAATATTAAATATTATAGAATTCCAAAGGTGTGGTCAGTGTTATCTAGAGTCTGGGGACTCAGCTATGTTGGCAAAGAAAAAGCGTTTTATGTGCATTGTATAAGGTAAAGGTAAAAGTAAGGGACCCCTGGACGGTTAAGTCCAGTCAAAGGCGACTATGGGGTTGCGGTGCTCATCTCGCTTCAGGCTGAGGGAGACAGAGTTTGTCCACAGACAACTTTCCGGGTGATGTGGCAATCATAACTAATCCGCTTCTGGTGCAATGGGACACTGTGATGGATGCCATTTACCTTCCCACTGCAGTGGTACCTATTTATCTACTTGCACTGGTGTGCTTTTGAACTGCTGGGTTGGCAGAAGCTGGGACAAAACAACAAGAGTTCACCCCGTTGAAAGGATTAGAACCGCCAACCTTCTGATTGGCAAGCCCAAGAGGCTCAGTGGTTTAGACCACAGCGCCACCCACTCCCTATATGCGTTGTATATGCATTATAACACTGTGACACCAGATGGCGCTGTGGAATTCTGTTTTTGCCAACTCTATTTCTCATACAAAGTTTACAACGCACTGAACTGAAACACTTCATCGATGTGTCTTGATGCACCCTGGGATTTATATCCACAAATACTATTTATGGAAACAGTGTTATTTATTGATTCAAATGCACATTCCCACCTTCTAGCACATAACAAGAGCCCTTGAAGGAGCGTACATGACCCTCACTCCAGTTCATTGTGTAGGCAATCAAGGAATGAAAGATTATAAGGGATATGGAAGGTGGGCAAAGGGCTCCTCTTCCTTATAATGGACTGGTATGCTGAATACTCTGTGATGCCTTGTGGAAACTCAGCACATCACAAACTTGGGCAAATCCCAGGGCCAGACTGCAAGTACTTCTAGAGACCTTCCTATACTTTCTTAGAACGATTAACCTCTTTATTCTTATACATTACACCAACCCTGGTACAAAAGCAATAAAATGCTTTTAAATGTGTAGGGGTTTTTTTTTTGGGGGGGTTGATGTTTGCATCATTTAAAACTGAATCCATCCCCTCCCCCCAATGCTTGCCATTTTAACTCACAAGTGCAACAATTACATCATTAAAAATAGCAGCATTTGGCAAGTTTTGCCAATGGATCAAATCAAACTACAGTTTCCAAATACAGAGTCCTTTGTTCAGTGACTGACTGGGTGGTTATTCAGAAACATAATAGTGTGATTCTATGCTAGTAAACGCTAATGCATGGTATTTTACAGTTCCCATGTTGAGCTGTTGTCTAAAGTCCTTTATGTGTATATTCTCGTCTATTTATATCCCAAAATGCACTCAGTTTTAAACTTTTACTATCCCAGAAATAAAAGACATGCAGAGAGCTTGTCTTAATCTGCCCTGCATGGGCTCCCGGTTCTTTTCTCACTTTTTTTGCCTCTTTGTACAACTGATATTTTTGCAGTGAACTAGCAGTATTTTTGCATGCATGCATTTCGAAGGTATTGTATGTATAGAGACGTCACTGCGGTGCACACTGGCTGTTGGTCACACCGGATTCTGTAACATAGCAAAGAACAGAGGAGCCATGGTGAATCCTGTAGTCTCCAGCCCTTCAGTGGCGTAGCGTGGGGGGTGCAGGGGGGGCCGGCTGCACCGGGCGCAACATATGGGGGTTAGGGTTAGGAGGCGCAAATCCACGGGTTAGGGGGTGCAAATTACTTGCCTTGCCCCGGGTGCTGACAACCCACGCTACGCCACTGCAGCCCTTGCCCTGGTTTGACATCCAGATATTTCCAGGGTGGCTTTGAGAGAAGCCACAAGGAAATGTCTCCTACAATGTCTCCCCACTGCCTCTTGGAGGCGTGTTGGTACTCAACCATCCCATAAAACCCACTGACAAATACCCCTTCCTCTTGGTTCATGTGGGAACCAATGACACTGCAAGCAATAGCCTCCAGAAGATCAAAAGAGACTATGAGGCTCTCGGCAGGAAATTGAAGCAACTAAATGCACAAATTGTCATCTCATCTGTCCTCCCAGTTGAACGACGTGGCCCAGGGAGAGAGGGGAAAATAGTGGAAGTGAACAGCTGGCTCCGCAAATGGTGTAAACAGGAACGGTTTGGATTCTTAGATCACGGACTGCAGTTTCTTGAAGATGGACTTCTGGCAAGTGATGGGCTGCACCTCACAACGGTTGGGAGAATTCTATGTTTTTGCCAAAAATCTCAGAAACCTCATCAGGAGGGCTTTAAACTGACTAATGTGGGGGAGGGAGACAGTGCTCCTGAAGGTAGGAGTCTATCAATTAATGAAGATGATCATCCAAATGTCATAGACCAAATGGAGCAAACAGCACGCGGACCTAGTGGTGGGAGGAAAAAATCCTTAAATAAGAGACACGGGGGAATGATTAATGGACTTCAATGTCTGTACACTAATGCACAAAGCATGGGAAATAAACAAGATGAGCTTGAGCTCTTGGTACAGCAAACTAAATATGACATAATAGGCATCACTGAAACCTGGTGGGATAAGTCCCACGATTGGAATGTAATAATGGGGGGATACAATCTATTTCAGAGAAACAGACCAGACAAGAAAGGAGGAGGAGTGGCGTTATATGTCAGGGATGTGTATACCTGTGAAGAGATCCAAGATTTAGATCCTCAAAGCCAAAGTGAGAGCATTTGGGTCAAAATTAAGGGAGAGAAGAATAACAGAGACCTCATTGTGGGAGTTTACTATAGATCCCCAAGCCAAACGGAGGACATAGATGATGCCTTCCTGGAACAGATGGCCAAGCATGCAAAAGGAAGGGAGATAGTAGTAATGGGGGACTTCAATTACCCGGACATTTGTTGGACGTCAAACTCAGCCAAGAGCTTAAGGTCAAACAGATTCCTCACTGGCCTTGCAGACAACTTCATTGTCCAGAAAGTGGGAGAAGCAACAAGAGGAACAGCCATTTTAGATCTGGTCCTAACCAATGTTGATGACCTGGTTAGTGGGGTAGAAGTGGAAGGATCATTAGGCGCGAGTGATCATGCTCTTCTGAAGTTTACTATACAGCGGAAAGGAGCAGCCAAGCATACTAGGACTCAATTTCTTGACTTTAAGAAAGCCGACTTCATAAAACTTAGGGAAGTGCTGGGTGAGATCCCATGGACAGCAATACTAAAAGGAAAGGGAGTTCATGATGGCTGGGAGTTTGTTAAGAGGGAGATACTAAAAGCACAACGTCAGGCAATACCAATGAGACGGAAACATGGAAGGTGCCTAAAGAAGCCAGGGTGGCTATCTAAAGAACTTTTAACTGAATTAAGATTAAAAAAGGATGTGTACAAAAAATGGAAAAGGGGGGAAACCACCAAAGAGGAATTCAAACAAATAGCCAGCACGTGTAGACACAAAGTCAGAAAAGCTAAAGCACAGAATGAACTCAGGCTTGCTAGAGAGGTTAAAAGCAACAAAAAAGGCTTTTATGGGTATGTTCGTAGCAAAAGGAAGAACAAAGAAACTGTGGGGTCACTCAGAGGAGAAGATGGTGAAATGCAAACAGGGGACACAGAAAGGGCTGAACTCCTCAATGCCTTCTTTGCCTCAGTCTTCTCCGATAAAGAAAACAATGCCCGACCTGAAGAATTTGGAGCAAATGATTCAGCAAAGGAAACACAGCCCAGAATAACTAAGGAGATAGTACAAGAATATTTGGCTAGTTTAGATGTATTCAAGTCTCCAGGGCCAGATGAACTGCATCCAAGAGTATTAAAAGAACTGGCAGATGTGATCTCAGAACCACTGGCAGTCATCTTTGAGAATTCCTGGAGAACAGGCGAAGTCCCGGCAGACTGGAGGAGGGCAAATGTGGTCCCTATTTTCAAAAAGGGGAAAAGAGAGGACCCAAATAATTACCGCCCAGTCAGTCTGACATCAATAGCAGGGAAGATTCTGGAGCAGATCATTAAGCAAACAGTCTGTGAGCACCTAGAAAGGAATGCTGTGATCACCAATAGTCAGCATGGATTTCTGAAAAATAAGTCATGTCAGACTAACCTGATCTCGTTTTTTGACAGAATTACAAGCCTGGTAGATGAAGGGAACGCAGTGGATGTAGCCTACCTTGATTTCAGCAAGGCATTTGACAAGGTGCCCCATGATATTCTTGTAAAGAAGCTGGTAAAATGCGGTCTTGACTATGCTACCACTCAGTGGATTTGTAACTGGCTGACTGACCGAACCCAAAGGGTGCTCATCAATGGTTCCTCTTCATCCTGGAGAAGAGTGACTAGTGGGGTGCCACAGGGTTCTGTCTTGGGCCCGGTCTTATTCAACATCTTTATCAACGACTTGGATGATGGACTCAAGGGCATCCTGATCAAATTTGCAGATGACACCAAACTGGGAGGGGTGGCTAACACCCCAGAGGACAGGATCACACTTCAAAACGACCTTGACAGATTAGAGAACTGGGCAAAAATAAACAAGATGAATTTTAACAGGGAGAAATGTAAAGTATTGCACTTGGGCAAAAAAAATGAGAGGCACAAATACAAGATGGGTGACACCTGGCTTGAGAGCAGTACATGTGAAAAGGATCTAGGAGTCTTGGTTGACCACAAACTTGACATGAGCCAACAGTGTGACGCGGCAGCTAAAAAAGCCAATGCAATTCTGGGCTGCATCAATAGGAGTATAGCATCTAGATCAAGGGAAGTAATAGTGCCACTGTATTCTGCTCTGGTCAGACCACACCTGGAGTACTGTGTCCAGTTCTGGGCACCACAATTCAAGAAGGACACTGACAAACTGGAACGTGTCCAGAGGAGGGCAACCAAAATGGTCAAAGGCCTGGAAACGATGCCTTATGAGGAACGGCTAAGGGAGCTGGGCATGTTTAGCCTGGAGAAGAGGAGGTTGAGGGGTGATATGATAGCCATGTTCAAATATATAAAAGGATGTCACATGGAGGAGGGAGAAAGGTTGTTTTCTGCTGCTCCGGAGAAGCGGACACGGAGCAATGGATCTAAACTACAAGAAAGAAGATTCCACCTAAACATTAGGAAGAACTTCCTGACAGTGAGAGCTGTTCGACAGTGGAATTTGCTGCCAAGGAGTGTGGTGGAGTCTCCTACTTTGGAGGTCTTTAAGCAGAGGCTTGACAACCATATGTCAGGAGTGCTCTGATGGTGTTTCCTGCTTGGCAGGGGGTTGGACTCGATGGCCCTTGTGGTCTCTTCCAACTCTATGATTCTATGATTCTATGATTCTATGATTCTATGATTCTATGATTCTATGATCCCAATCTTTGAGCTGTTGTATCTGCAGGTAGTTACTGATGGTGCTGGAAGTCCTTGATCTTGGTGGTGGATGCTAATTCCATGCATTATACAGGCAGCATAGATGTTCAAAGAGGATCTGGTGCAGCATGTAACAATAGTGGGGGGAATAACATTTCTGTTGCCCATCCATTTGCCATCAATTACTGCACAACTTCTAACTTTCTAAATCTTAGGGGACTTTTCAGCTCAAGCACTTGCAGCTTTCAGGCTGAGGGGACTTTTTTTTTTAATCTGATTATTCACAGCTTGCTAATTTGTAATTGGACTTTTGCAACTTGAAAACCTCCCGATTTCAGAAAAACTAATTTATTTTTTTCCTTGGGTTAATTGTGGTATTCACACTCAAAACAGTGCAGTGAGATGAGTTCAAGTGGGCTGTGTGCAGTGTTCTGGAACTAATAAAATATATTATTGATTGCCTAATGAAAAGCACCATGTTCACACAAATTTGCTGTGACTGGGCATGAGTACAACAGCTACTTCTGATTCTGGGTGATCACCTGCCATTTTGCTTCTATTGCTGTAGAGCAAGGGTGCTTTTAAATTAAGTTCGGGTTACCTACAGGGCACGATGTTGGGTGGCTCAATTATGGTGCCCTCATACCTGTCCCCCATGCAGGGCTACCTATTGGTTTTAATTTAGCTTAAGATCATCAAAATTAATTATGATTGGAGTGTATTCAAAGTTGGAACAGGCAGCATTAAGATCTTAAACTGTGTTTTGACTGTTGTGTGGCCTGAGGGGGCCCCTGTGACTTGCTCCTTTCCTTTTTTCCACCTCACTGTAATTTAGTTTCCCTGCACACTTTTAATATTCTGGATATCCTTTAAATCAAATTTGTCCACCTTATGCAGTCTAACTCCAAACGGTAAGTCTAAAATAAAATAAAACCAGCCCGCTGCAGCTGAAATAGTGATTGCTGCCTTTGCATGGAGCTCATCCTTGTCTTGTCCTAGTTCCCGAGAAAGATATGAGCCCTGTTCAGAAATTCGAAAGAACATATGAGGGTTCAAAGCTCAAAGGAGAGGTATTACGTTGCACCTGGCACCACCAATGCCTCTGTGTGTAGCATGAAGGGAGATTCTAACCCCATTCAGCTCCTCTGTTCCTCTGTGTTAAAGGCCACATTCACAATATATATTTAAAGCACTATGATACTACTTTAAATAGTCGTGGCTTCTGCCAAGGAATTCTGGGACCTGTAATTGGCTCTGGGTGCTGAGAGCTGTTGGGAGATTCCTGCTTTCCTTGTAGAGCAACAATTCCTAGAGTGGTTTAACCATCAAGCCCTCTTTCCAGGGAACTCTCGTCAGCACGTGGACAGCACACTGAGCTAGGAAACAGGTCACTTGGTCACAGTGCTGGATTAAACCCAGTGGAGGTCCCATGACAGTCAGTTTCTGGGGCGGGGGGCTTCACAAATTATCTCCTCATATGTTTTTGAATTTACGACAGGCTAACTCACAGAAAGCTTTGTATCTGGAGGTTTCTCAGGCACTCTCTCTGATGGGATAACATTGAACTAAGAAAGCTTGATTGTAATTTTCAATTTTCAACACTATTTTGATCAGTTGTCATGGGTTACCCAAAAGGTGTGGGGCCTATGTGGTAATCCAGCACCAGCTGGTCACAGTTTTCACTCACCACGGTGAGTTATATTGTATTTCTAATTAAATGACAGCAATTATTTCTACGTTTGCGTTGAACCATGTGAATCAACATGAGCAAATTTTATTCAAACCTGCCTCCTCTTTTGATAATGCATTCCCACCTTTTTCTGATGATGTGCGGGTGGCCCCACTATCTAGGGTAAGGTAAAGGTAAAGGGGACCCCTGACCATGAGGTCCAGTCATTGCTGACTCTGGGGTTGCGGCGCTCATCTCGCTTTACTGGCCGAGGGAGCCGGCGTACAGCTTCCGGGTCATGTGGCCAGCATGACTAAGCCGCTTCTGGCAAACCAGAGCAGCACACAGAAACACCATTTACCTTCACACCGGAGCGCTACCTATTTATCTACTTGCACTTTGACATGCTTTCAAACTGCTAGGTGGGCAGGAGCAGGGACTGAGCAACGGGAGCTCACCCCGTTGCGGGGATTCGAACCGCCGACCTTCTGATCAGCAAGCGCTAGGCTCTGTGGTTTAACCCACAGCGCCACCCACATCCCTTACTATCTGGGGTACTAACCCTGAAATTCCCAAGAAGACAAAAACATGAGTCTGGCAGGGGTCCATGTGAATCAGCTCTCCATCTACTGAGCTTGCCTAGCAAGAGGTTGCAGGTGAAGATAGTTGCTGAGAACTGCCAGAACCTCAGCAATTTGGAAGAGCTCTCCTTCAATTTGGCAACTAACGGAGAGATGAGTCCTTCTGAACACCTGGCTATAAAGCGTATCATCAAAACTTGAGGCAAACACCCCCAACACACACACTTCTCTATTCCTCCTCTGCAAACCACTCCCCACTCCCTTTTCTCATAAAACAAAAACTTTTTCCTGCACACTTTTGAAATTAGTTTGATTGTTCTGGCATTAAAGGGGCTACTTGAAAATGATTGGTTTAGAACATTTTTAGGTTGCAATTTGGAGCAATGAGTTGGGGGAAAATCTGCAATTCAGAAGGGGCTTCCCCCCTCCTCTCCTTTTTCAAAAAACCAATCCTCACCCTAAAGGTAAAGGTAAAGGTACCCCTGCCCATACAGGCCAGTCTTGCTAGACTCTAGGGTTGTGCGCTCATCTCACTCAAGAGGCCGGGAGCCAGTGCTGTCCGCAGACACTTCCGGGTCACGTGGCCAGTGTGACAAGCTGCATCTGGCGAGCCAGCGCAGCACACGGAATGCCGTTTACCTTCCTGCTGGTAAGCGGTCCCTATTTATCTACTTGCACTTAAGGGTGCTTTCGAACTGCTAGGTTGGCAAGCGCTGTGACCAAACGACGGGAGCGCACCCCGCCGCGGGGATTCGAACTACCGACCATGCGATCGGCAAGCCCTAGGCACTGAGGTTTTACCCACAGTGCCACCCGCGCCCCAATCCTCACCCTACACTGCTGCAATTGGGGGGGGGGGAGATACTGAGGTGCAAATGTTAAGAGGCCTACCAGACTTCTCACTGGGAATACCGAATGGGCCAGAGATGCAACTCCTATGCTGAAAATATTTGGTCTATGGGCTTAGCCACACTTATCTTTTTCCAGCTCTTTCCAGGTACAAGTCCACACTTATAAGCTCTGTTTTTTAGTGTTGGATTTTTGTTTTGTTTTTGCCCCAGAACTTTCCCCGTGCAAAACACTCTAGCGCTCATTCAATTTGAATTTTCTGCAGGTTGCAGAGTGGGCTTTCATGGGGTAAGCACTGGGACGAAAAGAAGGGCACTTGGGGACAGAGCTTTAAAGCACTGACTGTGCTTGGAAAGAGAAGTGTGGCCAAGTCCTATGAGTCGGTGCTGCTTTCCCCCCACTGACAGCTAGGGGGAGCTGACCACTTTATAGAGAAATGGTGTGTTTAATTTATTAACAGATCCAATAAAAAGTGTTAATAAAACTGGGCTCAGTACTAAATGTGGTCCTAAGCTAAGATAAAATTGGAGTATTTATGTATTATTTACAACCATTAGATAAAAACGTATGTGCTAAATGCTTTGAGACTCAGCTAATGTACTTCCATTCAGTCAAGGTATAGGAAACATAAAATAAAAGTCAAGCTGGAGAGTTTCCCTTACCTACTAAAACAGATCCTAGCCCCAAACACACCCCAAATTAGTGAAGCTTGACAGCACACTCCATTTTCTGAGGAGAAGTAATTGAATATATATGCAAAGATGATAGACAGCTTGCATGTAGATGATAGGGAGATGAGAGATGTAATAGATAAATGCAAAAGGAATGTAAAGGGATAGGTATCGAGGGCAACCTCATGTCACATGCCCAAAACTCGCAGTGTGAGCCTCTGTGCTTTACTCAGAAGTAAGTCTATGGCAAGCCCTGTCGTGCAGCAAGATGCAGCAACCTGCTTCATGCAGCGCCATGGGAGGTGGTGATAAATGAAGGCAGGAATTGGTCTCTGAATGGTGCAGTGAGACAGTTCTAAATGTTGGCCCGAGTAGGAAGGGAAGGATCCCTTGGTCCTAGTTTACAGAGCGCTATACAGCTTGAGACCAGGATCCCTGAAAGATCATCTCACTTTCTGCAAGTGAGGGCCTCCTTCAAGATACCATGTTACCGGGAGATCCATTCCACACCAGCAGGATTTGGGGCTTTTATGTTGTTGCAATCTCCCTTGGGAATCATCTCCCCCCTCCTGCGACGCCAATGGAAGACCTTCCTCTTCCAATAATTAAAGGTCATTCCCAGTTTGTGCCTGAACTGGAATTTATTTTTTTTAGATAGGTTAATTGTTTTCTCATTTATGTGTTTGCCACCCTGGGCTCCTTTGAGAGGAAGAGTGGCGTATATATTTTCATAACTAAACAAATAAGCCTCAGTTAGTAAACCTATTCCACCCAGAATAATCAACCTAGATACAAAGGTGGATACATTTCTTTAAAAAGTAGAGAAGTTTCCTTCACCAAATGTACCTGTTTCCATATTTAAAGTTCTCAAGACATCCCTCACCCATGTTTATTTGGCTAGAGATCTTTGAAGCATTTCCCGTCTCACGTAGCTTGAGTTACTTGCTTGAGACATCAGCATTTGTTTTGTTTGCAACCATTTTCCTGTAAGATCCTTCCTCTTCAGAATTATGTGTGCTCAATAGGATATTTGTAACTGATGGTTGCTTCACGTATTACATTTTGAATGTGCAACATTAAAGCCTTTAAATGGCGGTGGTGGAAGGGGTGTACAAACTAGAAATAATTTTCAATTGTGAGGCACATGCAGACTACATGAAGGGAATAGTTACATATTAGAAATGTGGAGAAAATGGAGAAAGAAAAGTTCTTTCTCCCTCTCTCATTGCACTAGAACTTGTAGACATCCAATGAAGCAGAATGAAGACCTCAACCTTCTACAGTATCCATTGTGGGGACAATATATGAGTCAACATTGCTTATCTGCTGCCTATTTTCCCTCCATGGGGAGGGTAGAGAAGTGTCGGCAAACTACAGTTTGAAGGGGCCAAAGAAAAAATGGATCCTCCAGATGATCTAAATATTGAGCTTGGATCCTGATTTGCCTGCAGGAAGCCTGTGTAGAGGTTGTATAATACAGTGGTACCTCAGGTTAAGAACTTATTCGTTCTGGAGGTCCGTTCTTAACCTGAAACTGTTCTTAACCTGAGGTACCACTTTAGCTAATGGGGCCTCCTGCTGCCACCGCACCACCACACAATTTATGTTCTCATCCTGAAGCAAAGTTCTTAACCCGAGGCACTAGTTCTGGGTTAGCGGAGTCTGTAACCTGAAGCATCTGTAACCTGAAGCGTCTGTAACCTGAGGTACCACTGTATCAGCTCTGTATGGAGCATTTGTTCTGGATTGTTTGTGGGAAAGGTTATATTGCAATAAGTATTCAGCCTGCTTTGTTTGCACAGAAGTTACACATCTCTCCATCAATCAATTTAAGTCCCACACCTTTTAGTGTCTTTCCCGATGGCTTTCCTAACTGGGCCAAGGCTAATTCAAATTGCCAAATTGGACCCTAAAATCGGATCAAGGGGCTGTGCACAGCCCTCGCTTTAATTTAATTTCTGGGAGACAGTTGAATCCTTCCCACAAAATATTGATACTCTAGAGGCAACCAAGGAAGAATGAATGCCAGGAAAATGGTGAAAATGAAGTGTCCCCCCCCATACTTTTTACCCAGTTTGTAACATAGTTATGATGGAGATGGCAAAGAGCGAATGCATTCAGCTATCCTGGGTTTCAACTGCTGCTAAATATGACTTTTGGCATTCATAAGCATGGATCACACAGAGCGTCCTTTTATTTCGTTTTCCCTCCTTTTTTAAATAGCACAATGGAAACTTTTCCCTTGCATTAATATTTATATATTTATAGCATAAATAAAATAGTGGCATGGTCTAGGAAGAGAGCTATAAATAAAACAGTGGCACAGAAGGAAAGTGCCAAAAGCGATAGCTCTTAATACCATTTCTTTAATTAACACAAAAACCTGTGTGGTGCCAACAGAGCTGTGAATTTAAGAGGAGCAAATTTGTGACATCCCTGCAAACAAGGCTCCATTGGATCCAGTGAATGGATTTGACAGTTGCATCAGAAGGAGAACATTACAAAGGGCCCTGCAGGATCAGGCCAGCGGCCCATTTTGCCTTGCATCCTGTTCTCACAATGGCCACCATTTATGGGGAGCCCACAAGCCAAGACTTGAGGGCACTAGTGCTTCCCCTAGCTTGCGATTCCCAGCAACTGGTAATCAGAAACATTGTTGTTGTTTAGTCATGTCCGACTCTTCGTGACCCCATGGACCAGAGCACTCCAGTCACTCCTGTCTTCCGCTGCCTCCTGCAATTTGGTCAAATTCATGTTAGTAGCTTCGAGAACACTGTCCAACCATCTTGTCCTCTGTCCTCCCCTTCTCCTTGTGCCCTCAATCTTTCCCAACATCAGGGTCTTTCTGGAGCCTCAGCTTCAGGATTTGTCCTTCCAGTGAGCACTCAAGGCTGATTTCCTTCAGAATGGATAGGTTTGATCTTCTTGCAGCCCATATCCAGTTCTAACTATAGCTTCTTGTCCCACATAGAGATTTCTCAGGAGACAGATAAGCTGATCAGGCACTCCCACTTTTTAAAGAACTTGCCATAGTTTGCTGTTGTCGACATAGTCAAAGGCTTTTGCATAGTCAATGAAGCAGAAGTAGATATTTTTCTGGAACAGAAGCAGAAGTAGAAACATAGTGGAGACAAAATGTAGTCATTGTGGCTGTTAGCCACTGACAGGGTAATTCTCCATGAATCCCCTTTTCAAGCCATCCAGGTTGCTGGCTATCACTCCATTGTGTGGTACGGATTTCTTTCATAAACAGAAGCCTTCTCTTGCCTCCAAAGGTAACCAGAAGGCTCAGCTCAGTGGCAGAGCATTTGCTCTCTCTACCTCAATTTGAATCCCTCACATCTCCATTTAAAATAATGTGAGGTAATATGGTTGAGAAAGACCTCATTCTTAAGGACAGATGCACACCTCACATTTAAAGCACATCCGACACACATTTAAAGTACATACCTTGCCCAAAAGCAGGGCTTTTTTCAGCCGGAAGTCTCCGGAACTCAGTTCCAGCACCTCTCAAGTGGGCACCATTGCCATTATAAGAGAACAAGGTGAGTTCATGGTAAGTTCTGGCATCTCTTTTTCTAGAAAAATAGCACTGCCCAAACAAATAACGATAACTGTAGTTTAAGGGAAATGAGGACTGTAGCTTTGTGAAGGCGAAACAACAGTTGCCAGGAAGACTTGGAGGAAGTCATGTGCTTTAAATGTGTGTTGGATGTGCTTTAGATGTATGCCATGGTTCTGCCCTCAGAGCCCAGAGCACCACTGCCAATCAAGAGATAACCAGCCAATCATCTCACGTGCCATAAAGTAGCTGCCTGTGTTATTTTCTCCGTTCTGAGCAAGCAAAAAATGCTAGATCGATTCCACTAAGAGGGGTTCGGGGAGGGGGTGTAAATTAAAGAAGTGGGAGACAACGTTTGGGATCTGGCACTTCCAATCAATGATTTTACCATTTACTATCGTAATTTAATTCCAGGGAAAGGAGGAAAGAGAAGTGCAAGAACATCCTTTTGCAAGAAAACTAAAGAGAGAAACATAGGTAATTCATTCTATATAAAGACCACAACTGCATTTCATTCGTCATGGGTGCAAGTTCAAATGCCATTAAGAGCAGCCAGTAAGCCTGATTGCTCCCCCCCCCACACTATATGCTAGCCATGTTTGGAGGAATTACCTTCCCTGTGAAAAGGAAAACCAGAGGAGAATGCTGTTCTAATGCATGTTCCTTTTATGGCACCTCTTCCGCCAGGGATGTTCTGCTAGACAACTTAACTATTCTCTGCACTTGTTGGCCTCTGCCTTCTATGGTTGATTGGTGTGTAGTGCGGTCCTGCCTCCTTTTACCATGCTATCATGCAGCCGGACTGATGGGTGAAACTGATAATTTCAGTTTTCCCTGTTTCTCATTTTTCAGGTCTTAAATTCTTCATATTTCCAAATCTGTTTGTGTGTTTTTCTTTTAAAGTCCTCCTGAAAATTCATCAGCATTTGGTTGTTAATTTCTCTTAATATGCACATATTTTCATGCAGTTTTGCCCAATACACAATTTTTTTGCAGATCAAATTCCCCTAAAATAAATGCACCTTGGATGTTATTTTCACTAATATACACATTTTTCTGTATCCTTTAGCCCAGTATTTGCATTTTCAAACACATTGCTTGGCTAAAGAACTGCATTGCAAAATTCAGAAAAGTGTGGATGTCAAAGGATGGCTGCATTTCTGTTCCTGTGTTATTTTGGAAAGTGCAAATTAGGTTGGTTTGCCTTTAAATGGGAACTGAAGCAAATCTCCACCCTCATCCCCATCACTACACCCTGTGCAAACAGATAAGATTTGGATTGCAGTAAGGAATAGGTAGACGGTCAACTTTCAACTATGGCTTTCCACACTTTATGTGAGAGAGCAGGGACATGGCCACCACACTCTATACAATCTTTCCTTACAAATGTCATAATTGACATATGCACTTGGAAAACAGTAAAACAAAAATAAAGGTGAAGAGATGGAAATCTGGTGGGAATGCATTCAGGATTCCACCAGGATCCCTGACGATTTGTATGTTTTCCAAACTGGTGATATCATTTAAGAAATGCATGATATCCATTTCTTAGTACAGAAAGTATTGATCTGTTGTGCAGAGATCTTTCCTATTCTAATTAATTCAAGAGGGTTCTAGAGTCTTCTCTGTGTGAAACAAACAAACAGAAGGTTCATGATGTTCGGGTTATTCCTTCAGAGAAGCTGAGTACAGCTGGTTTAAACTGGGTCTCTTATCTCTTTCTGTCAAGGTCATGCTGACTATAAAAGTAAGGCCAGAAGGAGCCTGGGTTTCACACATTCTTTTTCTATCTCTTTTCTTTCTGGTGTGGTGTTCTGCACATAGTATGCTTAGTGTTAAGGTTTAGACTTATTATACGTTATTGTAAGTTTAAGATAAGTCTGCTGCACCTGGATTTCTTATGGACAGTGCCAATCCTGAATGTATTGGATTTGTGACCATTATGCTCATTTGCCTTCAGTAGCAGTAAAGCTCTGCTGGGTGAAATATAATCGGCTCTGGTCTATTTTGGGGGAATCCTGCACTGTGTTTAAGTTGTTGCTCTGCTAACTATACATTGAGGTTCTACTCTGGATCAATACTGAGTAGAATTTCATGACAATCACTATAGAGCAGGAACAGGGAACGTGCAGCCTTCCAGATCTTATCAGGATAGATACAGCTCATAATGAAACTTGGGGAATTCCCAAATTCTATGTCCCACCTCCACTGTCTCTAAGCTTTTGAATGCTGGTTACTTGGAAATGCAAGTAGGGAAAGTGCTGTTGTGCTCAGATCAAGCCTGCAGGCTCCCCATGGGCACCGGGATGGCTACTATAAGAAGAGAGCGATGGATTATATGAGCCTTTGGCCAGATGCAGCAGGACTCTTCAAATGTTCCTAGATGTTGTTGGACTCCTTTCAGTCCCAGTCGGCATGGCCAATGATCAAGGGTGAAGGGAAGTGTGGTTCTTCAACATCTGGAGGACCACATATTCCTCACTCTCATTTCCAGCTGTGGTTTGTGAGTTTTGTCCTAATTCTCCATGGTAGCCTGTTAACATGAATGGCAATTGTAATAGGTATTGTGGTTTTTTTTGCAATCATTCATGTAGAAAAAAGATTACTATCATATTTTCCCCCTAGGCTAAGAAAAAGAACTGTCATGTTAGTGTAGATATGGGGCATATTCAGAATGTTTATCTAGAAGTGAACATTCCTACAGCCAGCAATCAATCCTCTGAGCTTTCCAGTCTGCTAGTTCTTCATTGCTATAAAGAGAAAAACCTTCTATTAAAGCTTTATAAGCATTCCTCTCTCTCTCTCCCTCTCTCTCTCTCAGCTTCACTCTGCTCTGTTCCCAAGCTGAACATTACTCTTGAGCTGACAAGAGATGACAGGTATCCACTTACAAGTCAATTGAATCACAAAATAGTGTACTTTAGAGCCATAATGATTCAAAACAATGGTCAGCCTTCACCATAATTTAGTATATGGGCATCCCACGATCCTACCTGCCTTTTGGAGTTAACATGTCCTTTTGCGTCCCTTGGAGGACATGGTGATGTAATTTGATAAGCTGTGTTATTTTTCCTGAAAAGAAGAGAAGGGGGGAAAACCCCAAGCTGCATTGGGGGGGGGGGGGCTTATATCATCTTATATCGTAGTGGAAGTTTAGGTATCTTGAGGCTGAAATAGGCTTTCCAGTTTTTACTGAGTGCAAAATTAGCACCAGTTTATTACCCTTCCATACAGGCTTCTCACCTGCAATGTCAAGAATTATGTAAACATCTGGGACATTTCTGAAAGAAAAAGTTATAATTTAGACTTCATGGGTTTGCTTCTCTTTGTTATATTATTTTAGCTGGGATTCTTTAAGCCATGTTGATATTTTTTTTTATAAGGACCTGTCTTATGGAAATGAATTAACTTCAAGCCAGGCTGCAAAGACCTGCTGATAGCTGGTCTTACCATTAGTGCTGAATTTAAATTCAGCACAGATCTCAGTCCTTGATTTTGGTAGGAATAGGCTGCAGTAGGGAGCTCCCATGCAGCTGAACCCAGCAACGCTTGAAATCAGCACTGATCAGCTGCTCAGTGCTGACTGCATGTCCCATTTTCAAGGCGGGGTGGGGGTCTGCACTCGGGAGCTCCAGTCAGGAACTTGCATTTGTACTGTCAGGCTGCTGTCAGCAACTCCCGGCTGATTGCCAGGAACATACAAAGACAAGGGAATGTTTCTTACCGTCTTCTTTTTATTTAGTATTTACAGAGAGAGGCTATAGAACCCAGCCTCTTGGATAATGGTGTTGTCCCAAGTGAATCTCCACACACACACACACACACACCCGTCTCTCCCACTTCCTCATTCGTCACTTCTACGTGCCCTCTGTCTTTGAGCTCTTTGCTCTCCTACTTTCAAGGCTCGCCGGGTTCTGGGAGAGAGGGGTGGGTCTGGAATGCTTTCTAAAGACACTGTGTCCGTCAGTTGTCTCTCCCCTGTGCTGCTTCCTCCTCCTCCTCCTCCTCCTCCTCCTCCTCTCCCTTTATTTCCCAACTTTCCCCCTCATCTGCCTCTGAGCTGTGACCTCCCTCAAACCCCTGTTGTAAATCTAAACTGTCTTCCACTTCCCTTCCCTGGAAGGGTCAGGCTGGGGAGGCGGTCTTCACCATTCCTCCTCTGCCCAGTCTCTGACAGGTGCCGAATTTGTGGGAATCGGAAATAAATGGTCATGTGACAGGGAGATCTTCAGCCATGCCATGTCTAATTTGGAGACTCCTGCATGTGCTCTACCTGAGGGAGATACAAAAGACAGCCAGATGAGAATAATAATAATAATAATAATACCTTTATTGTCAATGTATAACCTGTGTATATTTTCAGCAGTGGCCCCCATTTATGGAATATTCTCCCCAGGGAGTTGCACCTGGAACTATTTTTGTCAGTCTTTAGGCACAAGTCTAAGATTTCTTTGCTTACCCAGGTATTTGATAAGTAAGATGCCTTCTGAGTGTCTCCCTGGGATAGCTCAATCAGTTGAGCATGAGCCTCTTAACCTCAGGGCCATGGGTTTGAGTCTCAGGTTGGGCAAAAGATTCCTGCATTGCAGGGAGTTGGACTAGATGACCCTCGTGGTCCCTTGCAGCTCTACAATTCTAAATTTTACAGTGGTGTTCATCTTTTTGTGAGGGGATAAGACTTGCCCTTATTAATATTTCACTAGATGAGCATTTTACACATTAGTTTTGTTCATTGTTTTAAAGTTTTCTGGTTTTCAAATACTCTTCATTCGTCGTATTTTAATCTATCAAGTCACTCTGAGACTTTTTCTTTTGTATAAAGCAAATGTAAATGCAATAATAATAAGTTTAATGGAAAGTAAAGCATTAGCACTAAACAATGTCTGAACATGCACTTCCTTTTAAATAATACAGTCTAATTAATGCAGGCTGCACAGATGCAGTCTCTTGCTTTATGCCCTGTGCCAGAGAAGAATTTCTGGTAGGAAATGTTGCATGCTTGAAAATACATCTGAGCATTACGAGCTGGAGAAGTTTTTAAACTGAAACAGGTTCTTGCAAACTTCAACACCATCTTTGCTAATTACTGCCCAATTCTTTCTGAGTTGACATCCGTACTTTGAACTGGCAACTTACTCAGATAGTGCCCTGACCATTTAAAAGAAGCCCGTCGTGTATGTCACAACTTTTCTGGATTTGTCCATTTCAGAAGCTGCTGGTGGCTCATTTTTAATGGACTGTGTTTCTCTGACATGAACTTCAGCTCTGCTAAGGCAAAGTAAATGTCATAAACTACTCTGTTCTTCAGCAGCCATTGGCAAATAACTGGCATCTGTTTTCTGTTGTCTTGCTGCAGTTGCGCTTTTTCAAAACAGAAGCTTCCATTTTCTCAATTATTTCCTTGTTGATCTAGGTCCCGTGGGGAATCAGAAAAACTTCTTCAAGAGAGGAAAAATATCAGAAACATGTTGCTGTTCAGAATATGGTGTGGGGGTGGGTGGGGGGTGGAGAGATCCTAACATTAGTTTAGTATTTGTCTGTTTATAATTATATAATTTTTGTATCCTGCTTTTCTATCAAAATAGCTACCAAAAGGCTCATAAGAGAGAATGCAATATTGAACAAGACAATAAAATATGCATTCATTAGGAGCAATGCACAACAATAATGAAAACAACAAAAGATTAAGAGGTACTAAAACTTAACGAATCCATTATAAATCAGGAGGTTGCTAATGAAAACGGAGGTCACCGTGCAGGTGCCAATGTGCCCGCCGCTATTGCTTATGGCTCCTGTAAAAGTTCTCCGTAAACGCCCCTTGAAAATTTGTGAGAGACTATTTGCTCTTCCTGCTTAGGTTCTGCTTGGACAATCTTAGCCTCATCTGCATTGATACATACTTAACCATGCCCACATTTCACTGGACGTCAGTGACAGATGGCCACCCAATCTGTCAGGCAAGAATCTCCAAAGGGAGGAATTAACTCTTTATTGTTAAAAGTATTCTTTAGAAAAAGCCAAGTCCATCAACCCTACGTCTCTCAGCTACTTCTAGGTGTGCACCCAATGAGTCAATGACCGCAACAGAGAGGCCCCACCCCCAACCTCAGCTTATGTGTCTCTCCCACCTGAGCTGTGTGCAAGTAGGTGAAGACTCTGCCTGTGTGTAACCTTCTGCTCCTCCCTCTTCAATCCTCCCCTGGTCCTGGGGGACAGTGGAGCAGGAGAGGTCAGAGCAAGAGGAGGAGGTGTGGAAGCCCTTGACTCCACACCATCCTGACCTATCTCTTCACCCTCCAATCCTGCAGCTTCTCCTGCCTCTGACTCTCATCTCCCAACTGGTTTCTCCAGTTCACTGATCCCTTCTTCTGAGTCAGTCTCCATCCCTCCTTTTACTGGTGCCCACTCATCAGAAGCCAGCCACCACTCCTCAATGTCCAGCCAGTTCCTCTGCTTCAAAACCTCCAAGGAGAGCCCACAACCTCTCGATGGAGTCTGTTCCACTGTCAAACGGCTGTTACCACCAGAAAGTTCCTCCTGATGTTTAGTCTTTTCTTGTAACTTGAATCCATTGGTTTGGGTCCTGCCCTCCAGAGTAGGAGAAAACAAACTTGCTCCATCTTTCATGCGACAGTGTAATGGGAATTGGGGTTGCTTGTGCGTAAACTGCAAACTGCTCCAAGCTAGTCGTATAGCTAAAACTTTCCCTGGTTTGACAGCCCTTGAAACGCGACTGTCTTAGTCACTGGCAGAATCCGTGAGTGGGCGTCTCCTAAATTTATTCCAACATAGAAATTCTTTGACGCCCAGTCTCCTCCTAGATTCTCTGCGCGGAAGCCTTCTGCGCAGCGTGGGCGTGCCAAGCGGAGGTCCAGTGCTCTCTCCGCTGATTTCACTGGAAGAGTCTCGGAGCCTCCTCCCCGCAGTACTCTCCACCTTTCCTTCCTCCCTGGTGTCCCCTGGATTTCCTTCCCCAGAGGAAGCTCTCTCTCGCTCCTTGCTAGTTCCCTCCCCTGCATCATTGGATCGTCTTACCTCTCCTGTCGCCTCTGATGGCAGTTCCCCGACAGAAAGACCTTTTAGATATTTGAAGATGGATTTCGCCTGGTTTTAGGGGTTTTAGAAGCCAATACCAACGCTCTAAATTGAGCCCAGAAACAACACTGGCAGTGGACATACAGCTCTTTCAAGTCTTTGAATTTCACTGTCTGGAACGTCTTAAGAAGTCATTTCTGTGGCTTCTAAGTATTAATATTGCATTTGGGGGAAGGGTTGTGGTTCAGGGGTAAAGCATCTCTTTTGTACATAAATGGTCCCAGGTTCATCTCCTGGTGGGGCTTGGAGGGGCCCCAGTCCAAAGTCCTGGAAAGCCACTGTCAGTGTAGACAATACTGAACTAGATTGCCCAGTGGCCTAACTTGGCAGCTTTCTGTGTTCCTGTGTTACAATGAAAAGCTACCCAAATGAATGAGTTGGAATGGCTCTATTTTTAATTCAACAATGGCTGTGGTTTGACCTCAGAGTGACACTTTGTGAAACAAATACTAAGCTTTGTTCATCCGCTGAGTGCAGTTTTCTTCTGTTTTTAATTACACGTTAAATGAAAGCTTAATTAATTAGGACTTGTGTTTGTTTATGAAGCAAAAAAAAAAAGCCCCCTTGATACTTATTAGAAATATATCAGAATCTGTTTCTAATGTAGAAGATCAGAGAGAAAACTGACTTCAATAATTCTTTTGGCTGTGCACGAGGCCATTAATAGTCATTAGCACACTTTCAAATGTATTGCCAGAGCGGTAATAAAATCAACACCTCCGCATTTTTTATATTGAATCACCGCCAAAGTGCATTTGGTTTTGTCACTACATAGCAGTGCATGTGATACTTAAGATATCAACAGAAACACTGAATAAAAACATAATTTCTTTATTAAGCTCAGACATGTTGAAATTTGATAAGAAACCAACTTTATTATTCAAATGAGTGAGCAACATAACATAATTCGTAATGAGGGACAGATGTCAGCATTTCAAAGAGAAAATTCAACTGGATATACAGTCTTGAATTTTATGCTCTGTTTCTAAAGGGAATCATAAATCCTAAAGGGAATGTATTTTGCTGTACAAACCACCGTCTCCACCAGTGGAAACCTTCTATGACAAGGATGGGGTACTTCTGTCCTGTGGACCAAACTTAGTCCACTAGGGGGTCCACTTTGGCCCAGGAGGCCATTTTTCCAAAACCACACCCACCTGTAGCCAGCAGATGGGCAGGACAGTGCTTTGGTTGTGTGTGCCTTGTAATCTCATGGTGTGCTTTTGGTGATCCTTCACACTGCTGAGATTCAGTCAGACTTTACCAGGAACCAAGCCTTTAGTGTGGCAAGATATCAGAATTCAAGGAGGCATTGCAGCCAGGCAAAACCATGAGGCGTATGAAACAGGCTCCATCTGGTATGCCAGCTGAGACCCTACCTGCCAGTGCACTGTCTCGCCAGAGTGCCACATGCTATGGTTATCTCCCACTTGGACTACTGCAATGTGCTCTACGTGGGGCTACCTTTGAAGGTGACTCAGAAGCTACAACTAATGCAGAATGTGGCAGCTAGACTGGTGACTGGGAGTGGCTGCTGGGTCCATGTAACACTGGTCCTAAAGGATCTATGCTGGCTCCCAGTACTTTTCTGAGCACAAGTCAAAGTGTTGGTGCTGACCTTTAAAGCACTAAATGGACTAGGCCCAGTATACCTGAAAGAGCATCTCCACTCGCATTATTCAACCTGGACACTCAGGTCCAGCTGCAAGGCAGTTCCCTGCCTGCAAGAAGTGAAGTTACAGGGAACCAGGCTTTGGGCCATTTTGACAGTGGCACTCTCCTTGTGGAACACCCTCCCATCAAATGCCAAGGAGATAAAGAACTACTCAACTTTAGAAGACATCTGAAGGCAGCCATGTATTGGGAAGTTTTTAATGTTTGATGTTTTATTATGTTTTTATATGTGTTGGAAGTGTGTCTGGGGCAATCCAGCCAGATGACCATGGTATAAATGATAAAATTATCATTATTATTTGGGGTGAGTGCTGAATAAACAGGTTGCTTGAACTGCACAATTCAATTCTGGCAGTTTTCGCACTGCGAGAAGTGAAGCTACAGGGAACCAGGCAGAGAGCCTTCTCAGTAATGGTGCCCACCCTGTGGAATGCCCTTCCATCAGATGTTAAGGAGATGAGTAATTATATAACATTTAGGAAACATCTGAAGTCATCCCTGCATTGGGAAACTTTTTAAGGTTGAAGGTTTTACTATGTTTTTATATGTGCTATAAGCCTCCCAGAGTTGCTGGGGCAACCCAGTCAGGTGGGAAGGTACAAATAATAAATTATTATTGTAATATTATTATTATTGAGGTGTGTGGTTTGTGGATAGGTAGTCTAGCTTATGCAGAGTTCCAAGGACCAGATAGAGAGGTCCGGGGGGGGCAGCTTTGATCCCAGAGGCTGAGGTTCCTCACCCCTGGGCTAAACACACAATACTTTAGACCCTTTCACTACACCTGCCCTCTTCTGACAAGGGCTCCTATTACATTCTGATTTCATTGTGGTTCTTCCTTCCTCACATCCATATCACCACCACTGTGGACTCTGTTTCCTATTGGACTGCAGTGTGTGGATTGCAGAGTTTCATGGATGAAACTCCATGATGGAATTTCATCGCCAAAAGAATATTGAGGCCACATTCACACCAAACATTGAAAGAATTATGAGGCCACTTTGAACAGACCTGGCTTCTGCCAAAGGATACTGAGAACGGCAGTTTGCTAAGGGTGCTAAAGTTGTTAGGATACCCCTACTGCTGTCCCAGAGCTGTGATTCCCAAAGTTCCTTCTGAAGAGGGATTGTTTGTCAAACCACTCCAGAAACTATAGCTCTGGGAGGGCAGTGGAGTCTCCTAACAACTCTCAGCATCCTTAGCCACCTGCAGCTCCCAGAATTCTTTTTTGGAATCGCAGTGCTTCAAGTGTGTGGCTTTGAATGCGGCCACAAGTACCATGGCCCCAACTGGTGTGCTACCACGGCCCTCTTTTGCAAAGAGTTGAAGGTGGTATTTGTCTTCAATGCACTCCAGCTTTTCTTTTCTGTCATTTCACAAATAAATGTTCAAAACCCTACCCTAAAGCCAGGAGCGAGTATGCAGTTCATTTACCAAACCTCCAGTGTTTAAACCTGACCTAAGCAGATGCCATTGCTTGTTAGTTTAATTGAAGCTACACAAACATGTTTAAGAGTTGCTGACCTTTGCTCTGCATTCCGGTTGACTTTCTGATTACGATCCCACTTTGTTCTGACTCTTATCAAGTGTTTGCTCTTTGCGAACTCTCTGATTACTTGATTTCTTCCTCTCCCCCTCCTCTGTTTCCTTGTCTCTCCATTTATTGTGTGATATAGCTTATTCTTAAGTCCCTGACATTTCAAGTGAGGGTCACTGAATTTATGCAGTGCCAGTATCTTGAGAATATATTCATATGTGTTGAGTATGCTCTTCACCATTGTTCTGCAAATTAGGTGACATGAAACCAAATAGCGATAATGTGTTGTTATGATTAAGGTTAATAAGCTACTGATTATCTCCATAGAATACAATTGCAGACACATTATTTAAATGCTTTTTTGCTCTGTTAAGCTAAATGATAAAGAAAGCTGACTTATCTGTGTTGATAAATAGCATGCAATGTGTCGCATAAATATTAAACACCACAAAAATACATAGAGGGTGTCGCTTTCCTGCCAGAGTGTGAAGCGTTTGACGACAACCTCGGGGATCCCTTACAGACCCCCTGGCTCTACCCACCAACCTCAGGCTTCATTATTAGGATAGTGCCATGGGATCAGCTTGCTGCAAGAAGTTTCTCTATGTCAGAAGTCAACCCTTTATTTTGGTGTTGGGAACTTGTGGCCCTCCAGATTTTTCTGAACTCCAACTCTGAGCTTCTTTGACCACTGGCCAGTGAAGATGCCCAACAGCACCTCAAGGGCCACAGGTTCCCCAGCCCTGGTCTATTTGAAGGAGTCCTCAAGTTAAATTGCTGTCCAGTCCAAATCTAGTTTAAAAAGAAAGAACCATAAGCTAGGACAGCAAGGACCTTCAGCCCATCAACAGTTAGCAGGTGGATATCTAACTCAGCAGGCATACAAGTTACAGTCTTCCTTACCAGTGGCACAGACTGTGTTTCTTCTCAAATTACAGTTTCTAAAATTACAGGTGTACATTAGGGGTTAGGGTTAGGAGAAGGAAAACTCTGATCTGAAACCTCTGCTGCCTTGCAGGACATCTATGGGAAAAGAAAAGGCTAAGGAGTAAACCCTATACAAATCCAGAGAGGAGTCCCTAAGACGGTTGGATGGTGTCCTATATACCTTCTTCCAGCAACTTCTGCAGCCAAGCTGGTGCCAAACATTTTGCTCTGCTTTCCTTTGGACCACATCAGCGAAGCTAAGAGGATGGGTTTTGTCATCTTGGCAGCCCAGGACCTCCATACACTCTGCCCAGGTTTGTGCTCCGGGGAGGTGACTTAAGTGCTGTTAGAGCAGTTTGAATTAATCACCCTACCTGTCCGCAGACTGTCTTGCCAGAGTGGTGCATGTTCTAGTTATCTCCCACTTGGACTACTGCAAAGCGCTCTATGTGGGGCTACCTTTGAAGGTGACTAAGAAACTGCAATTAATCCAGAATACAGCAGCTAGACTGGTGAATGGGAGCGGCAGCCGAAACTATATAACACCGGTCCTGAGAGATCTGCATTGGCTCCCAGTACATGTATTGGGACACCCGATCTCAGTGATCACGGGCCGGAGGAGGAGTTACTCTAAGACCAGACCATGTCATTACCGAGGAAGCAGGCTTAGTCGTTGTCTGAGGACTATCCCTGCCTCCAGGTCTGGTCCTGACCGGAAGGATATTGGAATCAGCAAGGGAAACCCACATGACCTGAAAGTGTTGCTGTGCAATGCCAGGTCAATGATGAATAAAACCACTGTCATCCACGACCTGATTGTGGATGGAGGATTTGACCTGGCATGTGTGACAGAGACCTGGTTGGATGAAGCAGATGGGCCTGTCCTTGCCGCTGCTTGTCCACCAGGTTTCTCTTACGCACAGCAACCCAGGCCTTGTGGGCGGGGAGGGGGGGTTGCAGTGATTTTTAGGAAGTCATTAGTTTGCACCAGGCGTCCTATTGGGAAGACCCAATTTTCTGAGTGCATGTTCTGGAAGTTGGGCAATAGGGGCAGTACAGGATTCCTATTGGTGTACCGACCTCCCCGCTGCACCAAGGATTCCCTGCCCGAGCTGCTTCAGGTCATGGCAGATATGCTCCTGGAGACACCTAGCTTGGTTGTGCTGGGGGATTTTAACATCCATGCCGACACGACCTTACAAGGGGCCGCTCAGGACTTCGTGGAAAGCATGGCCTCCATGGGTCTGTCCCTGAATAAGTTTGGCCCAACTCATAGCCGCGGACATGCCTTAGGCTTGGTGTTTACCTCTACGGATGTTGGTGATCTGTCATTAACTAAAAGCGGAACAAAAGAAGTGCCATGGTCAGATCACTTCCTGGTGCAACTGGACTTCTCCGCGACCCTTCCCCTCTGCAGGGAGGTGGGACCGAGTCGGATGGTCCGCCCCCGCCACTTAATGGATCCAATTGGCTTCCATTGAGTGGTAGGGGATGTTTTATCCCAAGTTGATGGCCTTTCAGCTGATTCCCTGGTGGCCCGCTGGAATGCGGAGTTAACCAGGGCTACTGACTGTCTGGCTCCGAAGTGCCCTCTCCGATTGCATGGAGCCCGGACAGCCCCATGGTTTCCCCCGGAGCTGAGGGTGATGAAACAATCGTTGAGACGGCTAGAGCGCCAGTGGCGGAAAACTCATTCTGAATCAGACCGGACACGGGCTAGAGCTAAACGTCAAGCCTACCATGTGGCAATGGCGACGGCGAAGAGGGCCTTCTTCACCGCCTCCATTGCATCTGCAGAAAACAGCAGCAGGAGACTTTTTCAGGTGGTTCGCAATCTATCGGAACCACCTGCACCACCGGGGCCTGGTAAGGACCCCAAGATCTCCTGCAATGCTTTTGCAAAGTTTTTTTGAAGATAAAGTCACTCAGATTCAGAAGGAGGTAGACTCCACCATGGGAGCAGAGCCAGGGTCGGAGAGTGCTAGAGCTCTGTCTAGTCCTGTTACATGGGATCAATTCCAATCTGTTACCTCCGAGGATGTGGACAGGCTGCTTGGACAAGTGAAACCGACCACCTGTCTCCTTGATCCTTGCCCATCCTGGCTGATAAAAGCGAGCCGGGAAGGGCTGGGTGATGGGCTCTGCGGGGTGGTGAATGCTTCCCTCTGTGAGGGAGCCTTCCCAGACCCGCTGAAAGAGGCGGTTATTAAACCGCTTCTTAAAAAAACATCTTTAGACCCAGCCAATTTAGCCAACTATCGCCCAGTCTCAAATTTACTATTCTTGAGCAAGGTGATTGAGCGGGTGGTTGCCAGACAACTCCAAGCACGCCTGGAGGATGCGGACCATTTGGATCCCTTCCAATCGGGATTCAGGCCTCATCATGGGACTGAAACTGCCTTGGTCGCGCTGGTTGATGATCTCCGGCGAGCTAGGGACAAAGGTGAGAGCTGTTTCCTAGTTCTGCTGGATCTCTCAGCGGCCTTTGATACAATCGACCATAACATCCTTCTGGACCGTCTAGAGGGGTTGGGAGCTGGGGGCACTGTTATACAGTGGTTCCGCTCCTTCCTCCTGGGCCGTGTTCAGAAAGTGGTGTTGGGGGATGAGTGTTCAGACTCCTGGGCTCTCACTTGTGGGGTGCCTCAGGGTTCCGTCCTCTCCCCCATGCTTTTTAATATCTATATGAAGCCGCTGGGAGAGATCATCAGGGGGTTTGGGCTGGGTGTTCATCAGTATGCAGATGACACCCAGCTCTACCTCTCCTTTAAATCAGAACCAGTGAAGGCGGTGAAGGTCCTGTGTGAGTGCCTGGAGGCTGTTGGAGGATGGATGGTGGCTAACAGATTGAGGTTGAATCCTGACAAGACAGAAGTAGTGTTTAGGGGGGACAGGGGGCGGGTGGGTGTGGGGGATTCCCTGGTCCTGAATGGGGTAACTGTGCCCCTGAAGGACCAGGTGTGCAGCCTGGGTGTCATTTTGGACTCACAGCTGTCCATGGAGGCACAGGTTAATTCTGTGTCCAGGGCAGCTGTCTACCAGCTCCACCTGGTACGCAGGCTAAGACCCTACCTGCCCGCGGACTGTCTTGCCAGAGTGGTGCATGCTCTAGTTATCTCCCGCTTGGACTACTGCAACGCGCTCTACGTGGGGCTACCTTTGAAGGTGACCCGAAAACTGCAATTAATCCAGAATGCGACAGCTAGACTGGTGACTGGGAGTGGCCGCCGGGACCACATAGCACCGGTTCTGAGAGATCTGCATTGGCTCCCAGTACGTTTCCGAGCACAATTCAAAGTGTTGGTGCTGACCTTTAAAGCCCTAAACGGCCTCGGTCCAGTATACCTGAAGGAGCGTCTCCATCCCCATCGTTCAGCCTGGACACAGAGATCCAGCGCCGAGGGCCTTCTGGTGGTTCCCTCATTGCGAGAAGTAAGGTTACAGGGAACCAGGCAGAGGGCCTTCTCGGTAGTGGCGCCTGCCCTGTGGAACACCCTCCCAGCAGATGTCAAAGCAATAAACAACTATTTTACTTTTAAAAGTCATCTGAAGGCAGCCCTCTTTAGGGAAGTTTTTAATGTTTGATGCTTGACTGTTTTTAATATTCAGTTGGAAGCTGCCCAGAGTGGCTGGGGAAACCCAGCCAGATGGGCGGGGTATAAATAAATTATTATTATTGTTGTTGTTGTTGTTGTTGTTGTTGTTGTTGTTGTTATTATTATTATTATTATTATTATTATTATTATTATTATTATTATTATTATTTTCTTCGAGCACAATTCAAAGTGTTGGTGCTCACCTTTAAAGCCCTAAATGGTCTCGGTCCTGTATACCTGAAAGAGCATCTCCACTCGCATCATTCACTGAGGTCCAGCGCCAAGGGCCTTCTGGCGGTTCCCTCACTGCGAGAAGTGAGGTTACAGGGAACCAGGCAGAGGGCCTTCTCGGTAGTGGTGCCCATCCTGTGGAACGCCCTCCCATCAGATGTCAATGCATTAAGCAACTATCTTACTTTTAAAAGACATCTGAAGGCATACCTGTTTAGGGAAGTTTTTAATGTTTGATGCTGTATTGTGTTTTTAATATTTGGTTGGAAGCCACCCAGAGTGACTGAGGAAACCCAGCCAGATGAGCAGTGTATAAATAATTTGTTGTTGTTGTTGTTGTTGTTGTTGTTGTTGTTGTTGTTGTTGTTGTTGTTGTTGTTGTTATTAGATGACTTCCCAGGGAACCAAAGGATTTGGATGTTCTTCAACTGTGGTTTACACGTGCCCTGAAAATAGGAGGGGAGAGAGAGAGAAGTCTGTAGCTTCTAAGAAGCGAGAAAATCTTTAATAATATCTTGAAACACAGCTCCACCTGCCAATTTTATAATATGCTGAGAATAAACCTAAACTGCTTCTCTCCCCATGCAAGGTTGCAGATGTTCTCATAATCTGTGTCCCACCCCCTTTGCTAATTGATGCAGGCAAGTGAGACTCTCTCTGAAGAGGGTGGAAGGTCAAAGTTGGACTCCAGAGTGTTGCATCACTTAGGAGAGGAAAAACATTTAAAAGCTGGGTTGCTTGCCTGATGCTATACACCAAAACATAATGTGACCAGCTGTTCAATCCATGCATGCTTCTCACAAAATCTGCCGAAGTTGTGAGCGAGCAGCACCTCAGAAAACCTGGCCAGTTTCACTTATGTGAGTCTTATGGATGTTAGTACCCAATTATAGGAACGCAGATTTGATCATTTCTGACCTTGGTCGTCAGCCCTTTGTGAACAGACATGCATTTATTCATTGCTTTCCAGAAAGAGAGAAAAATGTCAAGTGCTTCAGATTTGCAGCTTTCTAAGAAATGAACTGAGAGCAGGACACGGGTGCCGCTAGGATGTTTTGTCTCTCATTTTCTGTTTGTTAGGGCAAATTATCTCGGCTCCTTGCCTGGAGGTGGTGAAGCCTTTCGCTAAGGGCGATTACGGTGAGGGAGCATCACAAGGAATCAGAAGTGGCGGCATTATCATTGAGGAAAGATGAATGTAGTGGCACTTCTAATTTATTTAGTATTCAGGATTTTGACTTTAATTAGGATTCTATTGTCACACCATTCATCAAAAGCACTTGAAAGAAATCGAAATGAACACCAAAGTTTTCTGTTGCCTCTGGCACGCTTTTTAAATACTTATTTATTGTTGTTCGGTTCCACAAAATGGTTTTGCTTGTGAGGATTCATTTAGCTTTTATTTATTTATTTATAAAACGAACACACACAGCACAAACTCTTTAGAAGTGTTGTTTTGCTCAGGTTGCTGACTGGCACCTTTCAGCAACCCTGTAAACAGGTAACATTTCTTCTTGTGGGTTTCCTTGCAAATTTGGGAATCTGTACCATGCAGATCTTCTTAAACAATGAATTGCAGAGGTTGGTCTGTGTCTTTTTGCTCTCTTACTTTTACATTAGAAAAGGAGAACAGATTTTATATACCTTGAGGGGGTTTGCTTCAGATATGTTCTAAATACTTATTTTGCCCAGAATTTCCTGGACCCATAAGATTGGACCCTGTTTTCTGTGTGGAATTTTTGTTTTGTTTTATATACTACGGTTTTATTGGTTCCAGGCTGTATTGTTTGTTTTTAATGTTGTATATCACTTACAGATTTTTAAAATCATTAAGTGGTTTTTAAATGCTTTTAAAGAATCCTCTCTCCATGACAAAAACAACCCAATGAGCATGACGAGTCCATCTTTTCTCATGCAAATATCGCTCAAAAGCTATGCAACGGGGAAGCAATGAAGAATCTTCCTTGCTCTCCCCTCATGCATGTAAACTTGCCGCTCACTGCCCCAGGAGCAATGCCAGGTCCACAAGTAATCACGTGCTCCTAGATTTAAGAGTGCAGTAAACTTTTCAAGTGCCCCATTCACTCAACTTTTATTTGTCTCCTTACATTATCTGGAATGTGTTCAAATACCATAGTTTCATTCCCCAAGCATCTCCTTCGTTGTACAAACGATTATGTCCCAGACACAGTCATTGGGACTCTGGCTTGGTTCTGAATCTCAGACCAACCAAGGCATAGATTGTTTGCCATTTGCATTGTTAGATTCCAGATTACATTTATGCATAAGGCAATACATTACATGCAGAGAAATCAACCTTTTTGCTCTGATATTACAAACATAAAAACCACCAGTGCAATTGAACATGTATGCATGATGCTGTGCATTCATGAGAACATGCTATCATAATAACCTATTACTGTGATGAATAAAAGTTTTGGACCAGCATCACACACAACCCCAGATTTTGTGAGTGCCTAAAGCCAGCCCAGACCATAAGCAAATGGCAGCTTTGAGAATATTTTGCACCCCTTGCACTTCAGAGCTGTCAGTCAGTATTTTTGATCATTAGCCATCTGTGATTATTTTAATTTTTGCCAGCAGGAGAAGGAACTCTTTTCCACCAGGGAGCTCTGTTATTACAATATAATTTATATGTAAAGAGCTCATTTCATCAGCGAAAAGAAACTTTTAAAAAGCAGTTTCTTACCACGTATAAAGATTTATGGCACTTTACCTGCCTTGCTCTTCTTTATACATGAGTAGCATTTATTTTACTTGTGTCGACGTCTCTCTGCTTATATAATATGTTTGTACCAAAAAAATACTATATTTCAGTTACGCTGAAGGACAAGGTCTCTTTTCGCCACTGGTTGGTCACAAGATTATTTCCAACTGAATGAATAAAACAATGCAAAAAAACCAACAATACAGTATTTAAAACAGTAGAACACATATAAAATGGTGACAACACACTCCTGTGACCCAGAGTAGGCTTAACTGAATCAGCTGTAAGCCTGGATAAACAAAAATGTTTTAAGTTGGTGGTGGAAGTGTTAGGATATAGTTCCATTCCACTTTAAAAGGAACGAACATGGTGTTGTGTGTCACATGCCTGTTTACTTCCAGCACAGTCTGCTGGGAACTTCCGTTGTATGTTGCTTTTGCTATACTGCTGTTTTCCTTGGACACGAAGAGAAGCAGATATGTTTTTCCTTTGTCCTGCTGCTGAATAAATGTTGTAAATATGCTTACACATGTCTCTGTCCACCTCTTCCATTGCAAAGAGTTCTTATCTCTGCTGGCTTGCGTGCTTAAGCTTCTGAAGGCTTCTGAGGCTTGAGTCACAGTTTTGATGCTGTTCTGAGAACCAGAGTTTCACCCGGCTGCTGGCTGGAAGCTGGAGCCAGCTGGGGCCTGCCAGTTGCCCCCGTCTCCTGGCAGCATCCAAACAGGAAGGTCATCAAAGTTGTAGCCACGCACGCAAGGAGTTTCACAGCTGCTCCCAAGGCACTCTTCCTCATCCTCATGCCATGAGCAACTCTTGTGAGGGGAACTGTGAGAAGGGGGCATTTCATCCATCTCAAAACCAATAGTGGATTGTCTCGATGCCCTTCAGTGCCAGCTTGCTGCATCACAAACTGATGGACAGAAAACAGACTCAGCAGCTACATACAAGACAACCCAGTGAAGTACCGTAGCTCGCTGGTAGAGCTTCTGCATTGCATGCAAAAAGTCCCAAGTTCACTCCTTGGCACTTCCACAAAGGGCTTGGAATGTCCTCTGTCTGAAACCCTGGACAGCCACAGTTAGTCAGTGTAGACAATGCTATACTAGATTTACCAATGGTAAATCGGGTCCTCCCTTAAAGAGGAGGTGCGTGTTGCGGTGAGACCTGGCAACCAAACCCTGTGTTGTGGGTGGGTTTGATTGAATAGCCACACCACCCAATTGGTAGGTCCCTTGATGCTGGGTTTAATCAGGCCAATGGGAGGCAAGCAAAACAGATCAAGGGACCTATATATGCACGTGACCCAGAGCTTCTTTTTTTGGTGCGTGCATCGGAACACCCACCCACCTCTCCCTTTATTTAGGGCTGTGCTATGCCGTCGTGTGTCGTCTGTCGTTGGGACAGGGGCATGGCAGGAATTTTCCCCACTTGGCTGATTGGCTGGGAAATTGGCTGTAATCAATAAAATTGTGGCCTAAATTCTGCCAAAAACCAAACCACAATTTGAGTCTTGTCTGTATTTATTTAAAGGGGAGGTTTAAAGGTCTGAACACACAATGCATCTTCCTGTGTTGCTATGTGACATGTGACTTAACGTTGGTCAGGAGCCAGTCATCAGCTGATGATCTGCTTGCTTGAGGAGCAGCCCTATGTGTGCTCCATCAGTTTCTGCAGCAGTTAGAAAATGTCCAACAGAAAGCACAAGAAGTTCAGGAGACAGCTGAAATAGAAAACAGAGAGGTTTGTTCCCTCCCCATGAGGGCTGCATGCATGATGGGATACAAAACAGCTTGAAAGTGTGCAACTTCTTACAGAGCATTTTACAATATCTCAGGGTTCCTATTCCCCGGCCCCCACTATAATCATAAACATGCACAAAACCAACATTTACAATCTATTATACACGTTCCTGTTTTTCATTTACCTCAGCAAGCCTAACCATTCTCCGGGGTCGATTTTCCTAATAGAGTCCTCCCATACTATACTGGACAAATGTCATGTCCCCTGGCTCCATTCATCCACTAATGAAAATAGACCTATTGCCAGCTGCACCTTGCTGATTGCTTCCTACCTGCTGCTAAGGATAATTTGTGCGGTGTAAATGAAGACTTCAGCAGTTGTGCAAAGTGGGGAATGTACAAAGAGATAGTGGTGGCAGGGAGAATACTGAGTTGTATCTACATAAGACTGTCCATACTGAAATGGTTTAGGTTATTCCAAAAGGCCCAAAGTACTGCAAGGAGCTTTGTGTTCCTGCTATACCAACTAAGGGTTTTCCAGAACCGTATTTGCCAGTAATATAGGCCTGGTCATGAAACAATAAAGTCTCCACTACTCAAATCTTGGCTGATGAGATTTTCTGTTATCCAGGTAAACCTGGGTAGAGACCACACCCACGCTTTCTTTTTCCAGCTACAGATAATTGTACGTGTCAGGGAACTGACATCGGAGACCAGCAGAGAGAGAAGTCGCCCTGATAGTGCAGGAGAGGGAACCAGCAAGGAGAGAGAGGGGGTTTCCGAGGGGGAAGGGAATCAAGGTGACACCAAGGAGGAAGGAGGGGATGAGAGCGCTTTGGAGGGAAGGCTCAGGGACTCCTCCAGTGAGATCAGCGGGGAGAGTGCCGGACCACCACTGGGCACGCCTACTCTGCGCAGAAGGCTTCCGCGCAGAGAGGCTAGGCGGAGACTGGCTGTCAAGGAATTCTTATGTTGGAAAAAATTTAGGAAACACCCACTAACGGATTCTGCCAGCAACTGAAGCAGACGCACAGGAGTGCGCTTCAGTTAGGGAAAGGTTTAAACAAACAAGCAGTTTAGGGAAGTCGCTGACTTACACACAAGCAACTACAATTCCCATTACAGTACGCTTCTAATGTTTCAAATATGTCCTATGGGTAGATGCAGTTGAAACATTCCTATATTGAAAAATGCACACTGATCTGCAGCAGCAAATATATCTATATATGTGTGATGTTTTGCCTAGGCCCACACTACCTTCAAGTCCATCAAGCCAATGTGGGGGGGGGGTACCCAGGGAGAGTAGAGTAGTGGAAACCCCACTCCTCAGGCAGAGGTCCTTGCATATGGCTTCGACTGAAGAAACGTGTTAGTTGAATCCGGCCACTATCTTTTTCTACAAATCGTTCACACTTTGTAAAGTTTTGCTGCAGCATCTCACTATTGATGCACTTTTCATCTATGCTTGCAGGCTGCCTTTGAATTACTTTCATTGATGTTGCTTTCCCACTGCTATCCAGCAGCACTCTACGTCCGTCAGATTAGCACCATGTCACAATTATGAACCTCATACTCGGTGTCAGGGACCTGACCTCCAAAATCCTGGGTCAGTATTCATGTTGGTTCAGACAGTGCTAAAAACCCAGAGCTGAAACATAACTCTGTTAGATAATACAGCTGCCAACATTCTCCTGGGGCAGGAGACCTTCCTGAGCCTTAGCACTCTGTTTGAGGGTATGAGCACCCTCAGTTTAAGACTGCAATCCTAAAGCAGGAGAGGGGATGGAGAGAACCAGAGGCAGATGAACTGGCTCTTCCCAATATATAGCATATATTTACATAAAGTGTCAGCCCCCTGCATCTTTACTGCAAAGAACAGTGTGTGTTTTGTTTGTTGTTTAAATAATAATGAAACTGAACCTGTGAATTTTGCCTAGATCGGGAGACAAGGGGCAGCAGCTGTCAGCACGGCTGAGGATAATTTATACATCGTCTGATTTACCCTTCTGGGATTAAAAGGTTGACAAGTTGACACAGGGTTAAAGGTAAATCAGTCTGTTGGATTTCTCTTCTTCTGCTGTGTGCTCTGCCACTAAGTAGTGTGCTTATTGATTGATTTGATTTTTATTTGATTTTTATAGCAATGGGTTGAGTCACAATGACACAGCCTTAGCTCTCCATTCAGAAGAGATGCTGCTTTGTTGATCAATGGACTAGTACCCCATACTTCATCTTCTCTGGAAGCATTTACCAAGTTTTAATGTAACTACAGTCTTTATTTACTGATATAACCATATTCCCTGGCTATTCAGAACAGGTATTGCTGACTTTTTGGCTCACTTAAATATCAGCTTCCCCACCTCCCCAAAATCCTACCGCTCTCTAAGTTTCCAACTTGCAAAAGTCTAAACTAGCTCTCTGAAAGGGCATGATTATTCAAATCACGTTTCAGAAGGACAAAATAATTTGGAGCATGCAAGTGTTGACCAAATATCTACTCAGAAATGTTGGCCAGATAATAGTTCGTCATATATTTGGCAGGTTTTCATATGATTTCCTCCCTTTCAAAATCCTTATTTGTTTATGCATTTATTGAAAATATTTAAATTCCACCTCTCAGTCAAAGCTGGTTCACGAGGGGGCTAACAATATAAAGACGCCATAATAAAAGTGAGCAACTATAGGCAACAAAATATGGCAAAGTAAAAATCACCATAAGTGGTTCAAAAACTGAGGGAAACAGAATCAAATTGTGTAAAAAGCTGAGGTAAAGTTCATCTCTTTCTGAAAGTCACTGGGGATGGAGTCTGGTGAACAAAGGGGGCATTGCTTCAAAAGGAGGGGGACTCTAAGCAGGGCCTCTTAAAGTGACTTTTAATAGGCAGGCAGGTGGTTCCAAGCCACCTAGGACTCTCAAAGTTAAAATTAGGGTTGAACCCAGCAACTTCACTAAGGCCCATCTGCACTATATATTTAAAGCAGTATTTTCATCATCTTCATTTTATTTGTATGCCGCCTTTCCACAGTTAAAAACAATGCTCAAGGTGGCTTACAACATGACAAGATTTACATAATTACAAAAGTCATAAACAATAAATAAACCACATCAAAAAATACAAAACCAAATGGAAAACAATTTCCACATAAATCAAAATCTAAAACTAAGAATACAGCATTAATATCAGAAGGTCGGCGGTTCGAATCCCCACAACGAGGTGAGCTCCCGTTGCTCGGTCCCTGCTCCTGCCAACCTAGCAGTTTGAAAGCACGTCAAAGTGCAAGTAGATAAATAGGTACCGCTCTGGCAGGAAGGTAAACGGCATTTCCATGCTCTGCTCTGGTTCGCCAGAAGCGGCTTAGTCATGCTGGCCACATGACCCGGAAGCTGTACGCCGGCTCCCTCGGCCAATAAAGCGAGATGAGCGCCACAATCCAGGAGTCGGTCACGACTGGACCTAATGGTCAGGGGTCCCTTTACCTTTACCTTTTTTTTATCACAGATCAAAATTACATAGGTAAAAAATAACAGCATTTTTTATTTTTTATTTGCTAAGGGTGTTGAAAGTTGTTAGGAGAGACTCATATTCCCCTCACAGCTAGAGAAGGGTTTTTTAACCACTCTGAGTACTGTAGCTCTTCAAGAGAAATGCAGTCTCCTAACAACTCCCTGCACTCTTAAAACAATAGTTTGGGGGCAGCCATGACTTACACACAAAGGTATGGGTCCACAAAAGGTGTTGCACAGTGTTAAAAATTCAGAAAAAGAGATGCCAGAACTCACCATGAATGCCTCCCTTGTTCTCTTACAATGGCAATGGCGCCCGCCTGAGAGGTGCAGGAACTGAGTTCCTGCGAATTCTGGCTGAAGGAAAGCCCTGATGTTGTACATGCAGATTCTTCATGTGCAGAGCATGCACACTCAATACTTCTGCCAACAGTTAATGCTCACTAGCTTTCAGTAAACAAAATACAAGGAACTGAATAATGGTCATGTGTAACTTCTCTACTGAAACTGAAAGGACTTTGATAACAAGCTTAGGCTTGCCACAATGACCTCTTAAGGCTTTATTTATGCTTATTATTTATTTTGCTATGTGATCAATCCTGTTTTCATGTAACACAAATAAAAGCTTTCACGTTACTTTTAGCATACAATGAAGGCAATGGTTTATGGCTAACGTGATCATAAAATGCACTTGTTTGGCCACCCACTCACAACATAATTTTTACCTGTTAGTATTAAACTAATGTAATATGCAGCTTGTAGGTCCTTTCCCTACTATTCTTGATGCTCTTATGAGTCAAAAGAATAAGATAATAATTGGAATCATATTTTGTACAAAAATATTCATATCTCACCTCTTTGCCTTGCATTCATTTGCATGATATTTTCAATTTGTAATTAATTTTGTAGTCTATTTTCTCCCCCAAGTACTTCTTAGTTTATTATTCTTATTATTGAATACCGCCCGTGGAACACTGCACCCTGATTAATCGTTGCATGCTTTCTTTTCTCTCTGAAGCATAAACTAGCAAGTATTGTGAATTTGGCACTGTGTAATGTAGCATTTTGCTTGCTGTGCAGCACTAACAAACAACACATCAGTAATCATGCCTAGCTCTCATTTAAATGCAACCTCACACTGCATGTTACAAATATCTGGGAGCTGTGTGATTAGTTAACATCTTGCGCATAACCCTTAAGATTCTAGCAAGTTCTCGGGAGATAATTAGCTTTCAGGGTTCCTCCACTGAAATGAACTCTGGCTCCCTGATGCTTAGCTCCGAATGTTGTGACTGGGAGGAACGGCAGCATGCAAGTGCTTTAGGAAGCACACGTTTATTTGTGGGGAGGGTTTAAGATACAAAAAGTTTCTTGGAGACCCTGCCCTGCCCATTATTGCATTCCTTGAATTCACCCTTGCAACCAAATAAATACATTTATTATTGCTTGCGGGTAGCTTTCCAAAGTGAATTGAAAAATTCACGGAGGACGAGTCTATCAAGGGCTACTATCCACAATGGCTAAGTTCTGCCTACACAGTTGGCGGCAATATGTCTCTGAATACTAGCTGCTGGGAACCGCATATGGGGAGAGTGTTGGTTGGCCTGTGTGAGAACAGAATGCTGGCCCAGATGGGTCTTTGGCCTGAACCTGCAAGGCTTTTCTTATGTTCTGAATTATGTAGCATCACTCTGAATGCCAGTCCCTAGGGAAGAACAGCAGGAGTGGGCTAGTGCACTCCTGTCCTGCTTTCATGCTTCCTGTAGACATCTGTTTGACCACTATGGGAAACATGATTTTGGAGAAGCCTCTTGGGCTTGCCAATCAGAAGGTCGGCAGTTCGAATCCCTGGGACGGGGTGAGCTCCCATTGCTCTGTCCCAGCTCCTGCCAACCTAGACAGGCATAGGCAAACTCAGTCCTCCAGATGTTTTGGGACTACAACTCCCATCATCCCTAGCTAACAGGACCAGTGGTCAGGGATGATGGGAATTGTAGTCTCAAAACATCTGGAGGGCCGAGTTTGCCTATATCTGACTAATAGTTCAAAAGCACACCAGTGCAAGTAGATAAATAGGTACTGCTGTGATGGGAAGGTAAGCAGTGTTTCCATGCGCTCTTATTTCCGTCATGGTGTCCCATTGCGCCAGAAGAGGTTTAGTCATGCTGGCCACATGACCCGGAAAGCTGTCTGTGAACAAACTCAGCCTAAAAGCATGATGAGTGCCACAACCCCATAGTTGCCTTTGACTGGACTTAACCATCCAGAGGTCCTTTGCCTTTTACTTTTACCTTTACCTTTTGGGCCTCTGCTCATACAGAGGTCTGCTTAGTCCTCTATCTCTTGGACTTCTGTCTGCAGGCAAAGACTTTCTTCTTTACAAAGGACCTTCTGAGATGGCTGTCTGCCTCCAGGTTTTAATTTTTTTTAATAAAAAAATATAAAAAATGGGTGATTCAGCTGTTTCTGTTTCAATTTGTAAAGCTCAGGGAGCAGTTATGAAGCTTGCAAACAGAAACTTTCCAGCTCAGTAAAGAATTGAACTGTCCTATTTTGTTGAGGTTACACTGCATTCAGGAAGTCTCAAGTTCCATTTCTCAATATTCCCATGTGACATGCTGTAGTCATTGCTTAGTGGGCATAGACAATTCGGACCTAGATGGACCTGTGGTTTGTGCTGGTATATGGTAGCTTCTTATATGTTCTGTTTGGCAGGGTTTGCTTATAATTTGCTCTCTGGACCAAATGCCTTCCTTTCATTTATTTTTAGCATCTAAAATTGCTCATCCTTTCCTTTGGGGAGCTAATATGCACAATACCATTTTGGCAAAGATTCCGAACCACATTTACCCCTGCCAGTGACAAAACTTTCTTGCGAAGTAGATATTCCTAAAAAGTAGTTGTGAATAACATCACCTGTGGCCAGTAGTTTATCAAAATATATGATTGGTATTCCTAAATAAGTTTTGTGTGACCCAAAGGATTAAGAGTGCAATACTGCACACACAACACATGATAACCAGTAATATGTAAGTGCAGGTTCTTATTTCTCTGGCCACTTATAGATTATCTAGTGTGCCGTGTTTGTATGTGTGTGGTTGAGAGGAGAGGAGCTGTAGCATACCCTGTGTACCAAAATAGTAACCAACTGCTTTGCCAAAATTACGTTTCTGTTGCTGCAATGGAGATGTCAGTTTTGGCCAATGGTGTGTAGGAGATGATTCATCGCAAAGTACCATTTGCTCCTAAGGATCACCTGTAGTGGAGGATACAAAAATAAAGCTTTGGTGGGAGGGAGGGATGATGAATAAGCACTCTGTGCTGAAACAAAGTTCTCCAGTTACCAAACACTTGTTTTGCTTTGTGGGGAGCTCTTATACACACACACACATTTTCCCGACACATCGGGGTCTCTATAAACTGACATAATTCACACTGTTCTTCAACAGATGACTTTCAGTCTCTCGCCAATCTTCTCCTTTCAGATCTCTGTTCTGTGAGAAATGGGCCCTCTGTCATATTTTTTCTTCTCCTCAGCAATTTTGTTGCAGGCTTCCCCCACCCCTTGTATATTAATGATCTAAGAGATTTATTATTCAGGTTCTTCTCCACTTTCTTTTTTTGTTGTTTGTTGATCTTTTGTTGTTGTTTTCAGCTTAATTTCTATAAATTACTGTACAGTTTCCCATAAGGTATAATTAAGCAGAATTGCTAAAGTTTTAATTATTGTGTATTATAGATGTTGAAAGCAACATTAGCACTTAGCTTTTTAAAATGTGATAGTATATTTATAAGCAAGCATTTATAAACACATTTACATATAGTTAAGATGAAAAAGGTATTTGAATTGTAGTCATTAGCATTTCTTCAAACATATGGCATACCAGCAGAGGCCATGGGCCATGCCTTCATTAGCTGAACACTGTTTCATCAGGATCGCGGCTTCCTGCTGAGGCATCCTGTGGAGTCCCCTTCTGTCCCTGAGGTTTCAGTGACAAGGGACAATATGTCCCCAAGGTGAAAATCTGGGAAATAAAGCAGATTAGCCCTCAGAGGCGTTCTTATGATTATTTAATCACACTTAGAAAAGAACTACACAGTGCTGCTGGAAAAAAAGTCTGCCTAACCGAATTCTCTTTTTCTGTGTTGGTTTCTTCAAAGAGCTATCCCTGAGTGCAACAAAGACAGAGAGTGACAACCACTTTTTTATTTTTACTATTACTTCTCCTGCTAGATTTCTTATCTGCCCTTAACCATATGGTCCCTGGGTGGGTTACAACCATTAAAAAATGCAAGTTTACAGTCTGGGTCCTGAAAAATATGCCTCAGGAGTCAAAGGCCAGAGTAAAGAGGTGTGTCTTCAGCAGAAGAGGAAAACTACATAGTGAGGGGGCCAGAGGCACCTCTTTGGGAATGGCACTCCATTTTTATAAAGCTGACCTGATTAAAATTTGCTAGCACGATGGCCAGAATTTGAACAAGTCCTAATAAGGCAGCACAGGTCGGTTATTGTTCATTAGTTTATAATTTTTATTTTTACCTCTTGGATGAAATGTTTCTTAAGGAAGGCATGTGCAGGATTTTCATTTTAGGGTGCTTTTTTTAAAAAAGGGAAAGAAATAAAAAAATATCATCAAATAAAAGTCATGACCATATTTTATTTGTGAATTTCTCAGGTATATAAAGAGAGCTTAATATGACAAGCAAAAGCATTTGTCTCAGGGCATTAGTCTCTTTCACACCCTGCCTGCCACATATATCATTGTAATATGATACCCTTTGGAACAAAACATAGACTTTGAAACATCAGAATAAATGTACTGCAAAAACAATGCATGCATTTCATTTATCACAATGTTGTTTTGAAAGGATTTAATGTTTTAAAGATACCTTTTTCCTTCAGCAATACACTCACGGCTGTTATTAATTTGGGAATAGATGGTGGAGCAATAGATATTGGCCGGAACAGAACTTTGTGCTGTTTTGTCAGATGTTGCCCCAGATTCCTGTTATTTTAGTTCATAACTGGCATGAAAATGTCAGTGGTGTTAATCTTAAATCTAGCACAGACCTCAAGGTGTATTTCACCAGTCGAGGTTTTATCTGAGCTAATCTTGAGAGTCACAACACCGTTCCATCTTTGCTGCCAAAGGACAAACATTAGTTTGATGATGTCGGGGACTGGACAGAGGAGGAATGGTGGAGAACGCCTGCCCAGCCTGACCCTTCCAGAGAAGAGGAAGACAGTTCAGAATTACAACAGGGGTTTGAGGGAGGTCACAGCTCAGAGAAAGATGAGGGGGAAAGTTGGGAGATAATGGGAGAGGAGGAGCAGGCAGAGCTGGAGCAGCAGCTGGCTGACATGTTATCACTAGGAAGCATTCCAGACCCACCATCTCCCAGAACCCGGTGAGCCTTAAAAGTAGGAGAGCAAAGAGCTCAAAGACAGATGGCAACCGTAAGCGGCAACCATAGAGGGGGTGATGCTGATGACAAATGAGGAAGTGGGAGAGAAGCGGGGTAGAGATTTACTCGGGACAATGACATTATCCAAGAGGCTGGGTTCTATAGCCTCTCTCTGTAAATATTGAATAAAAAGTGGATGGTTAGAACTTTTCCTTGTCTTTGTACGTTCCTGGCAACTGGCTATAGGAGTTGCTTATAGCCGTTGGACAGACCTTAGTTGATAGAGTGTGAAGGAATTGCAAAAATGACAGAAGAGAATGCAAGAAGAGCAACTTGATGAAGAAGTAATTAGCTCTCATGAAGCTTGAGGTCTGACTTGAATAGGCATGAGTGAATTTGTCAATTTCAGTTTCTCATTTCTCCAACCTAAAATTTGGTTCCCCACATTTCCACATCAGTTTGCGATTTTTTAAAAAAACAATTCTCATGAAAATTCATCAGTATTTTAGTACAAATTCCATATTCCCAGCATGTTTGCACTCCTGTCAGAGCGACGTCTATACTGGCTTGGTCATGTGTACAGAATGGAAGATGGCATGATCCCCAGGGATTTGCTCTATGAGGACTGGCTTCAGGCAGCAGGCCTGTTGGCAGACCAACTCTGCATTACAAAGGTATCTGCAAACGTGACATGAAGACTGGCAACATTAACCCTGTCATATGGGAATCCCTTGCTGATGACCACAGTGCCTGGAGACAAGCAGTCAGGACATGCAACCATAGCAGTGACCAGAGGAGGAAGGAGTGCTGAAAGAAAACATTTCTCTCCACATCGGTCTCTATAGCCACACCAGGCACTGTAACCTTCTAACTGTTTGGCTTCATTTCTAAAGGTTCAGTCCTCTATTGTCTCCCAAGACAGATGGATCCCAACAGTCCTTTATATATATGCATTTTGGTATGCAATTTTGTCTTATAGACACAATTTTCCAAAGCATTTCCCCCCAATACAAAGTATTTTATATGCATTTTTCACTAATATATATGCATTTTTCTGCACATTTTACCCCGGTGCATGCATTTTTGCACAGGTGACTTGGCTAGAAAACTGAATTGCAAAATTCGGAGACATGCGAATTTTGAAGGATGGTAGTGTCCAAAACACATTGTTTTGGAAAGTATGAATTAGGTAGGTTCACTTTTGAATGCCAACCAAAACCAAGGTCTCCCCCAGCCCTAGACTTGACTCCCGTAATAGAAATAGAGCAGGCAGCTCAGTCAAAGAGCCTTTGCTTGACATGCAGGAAGTTCCAGGTTCCATCCCTTACATCTCCAAGCAGGGCTGTGAAAGATCTCTTCCCTGAAACCCTGAAGAATCTGCTCATCCATAGAGACAATAATAAGCTGCATGGACTAATAGACTCAGTAGAAGGCAGCTTCCCATGTTCCTAGAGTAGGTTTGTCGGATCTCTAGATAATGCCTTGTTTTACTGGACCTGGGTCACCAAATCTACAGGCCTGGATGCTACAGAACACTGAGAGGAAAGAATACAAGACAGCACCACACTGTTATGTTTCATCCCTTTATCTAATTGCCAGTATTATGCTGCTCTATCCTTGTCCTCCTCTCCTTCCAATTGGCCAGGCGGTACAGGAAGAAGCAGATTAGTGAAGTGGAGGCAAAGGGAAGAGGGGACACAGACCTGCATGGTATTGGTTATTAGTGCATGCTCACCCTCCTATCCTATAGGGCAGTGGTGGTGTCACCAGTTGCACCACAAGCAGTGGAAATGTGTTTGCACTTTTACTTATTTTTGTGGTTATTTCCATTACCCCCCTTCGTCACTACGATTCCCGGGTAGTTTACAACAAATTCACATCACTACAGGAGATCAAATAAAATATAATCATCACAGTAGATTTTCATCAGTTTCCACTTACAGCAGACAGTTGAATTATTTTAATTCTATTAGCCACCCAAACATTTGCACGAATACACAGGCCTCACACAGAAGCTTATCAGAATTGGTAACTGCCTCATTGGTAACTGCCTCATTAGTAACTGCATTAGTTGTTTCCTTGTATGGAAATGCCTCCCACTTCACTGTTCCATCTCAACCATTTCCACCTGGAAATGAGAGGAATGGAGCACCTGGCCTGCTCAATATCCACACCACATTTTGGGCAGGTTGGCAGAAGCTGGTGGCCACAATGGTTGATTTTGGGGAGATATTGCTGCTATCTTTGTCATAACCCCCTTTGAGGAGGAATGGTGGGAGCCACCCCCTCCCCCTGCTCCTGCTCCGGATCCTGAATCATCCCAGGAGCAGGAGGATAGTATAGATTTGGAATAGTGCTTTGCAGAGGGACATAGTTCAGAAGGCAGAAGCTGGGAAATACTGCATGGGGAACAGCTAGAAGAAAAACACTGGAAGAGAGAGGGTTAACAGATTCACAGTCTCTGGACAGCATTCTTCCACTCAGCCCAAGGTCAAGAAGAGCTCAGAAAGTCTCAGAGAAGAAAGCACAGCGGGTACAAGCTCAGATTACAGATGTAGGAGCGATGTAGTTTAATAGGGACGGAAGGTGGTGTGATGCTTAATTTGTTTTTGTTTTTTGGTTTTTAAAAAATAATATTTATTAAAAGTTTAAGAATTACAGAAAGAAATAAAAGAGAAAAAGTAAACAATACAAATCAATACATTACAGTACATATAAAAAACAGAAGACACAATACATCAAAACAAAAACAAAAGCAAAAACAATTAAAAACACATCCAATATTTCCATATCTTTATCTTTCATTAACTTGTTTCATCGACCTCCTCACACCTCCCTTTTTGTGTTCTAGTTATTAATTATTTCAGCAAATCCTTTCCATCTTTCACTGTTTTCTGTCATTTAATTATCTTAATTTATTTTAACCTTATCTTACCATTAAAACCCTAAAACTTATTTATACTTAACTCCTTATAACATTTCTACTAAAGCCATATAATTTCATTCCAACATTTTTCTAACACTCATTAATTTTGCAACATTTCTCTAAATAAATTTTTTAAAACTTTTTTCCCAATCATCTTCCACCGTCTCTTCTCCCTGGTCTCGGATTCTGTCAGTCCTTTCTATCAATTCCATATGGTCCATCAACCTGGTGATCTTCTGTCCGAGGCTCTTAACTCTTTTCCATGTCCCTTCTGCAGATCTTCTTCATATTTATACATGCACTTTACTTTATGTTCTGCTGATCTTGTTCTTAATTTCCTTCCTTTGGCACTGAGGAGTAGATCTCGGGGAAACTCCAACCTAACAATGTCTTTATTCCTTCTCAACAGGCCAGCCCATTCTCCATAGTCAGAACTAAAGTCCAAAAGATATTTCAGAGCGTGTTTCAGAGTCCCTCCAAGCTAAAGGCCCCCACAACTCCAATCTCCCCCTGACCCAAATCCAGATCCCAGAAGCCAGAACATCCCTGCATAAGGGGATCTATCCAACGTTCCTTCTCCAATCCAAGTGGGGCTCCAGGTGTGATGCTTAATTTGGAGCACCACCATTTCTAGGAGATATGTTCTTTGTTCTCTCGCTGTGATTATTAAAGTTTCTAACTGGTAAGATGTTCCTTTCCTTTGATCTTCTTATCTACTGCCACAGGGGGAGGAAGCCGATTCCCCGAAGCCTGACAATGAGTAAATATGTATTGCAAGTGTTGGGAAAATAACTATACTGGATCCATATTTATATCCTACCATTTCAGAAAACCACCCCTCTTTGAAGATGATGTCTGAAAGATCCACAGCTTCTAGGCCTGAACTTTAATTCCATGGCTTATTCTGGCACCCATGTGTCTCAAGAGACAATGTTGTGCGCCTCTGGGGGTGAAGCCAAACTGCTGTGTTAGCAGCACCAATGTGACTTCCCTGGGGCACAAGTCTGAGCAGTGTGTATGCTCAGTCCTGGCATGCCCAAATGACAAGACCCTATCTCTCGGCTTCACTGTTGTGGTCCAAAGGAAAGCAGAGCAATACGTTTGGCACCAGCTTGGCTACAGGAAACGGAAGGTTTTCCTGAACTGAAAGAAGTGTCTCAACTCAGAAGCCACCTTTAAAAATACTTTTCCGGTATCAAGTCCCAGTAATGTTGATTGTTTGTCTTATATTCTAGCTGTCCCTATTTATTTATTTTTGCACATCTGTGCCTCTTTTCTGCCCACGCCTTGTTTAAATGTTGTTAGGTTATCAACTCCCAACAAGTCACAGGTCCCGTCTGCAATATACATTTAAAGCATGCTAAGAGACCCCTCCTCCCTTCACGAAGCTGCAGTTTCGAAAGTTGGTTTAATGATCGAGACGACCTTCACAGGGTGTCTAAAAGTAAACTTTCTAAGTGGCGTAATGGTCTAATCTTGTTTCTAGTACACGGATATGTAATGAGTGCGCATGAGCACAAAAGCACCATGCAGGGTGCAGTAGATGCCATTTCACATAAAGGAACGCATAACTGGCCTTCCAGAACTCTCTATCAGGCCCTCAGGCCTCTTCCCAAGCCACACTCCTCACAACCCTTGTTCTGTGCCCTCCTCTCGTGATTTTACCTGGCCAGAACATTTCCTTGAATCGTGAGAATACCTCTTGCATACCTTGACGGAGGATGGAGAGTGGTACATGCCTGGGCAGGCCCACTTTTGCCACTCTCACCGCTGATATGTGGCCCCTGGAAGGTTACCCATGAGGGGAAGTGGCCCTCAGGCTGGAAAAGTTTCACCGCCCCTGTTTTATATGCTGACATAATGTATTGCGTTTTCAAAATATCAGTTTCCTGTAAGCCGCCTTGTAAAGATTTGTATCCTGGACGAGGAGATATAAATAACTGAAATGAATAAATGAATAAACTTCCCAAATATACATAACAGATTTTCTTCCATACAGAAACACCAGTTTTTGTTATTCTCACTCAAAAGCAGGAGGGGAAGCAAAGACGCTGAGCCAAAAGACCCGCAGCATTGCAATATGTAGCATTTGCAATTCATCTTCAAGAATAGTGTCAATATTGATGGAGTTTTATATAGATTCCAACAAGGAACAGTAGGCTAGCGCAGGCAGATATTTACTTTTGGGAATTCCCTTTTGGGCTTCTTTTTTTTGTTAAAAATCTTGCTTTATGCACACAGTACCACAAATCCCTAGAAATGTACCATGCTATTATTGCCAGCTGAGTTCTTCCAAGCAAAGATGACATCAGCCATCTGTCACGTTATACTAATCCTGGGGAGGAGAGCCAACTGTAGAGAGAATAAATACCTTTTTATATCTATTAGCCAAATATTTACATTAAAAATGAAATGATTAAAATCTCACCAGACAAGCTGATGATTCCCTCTCAGTAAGCTATACAACCAGAGTGTGTTTGTAAATGTAGTTTTAATCGCTTTAAACAGACTAAACTGCAAGCATATATTAAAATGGATGTCCCTCTTGATATTTTTCAAACAACAAAAATACTTTCCATTAGGAATCTAGAAAATTCAGATTTAATGTAAACACATAGTTTTTGTTATTCTCACAAGTTTGCCAGCGTAGGCTTTTTTTTTGGGGGGGGGGGAGGCAATTGGGACTAGATGTTTAGAAAACAAGAATGTTTATGGGGGGGTCCTGTGCATTCAATTTGGAACCATTCTCCATAATGATGAGGTCTAGAAACTTGTGTTTTTAAAATGAAAGAAAAACCATATGTCATTCTCTTTGAGGGCAGAGGAACACCATTTTGGCACTTGCTGATTGGAACTGAAAAGCGATGTACACAAAGAGGTAAGTTCAATAAATTATTCTTTATTAATATGTCAGGTTCATCACTGGATTGCTCTGATCTCACAACTTGCTTTTTCTCATGGCAAAGAGTACCTGTGAATTCTGAGGTACTTGCTCCTAGGGATTTTGGAGAATGTCAGTGAAAACGGAGAGGGGGACAGAAATGGCCAGTTTGCTTATTCGTCCCATGTCCTGAATGGAAACAGATCCAGTGAGTACAACTGATATTCACTGTTGTTGCTGCCTCCAGTCAGCAAACAATACATGACTGATTACATTTCCACCCCCCACCCCCTGCATATGACTTGCATTTCCTTTGCATTGAAATCAATGGGGTGGGATAACGTAGCAATAATGTAATTTACGTAATTAATTATGTAAACTATGTAAGTTGCATAATTTCATCTCAGTGGCCAGTGAGACAGATAAAGTAGTTTTGGGTAGAAGATTAATTGCAGCTGAACTATTACAGCGCTACATGGGATGAATACAAGGTGGAACAGGAAATGATTCCTTCAGACATCACTACTATGTATCATATGTATGGTGATCCCTCAAGCAGTTGCTCTTCCTTGGTATTTTCCTGATCATACTTTTCATGCCAGTCTGTGGAGTGGTCTTGCCCACATCTCCACCTTTGCCTTGCGTCTCACCATTTCCAAGAGCAGGGCTCCATGTCGCATCTTGACAGTTGACCCGGCGGCTACAGTGTTGATTGGAAGATTGAGGAAAGTTTTTGGGAAAGGGTCTTGGAGTTAGGGATAGGGGAGAAATTCACTTCACATTTAGAGGTGAACCTTCCTAATTCGCACAACCTGAAACAATAGACGAACTGAAACACACACACCCCTCGAAATTCACACACTTCTCCAAATTTTGCAATGGAATTCTCTAGCCAGGTAATGTGGGCAAAAAAATTGCATATAATGAATCACATTATTTGGGGGGAAATCACATTGCCAAAAAAAAAGTGTGTATCAGGCAAAATTGAGTACGAAAGTGTGCTGAAACAAGTCCCCTTTAAGAATGTTTACAACTTGTGGGCTTTTTAGTTTAGGGAAAAAGCAAGGAAATGAAAACATGGTTGAGAAAAAATCTGCATGCTGTGAAGAAAGTGGGACGGCACTGACCTCCATCTTAGATGACTTAAAAAGAGGCCTGAGTCAATTCACAGAGGATAAGCCTATCAATGAGGTCTAGTTATGGTGACTGTATGCTACTTTCCTGATAAAAGGCAGTGTGCCTCAGATTGACATGTTCTGTGGAGCAATGCTAGGTGAAAGCTGTCACTTTCATATGTTGCTTGATGGCTTCCAAAGGCATCTGATTGGCTACTGTAGAAACAGGATGTTGTACTGTATGAGCCTTTGGCCTCATCTATCAGGACTCTTCTTATGTCCTTATGGAATTCAACCAGTTATGCTAAACAGACTTACATGACTATAGAGGTCAAAGTGCTCTGTTGAATGACACTGATCTATCCATTAACAGCTGAATGAGCTTCAAATAAAAACCCACATTTATTAATGTGTAATACTGGTCCATCTGAGGATTGCCTCAGACTGTGCTCTTATCAGCAAAATTTATAATCTCATTACAATCAACAGTACTACAGGTACCAATAAATCATATATATATATTGTCCTGAAGTTTCAAATATTAAATCAATCTTGACCTCCAGCTACTATTTCATTTCTAGATTGTATTTGATTTCTAACTTTGCAGTCAATCTAATTTTGATGGCACAGCAGCATTGGGCTGGCAGAATAAAGTTCAGATACTCATACCTGAAACAAACTGCTGCTTGAAATGTATGAACAATAGTGAGCCAAAAGGAAAGGCATCTAGCAGATGCCATCTGTTTATAGGAACTCCTGAGAAACTCCAGGTTTGAATGAAAAAGCAACTTCAGTACAGCCAGCCTATTAGTTCAGAAAATACATGTTTTCATTGAAAGGCAATAGGAAGGCTCAGGGCAGCAAATGGTGCCTTCACACTGCACAGTGTTGAAGGGGACTTCCTCACATTTCATGTACCAATCCTTGCAAGCAAAGTGATTTGGGATCAGACATAACAATGGAAATTGAAGACGCCTGCAAAATATAGATCGTTCTTTAAAAGCCTCAGTTGAGGGGGGTGGGTAGAATTAGCTGAGAACAGTTTAGAATAAATATAGGCATATTTATAAAACAAAATCAAATTGATATGGCTCATCATAATCATGTGTCAACACAGATAAAATCACATTACCTAAGAACATGGGAACTTGAACTGATAAAAACTTAAATAACATTCCCAACATGAAGCTTAAGGCTCCAAAAGGAAGTTCCAGAACTAATTTCTAGAAGAAAATTTTGTCTGTGTGTAACAAAAATACCAGAGTTCCAGTTTATAGACTTCATATCAAGTTAGTTGCAGGTGAGCAAAAGGAACTGTGGACTGCATCCAAGCTAAGTTCATAGAACTTCATCACCATTGAAATTCATGGAATTAGGTGGTTGTAACTGGGGATTGGGGAGAAACTGGTTTGGTTCACATTTTAAAGCATACCTGCCAAATTCCTGAAATAATACTTGAACTGGAACAGACTTCTCTGGTGCAGTTCTCCAACAACAACAACAAAAAGTATACAGAAATGTGTATGTTAGCGAAAAGTGCATACAAAAATGCACATATTAAAGAAAATAATGTACAAAAATGCATTCTGATAAGGGAAAATAGCTGGTAAAATATGCATATACTAGGCAAAATTGTATCCGAACATTCAAATATTGGCAGAAATGTGCATGAAAGCACATGTGAATGTTCATGCTGACTTTTTAGTTTAGAAAATTGCAAAAGTATGCAGAAATAGGGCAAACTGATGATTGGAAAAATTAGAAACTAAGAAAAACCATAATTGAGAGATTGGTCTACCCCCTAGTCTAGATCCAGCATATGGTGGACAGGGGGAGCTGCTGTTTATACAAACCAGGTTTTAAATAAATATGCTTAGTGCTGGAAATCCATATTTATCCCATCATTAGGCCCCCACACAGAACCTACCCATAGCAAATATTGTTGGATTCCAACTCCCACTAGCCTCACCAGCATGGCTAATGGTGAGGAATGATGGGAGCGAACAACATCTGGAGGGCAATCAATTCCATATCTCTGCTTTAAATTACTAACACATTTGTGAAACCTGAATTCCATAGTCCAGGTTCAATAGAACACACCTGAGTTCTAGAGCTGTTGTTTCTTATTAATAGTAATGTAGACTGAGATTGAAACTCAGCTCAAAGCTGAGTAGGGAATCTTGTAACAGCAGGTAAACATAGTCGTAAAATGTGAGAAACGTGAAGTGATATAATTTAATTTGGGTGATAACCCAAATATCAGGAGAACTGCAGTGATGTTATTGCTTAGTCGTGTAAATAGTTTAATTAAATGAGGCAAACTTGAAGTGAGATCTACAGTGTGGTTATGAGACTAACATTGTGCCTGGAAGGTGAAACTTATCTGATCCATGCTCCCATTTGAAACAGGCATCTGTTCTCTTTGGGTGCTTCTGCAATCTTTAACAGGTTATCAGCAGAGGAACATCACTTCAGAGCTGCACAAGGCTGTTGATTATTTTTTACATTAAAAGACCATTTGAACTTTCTGCTAAGTTAATAACAGCTTGATCCGCAAAACTGCTAAATCAAAGTATCTGCATTCTGCTGGCTGGATCCCTCTGAAGTTAATAGGACATAACAGCTGGAACTTGGGATGGTGCTGTTGTGTTAGCTACAGAGGTAAAAACGGAGGTGGGAACTGCTTTAGCTAAACTGATTCCATATCTTTAGCCCCCCCAACATGGTGCCCTCTGAATGTTTTGGACTACAACTCCAGCCAGAGCCAGCCACAACATCCAGAGGGCACCAGGTTGGTGAAGATTGTATTAAGAAAATGGGGCGATGCTTTAAGAACCCCTTATTGTATTCAGGGCCGTCTTAAGCATATCCGGCGCCGTGGTGCAAAGATCCCTCCAGCGCCCCCTCCCTTCCCCAGAATTTAGAACTTGGGGCCCATCTCGTGGACCACCTCATAGCCCCAGGAGCCGCTGCCCACAGAAGACACCGCTGATGTGGTGGACGCAGCACAGCTGACCAGGCTGCTGGAACCCCATGCTCGCTTGCAAGGCTCCAGGGTGCCTCCTCCTCTTCTGCTACTTGACGACAGCCCCTTTCACTCCTGCCCAGGAGTGGAGGGGTGGCGGCTGGCACCGGTGACACGGAGGAGGCCCCTTGGGAGTCACTCCCACCACCACTGCTCCCGCCACTTCCTCAGACGATGACGACAGTGGCTGAGGGGGTTCCCGTGGCTGAGGGAGAGGAGGAGGAGGAGGCAGCCCATCCTCAGCAGCTGCTTCAGAGTCGAGGAGTGGCTCCTCGTCCGCCGCGGCCCATGCCACTGCCACAGAGCGCTTGTGGGAGCAGCACAAGCAGCAGCAGTAGCGCCAATGTGCCCGCCGCAGAGGGGGGCGGGCCGAGGAGGGTAGGAAGGAAAGATGGTTGGTGGGGCACAGCTGGCGGTGTGCAAGGAAAGGGGAGGCCGCCGGCAAACCGCGTAGCTCCCCCACTCGCTGGGGTGCCCCTGAGAGGCCAGCGCCCTGGTGCAATGAGCCACTAAGCTCTATGGGAAAGACGGCTCTGATTGTATTTTGTTAGGACAGGCTCATGCTAGATTGAGAAAGACACAGCTACTTGGATGGTTCTTAGAGCAGAGGTTACTAACCTTTCGGGACCAGTAGGCACTAGAGCTCGGCAATGCCAACTGGGCTTTACAAATTTGTGTTGCCCATGAGGAATTCAGTGCTTGTCCATTTGTTTCTTTGAAGTCCCACCTGAAAATGCAGCAGCCCCATCTAGTAAATAAGGCTGGCTTCATTCCTTAGCATGCTAACTGATCACATGTATAATCTCTCCCTTGCAAATGGTTTACTTTTATGGTTTTCATTACTATTATATCTCACCTTTCCTACAAAATTTATCAGTTGGACCCAAAAAGCCGTTTAAGTACCTTGCGGCACAACGATTATATGAACACTCAGGACTTCATGAGATGTGTTCCTCTTCCCTCCCACACCCCACATTTATTTTCAATGTGTCTGGGGGAAAAAAGATTTGAAATAATAAGAATGCTTTCTAGTAAGTGCCCCTTTCAGGTCAGCAAGTCAAAAGTACCGTGATGTTATTTGGCCCTTCCCACATACCATATCCTGCCTGTTCAAACAGGAGAACAAAAGCCAAGGTGCAGTTTGATAGAACTGAGCTAAATGCACTCTCCTAAGATGTGTGTGTGTTTGTGTGCGTATGGTATTTGGTATTAATTTGCTCTTCTGAACCAAACTCAGCTTTTGGGAAAGCCTCCACAACAAACACAAACGTGTTCTGTATAAGCTTACCCTTTACAGCCAATTTTTTCGCTGCAACCCAAATGCCAGAAGGCGCTTTCTCTCCGTGAAAGAGACTCTGGTTTAATTCTATAACATATTCCCTCTCTCACATGTCCTCCCTGCAAATGTAAACATTAGCAATCGCTATGCACTGATTTCATTTTAACCTGAACTGTATTTACTATACCTAAGGACAATTCTCATGGAGCAAAGAGCCCCAGTATTTGTATTTCAGAATAAATATTATGAATCTGTCTCTCTCAGGGGAAGAACATGTTTAGATAACCTGCCTTTCACATAGGAAAGCTGGCTGCACTTCCCAACATGGAGACAGTGCTGAGTATAAAAATCCAATGCCTCTTGGCCATAGTTAAAAGATGTCCCTATTCCTTTGCAAAGGGTAGAACGTATGGAAGCTGTAAATAAATTATGATTGCCAAAGATCAGAGGAATTTTTACACAAGACCAAAGCAACTTAAGCTTGCGCTTTGATACAAACCTGTTAATAATTCAGCACAACAGTAATCATCACATCTCTAGAATTCCTAACAATTGAATTGCCCTTTGGGGGTATTAGCAGATGATTAACAATAGCTTTAAGTTTTTACTGACGGACCTCTCTAGAGGTAACATAAGGTATAGTGTATTATTGAAGAAGGAGGTGGAACATCTATCTATGGTGAAACAGGGCCGGTAAATCTTTGGGCACAGAAGCTTGTTGCGCCGTCAGACATTATCCAATAATAAGTGCTGATGAGAAGACATGTAGAAGGAGTTGAGTTGCACTACATTATAACTCTAAATGATCAATGGGCTCTTTCGGAGCTGCCAAGCCAATATATGTTCAAATTTCAATCTAGCAGAAGCAGAAGGAAGCTTCTGTTTAGTAGTAGTGGTAGGCTTCTCTGTGTTGTCTAGAACAGGGCTGGGGAATCTATGGTCCTCCAGACATTATTGGACTCCAATTCCCATTATCCTCAGCCAGCACAACTAATGTTGATGGGAGTTGTTGTCCAACAACCCGTGGAAGGCCACAGGTTCTCCATTCTTGGTCTAGATGCACATGATATCACCACCTTGCTGAATATCATCATTCCCTCACCTGTGCTGTATGCTGAACAGAGTGGAGCTGGTAGGCTCAGGTCAAGTATCCAACTTCACAGCTTCCCTAACTAAGGAGTGGGGAGATTGCCTTCCATCACTCACTAGTTGTGATGGCATTCAGCCAGGGTGGTTTAGCCCAGGGTGAAAGGAGAGATGTTTCCCTTCTTTCTGCCTTTGCTTTCATAGGTAGGATAATTGTCTGGGAAGCCTAATGTTGTATTAACAACAGTGGGGTAAACCGCCACCATTGTGGGATGCCTGGAAGTTGAGCTAAATGGACTTCAGTCTGATCCAGATGTGTTTTTCTTCTTTTGGGGTGGCAGCTGGTAAGAAGAAGGGAAGAATCTACCCCCTTGCTTACAGTGTCAGGTTTACAGGAGTATTCACATATCACTATGTTAATGTATGCACTTTTCAGATGAGTTCACCTGGAGTGTTCTCACAATCATTAACATTGATTAGCATCACTCTACCCTGTAACCAGACTGTAGAACAACCAAAGGTGTTTAAAGTGTGTTAATAGGTAGCAAATGTGCCTGGCGAAGTCCTCCTGACTTCCTGGCACATTTGCAATACAAAGCTGCTTCTCCCATTCATTCACACAGTTTTTTGGATGTCCAGAATGATCTCGCTCTCAGAAAAAAAACTTGCTTAAATGCGAAGAAAACCACTCAGGACCCTCTCTTCCCTCTTCCTCTCCCCAACACCACCACAAAAGAAGATTACTAATAAAAGACAAAAAAGCACTTCCAGATGTGATTTGCTTTTATTTTCCAGCTGTATCAGTTAACATAATACTGCACTCCTCTTTCTAGCCATGGAAATGCATCCTAAAAAAAAGGATGCTATTCATCCTGAATGAGCTAGGTTAAAAATAAATTACGGCCAAGTATTAGAAGGCTTGTTTTATCACTTCGTTTCATACAGATCTTTAACTTTCTCGCCTATCATTCTACAGTTCAGCAAAAGAAGAATTATTTTCCCTGTCTGCTCTCAGATGCTGGAGTCTTTTATTCAATAACAGTTTGCAGAATGGTTCAGAATAGGTTAATGAAAGATCTCTAATACTCTTGCTAGACCAATCTTCTTAACAGAGAAGGGTCATAATAGTAATTACATAGGTGGTCCAGCCAGAAGGATCTTTTTATCTTAGAATTCAAGACACACTAAGTTTGACTAATCACCCACAGTGTGTTTGCAATTAAAATAGCACTATATTAACCCTGCCAATGTGAGGTATCAATATTTTATGTGTGGCTTGACAGTTCTAAGCGGAACATTTGAATGCTTGATAGAGTTCACTTTTAAAGAGAGAGTTTCTTACTCTTCCTCAGAACTGTAAACAGGAAAGATACTAAGGAGGGAACTCAAATGAGATTTTCATAAGAAATCTGATCTTCAGGATATTTTACACACTGTTGCCAAGAAAGGAGGAGAGGAAAGGAGGGGGGAGAGAGAGAGAGAGAGAGAGACTTCCTGCAAAGTCAAAATCTGGGATGTTTATAAGACACACATTTTCTTCCACTTTTGGGTCAGAGAATAAATTCCTTAACATTGCAAACTCATGCACACTCACTTGATCATAAGTCCCACTGAATCCAATGGGCCTTTCTTTTGAGTAGACATGCACAGCATCAGATCGAACACTGAAAGTCAGAATTGCAAAACTGAGTTGATTCTGAGTTACGTCATAAAGTGGGGAGGAAGGCTAGTGAAGAGACCTGGATTGGACCTGTTGCCATCACATGATGGTAGCAGAGTCAACACATGTCTGTTCCCTCCCCTCCCCTTAAATGTCCCACTGGGTCACTGCTGTAGCTTTCACCTGCCATTGGGATAGGTGCATTGGGGCACTCCTCACCTCTGGAGCTTTCCCCACCATGAGTCCCGCCCCCCTCCACTGGCAAAGAGTGGTCTCGCAGGGCAGGACTCAATGGAGGAACACCTCACTCCATCTAAACTTATTTCAATATGGTGGATCCAAAGTTTGGACTGCTGTCCCCATGGAGGTCCCATGGTGCTCTCAATCCTTCATGATCAATGGTCAGTGATGTTGGGAGATGTAGCCAATCATCTGGTGAACCATAGACTTTCCACTTATGCTTTAAAATACACTTCTTCAAAGTCCGTATTAGAACAATACCTTGATTAGGCAGCCAAAATATAATAAAATAGTATGCAAGCTTTTGAGTTTCCTCAAACTCTTCATGAGGCTAGATAGTAAACAAAGCAATCTGGTTGGGGAGGGGACAAGGCTGCTGGTGTCAATCAAGCCACCCATGTCTGCATATAGTAAGCTTTAGTCTGCAAGTCCCCCTTCTAAGAGTAGCACTGGAATAGCTGCCCTGTGAAGTATGTTGTGGCCACCTTTGTGGGAAATGCATCTGAAAGACAAAATGTTTCGAGGAGCTAGTGGTCTGACACGGAGCCCTTCCTGCCTCTGTTCCTTCCCCCTCCCTCGCTCTTGTGAAGTTTTTTGATGGTTTGAGAACAGTCTTTGATGTACTGAGAAGGTTGGGAGGAGATGAAGCCCCACATACAACTGCCTTAATCAGTTTGGGAGGATAGTGCTGGGTACCTTCTTTCATGTTGGGCATTGTTTTGAGAAAGTGAGGCATTGGGAGGGGGTGGCTAATGGATGAGCTGCACGTATCCAGTCTGGCAAGCTACATAGGTTATCTATAAAATCGGACGGTTTGGGCAGAGTTTCTTTGAAGCTCATGCATGGACTGATAGGCCTTAGGGCCGTGCAAACTGAGGCTACTGGGAGAGTTGCTTCGCCGCTTCTCGAGGGCTTCCAAATAGCAGATTGAAGTGCTTGCTTGGTATGTATACATTGTTTGCTGTTACAGAATGAAATCTTTAATCTTCTCACTCACTTGTGTATTTTGTATTGCTTCTGAATCTCATTTTAAAATAACCACCTTGCCTTTGGCCAGACAACACCATAAGGTCACCCAGTAAGTTCAGTGCTCTAGCCAGCACATGGACTAAATGGGGATTTTGTTTATTTATCAGCAGATATGTGCAATCTAAGTAAGCATGTCCTCTGGGTGGTTCACAAATTAAAAAATCATCATCAACAACAACAAAAATCCAATCAAAACTAAAAACAATAAACAGAAAGGGTAGCCTGTACACAAAGAACATCATAAATACAGCACAAGTCAATAAAAATCCAGGTCTTTCAACTAAGGCCTCTGCAGTGTGAGTTGAGCACTCTAGCTAAGTGTACTAACATAGCTCACTGGCTTTTGAATCTCCCTTTATGAAAGTGCTTTGCATCTGAAAACAATCTTCAGCTAAGCCATTGATCAGAATGTTCAAGCACCTGTTCCACATTAGTAGTCCAAAGCATCTCCATCTCCATCCGAAAGCATCCAGGGTCTCCCAGGGTGCCCAGGTTTTCGCACAAGCATATATTTTTTTCTCCATCCCCTTTAACATCAGGGAGTACTCTGTCCACGCATGTATTCTAATTGTATACATAAAACATTGTCTGACACAATGTTATCTGACAAGGTGCAATTATCTGACAACATGGCAGAACATGATTGTGGAATCTCCTTGTGCATTTCCAAGCTCCATCTGCACACCACAGCCCCTGGATCTGGGCAGGAAAGCTATATAAATATATATATAAGCTTATAATAGCTAATTTCCATTGACTAGCATCCTATGTTAGCTGTGAACTAATTCTCCAAAAGCCAATCTGTATGTAGAATACACATGTAGGATGAAGGTTTCAGGTGATCTGGAGAAACCCCAAGGTTTGGGGAGATATTTAGGGGACAGTGGGCAAAAAAAGTTGAAAAATCCAAAAGTGAGGGAATGGAATGGATAATCCTGAATGAAGGCATGGCTGATTGGTTGGAAAATTATACAGAAACATTCCACACATATATTGAAATATCAGGTGGGAGGGAGATTGCTGAGGTCTACATAAATTCTCTCTCTCCAGGCTCTCTGTCCAGTTGGTGGGGGAGTGTGTGTTCCTGGTGTTGGGAACTTAGGACAGATTACGGATTCTGCTGGCTTACCTAGCTGCCCAGCTATCTAGCTGCCCAGCAGTCTCCCTGACAGAGCTGGTTTCGGAGGCAGTATTGAGGGTTCCCAGACTGCTGGCTGCCATGACGACCATGGGAATGTCCCAACCTGTCACTGGCCCAACCAATGTGGCTGGCCCCACTTTGGACTTTGTTTTCTTAACTGGGCAGGAAGCGGGTGCTCTGAAAGTGGGGGATATTGACATCAGTCCTTTGTCATGGTCAGATCACTTCCTGTTGAGGTTTAAGCTTTCAGCACCTTTCCCCTCCCTGCAGAGGCTGGGGACCTATTAGACTGGTCTGCCCTCTGAGGCTGATGGAGCCAGTGGGCTAGACCAGGGTTAGCCAATGTAGTGCCCTCCAAGAACAGAAGCACAGCCATTGTTTGAAATTTGCATTTCTCCAAATGTTGCAGTGCAGTTATCCAGCTAAGTAAGGTGTACAAAAATGCCCATACTCGGATATAGTGTGCATATATTGGTAGAAGCAACATTCAGAAATGCATTGTATTAGGGAAAATTTTATACATTAGGAAAAATGAATGAGGGGCGTTGTAGTTCAATGACATGTGGAGGGGACTATATTGTCTACCTCTGGACTAAGATCCAAATGAAGAGGCAAAAGGTTTTGATTCTACCTTTTTTTTGCATGGCATATGAGCTGAAAACCCACCAAGGTAGGAAAGTCTGGTTTTCAGGATTCTTAAGAATACGGTTCCTGCATCAAAATATGTTTATAGGTCTAGCTTAAAGTGTAACAACTCCACAATGTCCTCAGTGCTGTGCTTGATTGCAGCTCAATAAAATAAGGATATCCTAAGATATACTGACTCTTAAAGGCATAATTGAAAAATCATGAACCCAGTCAGTGAAACTCACATTTATAGAATTTTCCATTATCTTAGGAGCTGATGTATTTTTTTAGCTAGATTTAATGGGAGAGTTCATAATTCAATTCATTTTTTAATACGTATGATGGTTTTGCTAGCTGCAAAATTTACAATCTATTTAGGGGACTCTTAACTAGTACATTCTATTCAGTCCTTCAACTGGCTTAGCAAATAGGCATTTTTTTCATGGAAAACAAATAGAGGGATTTGCCTGCCCAAGGTCTAAGAAGGTCTTTCCATCAACAAAGGTCCTGATTACCATATCCAGTACATGAAGAGACAGATTCCAAAGAGATCACAACTCAGTGTTGCCCCCAGAAAGTCCCAGGTTCAATGCCTGCCATCTCCAGTTAAAAGCATCTGGTAGCAGTTGAGAGGGGAAAAGCACCTGACTGAAAATATAGGAGGGAGAGAAATTCAGCGCAGTTCACATTTTAATTTTTGAGTTCTCTGGATTTTTTGATGCAGTTCTCCAGCCCCAAAATGTGCAAAGCAGTGCATAGATCGAGGGCAAGTGTGGTTGCGAACACACATTCTGTTCTAAAATCAATATATGATAGGTCAATGGCTCAAATGAGAACGTTACTTGAAACCGTTTTCTTAAAGAGTCAAACAATATTAAGATGATTGCCGTATTTTTCGTCCCATAGGACGCTCTGTCCCATAGGACGCACCTAGTTTTTTTGGGGGGAAATAAAGGGAAAAAATTCCCTTTATTTTCCCCCCCCCAAAGCAGGTGGGGAAACAGAACCAGGTTGAGGAACAGCCTGCTGTCCCCCGAGCTTGTGGGGCTGGCCGATGTCTGCCCCACGTGAGGGGCGCTCTGCATCAGGGCGCCCCCCCCGCGGGGTGGCAGGCTGCTATCTGCAGCGTGGGGAGCCAAGCGGGGAACTCCTGCAAGGCTCCCCACACTGCGGATGTCTGCCTGGCGCGGGGGGCGCTCTGCTTCAGGGCGCCCCTCGCGCTGGGCAGCAGGCTGCTATCCGCAGCCTAGACACCCCTGCCGGACCTCCCGCAGGGCTGCCTAGGCTGTGGATGTGTTCCTGAAGCCTGGAGAGCGAGAGGGGTCGGTGCGCACCGACCCCTCTCGCTCTCCAAGCTTCAACAAAAGCCTGCATTCGCCCCATAGGACGCACCCAGATTTCCCCTTCATTTTTGGAGGGGAAAAAGTGCATCCTATAGGGCGAAAAATACGGCAAGTTTTTGATAGAATGGCCATTTACCCAGCCCAGGGGTGGGTGGCAGTTGTGATACACTGGAGTGGCTCCTCGTTCCCCTGGGCAGTGTAGACCTCCTCCAATGTAACCAGCTGTTTGGGCATTCCCTGGCTGGCTGCTAGGGATGATGGGATAACCTACTATCCACAAATGTAAATGCCCTGTCAGGCACAAGCTAGTGGGCAGAGTCTGGGTGGAGGACTGGAGTGGAGAAGTCTTCACTTTGGTCCACCTCCTGGCCATAAAAGCCAGCTGTCAGATGAAGAGCATTTGGAGCACTTGGCTGAAGAGCAGCTGGAATCATTTGATTTATTAATTACTAATTTACATCAACAAAGGAAATTAAAATGTTAACCATTTAAAAGAAGCAAATGAGAGTGAGAACGTGTATGACTGGAGCAGGATTTCTGTTATATTTGCTAAACCTACTTGGGCTACTGAACTCTGTTCACCACTGCCAGGCAGGGAAGATTAACATGTGCAAGCCTGGAGCTAAAAAATTCAGTGTGGGGCTGTTGATGATCTGATCACACTTGAAAGTGCCTGATGAATTAGGCATCAAGATCGGCATGATGAGCAGAGCTTATTAACATCAACTCCCCGCCAACACACACACACACACACGAGATCTATGCATCCCGCAACATACACTTTGCCCAAAGGGTACAGAGGACTTCTGGGGCCCAGCCAACTTCTCTGCCAAGTTGGCTGTGCTGCAGCTGAGCTGAGATCTGTTTCCTCTGTGACCTTTTGCTGAGTGGCAAGCAGGGATTAGCACAGATGAAAAGACCTTAAGATCTCTTTCTCTCTCTCTTTTTAACATTGTGGTTTAATTTGAAGCGATATATTGCAGGAGAGCTAGAGGCATGAGGCTCCAAAAATGAGATTTAAAGGGCCACTGAACACCCCCCAGGCCTTGAGCTACACAATTCAAGAGAAGGATTGAAGCCACAGCATGTACCCAGTGTCCATACCCTAACAAGTATAGGGTTGAGTGGTCCTATGCAAAGAGATGTATCTGAGAAGCTAGCTGTGAGATTGCTTTGCTGTGCACCCATTTGTCTTCCTATAAGCAAAAAAATAAGGACGTGGGTGGTGCTGTGGGTTAAACCACAGAGCCTAGGACTTGCCGATCAGAAGGTTGGCTGTTCGAATCCCTGCGACGGGGTGAGCTCCCGTTGCTTGGTCCCTGCTCCTGCCAACCTAGCAGTTCGAAAGCACGTCAAAGTGCAAGTAGATAAATAGGTACCGCTCCGGCGGGAAGGTAAACGGCGTTTCCGTGCACTGCTCTGGTTCGCCAGAAGTGGCTTAGTCATGCTGGCCGCATGACCCGGAAGCTGTACGCTGGCTCCCTCGGCCAATAAAGCGAGATGAGCGCCGCAACCCCAGAGTCGGTCACGACTGGACCTAATGGTCAGGGGTCCCTTTACCTTTACCTTTAAGCATAAAAATGTGAAGCTGTAGCCATGCTACAGTTTGTGCTACCCCTCCCTGTGGCAATTACACCATCCGTGAGCCTGTGGCCTTTCATACTTTTTTTCTTTTTAACCCAACACCCATTGCCACACCAAAATGGATGGAAAACAATTCAGTAATTCTGTAGGAGATTGTAGTAAAAATGCAGTTCGCTCAACTTATGCAATAGCTACCAGCCCACATTGAAATATATGGTTCTGCAGTACTCTATTCTGGGGGGGGGGGGACCTTAATCAGTAAGGATACCCCTGTGGGTACACACTGAAGGAAACACATTGGCCCCATAAACTAGTGAGGTAATCAGACAGAGTTTTGACGAGTCCCACTGGATCTTAAATCATTACTGCTAAGTGTGGGGGAACTGTGGCCCTCCAGTTGTTGTTCGACTCAAACTCCCATAAGCCCCAACTAGTACGGCCAACGGCCAGGAGGATAACTGGTTGGATATTTTCTACTGGCGTGGCTGATCCAGAGGGCCGGGTTTCTCCCCCTGAGCAATTGTTTCTGGCTCCCAGTGGTCCCACTTGTTTTCATGGCAGCGGCAAAAATAAATTAAAGTAGACATCGCGCTGGGGTGGGCATATAAATTTAATCCTCACTGCTCCTCCCAACTGTCTGTTTGCATTTCTTAGTGCAGAAAGTATTGATCTAATGTGTAGAGAACTTTCCTATTCTACTTAATTCCGGAGGGTTCTGGAAGCCTCTCTGTGTGAAAAATACTTCATGGTGTTTGGGTTATTCCTTCAGAGAAGCTGAGTACAGCTGTTTTAAGCTGGTTCTGTTATCTCTTTCTGTGAAGGTCATGGTGACTACAAAAGTAAGGCCAGAAGGAGCCTGGGTTTCACTTTTTCTTTCTCTTTTTCTTCTGGTGTGGTGTTAAGATTTAGACATAATAAAAGTTATTGTAAGTTTAAGTTAAGTCTGCTGCAAATGGGATTAAGTTAAGTCTGCTGCAACAGTGCCAATCATGAATGTACTGGATCTGTGGCCATTATGCTCATTTGCCTTCAGTAGCAGTAAAGTTCTGCTGGATGAAATACAATTGTCTCTGGTCTATTTTGGGGGGAATCCTATGATGTTTTTAAGTTTTTACTCTGCTAACTCTACATTGACGTTCTACTCTGGATCAATATTGAGTAGAATTCCACTACACTAACACCCTGATGGGGGGGCAGATCAACCCTTTCCTGCTTTTAGACTGATTGTCTACTAAAGAGCAGGCAGTTACACCACCTTCCACTTATATGCAGAAATCAGTTGAGAAGTGGAAGTGGGGAGGCTCTGTGCCCTGAGAGAGGTGTGGGGTAGCCACACCCACCTGTGGGGTATAGGCCCTAAAAAGCTGGACAAGATGAATGGGGCTCCCAGGATGAATGCAGCTACCCATCCCTGGTTTAAGCATCTGCCACCCCATCCCAACTCAGGTCTTTTTCTACTGTTTAGGAATTGTTTTCCTGTTCAGCTGCAGATTGTGAAGTTTTTGTAATGTATTCATCATTTTCTGGTTTATTTTTTTAAAAATTGCTTGTAATATCTTGGGATACTTGTAAACCATTTAGCATCTTCGCCCCTACAAACGTTTAGACGTATGCAAATTATCTAAATAAATGTTGGGAGTTGGGCTCCCAACCCCATCTGAGGGGAGACAGGTCCCCTGCCTTTGCCTTTCAGGCTTTTGTGCTAATGGAAAACCCCACCATTCACTTTGATGCAAACTTAAAATGCTCATTCAGTAGATACATTCCTTTGAGTATATGTTTTTTATCACTTTGACAGAATTTACATATATCTTAGACTTCAAGTTTCCAAGAACTATGAAAAATTATTGCAAAGTATTGAGTTAATCCGTTTGGTATTATGTTCCCATCCGGATTTCATTTTATTTTTTCTATGTGAAGATTTATTCCAGTGCTGAGCCTTATATGGCCATGTATGACCGAGGTGTCGTTCCCACCCCACCCCCTGCCATTTCACAGTGGCCTGTTGTTGTGGACAGCACTAAGAGAAAGACTCCAAAATAGAGAGATCTGCATCCACTTCAACGTTGAGAAACGTGATCCCTGATTCATTTTACGGGGCAAATGAGTATAAAAGCCACTCCAAATAATGTGTTGGCTTAATTAGTTTGAAAACTGGTTCTTATAATTTCTGAAATTCATATAACAACAACAGACAGGGCCATCTACTCTGGAATCAGCTTGAACAAGCTATCAGGCAAAATTATTAACTGTTACAGACAGCATTAAAGGGAACAAGAAGGAGCTGCTACAAACTGTTGCACTGCAGAGTGCTTCCGTTCAGGATTCCACCTGCTTCATTCCATCATGGTTATTTTTCTCTTTGTGCCTCATCCAAGAGAGGTGTTGAGGGGAAAGGCAACAGGAGGATGGGCCTTTTCAGTGGTGGCTCCCTGTTTGTGGAATGCTCTCACCAGGAAAATGCACCTGGTGCCATCACTGCCATTTTTTAAAGCTCCAGACTGACATTTCTATTTACTCAGGTCTTTGTTAGTTAAGCTAGCCTTTATTTGGGTGCTCATATTTCAGTGGGGTGGGGTAGGACTTGTCCTTATTGTGTTAATGGTATGAGCATTTTAAGGATTTTGTATTGTACAGGGAATCCAGTCTTGTGGATCCGGTGCTGTTAATGGGGGGTGCCTGGAGACAGCCCTGGAAAGGCAGGTGAAGCAAATGTGTTTGGAGAGCTTGAAAGTGGGATCAGATCTCACTACACCCTGAGTTCCATTGTCAGGAACTCAGTGGGGTTAGGTTTGGAACTGGGCTCTGAAGAAATCTAGCTAATAATTTGGTTTTCTCTTCCCTATAATGGGGGGGGGGCATGAAGTGATGACTCACCCCCCTGTGGCGGCGATTCCAGGGTCCCCTCTTAAAAGAGGTTATATAATGGGTGTCACTGACCATATACTGAAAAGCTGTCAGTGAACTACCCTGAGTGCGGGGATATGGGCTGCGCTGCCTGCGTACACATACATCTCGCAGTGCACCCCCATATCCCATTTACCCTGATGAACCCCAGTTCCCTCCAGCTGGGAGGCTGGGAGGATACACACCCAAGGCCTAAGCCAAGGTCTTCCTACATTCGGAAGTTTAATAAAGTTGTGGCCTAATTTTAATTCCATAACACGTTGTCAGAGTCTTTATTCCCTCCTTATGATCCCTGGGGGCTGGGGCTGTCATGGCCTGGTCATGCAGTTTGGTTTTCTGAGCTCTGTGCTAAGCATGACCAGGGAAAATGACCCCACCACGAGTTTGAGCCCCAGTGATTACAATCAACAGAACTGCAGAAAAGAATTAAACAGATACAGTGACAAATCTTCCAACACGACGCAGCCCAAATCCAGGACACCATGTTCCAGGTCTGAACCACCATGTGTCATGTGACCCATGTGAAATTATGCCCCCCAAGTTCTTTCTTTGGGCACAGCACCCAAAAATGCAAGTTTTGGGGCGCCACACAAGATTGCTATCCCCTCAAAAGTACCATGCCTGAAAAACATGCGGCCCAAACTTGTGAAATCACGGTGACCATTTGGGCCGCTGTCATCTCGCAAGAAAAAACAGATTGTCCTGTTTTTTCGAGGGCAGTTGATGAGTATGCAGCAATTGTCCTATTGTGTACTTTCTAAATTAATTTGTTTATTGTAACAAACATTAACATGCTCCTGGGTTTTTCCCCTAAAAGAAGCTCTTACATGTTTTGCAATAGTATCTAGACTTTCCTGTGATATATATGGACACAAAACTCAATTTAATATAAACATTAGAGTTGTAATTTATGGGAAGGAAGGCTTGTTAAGTATTCTTTGACAACACAGGCAGCCTATCAGCTATGTGGTAAGACCACAGAGCTGGAAAGAAGACTCTGACTTAACACCCATATTTTATGCGATAATGCAAAATAATACCGAGATACGCTTTGCATCATGCTAAAATCTCTGTATTAAGCCCAGGCTTGCACATGAATACGTCTTGACTTTACTTTAATGAAATATGTCTCTTAGATGCAATAAAAACAACACATTTCTTCAACTTCTAATGTTATTTTACTTCTCTTTCAGATGCAAAACTTTCCCCATGCCAATATGAGTTTGCTTCCGTACACTTAACACATAAGAAAGAAGCAGAAAGTGAAATTTTCGGATAGAAACACAATATAAATTGTAGGCCCTTTCATGTGTTCCAACCTCTTATTGGAGAGAAGGAGAGGTGAACTGGGACTGTGCTGAGAGGCAATACACCATAGGAGCATAGAAAGCTGCCTGATGCTGAGGCCAATGGTCCTTCTAGCTCATTATTATCTATTACTGACTGACAGTGGCTCTCCAGGATTTCAGACAGGAGACATTCCCAGCTGTATCTGGAGGCCCTGTGGATTGAACCTGCGACCTTCTGCATACAAGGCAGACACCGACCACTGAGCACATTCATCTGGCCACATCTCTGGCATTGGTGCATTCTGTTAACATTATCAGGCCTCTAGGCAGTCAAAATCTGGGGGGGGGGGGGGAGGCCTTCACAAATTATCTCCTAATACTTCCGAATATTCTAACTAGAAGCTGGAGTTGGCGGAAACTCACACTAACTCACAGAAAGCTTCGTATCTGGAGGTTTCTCGTGTGCGCACTCTAGCGGGATAACATTGAACTAAGAAAGTTTGGTTGTAATTTTCTTTCAAGATCAATATTATTTGATCTGTTGCTGCGGGGCTCCTAAAAGGTGTGGTGGCAGGCTTCAGGGAATTGGCTGCTTCCCCTGTGGTAGTAGATAAGCAGAGGAAAGGAAAAGGAGCCTTCTTACCAGTTAGAAACTTTTGTAACCACAGCAAGAGAACGAAGAACACACCTCCTAAAACTGGCGGTGCTCCCCATTAAGGAACCCACATCCTGCCGTCCCTATTAATTTATGTTACTTCTACGTCTTGCAATCTGAGCTTGTACCCTCTGTGCTTTCTGTGCTCTCCATGACTTTGGAGAAGGGGGGTGAATGCTTTCCGGAGACTGTGAATCTGTTAACCCTCTCTCTCCTAGTGCTTCTTCTCCTAGCTGTTCCCCATCCAGTATTTCCCAGCTTCTGCCTTCTGAACTATGTCCCTCTGCAAACCACTGTTCCAAATCTATATTGCCCTCCTGCTCCTGGGAAGATTCAGGAGCAGGAGCAGGGGGAGGGGGTGGCTCCCACCATTCCCCCTCAATGCAGCCCTCCTGGTGCCTATGGGTCAGTGCCTACTCAGGCACTGTTATCAGGTACCTTTTTTGGGTGGTGCATTTTCTCTTTGCTGATGCTACCTAAGTTTGCATCCTCGTGGCACTGGAAGAGGCCATTCTCTCCTTGACAACAGTAACTATGTTGGGTGTTTTCTCACCCCAGCATGTTGGCGTGACGACTGTGCTTCCAGTCCTAAAGTCTAGGGCAAACTATAGTCTACTGGCCTCCCGGAGGATCTCCACAAGCAACGCCATGATGAATTAACCCATACAGACCCAAATGTTGGGAGATAGAGTGAGAGAGGGCGCATTAGACAAAGGCCTGGGCTCTGCACGCCCTTGCCCTGAGCCACAGTCATAGCATGAGCAGCAGAAACAGTCTTATGAATAGCATTTAACTTGAATTTGTAGCAAACTGCTGCTTTTATCATAAACAATTGCCAGATGGTATAACATTATCTTTCCTCTTCCCCCTCTCCCCACTCTTCTTTCACAAAAGCAGCATTAATTGCAGAGCAGCCCAGGGCTCCACTCTGCTCATCAGTGTGATAACACTTCATGACCCTGATTAGCCGTCAGTCTACTCAATTAAAAAGATCATTTAGACATTCACCCAATCATTTGCCTATCGAGCCACCTGGGCCTCAACCAGGGGTTCCCCATTTTTTAACATTCTCTTGCCCTCTCACATCTCGCCTCATTTTTCTCTCTCCTCCTCCTCCTTTTTTTTTTTTAAACATATCTCCAAAAGACGTAATTGAATTAAATAAAGCGTCTCAGGGGCAGCTGCAACATCTGCTGTTTGTGGTATGTCAAGCCTTCAGCATTAAAAACAGTTACATATGCTCCAAATTAGCAGGTCGCAGAGATGAAACAGTCGATGATAGTGTTTTTGTGCCAGCATGAGAAGCAGCTCACAGCTGTGTGCAATTTACAATTAAAGGCTTTATCAGAGCTCAATTGTACTAGTGAATCAAGTGGTGAGAGGTCAGTTAGTGAATTAGACCAATTAGAGCTTGTACAGTTAAATTATCTGTCTTATTACCTACTGATAAAGAACCATGTCAGAGGATGAGGCTGGATGTACTTTACTAAGTGATCCTAGAAATTCCCCCGCCCCATATTCCCCTCTCCGCCACCTTCCTGATGTAATGGAACTCTATAGGTCTGCAACATCAAAGTTCTGATGACACAAAGAAATTACAGGTGACTTTTTCTTTCTTTTCTCCAAATTCGCAAACGCATGAATGCGCAGGCAAGTTTAAAGCAGCTCAAGTAAAGTCAGCTGGCTGGTGATGATGGCACAAGATTGTAAACGTTGGCAGAGCTCCAGGGGGTATTTATCTGCACTTAGGAAGTACAAACTCGGAAAGTTAACTGTGGGAAAATGTTATGCTTCTAAAGACATTTTTAATTACTAGGAATTGCCCGTCGCATGTCTCTTTCTCTGTGTGGAGAATCGAAGGGAAGAAGTGGGGATGGAAGGAGGGAGAAGAGAAATAAGGCGGAGGGGGACGAAAACTCAGCACAGACATTGCCGGGTCTTCTGTTCCCAGACCAGACAATAGCAGAATGAAATCAACATGCTTCTAGAACATGGGAACATTGGAAGCTGCCTTGTGCCAAGTCAGACTATTGGTCCATGTAGCTCTGTGTTGACTACTCTGACTGGCAACACCTCTCTGAGGTTTCAGGATTTACCCAGCCTTACCTATAGACACCAGGAATTGAACCTAGGGATTTCTATGTGCAAGGCAGATGGACTCCTACTTAGATGTGGTCCTTTCCCAGAGATTTCATGGAAGAGATTGGAAAGGTGAACAAATATTTAAGCCAGGAAAATATTATGTTCCATTATTAACATGATTGGGGTTTTAAGAAGTACATGAGTACTTCTACAAACTGATCAGAACAAGTAGGATCGGGCCCTTTTCAGAGAATCCTACATGCTGTTATTCCTAGTAGCTCCAGCATTGTAATATCTTTTCCCCCTCCCAATGGATTAAAGGGGTAGCTGCTGCAGAAATAGTAATGAGATTTAACCTCCCTGCAATCCCGAACCACAACCTCTGCCTAGCTCAGTATGGTCTGAATGACAGATACCCAATGTGGTACCTACCAGGCAGTGCTGGATTTACGTATAAGCTTAACAAGCTATAGCTTAGGGCCTCACTCTCTTGGGGCCCCCCAAAAAAATTAAAGGAAAAAAACCTGGATGTACATTTCCAAAATATAAGATAAAAAACAAATAAATAAAACCTACATACAGCAACAGTGTTTTGTGTTGTGTAGGCTCCTGTGATGTATTGGGGCCCCCAATCATTTTAAGTTATAGCTTAATAATTATTTCACTATTAATAGACTTCTTTTTAATTTTATTTCACTATTAATATACTTCTTAATTATATTTCAGTTCAACAATTACTTTGGTAAAATACATATTTTGTTATGTGCAAATGGCTTTAGATGCCTATTAGGTCCATAAATTATCATATAGCATATGTTCAACACAAAAAACTGTGACAATTTTTGTTGACAAAGGACAGCTGGACAGATAAAGGGCCCCATTACCTTCAGTAGCTTAGGGCCTCATCAAACCTAAATCTGGCCCTGCTACCAGGTGTTGTTCCCATCAGCCCTAGTCAGTTTAGCCAATGGTCTGGAATGATGGGACCTGCAGTCTACAACATTTTGAGGACATGGTGTTGACTACCCTGATCTACACAGATTGAAAATGGCTCTCCAAGTTTGTAGACAGATGTCTTTCCCAGCCTTTGGCAGAGATGCCAGGGATTGAAACCTGGGATCTTTTGTATTCAGAGCAAGTGCTCCACCACTGAGCTGCATATCCTCTTAAGCTGCTGGTCATGGAATTTTCTCTCACTTTGAATCAAATAAGCTGAGCACTCCAACCCAGATTGCATAACTTTGGGGTGGCCAGGAATGGAGAACAAGTCAAATAAAGCTTTCTAAAATAATGAAACTGAGTAGGGTGGGAATAGGTAACTTTGCTGTCCCCCCTTTTGTTGGCTCTGATTAACCGTTCCCAACATGTTAAGATAATTCTACACACTCTTAAATGATAAGTTACAGTCTAAAGTCCTTAGGTGAACAATCATTTTTTTAGCCTTGCCTTTGACAGAGTCCTGACAATTGATATTCACAAGTTTGCAATTATTGCCTTGCTCTGCTTCAGCACAGTTGTTTTTTGTTTTTGTTTTTTTGGCATAGCAACGCTTAATTATTTGCACAAAGCCTCCCAAACAAATGGATGACACATCAGGCTCGGTGCCACATGGCGCCATGCGCTCACTTGGTGTGGGATCTGCACCTCACTCTGCCATCCAGTCTCCAGCTAAAGTTCCAGCACTTCACAACCAAAACCTGAACATAAAGGCTAAAATAGAATGTGGGAAATGTAATCTTATCTCTGGATGCAAAGCCAGCTCCCAAATTTCAATCAGACACTCATGTCACCCAAGTACAGATTGTGGTGACATCAGAAAAATATTGGAGCGGAGTATTCAGAAGAGGGAAAGCACATTTAGTGGGGTGTATGTCTTTGTCCCACATTTTAGATTTCCGGGAAAAGAAATAACAGTGCATTTAAAATTAATACTTCAACTCTAAATAATTTTAAGCTGATATTAGCCCAATTTATTTTGATTGTGTTCACTTTTTCAAAGTGCTTAGGATTCCACCCTTATTTTAAATTTCCTGTTTGGGATTCTAATATATATATATATATATATATATATATATATATATATATATATGCAGGTTTTGGTGTCTTCGGGTGTCTTCCCGTGTAAGAGTCGGGGTGTCTGGGCGACGTTTCGACGAGGTCTCACTCGTCATCTTCAGGCTGGTGCTTTCGGCTTCTTGTTACTGGAACAGAGCAGAATCTGGTGTTTGAGTTCCTATAAATACTGTTGAGGGGTGTGGTGTATAGCCTCCAACGTTCTGGGCAGAGAGGAAGTTCCTAGATTAGTGTGCCTTTTCTTCTTTTGTTCCTTAATTACTTGAGGGATATCTTGAGTGATATCCCTCAAGTAATTAAGGAACAAAAGAAGAAAAAGCACACTAATCTAGGAACTTCCTCTCTGCCCAGAACGTTGGAGGCTATACACCACACCCCTCAACAGTATTTATAGGAACTCAAACACCAGATTCTGCTCTGTTCCAGTAACAAGAAGCCGAAAGCACCAGCCTGAAGATGACGAGTGAGACCTCGTCGAAACGTCGCCCAGACACCCCGACTCTTACACGGGAAGACACCCGAAGACACCAAAACCTGCATTCCTGTACCCGTGAAAATCTACGAAAGCATATATATATATATATATATATATAGCGTGTTCTCACTAAAAGAGAGCACGTGTTGCGGATGGGGCCGAACAAAACTCCACTTGGTTGCCAGGCAGTATTAGATTCAAGGGGCCTGGAGCAGATTGGAGGATGGTGTTACTGGGGTAAATTTGATGTTGCCAATTTAGGGGTGGGATCAGTGGTTATTTAAGCAAGGTCCACAGCTTTCTCTTTCTCTTTCGCTGTGGACATCGGATCACATGGAGCACTTGGACTGTCTGGAGGACAGTGATGCAAACTTCTCATTGTCTGGTTACATTTCTTTATTTCCCCCTTCTTTTAATCCTCTTTAGTCCCTTAAATAATTTAATTCCCCTTTTTCCTGTTCAATTTCCCACCCCACCCCTTACCCTGCCCTGTGGGAAGATTCTCCCTGTATCTGTGGCTTGCCTTTCTTTCGCAAAAAGGTTTCCCCCATTTCTCCTGTTGTAAATTGTGGGGCTAGTCAGGGCTGTTCCCAGCTTAGCTGGAATCACTTTCGTTTACAGCACCCCCGAAGGTTGGCTTTATTTGGGTGTGTGCAGCGCTGTTGGCCAAATTTTAATCTAGCCTTGGGCGGGAGCACTATTTTGAGTTCCTTTAATATTGCTATGAGACTAAGATTCTCAAGAGCAGAGGCATGGAGCCCTATTCGGCCTGGGCATAACTTCCGAGCCTAAGTCTGCTACAGGTAGCAGTTAATTGTTAAGTCTCTGACCTCTCTATAAGAATGTACCTGCTTGCAGGCTCAGTTGCTGCTAATGTATATCAGAGGGCGGCAGAGGCTCTCTGTGCCTCCAATGACTATGAGCACTCTGTATATGCTCTTGAACTATGCTGTTTCTGAACAGGTTTATTTTCTTTAAGTTTGTTTTGCCCTGATAGTGGCGACTGCCATTTTAGAGGCGAGCCATTGTGGTTTAGTGGCTAAAGTGTAGGACTAGGACCTGGGAGACAGGGTTCATATCCCCCTCTTAGCCATTGTTATAACAAAACAAAACAAACTGCTCCTTTTGGGCTATTCTGTTGCTGGGTAGTTCGGTCCATAAAAGAACTTTGGGTTTCTTGAAGGGGTGCTTCCCTCTAAAAGGGCAAGCAGGGGTACCTGGACAAGCTGTGGGCTGCTTCAACTCTGCTATTTCACTGGAAACATTTATGCCTGGCCTGGCAGGTGATCCTAGGGCTTTGCCCTAGAATTCGATGGCCTGGAACCGTTTCCGGCCTGAATAGTGTCCCCATGTGGTCCATGAAGCATTGGTTTCACCAGTTCCTTACATTGTTTAGTTTTTGCGGACTATGACTGGGCTTTTGCAAATGCCTCAAGAGCTTGCCTCTCCTGCAGGGGATGACTTGTGGACGCCCCAGGTGTCTTCTTCCAGAAGAAAGCATCTTCGAAGGCTGCAATCCAGGAGGAGGGCAAAGAGGAGCAGGGATCATGATTCAGACATCACCTTGGACCTCTACAGGGGTCAGGGTGAGGCTGTCCCGGGTCTTTAGGGATCATCCTGGATAACTCAGCTGGTCAGCGCATAGTGCCGGTAATGCCTAGGTTGCAGGATTGGTCCCTATATGGGACAGCTGCATGCTCCCCCATTGCTCTACCTGGACACTTAGGTCCAGTGTCGAGGGCCTTTTGGTGGTTCCCTCACTGCGAGGGATGTAACAGGCGCCACGTTTGCAATATGCAAGCGGGAGAAAGCACCTTTGTGTGCCCGCACTGCAGTTTGCTCTGTGCGTTACAGGGCACAGCGCTGCACGGGCTGCATTTGCATTGCATTGCGTGAGAGATTTGCATTTGCATTGCACAGAGGTTGTGCGCATTGCACAGAGGGTGTGAGTGCATTGCACAGAGGGTGTGTGTGCATTGCACAGAGTGTGTGTGCATTGCACGGAGGGTGTAGTGGCATTTGCACAGAGTGTGTGTGGTTTGGGTTTTTTTTTTTTTGCATTGCACAGAGAGTGCATTGCACGGAGTGTGTAGTTGCATTGAACAGAGGGTGTGTGCAGTGCACGGAGTGTGTAGTTGCATTGCATGGAGGGTAGTTGCATTGCACAGAGTGGGTAGTTGCATTGCATGGAGGGTAGTTGCATTGCATGGAGTGCGTTTTTGCATTGCACGGAGTGCGTTTTTGCATTGCACGGAGTGTGTAGTTGCATTGAACGGAGTGTGTAGTTGCATTGCATGAAGTGTGTAGTTGCATTGCATGGAGTGTGTAGTTGCATTGCACAGAGTGGGTAGTTGCATTGCATGGAGGGTAGTTGCATTGCATGGAGTGCGTTTTTGCATTGCACGGAGTGTTTTTTTGCACTGAGTGTGTAGTTGCATTGAACGGAGTGTGTAGCTGCATCGCACGGAGTATAGTTGCATTGCATGGATTGTGTGAGCACCGCACGGAGTGTGTTTTTGCATTGCACAGTGTGTGTCTGAAAAGGAAGCTGGCACGGCGGCAGTTTTGTCGGGATTTTTTTTAGCGGTTCTGGCCAGCGTCGGCCCTGTAAATTTACGTATTATGATGGCAGCACAAGATGCCCCCTGCCCAAGCAGGGCTGGAAGCTGGCAAGCAATACCTCAATACTTTTTGCCCATATTCCCATTTTATTTAGGGATCCAGTTGGATATCGTTGCTAAAACATACCACTTGCCTATGGAGAAGCTGTCTGCCTTGAAGGAAGTTATTTTGTAATACTTCCTCTGTAGCAAGTGATGCTTCATCAGATCCGATCTTGCTGGGTCACTTAATTAATCTTGCATGCAGAGTGGTTGCCCCAGGCCGCCCCTTCCCTTCCCACTAGGCCAGGCTGCCTGCGGCCTGAGGTCCCCTTACCTTTCTCATGCAATGGGATCTCATGCAATGGTTGCAATTCCTATATGTATGCAATAGTAGTTGGCCATGGCAGGATACTTGCACAGGGATTTTTCAGGTTCATGCTGATGCTGCTGGATCTTTGCCCTTTGGTTTTTTATTTCAGGGGCTGCTGGTGTGCAAAGCCATGGCCTCAAGCCCGGTATGGTGAGGCAATCATGTGACCTAACTTTTGAGTTTTCCCCATTGTAGTAGCAGTTCACATGTGGCCCGAGGAGTTCAGTGACCATCGGATCTGCTTTTGGTCTGATAACCAGGTAGTGGTGAGCGTCTTGGCTAAACAGTTCTCACGCTCCAGCAGAGTCTCCGCCCCTCCGCTCATGCTTTTGAGCTGCACCGCTTAAGGTTTACTATTGTGCTTTCTGCTCTCCTGATTACGGGATCCTCTAATGATGTCTCTGACACTCTATCCCATTTTCAGATGGAGCGCTTCGGATCCTGGGCTCCAGACTCAGCTATTGCCAGACTTTTCCAGACCACCTGTGGCATTTTGACAACAATTAGTAATTACAGAGAGCAGCAGCTTCCATTTCCCCTTCTGCTTTTAGCTCTTATGGGAAGGCCTGGATGGATTTCTTAGCCTTAAGCTGGCAGTCCTCGGCCATTCAGATGAACTGGCCCCCATCCTCTGAGCAGATCCTGCAGTATTTGGTCCACCTGCCGCAGATTGGGCGTCCTGTTATAACTATAAGAATTCAGTCCGCTGCAATGTCTGTTATACTGAAGCTTTATTTTTCAGAGACCCTTGCATAAAGTTTGTAATGTGCAGGGCCTTGGAAGGTTGGAATAGGCTCCAACCTCATAGGACAGTGGGCAGGAAGTCGGTCAATTTTACCTAGGCAGGATCTGCAACAAGTTAAAACTTGTCTGCTGGTAAAAGATCAAGGCGAGACTCCTTTCAGTATTCCATTGCATTTTGGGCACTGAGGGTTGGGGAAATGGTTGTTGGAGCCAGCACAGGGCTGAGAGTCTGGAGGCTTATTGCTTCAGGACTTTTCCTTATCTGCTTTGGAGCTTGTCATTAGAGTTGGGAACTCTAAAACAGACTTAGTGGGCAGGAGTGCCACAATCAGGCTTCCCATTACAGATGAGGAGGGCCCTTGCACGGTTATGGATACCAGAAAAAATTGGCTTTTCATTCCCCTGGGGGCTGGCCCACTCCTAGTGCATGAAAATGGGTTCCCGTTAGCCCGGCATCAATGTGCTTACGTCGTGCACCAGTTATTACGGCCTGCGGCTTGCTTACCGCTGAACACTCCTCATTCCTTACGATTAGGTGCTGCTGCAACGGCTGCACACTGGGTGCCTGTCTGTAGACAGGATTGTGAATACGGGTCATTGGAAGTCTGACGCTGACAAGGGTTATATCAGGAAGTGTCACAATGATGTCTGTGCTGATGCTTGTCTGTTATTTCCTTTTCTCATAGGAGCAGCTGTGCACATTTGGGCCACAGCATTGTACACTGGGCTGGCAAGCGCGCTGACAAGTCTGGACTGGGGCGCCATCTCAGTCTTCCTGCCCATGTGGACATATACTGGATGTCCAGATGGGGAATGCTTTGGGAGGAGATCCTTCCTTTGGTGTGGTCGAGTGTGACCTGTGCAGGTCCTCCCGCAGGGCTGGTGGTACAGCTGGGCGAGAATGATTTGCTGTCTTCCTCCAGCATAAGTTTGCATTCCTGCATGCAAGAGGGCTTGGATTGAGTTGATGGCAGCTTTCCCTGGACTCAAAATAATTTAAGGCATTTGGTTCAAGGTGGTCTGGAGGGGGGGTTGGAGCACCTGTCCCCTCCAATGCGCAAAGATATTCCATTAAAGGAAACCAAGGATTTGCCATGCTTTGTCAACCCCTTTCGAGGGGTAGGGCCACGCAAGAGTCCCTGGGAGCATTTGGGGTGAGCTTGAGTCTGATCCTGGTTCATTGCTCCCCCACGCTGTTTACTTGTACTGACGATATGGTGGGGCCCAGTCGTCAGTGCTGCCCTGCTGAGGTCAGGTGCAGCTAGTCGGGAACCAATGCCTAGACAAACTACCACCGAGCAGGCCAGAAAGCATGTTAATATGGCGGTGGAAAATAAAATAAATAAAGTAAATCAAATAAAATAAAATAACATATAAAATAAAATAACAAATAAAATAAAATAGGTCCTTGCTTTAGGTGGTTCTGTGATATTGCACCCTGCTATTTTCTTCAAGACTGTTCCCCTCTTTGGGGCAGATGGGGGGTGCATCTTTCCCCTATGGGGAACGACACCTGGCGGGATGCGATTGCCTTGGGATTCATTGCTCCCCCACAATGTTGCTGGTACTGATGATATGGTGGGGCCCAGTCGTCAGTGCTGCCCTGCTGAGGTCAGGTGCAGCTAGTCAGGAACCAGTGCCTAGACAAACTACCACCAAAGAGGCCGGGAAGCATGTTAATAAGGAAGTGTAAAATAAATAAAATAAAATAAAATAAAATAAAATAAAATAATAATTAAAATAATAAAGTAAAATAGGCTTTGCTTCAGGTGGTTCCATGATTTTGCACCCTGTGATTACCTTCAAGGCTGCTGCCAGCTTTAGGGTGAATATTTCCCCTATAGGGAACGACACCTGGTTGGCTATGGTTGCTTTGGGATTGAAGGAAGGGTTGCATTTGTGAGTGGTTTGGCGGTGAGCTAAGGCTCTGTGGCGGTTAGGCATTGGTTAAATTGGTTGGTGGAGGGGTATGGATTGGCTGTGCCTGCCCCTCCAATGCTGCTGCTGCTGGGAATTCCGTTAAAGGAATTCTGGGGCTTACCATCCCTTCGTCCAAACCCTTGGAGCAGGGTGCGGGCCGTGTAAGTTCCCAAGGAACAAGCAGGGAATAGCTGAGGGTCTGTGTCGCAGTCCCAGCTGTCCCTGGTCTTGTTCCTCCACACGCTGACTCACGGGAGTCAGCGCTGTCCCCAAGGCGGGGGGGGACAGATAGTCATAACCAATGCCTAAGCAACCACTCTCAATTTGTATTCAAATAAAGTTGTGGCCAAAAGTATGCCAAAAAACCTTAAACAAAAATTATGTGTGATGTGTGAGTTATTGGGGTAGGGGTTTTGGGGGACCTCAGCACGCAAAGCGTGTTCTCACTAAAAGAGAGCACGTGTTGCGGATGGGGCCGAACAAAACTCCACTTGGTTGCCAGGCAGTATTAGATTCAAGGGGCCTGGAGCAGATTGGAGGATGGTGTTACTGGGGTAAATTTGATGTTGCCAATTTAGGGGTGGGATCAGTGGTTATTTAAGCAAGGTCCACAGCTTTCTCTTTCTCTTTCGCTGTGGACATGAGTGATATTCTGAATACCACTGGGTGGGTCATTAAATGCAGCACAGCCATCTTCTCAAAAAAACTCTTCACAAGCTCAAGAGGTCAAGACACGAAAGCTTTAGCAACTAATCTACACTTAATGACCCACCCAGTGGTATTCAGAATATCACTCATGAAATCACTCAAGATATCCCTCAAGTAATTAAGGAACAAAAGAAGAAAAGGCACACTAATCTAGGAACTTCCTCTCTGCCCAGAACGTTGGAGGCTATACACCACACCCCTCAACAGTATTTATAGGAACTCAAACACCAGATTCTGCTCTGTTCCAGTAACAAGAAGCCGAAAGCACCAGCCTGAAGATGACGAGTGAGACCTCGTCGAAACGTCGCCCAGACACCCCGACTCTTACACGGGAAGACACCCGAAGACACCAAAACCTGCATATATATATATATATATATATATATATTACACACACACACACACACACCATATTTTCCCATGTATAACACGCCCCCATGTATAAGATGCCCCCTATTTTAGGGGACTCAAAATTAAGAAAATGCTCAGAGTTGTTTTTGTTTGGGGAGGGATTGATGAAAATCGCTCACCTGTATGAACATTGCAATGGCTGCTTATCATCTGTACCCTCGCCGGCAGAAGCCACCAATCACCTGCCCAATTTACGCAGAAACAGCCAATCAACAACAGCCCTTGCCGCAGCCACCGATAACATGCCCAATAGCCAATGACAATCTCAGGCTCACGGCAGCAGCCAATCACACGTCCCTCCTATGCACTATCCGTGTATAAGACAGCCTCATATTTTTTACCTTATTTTATAATTAAAAATAGCCTCGTCTTATACACAGCAAAGTACGGTATATGGGGAAAGTGCCCTTCAAGTACTAATGTAAATCCAACAATGAAGTTGTAAGGAGAATGGAGTTCCTTACTGGGGTAGTGTACTGAGCCCCTCACCCAATCAGGCATTTATGTATGCAGAGAATAAGAATCATAGCTAGAAGGGACCTTGGAGATCCCGGAACTCCATTCAGAAGACATAAAACCAGCAAGTCCTGTATTCTGTGCAAGGATGTTGGGGTGTGCAGGAACAGCTACCCGCTAACTCTCACCTGAAAGCACCATTTGTGAATATTGGCACATCTATTTATTTTTATTTTTATTTATTTATTGAATTTATATACCACCCTAGACCCTGAGGGTTGTCCACATTGCTTATTGCAATTTGCGTCTTAGTAGCAAACCAGAAAGCGGTGTGTGTGTGTGTGTGTGTGTGTGTGTGTGTGTTGACCGGGACCTTTACAGAGTTAATGTCAGTGTTTAAACATATTAAAGTGATGTTCTTGCTTCTTTGCCCCAGCTTTGCTAAGGGTGTCGTTTCTCTTTTCCTGTCTCTTTACTAATTTACATAAATGCAGTTGTTTCTTTGTGGTAGGCACATCTCCAGAGCTTCGTGTGGCTCATGAAAAATTAATCCGAGATCCATTATTATTTGTGCACTATGTTAATAATGGATTAGATGTGCAAACAGCCTGGCTGTGGATGGAATAGGTGGGCACACTTTGGCTAGACCAGTCAAAGCTGCTGCTGCTGCTGCTGAGACTACCCTTTTATAACATGTAAAGACTCTAATGCTTATTGGTTTGCTCTTTTACCGGGGGCAGAGGAAGAGGACTTGGTGCATAAAGCAGTTGCATCCAAGAGGTACCCATCAAATGTGTTAGCGAGGATATATTTTGAGTATTGATCAAAACACTCTCCCCTGGTGCATGGATGATTAATTCACTATTAACTCCTAAGCTATGACTAAACCGAAGAATACATTTTAATAAGTGGCAGTACTTCCCCTAAAGTGCAGGCTGTAATATAATGCTCAATATCAGTCAAGCTGCCTGGAGCACTGTGTATTTATGTCTTCTATATGCACGGACAGGAAGTTCGTCCTAATATTTAGGCCATTAAAAATTATTTCTTCATTTGCCACGAGTTCTTCTGCTTGGGGTGTGAGATTACTCAACGCTTCGATTGGGGTATTGTTTAGGCTCAGAATGGCCTCAGAGCCCACCATACCCTCTAATATTCACAGAAGGGGTTCTAGTGAGTCTGGACAGCTCAGTTGGCTAGAACATGGTGTTGATAACGCCAAGGTTGCAGGTTCAATCCCTGTATGGGACAACTGCATATTCCTGCTCTACGATTCTGTGATTCTTCTCATCATAGGCTATCCAGACTTAGCAGCTATTATATTTCTTTGCCCCCCTTTCCATTACAGAAGCTCTCGCAATTCTGTTCCTCTATTCACAGAGACAGTTTGGTTTGATTTTGCCCTCATCTAGGACATGTCTACTTCATAAACATGCCTAGGATTTCACTGCATACTTTTTATAACCCTTATCAGCTTTTAGATTAATTTCTAAATTTGTGTTTAGCCTCATCTTGTGCTTTTATGCTGAATTTTGCTTCTATTGTTTATTGCATTTAAAGGTGTGTTATTCCTTGCTGCACTTTGTTACAGCCCAGCCTAGAAATACTGTTACTGATTAAAATATATAAATAGAACAGCACACTATTTTTTTCCTGCTCAAAGGGCAATGAAGAAAATTTCTAAATATTAAAGAAACCTTCTTCCTGTATAGAGAACACCAGAATTCAATCCATCAAATGATCATGCTATGGCTTTAATTAAACCAACAGATTTGTCACTTGATCTCTTATTATCTTTAATTTAAAAATGCACCTCTCTTGAACTAATGAGTCATCAAGTGGTCGTAATAATTTCCCCTCTAATGCTGCTCAATGACCTCCATTTTGAAACTGAAGAGTAAATGTTATATATGTTACCCAATGGTCAGATTGATATGAGTTTTGTGATGCAATGTCACCTGGAGAGAACAATATTCTTGTTCCTAGAGTTGAAGTAGGATAACACTTGTTAACTCCCTTTCCCTAAAGTAAATGTGTTAGGTCATCCCAACCCAGGGAAGGGAACTATTATGCCTTAAATAACCTGGCTGTGCAGGCTCTGCAGAGATAAACTCTTCATCTCTCTCTTGTCATTAGTGAACAACAATTGAGGTCACAACTTTACTTGACGTGTTGGTGGGAGATCTGTGATTAGATCTCCACAGGAGCAATTCAGATCAGGACTGTGGTTGCTTGAGAAGGGGGAGTTAACTCTACACACACACACACAATTTTCTCAGTGCTGAGGTCCTGATCCGAATCTCACCACCATCTGCAATTGCAGTCTAAATAACCCACTGTGAATGAAATCATGGATCTCTTATCATCTCATCTAGTTGTATCCTGAGTTGAAAGTAAGTGAAGACAAGGAGTCAAAAAATCTCCACACATCCATACAGCAGTTACGTATACAAATGAGTCCCTTCTGTTGTACACACCTAAGCAGTGGGTAGAGTTAAGTGGTGTCTGGTGACCTGGCAGAGAGCCTCCTCAGTTGGGGTGCCCACCCTGTGGAACACCCTCCCATCAGATGTTAAGGAGATAAATAAATATACAACTTTTAGAAGACATCTGAAGGAAGCACTATGTAGCATTTTTTTTTCATGTTTGATGTTTTATATTGTGTTCTTATATCTGCTGGAAGTTTCCCAGAGTGGCTGAGGCAATCCAGTCAGATGGGTGGGGTACTACTACAACTTATTATTATTATTCACAGGGCAGTAGGCAGTGAAGCCAACAGTAGGTGGAACCGAAGTCACCTAGGATTGCCATACATCCGGACATAGCTAGGAACTGGCCGTCCTTAACAGCTCAAAAACTGAGATTTTGCAACCCTACCAATGGCAGTCCGAGTCTGTTTTCCCTCCACCCTTCTCCCTGTTGAGTTTTACTAAGGAGTAGGGAGCTGACAGCCAGTTCCATCCCCTAAAAAAGCTGTAGCTGAGCTTGTTTAAAATAAGGACTTGGTACAAGGTAGCTTCCCATGTTTCTTAGAATGTTTCTTCCAATGTTTCTTAGAATACCTCCAAGCAAGTGAAACAATGGATCTACTGATCTCCCTTTTAGAGGGCCCTATTAATAAAAGGTTTTGGAACAATTATCCTAATAAGAGCTAGCGATGACATTATTAAGAACCAATTACCCTATCTTGTCTTTATATCTATAAATTAAAGCCTCAGCTTGCCTTTGTCTTACACTCTACCATGGCCAATTGTTTAGCAATTGACCTCTGTCTTCATCTTAACTTATTCTATGCCATGACCTTTCAAGAAGTGTGTTCTGAAGAGGATGAGTCATGGCAACATGTCTCTAATAATATGGCCGTGGGGCCAGATTTTCTAAACAGAACAGATGTAGATGCCTAAATTGTATTGTTAAGGTCCTGAGGTTTATGGCAAATCTGGACACTTTTGGTCCTTCGATGGTAAGCAGGGAGGTACATACCATGGAATCCTTGACTTTTCTGGGTAAAATAGCAAAGGGTCATCCACCTTGGAACTTTGGAGAAGTCATTAAAATCATTGCTTTGATTAACCTGGAGTGGTTCCTGAAAAGGGAAGTAAAAATGCTTAGAAGATTATTAAATCGTTGCTGTAGTGTATATCCTGATTCAGTGGCTGAAACAACTGCAAGGCACTTTCAGGATGCCTGGGGTGAAGGAATGGAAACAATGAAGTTGGTGGGGTGAGTTTCGGGGTTCTAGTGTTATGGCGTTGGCTTGGACAACAGACCAACACATTTTTGTTGATTGATTGTGTGCAGAAAAGGGAAAATATCTAGCTCATGGAAATCTCTCAATCCTTTCTTTGAGTTCCTGGCAAACAATGATCTCCCACTCTCAACAGTATCAAGACATATTTCATAGGCACATCCAGCTTTATAACATCAAGGCTTTTGACAAATTCCCCTGCAATATTCTTGTGGAGAAGCTGATAACATGTGGGCTGGATGAGGAAACTATCAGGTGGATTTGAAGCTGGTTGGCTGAACCCAAAGCCTGCTCACTTTTGTACATGAAAAAGGACACCTTGTCCTTTTCCTCAACTAGGAAAATGGCTAGGACCTCCCCTGTCCACAACATCTAAAGAGGGAGCCCAACCTGAAGACCATAGAGTCCAGACTCTAAAATTTCCTACCGGTAAATATAGCACTGAAGGGCTTGCTCTTGCACGGAAAATAAAACAAATGCCCTCATTTCTCCCACTCAATCCAGAACCCTGTGTGGTTCTGCAATGCCTGTGTCCATGGATTTCCGAATGCATTTCAGTTGGTGGTACAATGCTGGTTTACTCCTCTTTGTGAGTGCTAATCTCCCTATTCCATCAACAGTGAAATGTGCATTTTTAATCAGAAGTTAGTCCCACTGTGCTCAGTGGAGCTTGCTCCCAGCACAGTTTACATAGAATTGTTTATTTATTTTGATTACTTGCATAGCACCCTTTGCACAAGCCACAAGGTGGTTGGCAGCAAGATCAAGCAAGGTGGGCGTTTTTTAAGGCAGGACAAAAATAGACTAACACAACCCATAACATTTAAAAAAAAACAACTCAAAAAACATGATGCAGCAACCTATAACAATTTATGTGGCAAGATGGGATGTAGGCAATATAAGTATAAGAGAAAGTACTAGCATTAAGATAGAGAATAGGAGAACATAACAAATACAGTACTATGTTTCTGCCCTCAGATCTAAGCTTCTGTAGCAGATTTAACACGATGTTCCATTATGTGAAAGGCTACTTTTAAAAAAGATCTAAAAATTGTTAATTTTGACTGTCAATTACCACCAGAGCAGTTGCTGTTTGGTGAAAACCGACAAATACATTTTTTAAAATGAGAGTGTAATATTTTAAAGCTTTTTCAGGCACCTTCCCAGCCTTTGAAGACCTGGGATGAGGGATTTAGACAGAGTGCCTTTCTTCATAACCTTAAATTTTAAATAATACTATCAGGGGTTTGTTTGGTTTTGTGTGTGTGTGTGTGTGTGTGTGTGTGTGTGTGTATATATATATGCAGGTTTTGGTGTCTTCGGGTGTCTTCCCGTGTAAGAGTCGGGGTGTCTGTGCGACGTTTCGACGAGGTCTCACTCGTCATCTTCAGGCTGGTGCTTTCGGCTTCTTGTTACTGGAACAGAGTAACAAGAAGCCGAAAGCACCAGCCTGAAGATGACGAGTGAGACCTCGTCGAAACGTCGCACAGACACCCCGACTCTTACACGGGAAGACACCCGAAGACACCAAAACCTGCATTCCTGTACCCGTGAAAATCTACGAAAGCATATATATATATTTCACGGGGTTTACTCTTGAGTTGGGCTTAGGGGCCCAAATCAGCATGCATATATATATGCTTTCGTAGATTTTCACGGGTATAGGAATGCACACAGAGGCACACAGAACGCCGTCACCAATCAACCACACCAGACCCAAACCCAGACCCTCTCCACAGACATATTACAGACTCCATCCAGCAACCAAACTATAGTGGCACCTCCGGATGCTGCACCCCCCTGCAATCCCTACACAGATCTGGCTGGCACAAGGCACAAAACCATAGCTCGCCCCTATACACGAAGCCAAGCCAGAGCACAACTAAATGCAGCACAGCCATCTTCTCAGAAAAACTCTTCACAAGCTCAAGAGGTCAAGACACGAGAGCTTTAGCAACTAATCTACACTTAATGACCCACCCAGTGATATTCAGAATATCACTCATGAAATCACCCAAGATATCCCTCAAGTAATTAATGACCCACCCAGTGATATTCAGAATATCACTCATGAAATCACCCAAGATATCCCTCAAGTAATTAAGGAACAAAAGAGGAAAAGGCACACTAATCTAGGAACCTCCTCTCTACCCAGAACGTTGGAGGCTATACACCACACCCCTCAACAGTATTTATAGGAACTCAAACACCAGACTCTGCTCTGTTCCAGTAACAAGAAGCCGAAAGCACCAGCCTGAAGATGACGAGTGAGACCTCGTCGAAACGTCGCACAGACACCCCGACTCTTACACGGGAAGACACCCGAAGACACCAAAACCTGCATATATATATATATATATATATATATATATATATATATATATATGCTTTCGTAGATTTTCACGGGTACAGGAATGCAGGTTTTGGTGTCTTCGGGTGTCTTCCCGTGTAAGAGTCGGGGTGTCTGTGCGACGTTTCGACGAGGTCTCACTCGTCATCTTCAGGCTGGTGCTTTCGGCTTCTTGTTACTGGAACAGAGCAGAGTCTGGTGTTTGAGTTCCTATAAATACTGTTGAGGGGTGTGGTGTATAGCCTCCAACGTTCTGGGTAGAGAGGAAGTTCCTAGATTAGTGTGCCTTTTCTTCTTTTGTTCCTTAATTACTTGAGGGATATCTTGGGTGATTTCATGAGTGTTATTCTGAATATCACTGGGTGGGTCATTAATTACTTGAGGGATATCTTGGGTGATTTCATGAGTGATATTCTGAATATCACTGGGTGGGTCATTAAGTGTAGATTGGTTGCTAAAGCTCTCGTGTCTTGACCTCTTGAGCTTGTGAAGAGTTTTTCTGAGAAGATGGCTGTGCTGCATTTAGTTGTGCTCTGGCTTGGCTTCGTGTATAGGGGCGAGCTGTGGTTTTGTGCCTTGTGCCAGCCAGATCTGTGTAGGGATTGCAGGGGGGTGCAGCATCCGGAGGTGCCACTATAGTTTGGCTACTGGATGGAGTCTGTAATATGTCTGTGGAGAGGGTCTGGGTTTGGGTCTGGTGTGGTTGATTGGTGACGGCGTTCTGTGTGCCTCTGGTTCTGGTGTCGGTTTTTGTGGGGAGGGCTAATTTCCAGATGTCTGGCAGGCGGGACGTGTCGTCACGCTTGTTCATGTTGTGAGGGTGTTTCTCTATCTCGATGGCTTCCATGATTATTCTCTTGTGGTGATGTTCCATGTTAAAGAGCAATTTGGAATCTGCAAAATTAATTTCGTGTCCTGTTTCTTTCATGTGTTGGAAAAGAGAGGAAGTTTTTTCTTCTTTTTTGACGGCATTCTTGTGTTCTGCGATACGTGCATTTATTCGTCTGTTTGTTTGTCCAATGTACGTGGCTGGGCAGACTTTGCAGGGTATTTCATAGACCCCTTGGTTTTCCAGCTGGATTTTGTCTTTTGGGTTTCTGAGGATATTGGCTATTTTTTGGTTGGTGCAGAAGGCTGTTTTGATATTGTGTTTATGGAGGATTTTGCTGATTTTGTCTGTAGTGCCCTTGATATAAGGAAGGAGGGCCAGTGATATTCAGAATAACACTCATGAAATCACCCAAGATATCCCTCAAGTAATTAAGGAACAAAAGAAGAAAAGGCACAGATCTGGCTGGCACAAGGCACAAAACCACAGCTCGCCCCTATACACGAAGCCAAGCCAGAGCACAACTAAATGCAGCACAGCCATCTTCTCAGAAAAACTCTTCACAAGCTCAAGAGGTCAAGACACGAAAGCTTTAGCAACTAATCTACACTTAATGACCCACCCAGTGGTATTCAGAATATCACTCATGAAATCACCCAAGATATCCCTCAAGTAATTAAGGAACAAAAGAAGAAAAGGCACACTAATCTAGGAACTTCCTCTCTGCCCAGAACGTTGGAGGCTATACACCACACCCCTCAACAGTATTTATAGGAACTCAAACACCAGACTCTGCTCTGTTCCAGTAACAAGAAGCCGAAAGCACCAGCCTGAAGATGACGAGTGAGACCTCGTCGAAACGTCGCACAGACACCCCGACTCTTACACGGGAAGACACCCGAAGACACCAAAACCTGCATTCCTGTACCCGTGAAAATCTACGAAAGCAAATATATATATATATATATATATACACACAGTATATAATCTCAGTATAAATGGTGAGCATTTAAGGTCCCCAACCCTAATCTGCGGGTTTTTTATTCTGATCCTGATCTGATTTTAGGATGTATTTTAATTGATTGCCTGATTTTATGTTATTGTGTTACACATTTGATGTTAGCCGCTCTGAGCCAGGGAGGGCAGGGTATAAATAAAAATTATTATTATTATTATTATTATTATTATTATTATTATTATTATTACTACTACTACTACTACTACTACTACTACTACTACTGGAGAGTGGCAATGCAAAGTAGACTTAATTGTTTTGTTGTGTAATTTCAATTATGAATGTTTATATTTTATTGTTTTTGTAATTAGTTTGTATACTTGTAAACTGCTTAGCAGCCTATTTTGATATTAAGCAATATGTACATACATACATACATACTCAATCTGATGTAACAATTTTTTTAGGTTTCAAGATTTTCATCAACCATTCTTCCTTTCCTTTGTTCTCTCCACCTTCCATTTCTGTGCATAGAAAATCTTTGCCACTGTAGTCACATACATAAATACCATTGAGGGAAAGATTGTGGGATAAGCCACGAAGTACAAACAGTACGTGGGAATAGCTTTCATGTGAAGCAATTCAAAGCATGTTACATGTGCTGGCTGTAATGTGTAAATCAGCCTTTCGGAACGAAAGGCTACTGTTTTACCCATAACTCATTCATCCAAGTGGTAACTGGAAATGCATTAATTGAAAATGATAAATAAGTGGAAGGGCCCTTTATTCATTCAGCAATAAAACTAAAGCCATGATTTTCTTTAATCTCTTCCACTATTTATGTGAGTTTAGTAGCATGTTGAGTAGTTGGTAGGCTAACAGAGGCACATTTATCCTTTGGTATTTCAGCTGCTTGCAAGGCCAAAGTACTTCATGCCAGTATAAATGTTGTTGTTTTTTTTAAAAAAAATCATATTTCTCAACTCTTGTCTTCTATTTCCATAGTGAATTGTATTTTGGGGTGTAGGAAATAGAAGACAACAACCAACTCCCCTTTCTTGACGTCCTAATCTACAAAAAACCTGATGGCTCCCTAGGACACACTATCTACCAGAAAAAAACACACACAAACCGCTACTTACATGCACAATCACACCACCACCCTGCACATATAAACTCCGTAGCCAAGACTCTCATCTCCAGAACCAAACGCCTGGCTGACAAAGACCACTTGACAACTGAGTTACAGAATCTCTCAAATGTGTTAATCGCCAATGGATACCAGAAAAACAGGGTTACGAAGCTAATCCAAAAAGAAACACCCCCCAAAAACCAAGACACAGAAGAAAACAATGGCATGGCCCTCCTTCCTTATATCAAGGGCACTACAGACAAAATCAGCAAAATCCTCCATAAACACAATATCAAAACAGCCTTCTGCACCAACCAAAAAATAGCCAATATCCTCAGAAACCCAAAAGACAAAATCCAGCTGGAAAACCAAGGGGTCTATGAAATACCCTGCAAAGTCTGCCCAGCCACGTACATTGGACAAACAAACAGACGAATAAATGCACGTATCGCAGAACACAAGAATGCCGTCAAAAAAGAAGAAAAAACTTCCTCTCTTTTCCAACACATGAAAGAAACAGGACACGAAATTAATTTTGCAGATTCCAAATTGCTCTTTAACATGGAACATCACCACAAGAGAATAATCATGGAAGCCATCGAGATAGAGAAACACCCTCACAACATGAACAAGCGTGACGACACGTCCCGCCTGCCAGACATCTGGAAATTAGCCCTCCCCACAAAAACCGACACCAGAACCAGAGGCACACAGAACGCCGTCACCAATCAACCACACCAGACCCAAACCCAGACCCTCTCCACAGACATATTACAGACTCCATCCAGTAGCCAAACTATAGTGGCACCTCCGGATGCTGCACCCCCCTGCAATCCCTACACAGATCTGGCTGGCACAAGGCACAAAACCACAGCTCGCCCCTATACACGAAGCCAAGCCAGAGCACAACTAAATGCAGCACAGCCATCTTCTCAGAAAAACTCTTCACAAGCTCAAGAGGTCAAGACACAAAAGCTTTAGCAACTAATCTACACTTAATGACCCACCCAGTGGTATTCAGAATATCACTCATGAAATCACTCAAGATATCCCTCAAGTAATTAAAGAACAAAAGAAGAAGAGGCACACTAATCTAGGAACTTCCTCTCTGCCCAGAACGTTGGAGGCTATACACCACACCCCTCAACAGTATTTATAGGAACTCAAACACCAGATTCTGCTCTGTTCCAGTAACAAGAAGCCGAAAGCACCAGCCTGAAGATGACGAGTGAGACCTCGTCGAAACGTCGCACAGACACCCCGACTCTTACACGGGAAGACACCCGAAGACACCAAAACCTGCATTCCTGTACCCGTGAAAATCTACGAAAGCATATATATATGCATGCTGATTTGGGCCCCTAAGCCCAACTCAAGAGTAAACCCCGTGAAATTAATGAACCTAAGTTAATCATGTCCATTAACTTCAGTGGGTATATTCTGAGTCAGACTAGCATTGAACACAACCCTTTATTTGATGATGATGATGATGATGATGATCATTATTTCAGCTTGTTTTTAAACACCTGGTTTTATCAGCATTTTTATATTTTATGTAAATCAGTAAGTTTTGATGAGTATGTGGTGTATAAATTCTGTTAAATGAATTGTTGTTGTTGTTGTTGTTGTTGTTGTTGTTGTTGTTGTTGTTTTAAAGAGTTCCTATCAGTCACCTCCAGACTGTCAATATTTTGTGAGAGAGGTTCAAGCACATTCTGGAACTTTCGGCTTGTATTCGGTGACGTAATAAGGCTAAGGTTCCCTTAGTGTGAGGATTTTCCTTGCACGATAGAACCTTCTCCCCGCTCTCTCCCTCCAGCAAATATCTTCTGGGGTTTTCCCTCACTCTCTGGAATAGATTTGGGGATGGCACATTATGCACATGGAAGACGGGAAACAGTGGGAGTGATTCCCACTGTGCAATCAGGTATCCTTACACTGGGCCCCTCTAGCACAGGGCTGTACAACTTCCGAGAGACTGTGATCTACTCCCACTTTTTTTTTTTAGGGAGCCAGAGTTGTTGAGCTTTTTTCAGGGGGGGGGATTAGCTGACGATCCCAAGATCAACCAGGATCGACCACAGACATCCCGCTCTAGCACAAGACATTTGACTATGGCTCTTAGCTTGGGAAACACTTGCCTGCAAGCGCTCCAATTGGAGAACAGCCTTTACCAAAGGTGTCATGGGCTTTGAAGACACTCGAACTCAGGACACAAGGGAAAAACATGCTAAGAGGGAGGCACACTTGGCAAATCCACACCATGATCAACTCCCGCCCAGAAACCTATGTCCCCACTGTGGAAGGACTTATGGATCCAGAATTGGCCTCCACAGTCACTTATGCACTTACTTTTAAAACCGTGTTTATGAAAGACAATCTTACTCAACTACGAGTGATCACCAAAGAAAGGAAGAAAGAAAGTACTTAAAGTGGATTGCACTGCTCTGTCACCCTGTCACAACAAATCCACTCTTTTTTTTTTCTAACAAAGAAACTTTTCCGATTAGGAAAGTGATGGAAAAAATGCACTGAAAAGTGTGGGATGAATGAATGATTAACGAGTTGACATGCAACACATGCAAGCAAATCAGGAAAAAATTTCGTTTCCATTTAACATCTCTGAAAACAAATCAGAATGGACGCTCAATAAAGACTGGACATAGTCTAACCACATAAGATTCCATTGTCATCAGGAAGAGCCCATGACTAAGGCAGGATATGTGAATATGTTTGAAAAGTTATTTCTTCCTGCTTCCCCCCCCCCTCTCTCTCTCCCTAAAACACACGCTTAAGAAAAAGATTTGACATCTTGCCAACAGAGGGCAACAGTCAAGCTATGACAAACCCACATCTATCATTTTTGTGACTTCCAATGACTTAGAAGGACACATAGAAAACCCTCATCTGCTTTTATGGATATGACTGTGTAATTGCAGTGTAATTATGGCAAACAACAGCTCCAGAAAATTATATTGGAGGAAAACAGCTGGTTCTCTTTAACAAACTGAGATGAAATCTTGTCACTTAAAATAAAACAAAATTCAAAGGGGGTAAAATACTAAAATATAGATACTGGTTATAAACAGACAAAACCAACAAAAGGACTTTTTAAAAACAAAAATGAAAGGGAAGGGTAAAAAATACAGGAAACTGGGAAATACAAAGCACTAGGTTCTTATCTCACATGGTTTTATTTTGTAAGACAAACAGGTTCCTGCAATATTAACACCTGCGGCTTAAGTTTCACTTATGGGGCATCTCATTTCAAAAAGTGAAAGGTTTGACCCAACAGCCTACACAATTTATCATCCAAACCGAAGTCCCACATTCTAACTATTTACAGCAGAAGTTCTTCGTTGCAGAAATATAATGCAATTCAGATCTACGGCACCAGTCTTCACCAACCCTGTGCCCTCCAGACATTTTGGATTAAGTTTATCTGAAAAAGTAGCATACAAAGTAGCTTTCAAGGTAGTTAAAATAAACACATTAAAAAATAACTTAAATAAATGGTCTGAATGTTATAAAATGCTATAAAATGCCTTGTATGGCAGTGTACATTTTTGAACAACCGTGGCGTTTGCAGATGTTATCTTTCTTTTAATCCATTTGGGGAGTTATCCTTCTTTTAATCCAAAATTTTGAGGCAATTCAAAGTTGTCAAAAACTGCTCTGGCAGTTTAAGATGCTGGGAAATGGTTTGCTTCCATCCATTTTCTTCAGCGAAAAATCTGTTTCCCCCCCCCTCCGCTTTTCATCATGTAAGCAAGAGGCATTGTGTAGATGCAATTCTGCCTGCTCTGTGGTGATGAGAATGTCAACATCTACAGCTTGTTGTCAGTAACCTCACTTCATCTTCTCTCCCAGACTAATGTTTGGTTAAAGATTGTGCGAGAGAGTGTTGTGTTCTCCCCTCCGCCCAGCCTCCTATTTCATTCCTGCATGTCTGTAGTAACCTGTCAACTGTATAACTGTTCCCTTCATCCATCCATACTTCAAGGTCAAAAATTTTATGAGGTGTGTTGAGCAACAAGAGACATAGAAATGTGAAATGTGCAGTCCTCCCAAGTTTCAGATGCGGATAAATATTTAGCGGACCTTCATAAAAGGTCAAACTGGTGAGCTTTCAGGATAAAATTAAGCATCATGTCCATACTGCCTCTGAGGCTTATGAAAATAAATCTGCTGGTGGAAGCCTGGGGAGAGAGAGGAGAGAGAGAGCGCGCCAAGGAATGTACAATATGCAAAAATCCATATATCGTGGTAAAGTGTGCAGATAGATGCATCTGATAGTGAAAATACAGTGGTATCTCGGGTTAAGAACTTAATTCGTTCTGGAGTTCTGTTCTTAACCTGAAACTGCTCTTAACCTGAGGTATCACTTTAGCTAATGGGGCCTCCCACTGCTACCACACCGCCACCGTGTGATTTCTGTTCTCATCCTGAGGTAAAGTTCTTAACCCGAGGTACTATTTCTGGGTTAGCAGAGTCTGCAACCTGAAGCGTCTGTAACTCGAGGTACTACTGTAACATACAAAATGCATTATATTGAGGAAAATTGCTCTGCAACAATATTTATATTTTAGAGGAAATTGCATATAACATTGTGTACAGCAGGTGAAATTTGCACAAATATGCTGACAACTTTTCAAGAGGACTTTCCTTAAAAAAATGCAAACTGATGTAGAAATGTTGAGAACTGAAGTTATGATTGGAAAAATGAGAAACTGTGTGAAGCATAAATCGACATATTCACCTATCTGTAACAGGAAGCTCTCTAACAACCTGTTTGAAGACTGATAGATGCCATTCCTAAATAGATTTACTAATTTGAAGACGATCTTTAAGCATAATAATAATAATAATAATAATAATAATAATAATAATAATAAATTTTATTTATATCCCGCCCTCCCCAGCCGAAGCCGGGCTCAGGGCGGCTAACAACAATAAAACAGTACAAGAGCTCCCATTAACCACATCTTCCAAGGTGGGAAGGGTTCTCAACAAGAGAAGGATATCATGTGTAAGGATATCATGTGTGCTTAAGTTTCCTAAAAAATAAAGCAGAAAGAAAGAAAGTAACAACATTCCAGGCATTAGTTCACACACCACCACTGTTCATGGTTGGTTATCAACATAACTAGCGGAAGATATTTACCAGCAAATAGCTGTGCTTAAAATGACTGCCTTGGGCTTTAGTCTTTTCAGGAAGTCTAATGAGGACCTCAGAGGTCATGGTATGACTCATTCAGTGAAGTCATTTTTCCAATTAGTCTTCTGACAAATGCATTATGTGTAGAAGTAATTAAGGATGCATTTTAAGAACAAATGATTCCAACAGGACTCACAGATGGTGACGAAATCTGCTAACACCAATTTCATCCATTTATTTTATTTTTTAATGTACTAAAGGCATGGTGATTTAATAAAGCAAGTGGGTTTGTTTTCAGGCTAAAGCTGGTTGAGGTGTATATGTTTATACATACAATGGCTCTACATACAAAGCCTTTGGCTTTGTTGCAGCCTGACCTTCAAATTGGTCCAATCAGAGAAGTTGGATCTAAGTTTATTGTGCCTTCCTGTTTTCTGAATTTCAGGACATCCATGTGCTTCTGTGCAAGTTATTCTGGACCTGCTTATCTTCTTTTACACCACTGCACCACTGGAAACCACCCAGGGGGCTGCATGCTAAAGGTGGGTGAGGCCAAGTGAAAAAGTTGGTAGAGATGCATAACAGATACATATATAAACATATATCAGGAATGGGAGACCAGAGACCCTATAGGTGTTGTTGGACTACAACTCCCATTATCCTTGACCACTGGCAATGCTGGCTGGAGCTGATAGGAGGTGGAGTACTCCTATCAACATCTCTGGAGGGCCAAGGGGCCCAATCTGTGATATATATGGGGAGCACACATTAACTATTTTGTTGGGCTAGCCAAAGATTTTTTTCAGTCTAATCCCTGTTCAGTCTGTTAAATAGCAATGCAAGGAGAACCTTCTTGGTGGTGGTGCCCCAGTTTGTGAACTCTTTCCCATTTGTGACATGGCTGTTGCCTACTTTTCAAAGTTTTAGATGCCAGCTGAAGACATCATTAGTTGCCTGGGTTTTTAGTGGACTCTTAATACCAGCAATGATGTTTGTAGTTAGTTGGTTGTGACTTTCCTGGCTTGTTTCTAGCAAATGCATTGCGAACTTGGAACCGTTTTAGTTGTAACCTGCTCTAAAATTCCTGCCCAATAAGTAGCAGGTAAGTACTGTATTTTTTGCTCTATAAGACTCACTTTTCCCCTCCTAAGAAGTAAGGGGAAATGTGTGTGCGTCTTATGGAGTGAGTGCAGGCTGTGCAGCTATCCCAGAAGCCAGAACAACAAGAGGGATTGCTGCTTTCACTGCGCAGTGATCTCTCTTGCTGTTCTGGCTTCTGAGATTCAGAATATTATTTTCCTTGTTTTCCTCCTCCAAAAACTAGGTGCGTCTTGTGGTCTGGTGCGTCTTATAAAGCGAAAAATACGGTAATTTAAATAAGGTAAAATAAGTACACTATAATTGACAGCCACAGAATTAACACTGTGACTATAACAGAACAGCGCTTGCAAGAAAACGAACCTCCCAAACAGCTCATATGAAAAGTTGTTTGTACTGAACACATTTAATCAAGATACAAGAGTTTGCACGAAGATTTTATAAACAAAGAAAAATGAATTCGTTGGTGGGGGGATAATTTATTCACTATGAATTATTCACCCATCTCTAATTGCACGGATGCTGCATAAAATTAAGCATTATCCTGAGATACGAAGACCAGTTACAACCATGTGCAATCTACAAAGCTCTGCAAAAGCATCTTTGCACTGCAAAGCAACCTAAGTCATTCCAATAGGCAAATGGTTTTTACTCCTTCCTTGTACTATTATCAAGAGTTACTCTGGTTCATAGCTGTCAACGTTTGCCTTTTTAAAGGGAAATTCCCTTATTCCGAAAAGGATTCCTTGCAAGAAAAGGGAAAAGTTGACCGCAATGCTCTGGTTGGCTACAGGTTATTATTTGTGGAGGAGGAAATTCAGAGATTGGGAAGCAGTTCCTCATGTTGTGATTCCTACTCAGCTGCGCTATGTTTGTGAATTACCATAACCACATTGTTTGGGTCAATTGCATAAGCCAACCTTCCTTAACTAGGTGCCCTCCAGAAGTTTTGGACTACAAGTTCCATCAACCCCAGCCAGCAATGGTCAGCGATGACAAAACTTGTAGGGCACCAGATTGAGGAAAGCTGCCATATACCTTTCCCTCTCAGTCAGCACCTCCCAAGATGGGTAGTGATGGGAAAGGACCACAAGAACAGCTAGCTCTATGACTTGTGGAGCGTGATTGTGTACGATTGCAACATAGGGATGCATGCAATGGTGAATGTATGTGAAAGAGACTCTTAGAGATATTAGACTGAGAGGTGAACATGAAAAAGTGTTCACCCAAATCAAGTTGTGTTCAGCTTTCAGTGTAAATTCACTCCGAATGTATGTGTAGCAATGCTTGCTTGGTTACAGTTATGCACAAATAAGCACTCAAAATTCTTCACCCTATTTGTGGGCAGAGAAATTGGGAGGACCTCTTTTCACATCATTTCTGCTAGTAGCAGTAGCAAGAACTGTAATTGCAGCCATCATTTGGCATCTTCCAGGATGCCCTGGGTGTAGTATCCATTCTGGGGCATTGGAGAAGAAAATGACACCTGCTGCTAAAAAAAAAAACATGGTGGAGAAAATTATGCCAAGTGGCCTTGTTTTTCTAGAGATCTGAGAAAAAGAAAAGGATATTATCCGGGGGTGGGGGGAGTGTCTTCTGGAAAATATTGGCTCAGCTCTAGTTTCAATGATTTTCTTAGACTAAGGCATCCAGGAAGCTGCCTTATCCCAAGTTCATCTGGACATGGGATAGCCAAAATGGTGCCCTACCAGTGTTGTTGGACTACAGCTCTCATCATCCCCATCCATTGACCATGCTGACTGGGGCTGATGGGAGTTCTGGTCCACAGCATCTCATGGACCCCATGTTGGATATCCCAGGTCTATACCATATTTGTCCATCTATGGACGAATATAGCATTGTTTAAACTTGGCCCTTAGCAAGAGTTAAAATGCAGTGCGCCCTCTATAATATTGTTCTTTGGGACATAGCTGAACTACTTTCTACAGTTTCCACATAAAGGTCTGATGAGTACAGGAACCTGCTGGAGACACTGAGCTGTACAGAGTAATGAGTTGGAACACTGTTATAGTGGAATGTGTGTTATACGATTCCAAAAGGGAGATGATATTCGATGATCTCATCCCGAAGGTTACTAAATAAATGAGTGTAAATGGCTAGTTGGTTCTCTTTATTTCAGCATGCGGTGTAGACATTTCCTTCCTATTCCTCTGTACAAGTATATTGTATCACATTAAGCTTGACAGTAAGGATTGACTTAGAGGCTTTCAGCTCTGTGTAGTAATTCTGATCCTCCCCCCCCCCCAACACTTAAGTGATTAATTTAATATACATGCTTGCCATCATTTTACACCTGGCATTTTTATAAATGAATACTGTACCATACTGCTTTGACGAGAACAGATTGCCAGTAGTTTTAAAATATCAATTAAAATAAATACTGGTTTTGCGTCCTTTCCTTTTTGGCCCGCATTTCTGGAAATATAGCACAAAGTTGCTGAAGGCTGGATGCAGAAGTTACTGCTGTGTTCAAGAAGGTATGAGTTTTTATAAATATAAAAAATGTTTTTCACGTGGCTTAAGGCAGGGTCCCAACAATACAAGACTGGTGCAAATGCTCCCCCGTGTAAAATAAAAGTACATCAAAGGAAATGAACATGAAGTGCTGCTTCAACAGCTCACAATCAATGCTTATAAGGATGTTGAGGAGGGATAGCTTAGAATTTGTGAAGACAGCTGCGCAAAATTATTTATCGACCAGCCTGATTTATTAAATATGGCCCTCAGAAAGGCTGAGGCCTTAGTTCAGTTCTGCATATACGCTGGAATTAGTGTTATCTAGCAAGCAACTGGTTGCCACCTTTGTTGCTACTTCTAAGTGCTCTATCCATGTTAGCTTCTCATCTTTCTGCTTAGGGGTCAGAGGTGGGCTCGGTCAAGGTTGGTACTTGGGTGGGTCAAGACAGGTAAGGATTGTTGCACAAATGCTGTTATTACAAGGAGGGGAACAGGAGACCTTCGAGATCCAAACTACAAGAAAGAAGATTCCACCTAAACATTAGGAAGAACTTCCTGACAGTAAGAGCTGTTCGACAGTGGAATTTGCTGCCAAGGAGTGTGGTGGAGTCACCTTCTTTGGAGGTCTTTAAGCAGAGGCTTGACAACCATATGTCAGGAGTGCTCTGATGGTGTTTCCTGCTTGGCAGGGGGTTGGACTTGATGGCCCTTGTGGTCTATTCCAACTCTATGATTCTATGATTCTATTCTATGTTGCGGGACTATAGCTCCCACCATCCCTGTTCAGTGGCCATGCTGGCTGGGGCTGATGGGTGTTGAAGTCCAACAACATCTGGGACACTACAGGTTCTTTATCCCTGCATAATTTAAATAGATTATGAAATGTCAATACAGCTGAAGTAATGAAATGCTAGATTCTGAATGACACTGAAAGCTGGGGATTGCATATTGTTTTATTAAGTCCTTCCTAATCATTTCAATACACTTCCATCTTTTTGTTCTTTTATTACTCTGATCTTCCTCCAGTTTATTAATGATAGAACATTCACTTCTAAAAATTGGTTGACCTAAGTGAGGCTTAAATATTTCTTTAAATGTATTCCCCCCCAGCCACCCACCCACTTCCGATTTAATTAAAGGGTTGCTGCAGACTTAAGAGAAATCATTAGCTCCTGACTTTTTTTCAGCCTTCACATTTTTAATAGGAAAAGTGAATCAATTTGGGGTTTATATTAATAATATTGATTTACCTTCAGTATCCAAAAATATCAATGGGGAGAACAATGCAATGACATTGATATGTTAAAGAGATTAAATCTGTGCTGCAAAGATATTTTAATCTTATTTAGGATTGTTTAGACTAAAGGAGATTGATAATGAAGTGATACAAAATGGGGCTGAGCTATGAGGCATAGAAATGACATGCAGATTTGCTTGTGTTTAGAATAAACCCATAAGTGGGAAAATGTCTCCTTATACCAAGATGAGGAATATATTGAAATACAGAGAAATTGTTTTAGTTATAGGAAATGAATCACCGTGAGGTCGATGGAAGTAAAAAAACCCCAAAAATATAATAAAAAGAGATTCACCCCAGAAGGGTCAGCATCTCAGTAGAGAAATGACATTCTGGGATGTCTATTATAGTTACCTTGTATTATACTTATGTTCTTAATTTTTGTGTTTGCTCTGTTTTCTTTTCTTTTCTTTTGTTTTCTTTTTGTATTCAGTTGAAATGTTTGTATACTTTGTTTCATTTGTATCTGCATAATAATCCAATAAAAAATTTAAAAAGAAAAGAAATGATGTGTAGTTTCTTTCTTCAAATGATGCTAATTTGTCTACTTTTTAGTAGGGTTACATGGGCATCTCACAACTTCTCCCCAAGGGGTGGGGTGTGTCAAGGCTTTGTGTACCTTCCAAGCAAATGGACCCCTGAGTGAGTTTTGAGAAGTATCTACTACTGACAACTCCTCCCTCCTTACAAATCCTTTTTATGCTGGGACAAAACATTGACCGTGTGCTCAATCCACGCCCCAGCAAAGCATCATTTCCTGCTGGGTTCTAGGACTACAAATCCCAGAAATCCTGGCAGAATGCTAATGCTGTGCAGTGTGGTTCCCAGCACAAAGATGTGTGTTATTTGCAGTCACGGAAAGGTCCCATGTGGCTTCATTCTTGGTCACCAGTTACATACAGACAGAGCGATGCTAACTATAGAAAACTGGCATAAATTACACCAGCTCATATTACCCTTATTCCAGAATCTGTTTAGGAGAAATTTGGAGGAATTTTACTTACACTTCCTAAGTTTCACTGCATTGCCAGGTCACATGGCTGAGCTGAAAGGACTCTTGCAATAGGCACAAATATCCCCTGCTCCTATCCTGCCGCACCCCTGCAATGCGCTTTTGGGGGACTTAGGCCAGGATAAACTACACTGTCTCAAATTCTGCTGGCTGAGCCAGAAACAAGAGACTTAACACAGCTCAGTCCCAGGAAAGCCCAAGACCCACCAAATCTAAACTCTCTCTTTCTGGTGTATCCTGGGTTTGGATCGCTCTTAAAATGCCATTCCCTGCAGGGAATCATTGGGTGTGCAGTCAAACCTGATGATTCCATTGATGGAAAATATGCTAAGAGTTTCATTTTCTACCTGTGGAGCAGCTCTGTGTCCAATGAGGTGGCTTTTTTTGCAGCCAATTTCTCTTCCCCCTCATCCTCCAAAGGAAAGTGCAAAAGGTCAGCAGAGAGAGAGAGAGAGAGAGAGAGAGAGAGAGGAAAAGAGTGGGACATGAATGAATTCCAGGCTGGCATGTTTGATAGGACCTCTACCCACTTAGTATGGCCATGAGTCCTATTCTAGAGAAGACAATCCAGTGTGACAGTGTGGTGTAGTGGTTAAGAGCAGTAGACTCATAATCTGGTGAACCGCTCTCAGCTGCTGGGTGACCTTGGGCCAGTCACACTTCTCTGAAGTCTCTCAGCCCCAGTCTCCTCACAGAGTGTTTGTTGTGGGGGAGGAAGTGAAAGGAGAATGTTAGCCACTTTGAGACTCCTTCGGGTAGTGATAAAGTGGGATATCAAATCCAAACTCTTCTTCTCTCTTCTTCGTCAGAAGGGCTCTCTGGTCCAATGATAAAGATAAAGGACATTAAGACAGGACAGCAGGGGCCCAGCTGTAAGCTCCTGGACAGTAGACTGAGTCAGGCCCAACAGACACAATCATCCCCTCTACAGTGAGATATACTGTATTTCAATGTGAATTGTAGTAATTATTTCACCGATGCATATAAATTAGCATATGCAAATTTTATGCAAAACTATGTCCACTGTTTTGGTCGTGCAGGTCCTCTTGGGGGCAATATATAAATAGAAATATGTAAATGGTCACCCTTATAGATCGCTGTAATTCGAGCATATTCTAGCACCCTTCTAAATTATTACCCCATCCCTAGGCTAGAAAGCTTATGAGTCATCTGAAAGAACTTTGATTTGTAAGAGTCCTCGCACACCATTAAAAAGCGCACATGTGTTATGATGAGCCTCCTTTTCTCCCAAGAATAGAGCTATCACTGGACCCTGTTATCTCACCACCCCAAGGTACAATATGATAATGATACCACTTAACACCAGCACATACAGAGAGAAAACACTGGAGATGCTGCAAGCATCTCAACTATAAAGAAAATCAAATTAAAATATTAATTTACTGATTAATATAACATTAGGTGACCCATTTCTCCAGCTTGTTAAACAACAAAGCCTTGTGAAGCTAAATAACTGCCTCAGAGATAAGTGTTTTTAGAATTCCCATGGAGATGTTTAGCTCCTTTTTAAACATCATTAAAGATACACTGTGCATGTAACAGGCAGCTTTATTTTCTGCTGCGCTGACAAGTCCTGTTTGTGTTGTTTGTTGATACGTACTTTAAAAGGGGGTCACAGAGAGTTGCGGAGTTTTTCAATTAGAGAGTTTTGAGCAACTAGGGTGACTTTTGAAGTGCTGGTGCACGTATTAGGAGAAAGGGAGTGTGGAAAGGCAAGTTGTGTCATTGGGCACATACCATCACAACACAAGACACCCTCATGAAGGTCCTCATCCAGCACAAAGAAGTAAATGAAGGTAAGTCCCACTGAAACCAGAGCACGTAGCTTCACCACTGCCAGGGGCCACATGTCTGTGGTAGGCAGAGCCAGATGCATAAGTAAACAAAACAATGGATGTGTCTCTAGTCTTTGTCCTAGGCTGGATTCTACTAATACCGAAGCCAAAGGGTTACACAAACATGTGAACACTTTCCATTCTCCACTTTGAAGCCAAAATCCTGGGTGCCATATTCCCAGGCACCATCTTCCCATTTTTTATCGCGAGAGCATGGCGGCCATTTTGGTTGCTGTAATCCCGTGCAATTTTGTGCCACAGTTTCCTACCCCTCACACACATATAAAGCTTTTTTTTTCAGACACAGTGGCAAAAGCCACATACTTTGGGGGTGTTGTGACCCCGAAGAAAGCATTTTTTATGGTGGAGGGGGTCTCACTGCAAAATCACACAAAATCGCAGCAGCCAAAATGGCCGCTGTTCTCTCACGATAAAAAAACAAGATGACAAAGCTCTTCCAGGACACTTGTGGGGTATGTTAAGGACACATTCCAGACAGGCAGGATCACTTGATTAGGGTCTACAGTAGGGAGAGTAAGGAGTGTTGTCCTGGGGAGGTTGACTGGAAGAGAATCCCCAGAGCTGGATAGCGAGAACGAGAGGACCAAATTCAGACCCTATATCTAAGATTATCCACCCTGTTCTAAGCAGTCATGGGCAGCCTAGCTGCAATATAAATATCATCTGATTCTTGTGATGTCGTGGCACTCTGAGGCACTGGGAAAAATTTAAATGGTGGCTTGATCTATCTACCTTACGGAGCATGTAGTGCCAGGAAGAATTTTGATTCAAAAGGGAAGATCAAGGGTGAGGTGATGAGACCGTGGGTGTTGCCCAAAGATTCCAAGTGTTGACTCCTGCTCTGTTCTTATCTTCTATCATTTATGCCTGATGGGGAAAATGATGCAACTCCAAATTCACATGCTTTCTGACTGTGTCACATTTTTTACATTTAAAAAACTGAGATATTTGAAGGATGCATTTATCTGACTCTTTCAGTCTTTATAGGTAGACTCCCATATTAAGAAGAACTTGTTCGTCTATTGGATTTAGAAAGGAGAGCTAATTTCAAAAACAAAAACAAAAACCACCCAACTTCTAGTAAGTTAAAATGCAATGGGTTGGTATCCAAGGAAGAGAAAAACAAAGGCACTGCTTTCAAACCAGGATCCATCTAATCCAGCCCTCAATCCACAACTAGACGTGCCAATCTCAAAGCTGGAAGGGAGAAAATTTCTAGCAGTTAACTGCAATAACTGAAGAGTCCAGCAAACCCCAAAAGTGCTCTTTTGAAGGGATAACCAAATAAAAAAGCAGAAGCTCTAGAACAATTCAGCATGCATGATAGACTTGTTTTGAAAACAAAATAGACAGAATCATGAACAAATTTCACAGGGCTGTTTTGAGGACAAAGTGAGATATACTGCATTGAGATTCTCTAAGGGAAGACAACATAGGGCCCTCCAAAATGCTCTTTAACTCTTCCATAATCCCTCAGCATTAGTCATGCTGGCTGCAGCTGAAGGGAGCTGAAGTCCAACAACATCTGGAGGGCAGTACATTGGCTACCCCTGCCTTGGGAGAAAGAGCAGAATGAATGCATTTTCACCTTAAATATACATGCAAAACTATTTTGCTCAATGGGGCTTCAGTTCATAGAAATGTCAATAGCAATGTGTTGATATGTGCGATGCAAGGATGAATTAGGCTATTATCTCATCCATTGCTCTTTGTTTCAGTTTGGTTAGCTAACTAGAAGGACAAGACAAAGCATGTTCCTCCCTCCCCCCAATGTTATCTATTACATTATAAAACATATAAAGGTTTCTTGGAAGCACAGGCACTTGACAATTAGAAATATACACTGTATTATGAAAGTTTAGCTTTACAATGGTCCAACTCATGCTGGACTTTAAAAAGCAGCACAAAACATGAGGAAAAGGTTCCAGAATTATCATTCTCTTCTTGGCTGGCTGCTTTGTGTACTGGAAAGCATTCGACAGCACAAAATACTCATTTGGGACTAGTATTCAATTGTGCCAACAAGCCAGCAACAGCTAACAATTCAGAATCAATAGGCAGCCATGTGCTGCTGCCAAAATGGTACATTTGCCATTGGTACATTTGGCCTCAAATGACAGTGGATGCCAGATACTAAACTGCACACAGGGGGATGTACAACCCGTTGGTTAAAATCAACAATGTAAACAATAAGAGACAGTACATTAAACATGAAAGCCCTAAATATTGCATTTTCCGAACCAATTTTGGATGGATTGTTTGATAAATGATGCATTGTACAGTCACACTCAAGATCTTTGTGGCACCATCCCTCCTGAAATTACACTGGCGTTCCTGTAAAACTGCATTTCAATACCTGCATAACTACCTGGATAAACATCGTTTTGAATGGGCATCTAAAAGATGGCAGTGAATACAGCTACACTTCCCGGGTTGATTTGAAACAATCAGTTCCAACTGGAGCTGAAATGAATTTGCTCCCCAAAATTCTCAAAAATGCAGATTTTTGCTCTTTAATATTTGCCAGTCATTGAATATTTCCCAAATATTAACCCAGCATTTGATATCTTACGTAGTTGGACCTCAAAGAGCATGTTACCCTAATGCAAGAGCATCTGCCTTGATGCCCTGATGGAAGGATTGAGAACCTGTGGCCCTCCAGATGATGTTGGACTCCAAATCCCATGATTCTATGAGCTAGCATTGTCAATAGTTATAGATTATAGGAGTTGGAGTCCAATAGCATCTAGAGGGTCGCAAGTTCTCTGGCATCGTCTAGCTGCATTCCATGATATCAGGGTTGAAGGTGAATCATGACTAATCCCTGTGTGAGTAATATGTGAACAGGGCTCCTATGAGATTTGTACCAAATCATCCATTTGTTCTCCAGAATACATTACTGGGCAAGATGGGAAATTCCAGACAGGATAGCCTAAGACTAAGGACCTTTCATCCTCAAAGGATGAAACGAGAATCGCACCCAAAAGAGTGTTGATGTGGATTGGGATCTTTTGTTTCTTTCTAGCTGAGAAAGCAGGACAAGCTGCAATTCTCACTGCTGCTAACTACAGATAACCGCCTATATCCCCAAAGAAAAATGCAGCCTACCTGTGAAAGCTGTCAATCAAACCTAACAAGGAGTAGTGCATAATTTATCAATGTTAATAGCCTTTGGGGCATTTCTGAAAGAATTAATCTAAACAGTCAAACAATTTATCACATCAAACTACATAAAATGCACTTTTAATTAATAAATGGAAATTCTATTGCTTTTACAGCTGCAGGAGATCAATCCATTTTTTACCTTCAGACTATAGTTTGGGTTTCTTTAATGGCTTTTAATGGGTTCTGCTCCCTGATCTAAGCTTCAGCACTTGCTTCCTGGAAGACTTTCTGTACTTTGTGGCATAAGCTCACAGCCTCTTTGGAAAACTTTCACTGAGAGATTGCCACGCAAACAATCATTCTCTGGTTTTACTGAAAGGCATTATTCATTACTCCTGAGTTGACCTCTTTGGCCCAACTCCATAAAGTAATAATGTTACTGCCATGTAAAGAAGTTCTCATCAATAGATGATGGTAGGAGTCCCTTTAGTTAAAGCCATTCGACTGTTAAGAGTGAAGCATATACATCAGCTCTGTAGTATGATTGCCTCCTAAGTAGTACTGCCATCCATAAATTTGAAAGCATTTCACACTGTATAAAATGTTTTGATGTCTTAGACACAGTAACAATTTGTGATTAAAGTTACATTTGAGGTTAACATAATACTATAATATTATATTGGATGATATCTTATTAGTGGGCACCCTTTTTCAAAATAGTTGTTTGTGATAAATCTCTCACACAATGATCTCAAACATGGTTAAAACAATAGTCCTCAACCCACTTTTGAAGCAGTCGATTTGGTACCAGAGAAAAAAAGCCAAGTGATCTGGTAACTACTTTCAAATTATCAATAAAAGCCCCTCATCAGGCCTAGAATGTCTCAGCAGAAGGCAAAAGGTTCGATCTAGGATGACTGTAGGATGACTGCGTTGCTTAACTGCCTTTGAAATGGATAAAACTGAATGTTTAACCAGAGTGTCACCAATTTGTATTTATTTCTTATTTCAAAGTAAAAGGTCATTGGCATAAAATTAAGCTACTCACTCCAGTCCTAGATTTGGGATTGGGGGGGGGGCTGTGTACCCGATCTCTTTCCTCAGAACTCTCTAGATTTCCTTCATGTTCAGAAATCACATATACAGCTTTAGGCATCAGGCAAAAACATTCCTTTTTAACCAGGCCTTTGGTTGACATCCAACACCCTTTTAGAATGTGGCTTGGGGGGGGAGCGTTATTGGGTTATTGCTTTTGATTTTATATGTTGTGGTCTTGTTGTGAACCGCCCTGAGACCTCTGGGTATAGGGCAGTGTATAAGTTGAATAAATAATAATAATATTAATATGTTCAATTAAATGAAATATTGTATTGGCACACTCCCCCCCCCCCCAATTCTGACCATGAAAAATTAAAGTGTGGCTTAAATTTGTGACCGTACAAAAATTGGCTTTTACAATATTGCTGTAGGATTTTCTTCTACATTTGCCATTTACGGGTGTGAGTGCCTGCGTAATTTTAAGGGAACGGCTTATATTTGTGTATTGTCTTTTTTTCTTTTCCTCCCTTTAATTTTAAAGGTGCAGCTTATATTCAGGCCAATATGGCATCAGCAATTAACTTCCTGGAAGGTGGAAACCTTTGGTCTGTCATTGTGACCTCTTTGGCTTTACTTTTTATCCAACTCTCCATCCACATTCAAGCCAGCAAGTTGGTATAAAGATCAGATATTCATTGGCCCAGGACCAGCATTCGTAAAGCGAATGAAAATGTACAATAATTTAAGCACGCTCAAAATGCATCACATATGCTAACATAGTAATACTTAAAAACAGGCCTGCAAAGCCATATTCATCATTCCTGCATTGCACAAGAAGCCCTACTTAGTGAGGTCATGGCTGAGGTGAGCCTTGAACCAGCAAGTTCATGGATCAAAGTTAATTCTCTTAGCTACTATAATATATCAGCTGTCCAGAAACGCCTACTTTTTAAATTGCCAGTGTTTTTTGTGTTCTTTCTAAGAACATGCTCATATCAGTAGATGAACTATTCTCTGTAAATCATTAGTAATTAAAAATAATTGTGGCCAGGCAACCAAACAATAGACTCATAATATAAAAGCAAATGGTATGCCCTAGTGACAGGTCTCTGTAACAATCTCTTGTACCATTGGGTGATATTTACCATATGTCCCATGATTGATAGTAAGATTTAATGAGTTCTTACAAGCAATTAAATAATCAAGGGTTCCTGCTGTTATATGGCAGAGCTCGATAGAACAATGACAAATGAGAGAATATCTACAACCTAATCAAAGGGACATATTTCCTTGGGAACAAAATAATATTATCTACCAGTGCAATCAAAGGACAAAAGGACCCAGGGAGGACACAACAGAACGTGATAACTTTGGTGTTCTTTTCATTAGCTAGCTATACTGTTTCCTATTTAATGGATCCTATTAAATCGGAAAGGGAGTTAGGCAAGTTAAATTTCCCTTAAATTTTCATGACCCATTGATTTATATCCAACAGATTTTTTAGATGTAGTTTATATTATATGCCTGGTCACATTAACTCTTGTTCATTTCATAATAGTTTTACCTGCTTATTCTTTTAGTGCTCTTTTAAATATATCAGGTCAGCATTGTACAGTAGCCTGTTCAGTTTTAATTTGTCATGTAAACAGGCAACCTCAAATCTGTGACTCAGTGGCAATCTCGTTAAATCTTTTTGATTAGCTCATCAGTGGTACAATTTCCACCATGTTATTCCTCTGTCTACTGATATTAAGTGATCTGCACTTGTATATGTTTATGAGAAAAATAATAACCATCATGAAAAAAGGGGAAGCGCCAGAGATTTCACAAAAAAGTATTTCAGCAACTCTGACCTCACTTTTATTTCAGAACAACTAGAGACAAAAGTACAAAGTTTGATTATGTCTTTTTTTAAAAAATAATGTGATTTTCAAAAAGAAAGAAAAGAAAGAACAAAAAAGAAGAAAAAAGAAAAAGTTACATCAAAATGTCATACATATTCACATATCGAGATTACCGTACTCTGCATCTCCTGATTTCCCACCATCCCATCCATGGGTCCTCTTAATTCTGTTTTCATCTGCATACATCAATACTTCTCCAAATTTTTCATCTTCCTAAATTATCTGTAGTTTCTATTACATTACAAGTGTATTTAAAATCCTGCTAATGTTTTGACCTGTTTGCAATGATTTTGTATATACATTATCAACATTTCCCATTCTTTTTTCAATTTCTTGTCTTTTTGTTTCCTGAGCTTCCCAGTTAATTTTGCCATTTCGGCATAGTCCATCAACTTGATCTGCTGATTATGTCTTTTTAACAGCTCTGCTTTCAAGCAAATGCACTAAAACCCTAGCTGCCTTATACAAAAGTCAGACTATTGGCCCAGGGGTTCTCCAGGATTTTGGATTACCATCTCTCCAAACCTGCTTGGAGATGCCAGAGATTTAAACTGAGACTTTTTTTCAAGTAAAGCAGATACTCCACAAATGAGTTAAAGCCCTTCTTTCATCATGATAAAAGACAGCATATAAGTGTATTTAATAAATCATGACAACATACTTCTGCATGTATGTCCCTTACACAAATGAAAACATATTGGGCATACATGTGGTGCTTAAATAAACACACGGTGTACCAATCAGCTACCATCAGAGTGCATGAGTTCAATGGACATAAGCAGAGCTAACTCTATCTGATTAAACTTTTTAATTAGGACTTCAAGTACATTATGCAGAAAGTAATATGTGAGTTAATTGCAAAGCTGTGCTGGCAATCCTTGATATCTGAGAAAAGATACATCAAAAAGCAAAAGAAAGAAAAGAAAGAAAGTGTGTGTGTGTTTTAAAACACGCACGCACACACAATATGAATCAACAGCTGTTGACTACTCACTTAATATCAGGTTTGAAAATCCTGACAAAAATACATTAAAATGTTCAAGACTTTGCAAAAATTGTTTCGAGACAGATCTGTACCTGTCAGAAAATATAAGTGCTAGCTATAGAAGTACCACAGCTATCACACATAATGTCATAAGGTGTTAGATGGTGTGCAGAATGCAGATGAAAAGATCAGAGAAATATTGCAGAGATAATAGATCAATCAAGAACTGCAAAATCCTGTAACCATCTGCTGACAGCAGGTTCCTTCTTTGAATACTTATTTTTAAGTTTATTGTAGAAATATGCCATAACTTAGCATGGATGGGGGGGAGCAGTTTAAACTGATTTAGAAAATCTTCTTCTTAAAATGATGTAGTTATACATTAGGTATGTGCTCATATTTTTTAAAGTCTGCCTATTCAGCTATTAGTTGGAATCATTTTATGCTCTAAACTACAGCTGGCTTGCTGATATTGCCTTGTGTATCATACCTAGCAATGAAGGAGAAATTTGATTCACTTTTAAAGGCAAATCTACGCAACTCATGCTCTCTGAAACAGTAAAAGAGCTGAAATGCAACCATGCTTCAAAATCCACACTTCTCTGAATTTTGCTGTGCAGTTCTCCAGACAAGTAATGTGTACAAATATCCATGTACTGTGGTAAAGTGTGCATAAAAATGTGTACCGTATATTCGTGAAAATGACATGCATACATATATATATTTATTTATTATTTCATAGAATGTATACACTGCTTGCTTGTAAAAAATTAAATAAATGTCAAAGCTTTTTTTTTTTGAGAGCAAAAACATTGAGATGAAGAAAAACCCACAACCCCTACTTTAAAACGTACAAAAGCTAAAATACAAAAACAGATTGAAATTACCTCAGCTTTCTAAGCATCGGGGTAGGCTTATCTAAACACAAATGTTTTTAGCATGTGCTAGGGGAAATATTTTGCAAAAATGTTCGTAATAGGCAAAATCACATACAAAAAAAAATATATGTGCATATTAGGAGAAATGCTTTAAAAATAGAAAACGCAGACCGAGGTGGAAATGTGGAGAACTGAATGTTAAGACTGGAACAATGTGAAAACAAGAGAAACCAAAATGGACAAATTCACCCACTCCTACGCAAATTTGATGCTGTCAGCTTCTGTGGACTGTTCCCACTGCTCCATTTTCTAAATGACTTGGAGCCAAGTTTCCTGAAGGATCACCTCCACCTGTCCACATTTTGACCAGAGGTCCTTCTTCATGTTTCCCTGCCTGAAGGGGTAAAGCAGGTGTCAAGGCTCTGCCAAGGCTTAGGAAAGCTATTCCTCCCCCAGTTGCAGCAGAGAAAACAAGGTACAGTCATACCTTGGGCTGCGAACTCTGCGGGATGCGCATTTTCGGGTTGTGGACTGCGCCAAACCCGGAAGTACTGGAATGGGTTACTTCCAGGTTTCGCTGCATGTGCAGAAGCACAAAATGATGTCAAGAGCATGCTCAGAAGCACCGAATTGCATCATGCGCATGCATGTGCAGACACAGCTCTGCGGGTTGCGAACGTGCCTCCCGCACGGATCACGCTCGCAACCCGAGGTATGACTGTATTTTTAATGAGTTTTATTCAATCCGAATAGCGAGAGGCAAAAGAACGCAACAAGCCTCAACAATGGTGTTGCTCCAAACTGGGCTCCTCCTCCCTCCATCCTAGCAACAGCATCTTCCTTTACGGTGGCCACTTGTGGCCAAATGTCTCCGAGTCCTTTGTTCCTGTACTCTTAACAAACGTCGCATTCTGGGAGAAGGGGGATCAGAAATGCTCTCCAGTGACAACGTGTCATTTAGTTGCCCCTCTGCAGCCCCCCCTTATTCTTCCAACACTGCCCAACTTCTCTGTTTGTCTATTTCTGAGCTGTGACCTTCCTCAAACTCCTCAAAGCCCTGCTGTAATTCAGCGCTGCCTTCCCCCTCTCCTGCAGCGTCAGGAGAAGGGGGGGCGTGATCTCCACCACTCCTCCTCCTCCTCCCTCTCCCTCTCTTGAGCCCAATCCCTGACAGCAGGTAACAACTAGACCATTACAACTAGACCAGAGGTAGCTAACTCCCTATTCGGAGAACTGAACCAGCCAGAGAACATTGTTAATAGACTGCCAATATTTGTCAAAATAAATCAATAAAATCACAAGGCATCTGTCTGGAAAGGCTCCCCGGGAAAGGGAGTTTCATGACGAGGTTGCCACCACAAAAATGGTTTTATTTCTCATCTCTTTCAGCCTAATGTGACATAAATAAGAGATTTGGAGCAAGGGTCTGTTGCTCGAACAGTAGAGTGCTGTTGTTTATGTTCAGCTTTCAAACTTCCCATAGGCATCTGGTTGGCCACTGGGAGATGCTGGATTAGATAGGCCATTGGCCTGAACCAATAGACTCATCTTATGTTCTGTATGTACAGATGAGCTCATCCATTATTTTATACACTATTAAGCCAACACTTGCAATGCCACCAGGCTGTACCCCTATATTCCATTATATAGGCGGCAATCCTGTATTCCTTTTCCTAGGAGTAAGCACAATGAGACTTACTTTTTAGAAAGCATGCATAGGATCATGCTGTTAACTGGAGCACTTGAAGCAGCAGCGGAGATTTTACATACATTTCAAGCTTTTCCCTGATCTGTTGAATAAGAGCAAGACTCTATTTGAATATAACTTATCTTCCCCCCCCCGCCAACCCCCCCCATCAAAATGAATTCCATATGCGGTGGCAAAAGTCAACAGCTGATACTAAACGAGCTAATTTTTAAAGAACTAAGTGAGAAAAGTGCTACAATCTGTCAGCTTTAAATTCTTACTACTTATTCACAATCAATAAATTCACAAAAATTACACACCTCATTACGTTCCACACAGATTGCAAAGCTAGCTATAATGTAAAAACAGGCAGACAGTCTGTCTCAATATTATTACAGGAAGAGTTGGTTAAATTAATAGCTTCTCATTGATTAAAAAATCTTGCATTTTGCATGTCCTTAGGTTGGTTCCCACCATTACCTTTCAATAAGGGAAGACGTGTCTGTGGAGAAATGTGGTTGTATCGAGCTACTGAGCTGAAACACAAAGGTAGGCAAAATATGTTGTTTACATTAGCCTGCTCTGGTTTCCTGTCATAAAGTCCTGTTTACCTGAAAGGGAAGGACAGGCCCCCTCACTGTTCTGCCCCACCCCACCAAAGAAATAATCAGCTTAAAGCAGTCATTAAGCATAAATAATACAAGTCAATGCAGTCATTATTATAAGCAAGGAATCATTATGTCCAGATCAGCTTCTCTTGCATAAGGTCTCCCTGCTTTCACAAAGAGAAGCAGCAGCAGAAAAGTTTGAAAACACCCCCAGACTTAGGTTGTGTACACATTACCATTTACTCTGGCTCCAGTGTGCTCCCACAGCTGGTGTTTGAAGCTGAGTACACATGACATTAGGCACAATCCATATGTATCCTGTCGTTTCTTGAGAAATACTGCTGTCTGATAAGTTTACCCTCAAACCAGCTTCCATCTGATTTGAAAACGTAAGCTGAAGTGTGAACATTTGAGATATCCCATTACGCATGCACAGATGTCAGTGCATGCGCAGGCGACAGCATTATTATTAGTATTAATTGAATTTATACACCGCCCTATACCCAGAAGTCTCAGGGCGGTTCACATAATAAAATCTAAATATAAAACCACAAAATACATAATCAAAATAAAAACAGCAACCCAACTACCTCCACATTTTAAAAGGGCATAGGATGTAAATCGAATCAACCAAAGGCCATGGTTAAAAAGGAACGTTTTTGCCTGGCGCCTAAAGGTGTATAATGAAGGCACCAGGTGAAATTCCCTGGGGAGAGAATTCCACAGACGGGGAGCCACTGCAGAGAAGGCCCGTTCTCATGATGCCACCCTCAAGACCTCTCGAGGAAGAGGCACATGAAGAAGGGCCTCAGAAGATGATCTCAGGGTCCAGGTAGGTTCATATGGAAAGAGGCGGTCCTTGAGGTGTTGTGGTCCTGAGTCATTTAATAGGAGTCCAAGGGTTTGCAGGCATGGAAAAACAAATCACTCAATGGATGTTGAAGATGTCCTTGCCATCTCTCTCTGATGTGTACAGCAAGTGCAAATGTCGGGTCATTAAAACAAAAAGTGATGGTGAAGATCTCCAAACAGAGTGACTGGGTGGTAAAATGGCAAATGCAATTCAGTGTAAACATGTGTAAAGTGATGCAAGTAAAACATATTTTCATGGGGTCTAAACTGGCAGTGATTGACCTGGAGACTTTGAAGTCATCGTAGATAGCTCAGTGAATATGTTGACCCAATGTATTGCAGCTGTGAAAAAGGCAAATTCCATGCTATGGATCATCAGTAAAGGAATTGAAAATAAAATTGCCAGCATCATAATCTCCTTATAAAAATCTATGGTGTGACCACATTTGGAATACTGTGTAATGTTCTGGTGGCCTCACCTCAAGAAGGATATCGCTGAGTTAGAAAAGGTTCGGTAAAGGCAACCAAAATGTTTAAGAGGATGGAGCAGCTCCCTGATGAAGAAAGGCTGCAGCATTTAGGACTTTTTAGCTTAGAAAAAATGTAAGAGGCAAGATGGTGGAATTTTATAAAATTATGCATGGCATGGAGAAAGTGTATAGAGAAAGGTTTTTCTCCCTCTCTCATAAGACTACAACCCCATGAAGCTTAATGTTGGAAAATTAAGGACAGATAAAAGAAAGTACTTTTCACGAAGCACATAGTTCAGGGGTCAGCAAACTTTTTCAGCAGGGGGCTGGTCCACTGTCCCTCAGACCTTGTGGGGGGCTGGACTATATTTTGGAAAAAATATATGAATGAATTCCTATGCTCCACAAATAACCCAGAGATGCATTTTAAATAAAAGGACACATTCTACTCATGTAAAAACAAGCTGATTCCCGGACCGTCTGCGGGCCGGATTTAGAAGGCGATTGGGCCGGATCTGGCCCCTGGACTTTAGTTTGCCTACCCATGACATAGTTAGATGGCTTTAAAAGAGGACTGGACAAATTCATGGAGGAGAAATCTATAAATAGCTACTAGCCCCATGAGCTGTGCTCTGCCTCCACAGCTGAAGCCAACAGTGGTTCTGAAGGCCAGTTGCATACCTGACCACAGGAGGGGAAAGTGCTTGAGTGTTTCCCTGATGCATCTGGTTGGCCACTGGGAGAACAGGATGCTGAACTATATGGGTCATTAGCCTGAACCAGCAGGGTTCTTCTTGCGTTCTTAGAAGCCCCAGCCAACATGGTAAATGATCAGTGATGATTGGAGTTGTAGACCCAGAAACATCTAGGAGGGACACAGGTTCCCCACCCTTGATCTGAATATTAGGTCCAGCATGGAGTTGCTGTCAAAGCTTCGGTAGTCTGTCCAAGGCATTGAAGTGGTGACCTAAAGGTTTCAAGAAGTAAATCCCACTAAAGTCAATCAACAGCTTCTGCTGCTTCTCCAGCATAGCATTTCCTTGACCTAAAAGGAAAATTGAACCATCCATGGTAGTTCAATTCGATTTATTGTGTTTAACGAGCAGCCATTACACACATTACAAATAATAACAAGAATACTGCTAATAATAGTGGTTTACATTTCTACTCCCTGAGCTTTACAGGATAAATCATTTCCCATTCGCCCTTTACACGAATTTGCAAAGCCTTGGCAAAGAATTTGGATGTTCTAAAGGATATATACCTCTTCATCAGACAACAAAAAACAAGTCTTTGTAAGAGACGTCCTTCCCTTCTGCAATCTTAACAATGGGTAGATGTATCTATGGTAGTATGTGTGTAGAACATGCTTCTGTCCCTCTTATTAATGACTCACGGGTCTCTGCAGTTCACTGAAAAGCTACTGCCTGCCTCTCAGTGGTCTCTCGTTAAAGACCAAAATCAAAGAGTAGGCATCTATGCTTGCAATAATAATAGTAAATCTAACCTATTAATAGTAAGAGTTTTGGGAAGTAGTTATAATTTATCTGTCATGAGGAGCAATAGAAAACTGCAGAGGTGATAAACAGCATAACCATAGCAAGGTCCTTGGGGTGGTGAGCCTATTGCCAAGAGTTGTGTGGCTTTGGGAGAAAAATGACATATATTTTGCATGTGTATTTCTCTAGAGGGGCTGTGCCAAATAGATACATATTTCAAATGGCTAAATGAGTGTTCTGTAGCCCTATCTATGGGTGGCCTATTCTGTTGTGGTTTCTTGTACTGATAGCAACACTTCTCTTGGTAGAGCTAGCTGCATAACCTGGAGTGTGCTCAGTGGGTCGCGTGGTAGTGTGATTTCATGTGTTGTATTTTATCTTGTCAAGTCACTTTGGGACTCTTTATGGTGTAAAGCAACTGATGAATGTAAATAATCATAAATACCATAGGAAGGGCTGTAACTCAGTGTTAGAGAATCTGCTCTGCATTCAGTAGGTCCCATTTTCAAGACTGAACTGGGTGGGCCAATCACCTGACTAGGTATAAAGCACCTTTCTAATGTAAAATCAGGTTTTGCTCTGAGAGACTTTATTCCCCCCCCCCGCTGCCATCATTCTGAGATATAATCATTATACAATTTCCAGAGATTTCACTTCTGTTCCTTTCTTTTAAAAAAGGATCTTTTGAATGCAGCTGTCTTGACAAAAGATGAAGAACTGTCATATTAGTTTCATATCTGTGCTGTTTAAGGATGTGTTTGAAATTTAAGTAGTGTTTTATTTATCACTCTTAGGCACATTTGCTCTGATAAATTCAGCCTTTATACTGTGTCATATCCACTCCCGTCAAGGCTGGCTTTTCATATCTTAAACAGTCGAAGTTGCCTCATAAACAAGCCTCAGCCAGGGCACAATTCTGGAAACAGTTAAGCAGGAAAGTTTTTGCAACGCCCTCTTCATTGAGGATCAAGATGTCACATTTTCCTAGAAGAGCAGAAAAGATAACAGCACAAAGCTTGCAGAGCTAGAGGTAACTACAGAATTCCTTTGTGGCAGGGAAGAAACATAAGGCCACCAATTCATCTGGAAGAGTGAAATAATACTGGTGAGGGGAGGGCTGTGTGTGTAGAAAGAAAGACAGAGAAAAAATAGGTCCCCACCCCATCCACCGAACTTGTAACTCTATCAAAAAAAGAGATGAGATTCATCTGGTATGACTTGTTTTTGAGAAACCCATGCTGGGTCTTAGTAATCACAGCTTCCTTTCCTAACTTCTCACAGACTGACTGTTGAATGATCTGTTCCTGGTACTGATGTCAAGCTGATCGGTTGGCAGTTACCTGGATCTTCTTTCCCCTACTTTTGAAGATGGGGACAAGATTTGCTCACCTCCAGTCCTTCAGGGACCTCACCTGTTCTCCAAGAATTCTCAAAGATTATACACAGAAGCTCTGAGATTACACCTGCAAGCTCCTTCAGTAGCACCTGTTGCTCTGGTTATGGGTTTCATAGAGACATCTAGCTGGCCACTATGAGAAGCAAGAAGTTGGACTAGTAGACATTTTGCCCAATCCATCAGGATCCAAGTCAGCCAATATTGTCCTTTCCAGAAGTTCCATCACCCCTGATCATTGGTCATGTTTGCTGGGGCTGATGGGAATTGAATAACATGAAGATCAGGCTGTGGTTTAGCTTAAATAACATAAAAGCAGCACGGTCTTTTTTATTGTTCTCTGAGCCTCGTGCATGTATGAGATGTATGAGTGAGTATGTACTTGCTCTTTTTCGTTGGTTTTGTCTCCTACAAAAGGCAGTTGTTAGTGCCGTTACTTTAATGTATTTCTGGTTTGTAAGCTGCTTTGGGCATGGAAGGAAGAACATCATTTATCTGAACTCCAGCTTCTTATGCCAGCAGGACCCCTTTGAAAATTTCTTGGGCTGATGGATGGTATCTACCCTCTAAGATCTGCATCTTTGTTTCTGTCGAAGATTGATTGTTAGTAGCAGAAGCCATGTTATTATTGCCTGCAAGAGTTCGAGATCCTTTTGTCTGTCTCCCTGCCTTGCCATTCTGTTGGGTAGTTTGCATAGAGAGAGCATGAACTGCTGATTTAGGGATGGAACTGGCAATTAGTGAAGCTGGCTATAGCTTTGTTGTTGTTTTTTGACAAGGCTGAGGAGTTAAAGGATGACGGACACAGCAAAGTGGGAGGGAAGGCATCAGAATCTGCCTAAGCAGCACAGGAGCTGTTATTCAATAAATGCCCATTTTAGTCTGGGTTCTGCAGTCAAGTGTGAAGGAAGTTCATCTGTAATTAATAACCATGAAAAGAAATACATATGGGTGAACTCCAGCTCCCAGAGGAAAAGATGGAGAGTGTTCTGAAAAATCAGGATGATGACCCTTTCAGAATGTTTGGGGGCAAACTGAAGGTGCACAGCAAGGTCAGGCTGCATCAACCAGACTTTAATCAAACAGAGAAAACTGCATGCATGGTATATCTACATATCTGGGCTGCATTTGCACAGCAGTTTATTCCATTTCCCTGTCCTTTCAGCATTATATTTGAGCTGTCGCATGACGCAGGTCTTAGGTTTTATTGTTTTCGTTTTATCTTGGTTTCATTGTATGCATAATTTGTTGTTTTAAGTTGTTTTGAGTTCCATTTTGTTTTTGAAAAAATGCTGGGTAAGTTTAATCACTCTTCCAGATCAATGCCACAAAAAGGGTGTTATAAGCAGGGGAGGGTCCACTATGAAACTAATGAAGTTTAAGCTTCAGGATCCTTCTTCAATGAAGGGCCCTGGAAGCAAATTTAGTCCACATTGCTTTTTATATTTATTTTAAAAATGGGCTGAGTCGCACAAGAAGAAGAAGAGTTTGGATTTGATATCCTGCCTTTCACTCCCTTTAAGGAGTCTCAAAGCGGCTAACATTCTCCTTTCCCTTCCTCCCCCACAACAAACACTCTGTGAGGTGTGTGGGGCTGAGAGACTTCAGAGAAGTGTGACTAGCCCAAGGTCACCCAGCAGCTGCATATGGAGGAGCGGGGACGCGAACCCGGTTCCCCAGATTACGAGACTACCGCTCTTAACCACTATACCACACTGGCTCTCAAATTGGTTAATTTTTTGTTGTCTATATTTCGACAAGCCCAACGTTTGAGAGTCAATAGCACAGGTGCTGTAAAGGTTGTTGCAAACAACCTCATTGAAGAAGGTAACAGTGGCTATTCTGGTTGTGAATGGGCCCCTATATATCAAGCTTCAGGGCCCCCAAAATGTAGGCCCGCCACTGGCTGTAAGAGTGTGGCCCCACATCCAGCATCCCAGCAGACAATCAACACTGTTAACTGCCTATGACACCTGTTTGGAGTGAAAGAACCCTCTTCTCACTCAAAAGAGCACTCAGTTCTTCGCCAGTAGAAATATTTGTGGCAGTTTTGGGAAGCAATACATTAGCATGCTTGTAATATTACATCATGTCGAATGTGTGCAAAGTTCTTCGAAAATCTTAAGAAAATACACTTCAGAGTTTCCTTCATTTACCAACTCCTCTCACGCGCTGCTGAAAACTGTTTGCTAAATTCCCCAAACTACCTGTAATGAAAAATGCTATGATCTCCGCCATTATGTGCGTAGCAAATTAACAGAGTCCTGATTCTCTGATCAATTATACAACGACAATATGCTATTTTAAAGCTGGAAGCCCAGCAGGAGCTTTTATTTTTTATTAATTTAGTATAATTTTAAACATTACAAAAATAGCTCTCTTTACAGCTTCCCCGCTGAGTCCTAGATTGTTGCCACAGCATTCTGTAATACTTTATCAGCAGAATAGCATCGTTCCATAAACACTAAGCATTTGATTCAAGTAGAAGCCCAAAATAGAAAAGGGATGAATGATAAGAAACAAAAGAGAATCATAAGGGGAATGTATAGTTCTCAGAATATGTAAGGCGGTTCCCCACCACCACCACTCTGCCTAAGAAGTAGCTGTTGTCCAAAGCTAGATATTTGCAATTTGGATTCAGTAAGGATTCAAAGAACATACTTAGAGCCTGTCAGTCAAAGTAAGGGTGAAAGGTAGATCTGACTCTTAAGAATACACAATGTGGTACTGGGAGAACTAGGAACACAGAAAGCACATATCAGGATATGCCGATGATTTCATTCAAAATCACCAGGAACATGAGGGACAAGTTGGTGAGAAGTGAGTTTAGAGAGCATAGACTACAAAATATATGTTTTGAGGCACTTCACAACCTGTAACATTTGTTTGCCTATGTTTTTATGCCATTCAATACAATTGCTAAATAATCAATGTGGGGAAAACATCTATGGTTCTTTAAAAAAAATGAATAGGGGGACATCTTTGTAATATCAGATGTTCTTTATATATAAAAAATGATACACCTTTAATCAGTCACTTTGTGGAACAAGATAATCATGTAACAGGTTTAAGGTTTGAGGCATTGAAAAAGCTGTGTGCAAATGATGGTGAGTTATTGTTAAGAAACAATATGGATTGGATGTTGAGGTTAAAAACTCTGGCCCCATGTGGACTTACTGAGAAGTTCGAGTGAAAGTCTTTGATTACCTATCACATATTGACAACATTTGTGAATTCTTCTTTTAAAAATGTATAATTCTTTTAAAAATATATAATTCGTTGCCTTCAGACCATAATTTCAGTCATCAGTTAATAGAAATGGGAGATATGTGTAACTGAAATAATCTGCAGGCTGTTTTCCCATTTTAACAAGTATACAGTACATAGGCTTATATGCACTTCACATAATCAATTGTGTTTGTTTTTAAATGCTGAGTATTCATTTGCTGTATTGTCTTTGTTTTTATAACCCCTGAAGAAGACCTTTGAACATTAATTGGCTGAAACCTGCAAGGCTGTTTTGAAAATAAAATTCTCTTCCCCCCCCCCAGCATCTTGCAATACAATATCCTGTGCGGGTTCATTTTGGGTGTTCTCCTGTTTTCGCATTGGCCAACACAATTTTCGCTCTGTGCCTGTACAGAGGATGGAATTTGCTTGATGGCAGAGGTTCATTTCAATGTTTGAGAGAGTCTCCTCTCCATTTCCTGCAAAAAAGGTCATTCTATTCATAACGTTGGTCCTTATTTCTCAGGAGAGAGTGTAACTTACCTTGAGGGTTTGCCCCTGTCAATTTATCAAATATTTGTATTAGAAAGGCATGTGTAAGTGTGTGTGTGTGTGTGTGTGTGTGTGTGTGTGTGTGTGTGTACATATATATATATGGATGCAGTGTTTAATCTGTCACTTGCCTAAATTAATACGTTAAAAAAGTTTCAACCAACTCTAAAATTTCCCCCAATTAATCAGCCTCAGATTCTTCTTGTTGCTGTTTCTCAAAATTGCTTCCAATGGTTGCTTAAGCAAAAAGAAGCTCATGGAACTGATCTTTCCCCTGTGTCCCCAAAAAAGTCTCTCGTGAGGTCAGAGAGATTCTCCTGTACAGCATTGCAGTGGGCTGATGGACCATCCAAAGTCTGGCAGAGGTACCGCTTGAACCATTTTTTCGTATGCTTGGTTTTGAGAAATTTACCCCTTGAACTGTAAACCCCAATTGTGACAGTAAACCCAGCAGTTCGAGACAAAGCATTTGCTATTTACATAGAACATCCTGTTTGTGTGTGCACGTAATTGCCCTGCAAGCATTTCAAAGATGGTATGAAAAAGGGAAGCATTCTTATAATGCCTCCCTGTAAATATTCAGAAATCAGTCCCTGGGCCAAGCAAAAGCAACACTGGTTGGATTTGCTGAGAATTACGGAAGCAAGAGGCATTTCAGAACTCCAGCTAGTAACTGCCAAATGGCTGGAAATATTTATATGACAAGTTCCACCTCAAGCTTACTCTATACCACCTGACAACTTATTTGTTGTTGTTGTGTCTGCTGTACCTCACCTTGCAGTGCTTCATCTCGCTTGTGTCTGCCTTCAAGGAATGAAGTCTGACATCTTCATTCATAACTTCCTGACCAATCCAGGTCAAGTGTTATATGGATATTGACAAAATGGGAAGAGTCAGCATGACAGGCTCTCAGACTGTATGTGCATCTGGGCATTATGTAGGGCACCAGAGAGTCAGGGAAGTTTCCTCTTTAGATGACCCATCAATTATTTGTAATTAAATCAATAGGAGGTTTTGTTTGCTTGCTTCCTCTGGAGAACATCAGGACTGCTTCAGCTTCCACTGCAACATACGTAGCATACAAATGCATTGGCTGCCCAACTCTTCCTCCGCTGTTAAATCCTGTGCATTGCAGAACATGGGAAGGAGGGCTGGAGGTTGGCATTACAATAATAGAGTTATATTAGCATGTGTGTCCACTGGGTGAAAAATACTAATTTATTAAGTAAGCTTCTCTTTCAGTAACAGTCAAGGGAACACGAATGTGGTAAGTCAGTCCAAGGATATTGAGGGAAATGAGGCATGAAATAAAAGCTTTCCTGCACTCTCTACTGATCCTCGGGAATGTTAGGCAATTCGATGTATTGCAAAAGAGCATCCAGGCATTAAGAAAGACACTGTGTGGGAGGGGGGAAACCCTAGGTCCTTTGTATGACACTCTGCTGTGAACAAGGCCAATGAAAAGTCCTATTGGAAGTGGTGTTCAAAATTTGCACAGCTTGGGCCTTTTGATACCACGCATTCAGCAACAAGACTGTCCAAAAATGCAGGCTTCTGAGGTCAAATACCTGCCATCTGATTACACAGTCTGCTGTCTGGTTCTGTAGATTACAAATTGGCTGATAATGCCATTCTTCTGGATGTGTATAAGCCCAGTGGCCAAGTTCTATGCCCACTATAAGAGGCAATACATTACAGAATACCAGTTACAGTGGTACCTCGGGTTAAGAACTTAATTCGTTCTGGAGGTCTGTTCTTAACCTGAAACTGTTCTTAACCTGAGGTACCACTTTAGCTAATGGGGCTTCCCACTGCCGCTGTGCCTCCACCATGCGATTTCTGTTCTCATCCTGAAGCAAAGTTCTTAACCCGAGGTACTATTTCTGGGTTAGCGGAGTCTGTAACCTGAAGCATCTGTAACCTGAAGCGTCTGTAACCCGAGGTACCACTGTACTGGGAATCCCAAGTGGGGGACACCCAGTTGTGCTCAGGTCCTGCTTGCAGGCTTCCCAAAGGCATCTGATTGGCCACTGTGAGAATAGGATGCCGTTTTAGATGGAATCCAGCAGGGCTCTTCTCTATGATCCTATGTACATCTTGTTATGGATGATCTGAGGTATGCAGTGTAATGGAATATTTTTTTTGGGGGGGGGCAATGAAAGAGTTGGCATGTGTAAGGCTTGCATAATTCCTAGCACTGATGGTGGGTTCATTACTAATTACAGTGGTACCTCAGGTTACATACGCTTCAGGTTACATACTCTTCAGGTTACAGACTCCGCTAACCCAGAAATAGTGCTTCAGGTTAAGAACTTTGCTTCAGGATGAGAACAGAAATCATGCTCCAGCGGCGTGGCGGCAGCAGGAGGCCCCATTAGCTAAAGTGGTGCTTCATGTTAAGAACAGTTTCAGGTTAAGTACGGACCTCCGGAACGAATTAAGTACTTAATCTGAGTTACCACTGTACTCATTTTAAAAGCTGAGGTCGAAACATGGGCCTCAAGGCATGGATGGGTGAATATCCAAGGTCTGTTTACTCTGGTCTCTCACCTGGAAAGGAGGAAGAAGGTGATGTAGGAACCCTGGGCATCTGTCAGTCTCCTTTCCCACTGGCTGGAGTAGTTCTTTCTGGACTGTACCATCAGAATGCAGGACTGGGTGGATCATACGTTTAACTGCAGTCTTATAAAGCTATAACTCATTTATCTGACATGCCACATGCTGTTTTTTATTTTCATCATCAAAGAGCATTCAAACATGAAACCCTCACCTGCAGTGGTGCAATCCAGCAAGAGATCGTCACATGATTCTATTGCTATTGTGGCCCAGCTGTCAGTAGATGGCATCACCTTACATAATGGAAGGGTCATAGCTCATTTGTAAAGAATCCAATTTTCTGCTGTGATCCATGGGATATTTATAGACAGTTGTTATTACTAGTGTGCTTTGAATTGTGAACCCATTAGAGACACCAATATCACTGTGGATATTTGTTAAAAGTAATGCAACCCAACTTGTTGACTTGAACAGGACTTGGATGAAGACATGTGCATTAGAACACAGGAAAAATATTCTGCACACATCAAAAAGAGTTTCAAACCTGTCTCAGCAATACTTAGCAAAGCACATACAGCAGCCTATTGAATTAGTGTCTAAATGTTATTTTGTAAAGAAATTGAATAAAATTTGCTACCCTGTAATCCAGTGAGCTCTTCCTAATCAAATTTTCATATTCTGCATTTCCTGGGATTTGCAGCCAGAATTGTGGCAAGCCAGACATTCACACTTATGCATGGAGGAATATTTTTTAAAAACTACAAAATATCCTCTTCGTTTTTGAATATAATATTAGCATTAAAATTCCAAACAAATTGTGCCTCTTTCCCACTATTTCTACTGTTGATTTTTATTGATAGTATATAGGTGGCTGCACCTTCTGGCTTCTCTCCACTCCTGCCCCCACAATGTCTGCCCACCAGTCCCAAGGCATTTAGTGAAGTTCACAGTTAATGACATCTCCAGATAGAGTTTAATCGAGAATAATAGTTCTGTGATTTTATCCTTTCCATGTTGATCAAATGAAATAAATTCTGTGGAACAGACATTGTCATGAAATCAAATATATTTTAACAATTCTTGTTTTAGCCATGGTGAGGACTCATACTGCTTATGGAATTACTAGAAAAGTCAGGACAAAAACACAACTCCCTAGAGAGAAGGTTCACATCAGGGTTTTCACTTTGTGGCTCCAGTTCTCAAAATAAGTGATAGTGTTGCAGTTTGCATTTATCTGGCACTGTGATGCCATTTTAAACAGGCATGGCTTCCTGCAAAGAATTCTGGGAGCTGTGGTTTGCTAAAGGTGGTAAGAATATTTACAAGGCCCCTATTCCCCTCCCAGAGCTACAATTCCCAGAGTGGTTTAACAATCAATTTCCCTTCACAGGAAACTCAAAGGACTGTAGCTCTATGAAGGGAATAGGGGTCTCCTAACGATTTCCAGGACCCTTAACAAACTACAGCTCTTTGAGGGAGGCCATGATTTTTAAAAGTGGTATGTGTCATAACACTTTAAGTGTATTGTGTGAATGTGGCCCAACTCATTATTCTTTCCTGCATGATGAATTGGGCGTTGTTTCCTTGCATAAAGCATCTGCATCAACTCTGAATGAGCACATACATAAGCCTTTTCTCTGTAGGCACTGGCCAGGATGAAATGCACAGAAATTTATGGATACCAATGAACTTCTAGTTTGCAAAACTCTACACTAACTGTGACTATGGTTCAAAATTGCTAGGATCATCTATAAAAGGTTGTGCCTTTAGTTTTCTCATCTGTCAATCATGTGAGGTTCCCAATGAAATTAAACTATGCTGCGGGAAAGAGTACTCCAATATGGGCAGTCTAAAATGGCTTGGTGAATATTATTTGATTTGAGTCTGCAAAGAATAAGTGCCTAGTGACAAACTGGCACAAATGGTGAGTCAAGGGCAAAAAGTAAGGACAAGATAACAGATAGCACCATTCCTACAATTGGAACATCAAAATGGCAAGGAGGAAAGGGGTTAAGTATCCCTATCCTTTGCTACGTCTCTTTTTAAATAGACGCTCCTAAAATTGATTCTCCTTCCATGACATGTGTTTGCACGTAATAGTAGTGTAGTTAGGCCCTCGGTCTGAGGGGAGCATTTCTGCAAGACATTATTTTTTGGTGAATGTGCCTGGTCGTTCCATGAATTATGGTTTCTCAAGGAGTAAAATGTAAAACATGCTATTAAAATGAAATACTAATTGTTACAAGAAAAGCCAGTGTCTGCAGAACATAACTCACTTCTAATAGATTTCATAATGTCTTCCCTTTTATTGGAGGGAAGGATCCCTTTAGCCAAAAATGTCCATTTTCTGAACTCCAAATTGACTTTTTCCTCTCTCTTTTGGAGCTGATTCTGCAGTGGCATCATGAATTTCACAGACAGCTTTGTTAATCAGCAGAGTCCCCAAAAGCTGTCTTGGGTAAAAAAAAGTACTGCCCTTTCTTTGGTAAAAGTTCTTCCTTTTAATGGACTTCTTCTAAGTCAAGAGCTGCAAAACTATGCATACCAAGTTTGAAGTTAGGGCTATTAAAACCAATGGGACAAACTTCTAAATCAGTGCATTGGGACTTGGCTTTACAGTGGTACCTCAGGTTAAGTACTTATCATTCCGGAGGTCCATTCTTAACCTGAAACTGTTCTTAACCTGAAGCACCACTTTAGCTAATGGGGCTTCCTGCTGCTGCCACGCCACCAGAGCACAATTTCTGTTCTCATCCTGAAGCAAAGTTCTTAACCTGAGGTAATATTTCTGGGTTAGCAGAGTCTGTAACCTGAAGCGTATGTAACCTGAGGTACCACTGTACTGTTTGACCTAAGCGTGTGTTCTAATGGGAGAAATAGAAATCTACTTGAAAAGGAAATAAGAGGTCATGAGTGCATTGAGATGCTTGCACAACCAGACTGTTATGTATTACATATCATTTGTTGTTGAATTTGACTTTTAAAAAATAGTCAAAAGTTTGATTTAAAGTGAAATTCTTCTCTGCCCAGTTATACTAAGAATACTGTCAATAATTGCACTGATTGAGTCATCTTCCCCGAAAGCTTTAAGAGCAGGCGGACAGAACTGATACTTCATCCCACCCACAAAATAGTACAGGAAATACTCCCGAGCAAAATACAGAATGTAACGATCTGAATAGTTTGCTCAACAATTCGGTCAAACTCTTTTCAAATGTGATTAAGAGCGTCAAAAGGGCCATGATTAACTGTGCTCCTCCATCCTCTTTAATTAATCAACTAGAATTAAGGATGGAGAATGAGATGTTTGTACAGCAACATATCTTTGCAGTTGGTTACAATAATTATTGTCGAATTCAACTGTTTGGAAGCCATTCTGTTGCTGTAAATTTAACATTTGCCTCTTCTGACCTAGCCATTTAAAGCTATACGCAAGAGAGCTCAGCGACAAGTCTTTATTGACCCCAAGCTTGAAGTAAAATGCATCTCTGCTGGTAAGAGTTTCTATGTGTCCTAATTCTACAAAAGGTAGTCCTGTATTAGAACGGCTATCAGAGGGCAGTCCTCTATTTGAAGGAGTCCTCTGTTGAAAGGGTTGTCAGACTCAAGGCTCCATTTTTGTATGTTATCTTCACTAATATATATTTCTTTTAATGCACACTTTAATACAGTCATACCTTGGATTGCGAACGTGATCCATGCGTAAGGCATGTTTGCAACCCACAGCATTCACAACTTGCAGCGCCACGTCTGCACACACGTGTGGCACGATTCGACGCTTCTGCACATGCGTGTGACATCATTTTGTGCTTCCGCGCATGCAAGAGTGTCGCAACCCGGAAGTAACCCGTTCCAGTACTTCCAGGTCCGTAACCCGAAAACGCGCAACCCACAGCATTTGTAACCCTAGGTATGACTGTATATGAATTTTTGTAAACACTGGTTGGCTAGAGCAGTTTTCCCCAGCCTTGGGCCTCCAGCTGTTTTTGGACTACAACTCCCATCATCCCTCGCTAGCAAGACCAGTGGTCAAGGATGATGGGAATTGTAGTCCAAAAACAGCTGGAGGCCCAAGGTTGGGGAACACTGGGCTAGAGAACTGCTTTGCAAAATTCAGGTAGGCAGAAATTTCAAAGTATAGCTGTGTTTATTATTCACATTTCTCTCTATCTCACTTAATAAATTTGTATAAGATTGTATTATTAGTTTCTTTTTCTAATAATATAGCATCAATAAACTGAGAATATTATTCAAATGTCATAATGCATTTCTAATAGATATCAATAGTGGCAGTCCAAAATACAGTTATTCACACATAAGTGTAATTTCGTTCAGTTGTTCTTTTCTTATTCTTATGATACCATTATTATGTTACATATTGTCTCGTTTGCAGGAGATATATGGCTGTACCCATCATTATTCATACTCAGAGCAGTATGTCAGTTCCAAGGGGTCTACTCTTGGGTATGAATAATTTTGTATAACATCCATAATGTCTTATAGAACATGAAGCTTTGTATTTTAGTGTTATACTATAGTTTACTTTCATATCTTTAACCATTGGACTACTACAATTGGCTTTACATGGGGCTACCTTTGAAGATGGCTCAGAAACTACAACTAATCCAGAATGCGGCTGCCAGTCTAATGACTGGGAGCAGCTGCCGGGACCATATAACACCGGCCCTAAAGGATCTACATTGGCTCCCAGTACATTTCCAAGCACAATTCAAAGTCATCTAGTCCAACTCTGCAATGCAGGCATCCCAGTTAAAGCATCCATGACAAATGCCCATTTAACCTGTGCTTAAAAATATCCCAGGAAAGAGAGTCCACTACCTCCTGAGGAAGTCCGTCCCACTGTTGAACAGCTCTGACTTTCAGAAAGTAACTTGAATCCATTGGTTCAGGTCCTACCTTCTAGAGCAGGAGAAAACAAGCTTGTTCCATCATCCATGTGACAGCTCTTGATATATTTGAAGATGGCTATCATATCAGCTCTCAGTCTCCTCTGCCTTACAGTGCTTCATGTCATTGGTGCATATAACTTTGTATTTTGTACACTGTACACTGTACTCTGTACAACACAGGCAGCAACACAGCAAGGTTTCAGACGGGACATTCCCAGCCCTATCTGGAGATTCCAGGGATTGAACCTGAAGCCTTCTCCATGCAAAACACATACTCTGCCACTGACAGGCAGCTCTTCCCAAGATACTAAGAGACTGGTTTTGTGTGTAGGTTAGGCAAAAGGTTCACAACAGACAATATTAGCAGGACCCCCAGGTGCAAATTCTGCAAAAAAAATCAAAAAATCAAAAAAAAATCTGGACAGCTACAATATCTGGACTTTAGATTGCCTAGTCCTTTGGACTCTCTGTGTCTACCATTTTTTTTTAAAAAAAATGGCCAGTAAAATGTCAGTCAAGGATTATGGTGCGCATTCCTTTCAAGCTGATTTTGAACCGACTGCATTTAGGCTACCACCGAATCAATTTTTCATGAATATCTACCCTCCAAGATTGCACCTCCAGCCAGTTCAGATCTCCAGAGAATGGGTAAAAAAAAAAAAAAGATTTATCAAGTAACAAGTAACACCTCAGGAAAAAGAAACAGGGTTTTTAATTGCTTTGTGTGCTCTATAATTGAAGGCAGGCACCTTCTTGAGGCACTCACTGCCAGAGGGAGTGTGACTCCACTTGGCCTTGCCTAATTAATCCTGTGATACAAACCTTCTGGCTTCAATTTTCACATTTCTGACTCTTTTTAGAGGTGATAATAAAACTAAAAAATTATGTTAGTTACTGTATGACTATAACCCCACCAGCAGAACACAAATAAAACCGTATGGATGGAAACCTTGTCTGCACATTTTTGGTTCTTCCAGCTTTTGCTTTTGCTTTTTTGAAGACCCCAAAAGACACATTTTGGACTAACAAGGCCAGTTAGAAAAAGAAAAGGGGTCTCAGGAAGGAAAACACAGTTGTACTCATTCTTGTGGTGGTTTGGGTATTTATTTTACTTATTTTCAAGATGTGCATGTGTGTGCATACACGGTACACATGTGTGCACACACACATGATTAACACAACAGCTTTTTTAATGCAGGAAAAGGATTCAGCTTCCACCTTCATAAGCTGCTCTGGTAAAAAAAACAGAAATCAAGGTGGCAGTTACAGAGCTTTTTAGGTTTTTTTATTTAATAATGTTTATATACCACTTGGTTGTTAAAGAAAAAGCAACTCTAAGCGGTTTACAAAACTTTGGGGATGAAACGCTCAGAAGTGCTTCATTCGCTGAAGCCAAAAACTATATCCCAGGTTGAGGCTATGTGGTGTTAATGTGTCTAGGGTGGATCTGTTGACATTTGTAATTCCTTCCCCATTCAGACCAAGATCAATATCTCAAGTTGGTAAAATTTCATGGTACATCATTTGGACTTAAGCTTTATAATGTATGGAGTCACCTGGGTAACATCCCATCTCCAGATTTCAGTGGAAGAAGTAGTGATAGCTGCCAACTTGACTTCAAAAGATGATTTAACAATTTCACAGAGTTAAAGACCATCCATGGATGTTCACCATAATGGCTATGTTCTGCCTCCACTCTTCAAAGCAGTATGCCGCTGAATACAACTTTCTGGGAATCTCAGGTGAAGAGAGTACTGTTGTGCTTTGGTTCTTCTTCTGGGCTTCCCACAGGCATCTGGTTTGCCACTCTGAGAACAGGAAGCAGGACTAGATGAGCCATTGGCCTGATCCAGTAGACTCTTATTCTCTTTGTATGTATTTTAAACCACTGAGCCTCTTGGGCTTGCCAATCAGAAGGTTGGTGGTTCAAATCCCTGCAACAGGGTGAGCTCCCATTGCTCTGTCCCAGCTCCTGCCAACCTAGCAGTTCAAAAGCATGCCAATAAATAGGTACCACTGCAGCGGGAAGGTAAATGGCGTTTCAGTGCGCTCTGGGTTCCGACATGGTGTCCCATTGCACCAGAAGCAGTTTAGTCATGCTGGTCACATGTCCCAGAAAGCTATCTGTGGACAAACACCGGCTCCCTCAGCCTGAAAGCAAGATGAGCACCACGACCTCATAGTCGCCTTTGACTGGACTTAACCATCCAGGGGTCCTATACCTTTTACCTTTACAACTTTGTCTAGTATCTTACACACTAATATTTTTGCGGTCTGGATCCTGCCATTCCCAAACTTCAGTGCTGCGATTTAAAAATGCATCCTTGCTCAGACCAAGTTAAAGTGGGACAGATCCATTGGGGATCCAATTCAGGTTGACGCCAGTAGGCTGTACTGCAATACAGATGATAAATAACCCCAGTGCTTTGGCTCTGTGCCCATCATAATAAAATAAAGTTCCATCAAAGAAGAGCTGAGCTCCGCTCAAACTTCAGTTTGTGCTTTTGAGCTTCTGGTTAGAAGACATAATATATTAATGCTCTGCAACTTTCACTGGGCTCACTTTAAAATTTATATTAAGTAGATTGTTGCATTATGGTAATGTACTAAATTACCTAAAGCAAAGTAATACAATGATTAACTGACCATAAACATTGGTTTATGGTCAGTTTATAACGGATTGCAGAGATTAACATTATGCATTTTCATAACAGAGAAAATTTGTGGGATGAAGTATCTGTGGACTGACTCGGTGCTATTAAGAATAATAAAACTGTGTTATCACTCCTGGTGGTCTCAGGTTACAGCTTGCAAGTAAACTTTGCTTTAAATCATCTTTGAAAATGTCAGATATATTCATCATTGAAAAAATGTCCAGTACTTTCCAAGCATAGAATAATAATTTCCAGTATATGTTTTCTAATGTATAATGTATAACAAAATGATTTTTGGTCTCTTCACTAAAGTTGCCCATCTAGGATTAAGTTCACCCAACTAAAATGAAGCTATACCAAAGAAAACCTTATATTTTCCTTTGAAAGATCAGAAAACATTTTCCTGTAGGTTCAGCACTTTCTAGAAGCTATGCTTTTCATTCTAAAATAATGGGAATTCAACAGTGACAAGTGTTCATTTGGAAGGGCAAAGCACTGCACAAAGATAGTTTTGGGGTTCTTGTATTGGGGATGTAAAGGGAGCAAACATCCAAAAATGCATTGCAAGAGACTGCAAGAGAATCTGGCCATTGCTTCTGCAACAGTGTTTGATTTTCCACATAATGGGAAAAAAGAAAGAAAGGCATTCATCTTGAAGGAAACTAGTGGAAAGTAATTGTGGATGGCAGCCACGAAAGCCAATCTGCCATTTGTCCTGCATAACGTGCCCCGATAAAGTATTCACATATGTACACATAAAGGTAAAGGTAAAGGTACCCCTGACCATTAGGTCCAGTCGTGGACGACTCTGGGGTTGCAGCGCTCATCTCGCTCTATAGGCTGAGGGAGCCGGCGTTTGTCCGCAGGCAGCTTCCAGGTCATGTGCCAGCATGACTAAGCCGCTTCTGGTGAACCAGAGCAGTGCACGAAAAAGCTGTTTACCTACCTATTTATCTACTTGCACTTTGACGTGCTTTCAAACTGCTAGGTTGGCAGGAGCAGGGACCGAGCAACAGGAGCTCATCCCATCGTGGGGATTTGAACCATCAACCTTCTGATTGGCAAGCCCTAGGCGCTGTGGTTTAGACCACAGCCCCACCCGCATCCCATATAGCATACATATGTACATATATACACATACTTACATACAGGTTTTGGTGTCTTCGGGTGTCTTCCCGTGTAAGAGTCGGGGTGTCTGGGCGACGTTTCGACGAGGTCTCACTCGTCATCTTCAGGCTGGTGCTTTCGGCTTCTTGTTACTGGAATAGAGCAGAATCTGGTGTTTGAGTTCCTATAAATACTGTTGAGGGGTGTGGTGTATAGCCTCCAACGTTCTGGGCAGAGAGGAAGTTCCTAGATTAGTGTGTCTTTTCTTCTTTTGTTCCTTAATTACTTGAGGGATATCTTGAGTGATTTCATGAGTGATATTCTGAATACCACTGGGTGGGTCATTAAGTGTAGATTAGTTGCTAAAGCTTTCGTGTCTTGACCTCTTGAGCTTGTGAAGAGTTTTTCTGAGAAGATGGCTGTGCTGCATTTAGTTGTGCTCTGGCTTGGCTTCGTGTATAGGGGCGAGCTGTGATTTTGTGCCTTGTGCCAGCCAGATCTGTGTAGGGATTGCAGGGGGGTGCAGCATCCGGAGGTGCCACTATAGTTTGGCTACTGGATGGAGTCTGTAATATGTCTGTGGAGAGGGTCTGGGTTTGGGTCTGGTGTGGTTGATTGGTGACGGCGTTCTGTGTGCCTCTGGTTCTGGTGTCGGTTTTTGTGGGGAGGGCTAATTTCCAGATGTCTGGCAGGCGGGACGTGTCGTCACGCTTGTTCATGTTGTGAGGGTGTTTCTCTATCTCGATGGCTTCCATGATTATTCTCTTGTGGTGATGTTCCATGTTAAAGAGCAATTTGGAATCTGCAAAATTAATTTCGTGTCCTGTTTCTTTCATGTGTTGGAAAAGAGAGGAAGTTTTTTCTTCTTTTTTGACGGCATTCTTGTGTTCTGCGATACGTGCATTTATTCGTCTGTTTGTTTGTCCAATGTACGTGGCTGGGCAGACTTTGCAGGGTATTTCATAGACCCCTTGGTTTTCCAGCTGGATTTTGTCTTTTGGGTTTCTGAGGATATTGGCTATTTTTTGGTTGGTGCAGAAGGCTGTTTTGATATTGTGTTTATGGAGGATTTTGCTAATTTTGTCTGTAGTGCCCTTGATATAAGGAAGGAGGGCCATGCCATTGTTTTCTTCTGTGTCTTGGTTTTTGGGGGGTGTTTCTTTTTGGATTAGCTTCGTAACCTTGTTTTTCTGGTATCCATTGGCGATTAACACATTTGAGAGATTCTGTAACTCAGTTGTCAAGTGGTCTTTGTCAGCCAGGCGTTTGGTTCTGGAGATGAGAGTCTTGGCTACGGAGTTTATTTGTGCAGGGTGGTGGTGTGATTGTGCATGTAAGTAGCGGTTGGTGTGTGTTTTTTTCCGGTAGATAGTGTGTCCTAGGGAGCCATCAGGTTTTTTGTAGATTAGGACGTCAAGAAAGGGGAGTTGGTTGTTGTCTTCTATTTCCATAGTGAATTGTATTTTGGGGTGTAGGCTGTTGAGATGTGTGAGGAAGCTATCTAGTTTTTCTTTCCCGTGTGGCCAAATTACAAAGGTGTCGTCAACATATCTGAGCCAAAGTTTGGGTTTGTGTTCTGACTTGTCTAAAGCATTGGTTTCAAAGTGTTCCATGTACAAATTTGCGATGACCGGTGAGAGGGGTGATCCCATAGGTGCTCCTTCTATCTGTTTGTATCTTTGTCCATTGTGGATGAAGTACGTGTTGGTTAGGCAGTGGTTGGTCAGGTCCAGGATGTATTTGGGGGGATTGTATTTGTTTTGAATGGCTGTCAAGGCTTCATTAATGGGCACTTGAGTGAAGAGAGATACAACATCGAAGCTCACAAGTAGGTCATCGGGATGTAGGTATTGCTTCTTTATTGTTTCTATGAACTGGAAGGAGTTAGTAACGTGTGAAGCGATGGATTCTGCATAGGGCTGAAGTTGCTTAGCGAGAAATTTAGCGAGATTTTGTAGAGGTGAGCCTATGGAGCTGACTATTGGTCTGAGTGGTGTTCCTTCTTTGTGTATCTTGGGGAGACCGTAGAGTTTGGGGCATCTGGGTGATTTTTCTCTGGGGATGATTCTTAGCTGGATTTCTTCACTGATAGGGGAGGCTTTTATTTTGGATTTGGTGGTTTTTTCCAGATAGGTGGTGGGATCTGTTTTTATAGGTTGGTAGGTAGGGTCTTGGAGTAGATTTGATAGTTTTGCTTGGTAGTCCGATGTGTTCATCACAACAGTGGCGTTGCCTTTGTCTGCTGGGAGAATGATTATGTTGTTGTCTTTCCTCAGGTTGGTGAGTGCTTTCTGTTCTTCTTTGTGTAAATTGCTTCTGGGTGGTTTGCTGGAGCAGAGGATGTTGGTGACTTCAAGTCTGATTTTATTGGCTTCATCTGGGTCGATTTTGGTCAGGCTAGCTTCGACTCCGCATATGATGTTTTCCAACTGAAACCAAAGTACTCTCCAAAGGTTTCAACTTTGCAGTCGCCCCGAGACGCATCCCCACGGAAAACATCACATGCGGAGTCGAAGCTAGCCTGACCAAAATCGACCCAGATGAAGCCAATAAAATCAGACTTGAAGTCACCAACATCCTCTGCTCCAGCAAACCACCCAGAAGCAATTTACACAAAGAAGAACAGAAAGCACTCACCAACCTGAGGAAAGACAACAACATAATCATTCTCCCAGCAGACAAAGGCAACGCCACTGTTGTGATGAACACATCGGACTACCAAGCAAAACTATCAAATCTACTCCAAGACCCTACCTACCAACCTATAAAAACAGATCCCACCACCTATCTGGAAAAAACCACCAAATCCAAAATAAAAGCCTCCCCTATCAGTGAAGAAATCCAGCTAAGAATCATCCCCAGAGAAAAATCATCCAGATGCCCCAAACTCTACGGTCTCCCCAAGATACACAAAGAAGGAACACCACTCAGACCAATAGTCAGCTCCATAGGCTCACCTCTACAAAATCTCGCTAAATTTCTCGCTAAGCAACTTCAGCCCTATGCAGAATCCATCGCTTCACACGTTACTAACTCCTTCCAGTTCATAGAAACAATAAAGAAGCAATACCTACATCCCGATGACCTACTTGTGAGCTTCGATGTTGTATCTCTCTTCACTCAAGTGCCCATTAATGAAGCCTTGACAGCCATTCAAAACAAATACAATCCCCCCAAATACATCCTGGACCTGACCAACCACTGCCTAACCAACACGTACTTCATCCACAATGGACAAAGATACAAACAGATAGAAGGAGCACCTATGGGATCACCCCTCTCACCGGTCATCGCAAATTTGTACATGGAACACTTTGAAACCAATGCTTTAGACAAGTCAGAACACAAACCCAAACTTTGGCTCAGATATGTTGACGACACCTTTGTAATTTGGCCACACGGGAAAGAAAAACTAGATAGCTTCCTCACACATCTCAACAGCCTACACCCCAAAATACAATTCACTATGGAAATAGAAGACAACAACCAACTCCCCTTTCTTGACGTCCTAATCTACAAAAAACCTGATGGCTCCCTAGGACACACTATCTACCGGAAAAAAACACACACCAACCGCTACTTACATGCACAATCACACCACCACCCTGCACAAATAAACTCCGTAGCCAAGACTCTCATCTCCAGAACCAAACGCCTGGCTGACAAAGACCACTTGACAACTGAGTTACAGAATCTCTCAAATGTGTTAATCGCCAATGGATACCAGAAAAACAAGGTTACGAAGCTAATCCAAAAAGAAACACCCCCCAAAAACCAAGACACAGAAGAAAACAATGGCATGGCCCTCCTTCCTTATATCAAGGGCACTACAGACAAAATTAGCAAAATCCTCCATAAACACAATATCAAAACAGCCTTCTGCACCAACCAAAAAATAGCCAATATCCTCAGAAACCCAAAAGACAAAATCCAGCTGGAAAACCAAGGGGTCTATGAAATACCCTGCAAAGTCTGCCCAGCCACGTACATTGGACAAACAAACAGACGAATAAATGCACGTATCGCAGAACACAAGAATGCCGTCAAAAAAGAAGAAAAAACTTCCTCTCTTTTCCAACACATGAAAGAAACAGGACACGAAATTAATTTTGCAGATTCCAAATTGCTCTTTAACATGGAACATCACCACAAGAGAATAATCATGGAAGCCATCGAGATAGAGAAACACCCTCACAACATGAACAAGCGTGACGACACGTCCCGCCTGCCAGACATCTGGAAATTAGCCCTCCCCACAAAAACCGACACCAGAACCAGAGGCACACAGAACGCCGTCACCAATCAACCACACCAGACCCAAACCCAGACCCTCTCCACAGACATATTACAGACTCCATCCAGTAGCCAAACTATAGTGGCACCTCCGGATGCTGCACCCCCCTGCAATCCCTACACAGATCTGGCTGGCACAAGGCACAAAATCACAGCTCGCCCCTATACACGAAGCCAAGCCAGAGCACAACTAAATGCAGCACAGCCATCTTCTCAGAAAAACTCTTCACAAGCTCAAGAGGTCAAGACACGAAAGCTTTAGCAACTAATCTACACTTAATGACCCACCCAGTGGTATTCAGAATATCACTCATGAAATCACTCAAGATATCCCTCAAGTAATTAAGGAACAAAAGAAGAAAAGACACACTAATCTAGGAACTTCCTCTCTGCCCAGAACGTTGGAGGCTATACACCACACCCCTCAACAGTATTTATAGGAACTCAAACACCAGATTCTGCTCTATTCCAGTAACAAGAAGCCGAAAGCACCAGCCTGAAGATGACGAGTGAGACCTCGTCGAAACGTCGCCCAGACACCCCGACTCTTACACGGGAAGACACCCGAAGACACCAAAACCTGCATTCCTGTACCCGTGAAAATCTACGAAAGCAAATACTTACATACATATATATGCCATGCAATCCCATGCTTGCTTTCTTGGAAGTATCTCCTACTATGTCCAACAGAGCTTCCTCCCCCAACGTGTTTCGGATTGCAGCCCAAGATCACAACCTAATAATTTTGACAAGGTTAATTTATTTCTTAGAGCTTTCTAGGTGCCAGCCCTGTAAGCTTATCTTAATATTGGTCTTCCCCCCACCTCCCAGTTCTTATTCCTCCATCATCACCACCAGCACAAATCAAAATTGTATGCAGCAGTTCTGTTCAGGTTGAAGGTCAGACTATTCTCATGGCTGTCAAGAGCATCTGGGACTTCACGATGTCCATGTTGTTGTAACACATATTCACAAATGATGGGAATTAGCGTGAGTCAGTGCGTAAGCAATATAGCAATATGCAGTGGAACTAATTTCATTAAGAGCAATAAAATTAAACAAAAGGATGACTAGGAAACAGTCATAAAGAAGAAGAAGAAGAAGAAGAAGAAGAAGAAGAAGAAGAAGAAGAAGAAGAAGAGTAGTAGTAGTAGTAGTAGTAGTAGTAGTAGTAGTTTGGATTTGATATCCTGCTTTATCACTACCCGAAGGAGTCTCAAAGCGGCTAACATTCTCCTTTCCCTTCCTACCCCACAACAAGCACCCTGTGAGGTGAGTGGGGCTGAGAGACTTCAAAGAAGTGTGACTAGCCCAAGGTCACCCAGCAGCTGCATGTGGAGGAGTGGAGACGCGAACCCAGTTCCCCAGATTACAAGTCTATCACTCTTAACCACTACACCACACTTTCTATGTGTACGCTTTCTTCAGAGAGACCATCTCAGAAGTGTTGTAGATGATAGAACAAATTGAGATAAACTTTAAGCTGTGAGCTGGATTGAGTTTGTGTTGCTAACACACACCTACACACACACAGCCCAATGAAAACTGCAGTGTCCCAATAACAGAGGACCAGGGCATAAACAGCTTGCGATGTATGACTCATGAAAGGGGAACCAATTCACACATTTCAGGTAGAAATGAAAGTGGTAGCACTCGCCAATATGACCTGGAACAAAATTTCATACTGAGCCCATGCATGGCAAACAGTCACACCCTAAGCATAAGCAATGTCCATGACATAGAGTAATTCCAAGCAAAGCATTACTGGGAATATCTCCCCACAACCAAATTTTCTGTACTCGGATGTGTCAGTTGGTGACAACCCAGAAGGAATCGCATGGATGGATACGAAGGGATCAGCCTTCTTAACCCCATGACAGTGTCCTGTGAGATGCAGCATGGGGAATGGAGTTAAGGGATAGAACAGGGTTTTAGTAATGGAACAGGAGTGGGGACGCAATTGCCAGGGTTTTCTTATCCAGCTTTATTTTTATATCTTATCTCTAGACAGTGGCGGAACATACACCCCCGCTGCCCAGGGCGGGCGTGCTTCCGAGGGCGGCGGGGTACAGAGGGTGCCCTCCCTGGCACAGGAAAGCCGCTCGGGTGCAACTCCCAAGCCTCCCCCAGCTGGAGAAGGAAGGGGGGGAATGCCATTGGCAAAGCAGCGCAGCTCCCCCCTTCCCCCAACGGCTCAAGGTAGGCTTGGGTGTTGCTGGCGGGCGGTGCAAAAAAGTCACACACACCCCTCAGCGAAGACACCCGGGGCAGTCCGCTGCCATTGCACCCCCTTCCTCCACCCCTGTCTCTAGAAACAGCTTCAGAAATAAGATACATAAGGACCACTGTAGCCCGGTGGTAGAGAACATGCAGGGCCAACTCAAGGTTTGTAGGGCCATTGGCAATGTGCCCTCAGGTGGACTCCCTTCCCTGTCAGTCACCCAGATGCACTTACCAACAGTGGTCAGTTGTAGCGGCGGCAGCACTCTGAGAAGCAGTGGCCCTTATAATGAGGTGGAGCTGCTCTCACGACACCAGCACCACTGCAGCTTACCTGAATGGGGCCGAGGTGGAGCAGAGCAGTGGTGAGTCCCAGGGGCATGTTATGTTTCCCCCAGCATCTCTATAGGTAAATGGTGCTAATGTGCACTCTGGCTTCTGTCACGGTCCTCCGTGCACCAGTAGCGGTTTAGCCTGCTGGCCACATGACCCAGAAAGCTGTCTGTGAACATACTCCAGCTCCCTCAGCCTGAAAAGTGAGATGAGCGCCACAACCCCATAGTCACCTTTGACTGGACTTAACCATCCAGGGATCCTTTACCTTTACCTTTTTTTTACCTAGGACCCTTGGAACTCTATCCAGGCCTTGCCCTGTTTCACATTTATAGCATTTTCCTCTTGCTGGAATGTGTCCTTGAACTTTGATCTTGCCTCTTGCTTGCCTGGATGAAAGATAGACAGCAGTGGGTGTGTGGGTGTGTAAACTAGACAACCGTAAAAGGGGAAAATTACATTTCTTTCTCCTCCCATTATGATCACATCCACACCATACATTAAAAACACTATTATTCCACTTAAACAGTCATGGAGGGACCTGGGAGTTGTGCTTTGTTAAGGGTCCTGGGAACTGCAGCTCTGTGAGAGTTAAATACCATTCCCATGATTCATCATATGCTTTGAATGTGCTTGAAATCTACTGTGTGGATGTGACCTTTAAACCGGACTTTGACCGGCAGTCCTTCCAACAGGTGATACCTTCAAACAGTGTCCCCTGATAGCCTTTCCAATAGGACTGCCTCTGTACATGAGGACACATAGCCACTCTACAGATGAACAACAGACAATAAAAAGATCCAGTTCTTTCCACAAGAACCCAACAGCCACAAGAAAAGCAATGAACTAGCAAATTTGTGTATTTGTGTGTGTGTGTGCGCGCTCAAGTGCGTACGTGCCATTTCTCAAGTCTTGCATTTCAGTAATTCAAGACGGTACTTCATCCTACAGCAAAAGGAGTTAGTTTCAAAACTCCTTCCTTGTGGACTGAAGATGGTGTCCTGGTTACAAATGCTGCTTTGCTTTAGAAGTGTAAATAGCTCTCGTGTGGTGGGTTTAAGCTTCCAGCTAATCCAAAATTGAGTTGACAGAAGCAAGAGAGAAGAAAAGAATTTTACTAGATATAGACATTCATTCTCATGGAAAGAGGTTTATTTCATGTAAATGTAAACAATTACTTTCCTTCAGACTATTTGGGGAGCACAGACAATACTTTGGGAAAACAAATAGGCATGGCAACTGAGCAGTGAGGGGAGTGCAAATCTATATGTAGATTGCAGAGATGAGTACAATAAAAATATATATATAAATGAGCACGCGAGACATCTGCCCTAGTTTCCAGCTTCTTACCTCCCAGAGATTCTCTCATTTCCCCCCTTCCTGACATTACTTTTCCCTCTCTCATTTGATTATTTGCCATGTGTTCACAACGAGGAAAGCAATAACGCTACAGCTGGCTTTAAGAATGTTTTTAAAAAGAACCTCACTGGATCAGAACAAAACACCCTGTTTCCAACATCACCTGTTGTGCATCTCTGGAGGGTAGGACTAAACCCATGGCTTCAAGTCACGAGAAAAGAGATTCCAATTAAACATCAGAAAAAACTTTCTGGCTGTAAGAGCTGTTCAACAGTGGAACGGGCTCCCTTGAGCAGCTGTGGACTCTCCTTCCTTGGAGGTTTTTAAGCAGAGAATATATGGGCATCTGTTCTGGGTGCTTTAGCTGAGATTTCTGCATGACAGGGGGTTGGACTAGATCAGTGTTTTTCAACCACTGTTCCGCGGCACACTAGTGTGCCGCGAGATGTTGCCTGGTGTGCCGCGAGATGTTGCCTGGAGGGAGGCGGGCGAGTCGGGCGGCGAGAGGCGGGGCGGCGGCGAGGAGAGGCCGCCCAGCGCGGGGCTCTCACTGTCTGCCTGCCTGGCTGCCTGCCTGCGAGCTCGGCGGGCAGCGCCTCCGTCCGCAGCGCCCGCCTCGCGGCTCTCATTCCCTGCCCCTGCCAAAGCTCACCCAGCCAAGCCGCACTCTCCTTCCTGCCTCGCTTTGCTGCCTCCTCCCCCCCCACCCCCAAAGCTTGGAGGTTCCCCGGCAAGGGGGAGGGGAAAAAATTGAAACTTACACTTTCGTGCGTCCCTCCCGGCGTGACGCTGCACGCTGATGTCACGGGGCTGTAATGGTGGTGTGCCTCAAGAATTTTTTCATCAAACAAGTGTGCCTTTGCCCAAAAAAGGTTGGGAAACACTGGACTAGATGACCCTTCTAAATCGGCAGCTCTATGATTCTGTCTCCCCACTCCCTAAATCCACCTGTGCCCATATGCACCATATCTCCCTGCTTGGCCAAAGAGAACCAGTGTTAAGGAAACTGTCTCAAAATTCAACTAAAAAAAGTTTTCACTTTGAATTAAGAGCAGCTTGCTAGGACCAGCCAGCCAGTCTAATTACTCTCTGCAATGCAAATAGACACATTTCTCAGAGAGTCACAACAGAAACCTTTTCCTTAAGCAAAACAAAGCAACAACAGCATCAACAAAAAATAACCAGCTTCTCTAGTTTTCACGTGTTTTTTTTTTTTTTGAATAATGAAAGGGCTAATGTAACATAACAAACCCTAAACTGTTTTTGCATATGGGGCAGGGGTGTGTGTCAAAGTGTGCTATGCCTTCGGTTCCTTCTGTTCACAATGGTTCTAGCTACAACAAATGGTATTCTTGCTCTTTCTGTCTGTTGCTCAATCTGCTTGGAAAGTAGCCATCGCTGTACAGCCAACCATAATATTTGACACTTCCTGACATCACGAAAGCCACCATCTGTCTATCACCCGAAGCCCGCTACATCTTAAAGATTGTTTGGTCTGATCTTTAATCAAGGTTCATTGTCAAGGCAGAGAAAGAGAGCGTGTTGGATGGAACAATCTGCATATTTTAAAAATTGCATTTTGTTTAGGTTTAGAATTAAGTCAGAAGGAAATATCTAGGTCCTTTTGGAAAAGCTTGTGTTTCTCTTTCAATTAGGCCAGATTCCATACTTGCCCTTGAAAGTTTCGCTAATGAAGTTAGACTCCATAAACTAATCGGAACTCGGGTCAAACTCACAGCATTCCATTAACATAGATGCACTCTTCCAGATTAATCAAATATTAAAAACAGTAAGTGCTTGAAAAATAGACAATATATGAAATATAACATGAATTGGAGGAAGGCAGGGAACAAGCTAGGAGTGAATGATCCTGTTTACCCAAAGCAAACATCAAAAATCCACCTTCAGATCCATAAATGGTGGCTAGGCTTAGTCAACCACTGGGTGGGATCAAGCTAGGGGACACTGACTAAAATCATTGGGATTTAGTTCTTAAACTCCATTTGTTTCAGTCTACTCTGACTAACATTCAGTATCATGCAATATTTTAAACCAAAACTTATTGTCCTCCCAGAGCTACATATATCAGAGTAGTTTAACAATCCCTCTTCACAGGGTACACTGGAACTGTAGTCCCGCTCCCCTCACAAACCTATGATTCCCAGCACCCTTAACAAACTACAGTTCCCAGGATTCATTGGAGGATATTGTGTGCTTTTAATGTGTGCTTTAAATGGACCTGCCCAGTGAGAACATGAAGAGTGAAATGGCAACTCTGCCTGAAGGCAAATAACTCATCTAACCAAATATCTAGCAAACATCTCCATCCCCTGCAAGGGGACTCATCAACCCACCATTCGCTATTTTCACAAACTGAGCTGAGGCATTTGCTTTAGCATTATGAGTAATTCATTTACACATGGGCAGTGGGGGGTTTCAGAATGGTAAACCTTTTGGAAAATAAAGGCAGATTGGTTAAATAAGGATAAGTTATTCAGAACATCTGCATTGTTTTGGAAGAAGCTATTTCAATATTGATTAAGCTTTCCATTTTTTGGTGTGTTTCTGTGGGGGGAGGGGAGAGACGCCCACCCCTAACCAATATTGGAAATTCATTGCAGCTTCTTATTGAGAGTTTTTCCACCTCAGAGAAGAGATGGAAATTGGATGAGGCATTATCAAGGAATTAACTTTCTTTGTTCTGGTCAGCACATTAACTGGTGAAAAGTTCTGCATGGTTTTAAAACTTCCATATAGGTTGAAGAAGGAGGTACTTTTGCCCAGTATAAGAGGCCAACTTGCCTATTTGGCTCTTTGGAATGGGTCAGACTAGCTCCACAACTAAAGCTTATTTTTCCCCTTCCCACTCTTATTTCAAAGCTATTTTTGCCTTTGTATCAGAAAGGCACCCGCCCAGTTTGGTTGCCAATAAATATTGCTGCAAACATATCTGAGATCATGGTCTTTCCAACAAGTCCAGGTTTGTTAATTGTCTTACTTTAAATGTTGTGAGGATCCTATGCCCTTTTAAAATGTGTTTTTTTGGGGGTGGGGTGGGGGTTATTGGGTTGCTGTTTTTATTTTGATTACAGTGAAACCTCATGTTACAGACGGGATCCATTCTGGAGGCCCATCCGTAACATGGAACTGATGCAAGTGATTTAGAGCTTCTGCACATGCGCAAGTGGCAAAACTTGGAAGTAACCCATTCCAGTACTTGCAGATTGCCACATGTAACCGGAAGCGGAACCAGGTATGGCTTTATGTATTTTGTGGTTTTGTATTTTGATTTAATTCTGTGAATCACCCTGAGACCTCCGGGTATAGGGTGGTATATAAATTCTAATTCTAATTCTAATTCTAATTCTAATTCTTTGGTTCGGTTTACATTTTAATATGAACTGAGGTCATTTGCATTTCTTGAAGCAATACATGAGCCAAAATGTAAGAACGTTAGATGAACCTACTGCATCAGTGCCCCCTCCCCAGATGCTTGGGAGGAGCAGGGCAGGAGGACAACAGCCTTCTGCCCACCAGGAATTCCCAGTAGCCTAGCATACAAAAGCATAATACCCTAACACTGGAGGAGGAATACATGGCTAGTAGCCTTAACCTCCATGAATTTGTCTAATCCTGCAAGAACATATACTATCCTTTGAATAGGACTGTGCTTTGAAATTCACACTCCTCTGAATTTGCTGTTGTAGTTCTCCAAACCCGCAATGTGGACAATCATTGTGTATATTGGGGGAAAATGCATGTATTATTGAACATACCATACCACGATCCATTATATTTGGGGAAATTGCTGCAAAAAAAGGATATATTAGCCAAAATTGTGGGTGAAATTGTGTATTATTATTAGTCTTTCCATTTTATTTGTATACTAGTCAAGATTTACTGGCAAAAACAACAACACAACCCTCTAAGCAGTTTACAATTGAAAGCTTAATTGGCCAAAACCTCTAAGCAGTTTACAGATGTAATGCTGGGGAAAGTTTTTAAGGGCTTTTTTAAAAATAGATAAATAAATCACTAAGTGATGCAGAACTGTGGAGAACTCACCTTAAAACTGAAAACATTGTGGTTTTTGAGCCAGGGAAGATAAATACCATTGCAATGGTCTAAGGATCTAAGGACCTCACTGCCCTTGCTACATACAAACACATTTCTTATAAACTTTGTGTGGATACTTTGGTCTCTCAGTTGGTTTATATTGATCAATATGTTTAAATTGAGATGGATGGATTGTTGGCTATTGCATTTTTAATGTGAGTTGATTGGGGAAGGGGTTCTTTCACACTTTTCTCTCTTTCTCTTTTCTTTCTTTGTTGAATTTCTTATTTTAAAAAATGAATGAAAAGAAGATTGGAAACATGAGAAACTGAAAACGACAGATTCATCCATCCTCAGGTCAGATTGGTATTTGATTCACCCAGCGGTGAATCTGATGATTCTCTATGAGAAGTGTGAAAGGCTTGGTGACCTACTGCATGCACCTGGACTCTAATTCACATTTGAAGATTTGGCCGCACAAAGGAGATCGCACACAATGGATCTTTTCCCTCTCATTGGATCTGGATAATTGTACAATAGTGTACAGGAACGCCTGCTGATGCCATTGCCAGTACAGTCGTACCTTAGAAGTTGAATGGAATCTGTTCTGGAAGTCCATTTGACTTCCAAACTTTCAGAAACCAAAGTGCGGCTTCTGATTGGCTGCAGGAAGCTCCTGCAGCCAATCGTAAGCCACAGAAGCCCTGTCAGACATTCAGCTTCCAAAAATAGTTCGCAAACCGGAACAGTCACTTCTGGGTTTGCAATGATCAGGAGCCAAAATGTTCAAGAACTAAGCTGTTTGAAAACCAAGGTATTTGAAGGTATTTGAAGGAGGTTGTTGTTGTTGTTGTTTACCAGCGTCTTAAATACTTGCTCAGATAGGGACGGCTCAGTTGTTTCTACTTGAACATATGGAGGGCTGCTGGTAATATTTTTCTGTACTTCTAAACTTCCAAGGAGTACAAAAATTACTAAAAGGAGGAACACATTTTGTAAGGGGTGAAATATTTTTATTTGGGGGAAAAACCTTTTATTTTATCCAGACCAGCTGAAGACCAGCCAAAGCTGATGGGTGAGACCTTGAGCCACCGAGGCCTTCTATGCCTCAAAAGCCAGCCATGGATCCAGGAGGACCAAAACAGGAAGAAAAATAATCATGGTCCAGGCTAGCAATAAGAATTAAAATCAAACCTAGGCCTAACAAGATGACACTCAGATATACGGTGACCACAGTTGTGCTGTTATAAAAGGAAATTTGCACAAAAAATGTCTATAATTTGCATCCATACATATTCATAATTAAGAAATAATTACTATAATTTAAATAGAAATACACCGCAGGGTATTTCACCGCTCAGCTGCTCTTCAGGTGATAACTGTTGCTGTGCAATTTCAGGGTCCTTCCTCTCCCTACTTATGGCCTTTAAACCAAACCTGGACCCAACAGCCCTTTCAGCAGAGGAGACTTTCAAATAAGACATCTGTCCTCTGACAGCTCTTCTGGTAGAGAACCATCTCAATCACCTTAGTTAGGAGACCGGTCTTACCTGCTTTATCCTTCCTTCCCCTGCTTAGAAGTACGTCCCCTAGTTTTAGCTTTTAATTCTGTTCTTCACCCTGCATGCATTCCCTACCTGTTCTATACAACCCATAGGACACCTGCTTCCCTGCTCACTGCCTGTTCTGCTGCTTCATCAACTGGTCCACCTGTAAGCCTGTCTCTGCAAGCCTGACTTGCTTGGCACCTTGGCACTGACCTGACCACCGGAGAGGATTATGCCTTTCAACGCACCAAAGTCACTGTCTAAACTCTGATTCTTGCAGCCTTGGCCCTATCTACAGTAGGACCATTGTTTCTTTGTTCCTTGTTTATATAGAAAGAGTATAGCAGTGCAGACCCCGTTGGCATACTGCCTGTTAAGACATTAGGCCCTTGAGCAAAGGTGCAATGTTAAAAGAAGATGGGTTTTCCTCCATGTATTGGAAAAAACAACAACTGAAGAATACTCTTTTGTCTCTTTCTTAATCTTCAATGGTTGTAGGAAAAGGCATTGTTGAATCTGCAGAGATAAACCCACTGCCATCCATACTCCCAACCGGAGTAAAGATATAAAGCATTACATGAGTTAAGCATTAAAAGTCACAGCTTTCTTAACTACAGAATAAAGATCAGCAACAAGCATTGCCAAATGTACAAAATTCAGCTGTGGGAACCCTATAAATCGATCTTTTGTGTTGGTTCCCCCCCCCCCAACGGTGAGCCTATTTTTATTTTACTGAATTATAAATTTGTGACCTGCCCAGAAAACATGGTTAATTAGATTGTATATTATTAATCAATTAATATCCTTCTAAATATATGTCTCAAGGCAATGTACACAAAGTAACAAAAACAGCCTTTTTTAAAAAAAGAAGAAGATAAAATAGCACAGAAAAATAAGAGCAGATGTATTGAAAACAATAAAAGGAGTCACCCATGGCAGAGACATGTTCATCCGGTGGGAAATCTTGTCAGAACAGAATTATCTCCCACTGTTTCCAGAAAGTGCAGACAGTGGGTGCTTGTCCTATCCCAACAGCATAAAGGGGCAGCCACCCTAAAAACCCGGCTCTGAGTTACTGTGAAGAGAGCTTCTGATCTCTTTCGAACCTTTAGGAGAAACTCTTCCACAGACTGCAGTCACCTACTGGGTATATAAAGGATTAGGTGGTCTCTCATGTAACCTGGTCCTAGCTCCACCCCCAACCCCCATTGAGTGCTGCTACATGCCTGTGGTGTTTTCAGAGCCATGTGGCATTGTGGAAACTGTAGTGAAACACAGAACTGACCAAGCTGTATACATCACTTGGTGTCCCATATTAAAGGTGCCCCATATTTAGTTAAGGTGAGTTGCAAACAAAAAGCATTATCCAGCATTAATGAATCTAAGTTACAGTGGTACCTCGGGTTAAGTACTTAATTTGTTCCGGAGGTCCGTTCTTAACCTGAAACTGTTCTTAACCTGAAGCAGCACTTTAGCTAATGGGGCCTTCCATTGCCACTGCGCTGGCGGAGCACAATTTCTGTTCTCATCCTGAAGCAAAGTTCTTAACCTGAAGCACAATTTCTGGGTTAGCGGAGTCTGTAACCTGAAGCGTATGTAACCTGAAGCATATGTAACCTGAGGTACCACTCTACTCATGTCTGTTAATTCCAATGGGTCTACTCTGAATAAAACTAACAGTGGATACAACTTATTACAGACCCTCCAAGTATCCCTATCTTCCAGGGACATCCCTGATTTAGAGAAGCTATCTCGGTTTCAGATTTGATCCTGGAATGTCCCAGAGTAGACCCATTCCTTAGGATGTCCCTGTTTTCATTGGAGAAATGTTGGAGGTTATGGAGTTATCTGACCCCTGAGCCATCTGAAGGCAATCCTGTATAAGTAAGTTTTTTTTTAAAATGTTTAATGTTTTATTATGTTTTTATATATTTTGGAAGCTGCCCAGAGTGGCTGGTGCAACCCAGTAAAAGGTGTGGGGTATAAATAGTAAAATTATCATTATGGAATGGGACGTCTTTGTTTTCGTCAGAGAAATGTTGTAGTGCATGTTATTATTGCAGTAACATACATAACACAAGACCTTCTATACTAAGAATATACATTGTGGCAAACACATTAATATACTTGCATATATTCAAAATAAACATGGGCAAAACTCATTTTTAATACACACTCATCTTTACACTATTGTTTTGCTCTTTTGGCAGCCCTTAAAGTTGTTATCGTTTTGGAGCATATGCTTTTTTAAAAAAGAAAAAAAGAAAGATTAAATATATTTGTTGTATGCAGTGGTTCAATCTCAGCCTGATTCAGAAGCTCCATTAAGCCAACAGTGCAATCAGCATTTAATTCATTAGCAGAAACATACTAAGCTACGAACCCCCGTTGTTTATGAACAACAGCTTCTCCTGGCTTATAAATATAATTGATATGGGGGCTTACGAGAACAAGGTTAGGCCAGCGTGAATTCCTTCCCCATTTCTTTTTATTTTTCTGACTGGTTTGTGGATCAGTGTTGCCGGGACCAAGCTAATCGCATTTTCACTAGCTCCTACTACATTCATTCACTTTGTGTTACGTATCATCAAAGGTCATCACATATATATATTTTTCCCCTCCCTCCCCCAAGAACAGTAGCTTCTAATATCAAATACCTGTTCAAAGTAAAGGCGGATAATTAGTGGTTGGGGTGAGCGCAGGATTTTCATCTCTAGAGGATCCACTCCTCACAGATCTCTAATTAAACCAGAAGAAGTTGCATGGCATGCGTATGCTGAGAGGCATTAAAAATTCAAGCCAGGCTTGAAGTGGGCTGGTACAAAGTAGAGGAGAGGATAGTGGCAGGGGTTTGGCTGGCTGCTTTTTTCATCAAACCTGACTGAAGTACTCGCACAGCGCTCTCTCTTCTGCAACTCTCTCGTTAAGCTTGGTCTCACATGTGTGATGCAGGACTGACTTACCTTGCAAGGTCGCATTTGCCCCTTTGACACAGGGGAAGCTTATGATTTGAACTGCACTCATTTTCAACAGATAAAGGGCATTAGGAACTCTCTCCATCCAGCATGTTGGTTTAGATCTGCAGGTCATTGGTCTACTTATTTGTTTAGAGAAGTGCCAATATACTGCTCTCTCATAGAATATCAGGTCAGTGTAAAGCAAAATAAAACATTACAGTGGTACCTCAGTTTACTAACTTAATCCGTTCCTGAAGTCTGTTCTTAAACCAAATCCATTCTTAAACCAAGTCATGCTTTCCCTAATGAGGCCTCCCGCCACCAGTGCCCTTCCATTATTGTAGCTTGCGGTCGGAGACAGATGTAAAACACTACTTCCGGAACACTACTTCCAGTTTTGCGCAGTTCGTAAACTGAATAGTTCGTTAACAGGACTGTTCGTAAACCAAGGTACCACTGTATTTACAAACCCACTAGAAAGAGTATGGACCAATACTTAAAAATGAATGGCTGCTCCTGAATTTTTTTAAACAACTACATAGGCCTTCAAGAGATGTCCACCGAATCTATGCTAGAAGAGCGTTCCACAGCCTGGGACCAGCATGAGGCTATAGGCAGATCCACACCACATATTTAAAGCATATGACTTTCTGCAAAGAATCCTGGGAACTGTAGTTTAAGGCTGCAAGACTTTTGTATGCACAAAGATGGCAGGGCCCATTATGATAAACAATGGAAGAATGGCTGTTAAAACTAACAGGCATAGCTAAGGTGGCAAAATTGGCATGTTTAGTCAGAGAAAAGTCATTGTTAACACGTGTTAAAGATTGCAAACCTCTCATAGATATTTTGCTTGAAAAGGAAAAAGAAATAATGACAATTGGATTTGAGGATTGAAGATAGTCTGTGCATAGAAAGTGGCTTTGTTCGGTGTTATTTTGGAGTGGATGTACTGAATATTGTTTATATGTGGCGGGCAGGCGAAGAATCGGAAGTCCCTTACCTTCTTTTTTCTTATTTCTTTTTTTCTTTTAACCTGTTTCCTATTTCTATTACTTTATTTCTTTGTTTCTCTTTCTTTATTCCTTTCTCTCCCACCCATATTTTTATTGTCTTGAGATCAAAGCCTTAGTTTTGACAAAAAAAGGGAAATGTATTTTATATTAAGTTTTGTATTTTTCTCTATAAACACTAAAAAAAATTAATAAATAGGAACTGTAGTTCCCTCTCACAAAGTTACAGTTTCGAGTACCCTTAACAAACTACAATTTCCACAATTCTTTATGTGCTGTGGATGTTTTAACTGTATGGTGCAGATCTGCCCTAAATCTCCACCAAATTCTGTTTCAGGCCAGTTAAAAGGTAAACGGACCCCTGACCATTAGGTCCAGTCGTGGCCGACTCTGGGGTTGTGGCGCTCATCTCGCTTTATCGACTGAGGGAGCCGGTGTACAGCTTCTGGGTCATGTGACCAGCATGACTAAGCCACTTCTGGTGAACCAGAACAGCGCACGGAAATGCCGTTTACCTTCCCGCCAGAGCGGTACCTACTTGCAGTGCTTTTGAACTGCTAGGTTGGCAGGAGCAGGGACCGAGCAACGGGAGTCCACCCCGTTGCGGGAATTCAAACCACTGACCTTCTGATTGGCAAGTCCTAGGCTCTGTGCTTTAACCCACAGCGCCACCTGCGTTCCCTACCAGTTAGGCCTCTATAAATTGGCAGGGGGCAACTGACAGCATTCCACTAGATGATCTCAGTGGTGGAGCTGGAATATAAGGGCTCCACAATCCTTAAGGCTCACTAGAGTTGAGGGAGAAATTGTTTGCATCTGAATATGACCCTGCCTAATCCACACACCCTCAAACAATGCACAAACCAAAAAAAGAGCTACCTTTCCAAATTCACACTTCTCTGAATTTGGAGATGCAGTTCTCCAAGCAGAAGTAAATGCCAAAACATTAAGGGAAAGTGCGCATAAAAATGTATGTATTGGGGCAAACTGCATACAAAAACGTCCCTTTAAGGAGAAAGGCACATTAAGATGGTGACGAAGTGATGTGATGAAGTGAACCGAAGGTTGGAAAAACAAGAGACAGGGAGGAAACAAAATTGACAGATGCAGTCATCTCCACTGCTCACCACTTTCCAACTCAATGCAAGCTATCAAATAATAGTAATAATTCCTTGAAGAACTGGAAAAGTCCCCTAAAAGTGTGCCTGTACCTAGCCCTCCACTAAGCACAGAATGCCCCAGAACCTGAAGATAAGCAAAGGCCCAGGTCTACCAAATCAGTTGCGCGAATTTTCCAAGGGCTTTCTTGTTGGGTTGGGGGAGAATAAGAAGAGGAGAGAGACAGCTTTTCTAGGCATCTACAGCATGATACACAACACCTCCCTGCTGCACATGCTGCTGGTGATGTGCTGAGTTATACAATATCAGTTTGAGATGTGTGGAGTTTGTTTTGTGAATTGTAACATTTTCGCTGTTACTACACTGGAAGGTGCCAAGCTGAGGCTGCCAGTTCTGGCAGTGTTCGTCTATCCCAAAGAGCGAAATAGACAAGACAGCCCAGAGGGAAGTGCTTGGAGCTTATTTTGAATCTTCCCTTGTCAATCTGGGGGCATATGTTATGCTTGCATATACAGTACAGAGCAACGCCTGTCAGGAACTGTCCTCCTTCTCTGCAAGTCAAAATGTGGGTGAATTTTACAATTGGTTTTGCATGCTAAGAGGACCCAATTTAGAAGGTGCCATTCCCCCAAGTGTAGCACTCCTGGACAACAAAATCTATTTGTGACACCCAGGGCTGGATTTAGGTTTGATGAGGCCCTAAGCTACTGAAGGTAATGGGGCCCTTTATATGTCCTGCTGTCCTTTGTCAACAACAAATTGTCGCTGGTTTTTTGTGTTGAATATATGCTATATGGTAATTTATGGACCTAACAGGTATCTAAAGCTATTTCCAGTTCTTTTTTTGGGGGGGGGGTCCCCGCAAGAGAGTGGGGCCCTAAGCTATAGCTTATTTAGCTTATATGTAAATTCGGCACTGGTGACACCTATGATGGGCACCAGGTTATGGGATTCCCTCCCTTCCAAGATGCATCAAAGCCCATTGCTTTCTGCTTTTCAACTGCAGATTAACAAATTCCTCTTTGGCCTGGCTTTCAAGGATCAATGAGCAACATATTAGATCAACTGTCCTCTCCTTCTGCAGCACTGTATGCCAATTGGAACGGTTTAAGTATGGTTTTCATGAATGTTTGAACTTATGTTTTATTTAATTGTTCTTTTTCAATCATTGCACGCTGCTCCCTACATGGTTGAGAGCTAGTTTCCCAGGGCTGCCTCTTGCATGAGGGAAGATAGAGAGAGCAAGTAAGAGGAAGGATGGAGCTTGGGAGTTTGGCTGGAAACACTACAAAATGTATTTTCCCTATCTGTTAGTCTTAAACATGCCCTCTTCTGGCTGGAGGCATGCAAGGTTGCTTGTACCCAACAGATACAAAACAAAAGAAGATGAAGCCAAATAACTCCCATGAGCCTCAGCTATAAGGACCAATGAAAGCAGAGCAGAGAATTTTTCCAGGAAAGCTTGTGCTAGCAGAGAAGGACTGAAAATTGCAGCAAGTTTTTGAAATTATCCAAAAGTAGAATCCTAAGGAGAGGCATATAGGATCCAAAATTGTCATCCTCTCTCTGTCTCTCTCTGACCTAATTTCCTCATTTTGTTTTTGGCAGTTCTTAATTTCCAGCTTTCTATATTATAATGCCTGAAAACAAGCTCTGGAAAGCTAAAGTGCAGGGAGGAGATCAATGAAGCCTTTTTAGACGGTTGCTAAAAATGTGATAAATCTTTCCTCCAGTTTGTTCTATAATAGGCACAATATTTAGCAAAGCAGTTAAAGCAATTTCAGGTTCCTGTAAATCTGACTTGAGCTGCGTTAGCATTAGCGTGGGATGGAACATTAAACTATTATGGGTTATCTGTCTTAGAAACTTTGATCCCTGTTATTTGAATTATTCTTCTCAGTCAGTCGGTATATTCCACAGCCTACAGATCTGTGGGATTAAATTGTACACAGAAGCATCCCAGTCCAGCTCCATGAGCCTTTCAAAAACTATTTATGTGTGTCAAGTTGCAACAGAATGTGGCTCAAGATGCATGGCTGTATCCATGTTCCATTAGACACAACACAATAGGGACCAACGGTGTCAGCACTTGAATGCACGTCTGAATGCGTATCAGGATTCTACCTATGGGTCCTAGTGCAGTGAGTGAAGTCCGGCATACAAAACTCCTTAGCTGCGTTGGGCATCCATATTCAATGAAATACTGCATGCAGAAGTGAATCCACTCATTGACCATTTGATGTTAGTGGTGGCAACATTACCTGGGAATTCTAAGAAAGCCCCAAAATCAGGACAGATTCAAAATTAGTGATTAAAATCAGGGCAGTTTCGAAAGCTTCAGCTCACCATCTCAGACCCTCCAAGTGTCCCGGGTTTTCCAGGGACCGTCCTGGATTTACAGAAGCCATCCCAGTTTCTGATTTGATCCCAGAATGTCCCACTTTTCCTTAGGATGTCCCTATTTTCATCAGAGAGATGTTGGAGGATATGGAGTTCTCCAACAACTGAGCCAGTTGAAGGCAGCCCTGTATAGGGAAGTTCTTAAATGTTTTATTATGTTTTTATATATGTTGGAAGCCACCCGGATTGGCTGGGGCAACCCAGTCAGATGGGCAGGGTAAAAATAGTAAAATTATCATTATTTTCTTTGGGAAAATGCAGGAGGGTATGCCATCTTGATTCAAAATAGCATCCAGTTGTTTTTAAACATAGACAAAAACCCATTCCCTGATCTCAATTATGATATCTTAAGAGGCGTTTCCATGCCTAGAAGTCAACTCCTCAAAGTAAATAGAACAACAACAAAAACAACATTTCTTGCCCACCCTTCACCATGAGGTTCCAGCGTGGGTTCCAGAAACAAAGAGCAGGTTTAAAAAAACAATATTAAAACCAGTTGAAACAAGTGGAGATGAGACACTGTCTTCAGAAGTCCCTGTACTGAACTGAGCTTATTCCTTTTATCTTGATAACTCTGTGGGCTGCCCTCAGGGCCCTGTCTATAAGGTTGGATAGACTAATAAATAAATCCTTCTAGCAATAAACTGCTCATGAGGAAGAACTAGTACAGCTTAATTACTAAGAAAGGGTATGTATGAAGACTACAGTGCGTAAGGAAAGCACTAAATGCAGAGGGGAAGACAGAGTAGTTGCTGCGATTCTAAATGGGATGTTTCAATGCAGGCAACCAGGGGCTTATTAATCTCTCCGTTTGTTATATCTTCTGCTGTATCTGTGTCTTCTTAGTAGTGCTCGTCAGCTATTTCTGCCTTGGCAGCTCCTATGAACAACTGTCGTTAAGTGCCATTTATTTTAAACATCCTTTGTGCTGTGCTTTACACAGTCTGCATAGCATCTGCCCCCAATAACCCCATATTCACAAACACAATTTTACCCGTGCAGTTCATATTCATCAATATTATTGACGCATTTTAAATAAAGTTTTTATTTCATTTAGAAACCTCAACCCATAGTAAAACACATCAGGGTTATTGTTTTTTGAGGGTGGGTGGGTGGGGGGGTGTTGCAAAGGAGAAAGCCACCCTCTCCGCTGCTGGAAGACAAGAGTCATCTGCCTCCTTGTCACTGTGTGAATATGAATATTCCGATGAAACTGGTAGAGCTGTTGCTTTCTGTTGATCTCTGTTACTCAGTGTTTTCCAAGCCTGGGAACAGATGGTGCACCACCTGACTTTGAACAGTCTAATGTAAGATTCATTGTGCTTCACAGGAAATCAAAGATCAAGCAACATTGCAGAAGGTGAAGCAGCACCTCGGTAACCAGCAACACAGTATGATACAGTCATCGCGGCGAAGAGAGAAAGTAAGAGGAAAAGAAATCGAAAAGGAGAGAGGGAAGGAATTGGGGGGGGGTAGTTTGACTTTGATTTTCCAATGTTAGAAGTTCAGGCCTGAGAACCGAAAGCCTGAAAAGAAGTGCTTATAAGATTCTTTGGATGCGCACAGGTATCCATTAAAAACAAGTTCAAAGGGCTGCGAATGCACTTTGAGTTCTCTTCTCTTTTTTCCAAACATGTGCAGCTGTCGCTTATAAGCAAATTGAACACTGGCATATTGTATTTTTAATGCTTCCCTGCATTTTTATGATGGCAGTTGTCTTTTGCAAACTGCCCTGGGATCTCTTGTTGAGGAAGCGTGGTTGAAGAGATGGCTAAGTAAATACACTCTTCCTCCATTCGCTGGCTGATCTGTCTTTGACACCGCCTCTTCCTCTTCCTGTTGGAGAACCAAATGCAACACAGCTGAGAAAATGCAGTAGATGGACAGCTTGCTTCAGTTTCAGGCACTCAGCTGCAGGGGACTTTTCTTTCCTGGAGACAGCTGCAGGAGGGAAAGGGGGTGGCAAGAAAGAAGAGAAAAATGAATGCCCTGCAGCTATGTGTTTTCTTCTGCTGCTCATTCTCCCTGCAGTGCTTTTTCTTGACATAGGAGTAGTGGTTCCTCTGGCCAAGACAACCTAATGCAGAGAAGTGGAACCCACAGTGCTCCAGTTGTATTGTCCTACAACTTCCATCATTCCTGGCCATTGGCCATTGTGTTTGGGGTTGATGGTCAATGGAGACCAACAAAATCTGGAGGGACACGCCACTACCCCCTGGTTTACCGTAACTAAGCAATGCTAGGCATTCAGCTTTGGTCCTTAAATGAAAACCTTCTGTTACACTGGTGGTTTATGATGCCCCTTTTCATGGTATTGAATTTCAGTAATAATGACAGCATGCAATAAATGATTCCATGCTCAATTGAGTTTTTGAATGAACAAGTCATGTAGCTTAGCAGAGGGAAGGCTTTAGCCAGTTTGACAGAAGATCAGGCAAGAGAAAGACAATCGTTCCAGTCCCACACCCCCACACCCCACCCACCCCATGAATGAAATTGTATACAGTCTTTGACTTGGCTGGAGAAGAAGCTAAGTTAGACATACTGAATGGAAGCAAATGCTTAGAATTTTTTTTCCTGGACAGAAGGGTTTGTGAAACCCAGCCTAATAACAATCTTCAGGGCAGGTCTGTGACCAATGCAGTGCTGTCAGGAACCAGACTGAAGGGTATTGCTCTGAGGAAGAATGGTGGGAGCCCCACTCTCCCTCTGCTCAAAGGCCTAATCCTGAAGCTCCTCTGGAGCAGGAGGATAGTATCAACCTAGATCAATGGTTCGTGGAAGGACACAATTTAAGAACTGACAGCTGGGCTGAGCTGAGAGAAGAGCAATCAAGGGGAGAGGACCGGGAAGAGAGAGAGAGCTGGTTGAATCTCCCTCACTAGAAAGTGTGCAGCCTCTAGAGTCAAGCGTCTGGAAAGGGTAGCCTCTCAGAAGGCTCAGTGGTGGAGGGATCACATGGTGAGGAGATGGGAAGACGGAAGTAACTAGAGGGAAGTGGTAGGAACTCAATTGGAAGCACCTGCACAATGAGAATGGATGCTTAATATTTGTGCTGTGTTTAATAAACCTCTCTGTTGCTGCAAAAGACTGCTTTCACTTCGTGCTCTTATCTACAGAGAGGGGGAAGGCAAGCCTTGCCTAGCAGCCTGACAAGTGCAGAAACAGGCCTGCAAATTTCGAGTTGTGAGTTTCACTGGACTGTAAACAGACAAATGGCTTCTTGACTCACCAAGTATCTAATGCAGGATCAGTGGTTTTGTTGCCTGAGTACTTGCTTCTAATATGCTCTACCTCTACATTTGTAAATAAACCAGAAATTACAAATACACTATAAGCCTCCACTCAGTGCTCTGTCATCCAAAGGGACCCAAGTCCTATAGTACTACCACTGGACCTCTGGGAATTGAGGAACACTTTACTGCACAATAGGCACATTCACAAATGCAAGAGTTTAATTTTTAAAATCACAAATAAGCGAATGCATTTTCAACACACCTTATTATAGCCCGGTTGTGTGCGATTTCAGAGCTGTGAAAGTGGCTAATGAATAATGACGCACTGTCTTCACTTTTTTTCTACAGAAAACCTAAAGATATTAAAGGCATATAAGTGGATCAAGGGTGGGTTCACAGTTCGTAAATCATCTTCCTGGAAACAACAATGTTCATAAAACTGTTCCATCACTTCAGCTTACTCAATCACTAACCTCAACACTCAGATGCAAATTCATTTATGTCTCTCCTTTTTCTGATCAAGAATGCATTTATTACCACTGCAAAGCAATTTGCACATATCAGCTTAGAGGTTAAACACTGAGCAGACCAGACTTGCCAAAAGGCAGTTGGGTAATTGTCATAGGTAGACATATCCAGTCAGCTGTTTGGTATATTTTCCACACTATAGCATAGTCTGCAAAGAACAAGCCTTAACATTTCGCTTTGCTTTAAATAAAAACTATCCCATTTGTATAATAGCCCCCTCGTGTTCTTGTCACATCTCTGGTACATGCTATTTTTTTCTGAATAAAAGTTTAGGAAATTACTTTGCAAGATTCATGACCATTCTGATTCTGGCAACCAGAACCCCAGCCCTGGTGCAAAGTACCTGGATAATCAAAATGGTGCTGAAACAAAAAGATAATTGTGCTCTTGAAAATTTGTTTAAGAATTTAATAATTAAGCCAGGTGCGGGAACCCTTGCCCTCCAGATGTTGCTGAACTCCAATTCCCATCACCTCTAGCAAGTTTGGCCAGGGATGAAGGGAGTTGGGGCAGGCCAAAGGTTCCATACACCTGAATTAGGGGAACCACTGAGGTTCCTGGTAGGTGGACGGTCCATTTCGTGCAGTAATGGACTATTCTCTAGTCTCTGTGGTTTCGGCTGACTGTCCTGATGGACCCAACAGGATCTGCCATGTATAATCCTTCCACATATTTTCCCTCAAGATGTCTCCTCTAACTTGTCTTCCTCTAGTAACTCTTGTGAGACTGGCTTTATGGATGGTGCATATTTCAAAATAGTTCTTAAAATGGTCTACATTTGAAATGTATGGCATTGTAGGGTTCCTTTTAAATGCTAAATCCATGCTCTTGTTCGTTTGTTAAAGACAAGGCAAAGACATCATAAGGTCCCAATTGCCTTGCTGGACCAAATCCCAAGCTCCATCCACTTCAGACATCCTCTTCTAAGTTTTGCAACAGTGGCCAGTCAAATGTTTCTTGGAAGCCCATGCAGGACATAATAGGGCCATCTTCTGTTATTATGTGTGTCTCCTCAGCATTGTTCAATGACAGACATTGTTCGTCTGAAAAGCAGGGCAGCTAACTCATCTCATCTTACCATATTGGTAGAGCAGTAACTACAGCATCAATAATGACTTCTAGTTGTAATAATTATGATCAGAGTGTATGGATTACTCAATAATATAACCTCTTCCTTCCTTCCTTGGGATGCGGGTGGCGCTGTGGGTAAAACCTCAGTGCCTAGGACTTGCCGATCGCATGGTCGGCGGTTCGAATCCCCGCGGCGGGGTGAGCTCCCGTCGTTTGGTCCCAGCTCCTGCCCACCTACCAGTTTGAAAGCACCCTTAAGTGCAAGTAGATAAATAGGTACCGCTTTATAGCGGGAAGGTAAATGGCATTTCCGTGTGCTGCTCTGGTGCCGGTTCACCGGAGCAGCCTTGTCACACTGGCCACGTGACCCGGAAGTGTCTGCGGACAGCGCTGGCTCCCGGCCTCTAGAGTGAGATGAGCGCACAACCCTAGAGTCTGTCAAGACTGGCCCGTACGGGCAGGGGTACCTTTACCTTTTACCTTCCTTCCTAGACTTAAACTAATTTAAACCTATTCTGCATTTTAATGGTTCTGAATTGTTAAAATAGTCTTCTGATAGTGCTACACCAAAACTATCACCAATGTGAATTTAGGTCCCTAAAGGGGATTTCTACCTTGCTGCAAATTACAGTTTTATTAGGCCAATGATGTCTAATACTGAAAGGTTGACACATTGTCCCATGTATATTATTTTTACACATAATTCTCATTACGCCTCTTTAGTCATATTCTCAACAGCTTTCTTTAGCACCATTACCCTAATCCCCCACTGACTAAGTAAACATGCAATAGATTAGACAGTTGTAACGATTACTGACTGCAGGTCTCCTGCTGCTAAGATCCAATGACAAGCTCATCCCGAGCTCATGTTTCTGATGTTTGGCTGCTTTCCTTCATTATTCCCCAATAAACAGAGCTAGCAAGTCCCCATTCAATTCTGACAACCTAACTAGCAAAGTCAAGATTTAAACTGTGATCCCAACTAAACCGCGATCCCAGCAGCTCAAGAGCTTTCTGAGATGCCTTGTTGGTTGGCATTTCCATTTCCAAGTCATCCCTGCAAAATGACGGGGTAAAACCTCCTCCCACCCAAAAAAGTTGTCATCCTAGATCTACTTTGGCTACGGAATCTGTCATTTCTCGTGCAAGCCATCTGACTGAAGGCATGAAGCACTCAACGGGAGTGCCATATCTCAGAATCCACGGAAGCAGGCATTTCTTTCTGAATTATTTTAATTTTAAATTCAAGGAGACATATATGTTTAAAAGGGGTGGTGGTGGAAAAATTGAATACATCAAGATGGCATTTATATGCACATTTACCCAAGATAAAAAGTTCAGTTTAACTCAAGAGAACTTACCTGCCCATTGATACAATCCCTGCATCGGTTTTCTTCCCTCTTTCTCATCTGCTCACTAAAGTATTAGGGGTATTGGTGGGCCTCTACAGCATCTTAAAAAGCAGAGACATCACCTTGCCAACAAAGGTCTGTATAGTAAAAGCTACAGTTTTCCCAGTAGTGATGTATGGAAGTGAGAGCTGGACCATAAAGAAGGCTGATGGCTGAAGAATTGATAGTTTTGAATTGTGGTGCTGGAGGAGACTCTTGAGAGTCCCATGGACTGCAAGAAGATCAAACCTATCAATTCTGAAGGAAATCAGCCCTGAGTGCTCACTGGAAGGACAGATCCTGAAGCTGAGGCTCCAATACTTTGGCCACCTCACGAGAAGAGAAGAGTCCCTGGAAAAGACCCTGATGTTGGGAAAGATGGAGGGCACAAGGAGAAGGGGACGACAGACGACGAGATGGTTGGACAGTGTTCTCAAAGCTACCAGCATGAGTTTGACCAAACTGCGGGAGGCAGTGGAAGACAGAAGTGCCTGGCGTGCTCTGGTCCATGGGGTCACGAAGAGTCGGACACGACTAAATGACCAAACAACAAGTATCAAATTAAAGCAGGGGCAGGGAACCCTTTTGAGCCCAAAGGACATCCTTCCTTGTAGGCAACCATCCAGGGAATGCATGTTAGTGGGATGGCTAAAGGCCAAAGTGAACAGAACAGTGAAGGTGGTCATTCCAGACATGAAAAAGTGAGAGGTTTTGTCATGCACATGCACATGCACATGCATGCCTCTCTCCATCCAGGCAAACAAGAGGCATTATCGGAATGACAGGTTTCAGGTAGGCAAAAGCACTCAAGAAGGTGGCAAGGCAGGGGCTGTGATGGGTGTAGCCCAGGGAAGGTCCCAAGGGCCGGGCAGTCAGAACAGCTGAACCAGGAGTGAACCTGGATTGGTGTACAACGGCAGTGCTAGATGGGATGAGGGTCAATAAGCTGTGTTCAAATTGTGGGAAGATGGAGGCTCTTTTGGGTTCCCACATCTAGCAGATAGGCAAGTTACACATTCTAGATGGGGGTCACATTGCCTCTGAAGGAACAGGCATGCAGCTTGAAGGTATTCTTCCCTACATCTGGAGGTCCAAGCATCCTCTGTGACTCGGAATGCCATTTTTTTTAGCAGCCTCATTTGGTTCACCAGCTATGGCCATTCCCAGACAGGGGTAGCCTGATCACTGTGGTCTATCCATTGGCAATGCTGAGGTTGGATTACTGAAATGCATTGCTCTTGGTCCAGAAGTTCTATATGGTGCAGTCTGCAGTGGCCAGACTGCTGTTGAGGGTATGTGGCCAGCAACATGTGGCACCATTGTTAAAACATCTACACTGGCTGGCCATCTACTACCAAATCAAGTTTAAAGTCCTTGTATCAATTTACAAACTTTACTGAACTTGGGCCATTGCTCAAAAGTTAAGTTGACTGCCAGCTTCCAGGTTTTCTGGCCAAGCAGTCAGTAACAAATATTTTATATACGTTGTTGTTTAGTCGTTTAGTCGTGTCCGACTCTTTGTGACCGCATGGACCAGAGCACGCCAGGCACTCCTGTCTTCCACTGCCTCCCGCAGTTTGGTCAGACTCATGTTTGTAGCTTCGAGAACACTGTCCAACCATCTCGTCCTCTGTCGTCCCCTTCTTGTGCCCTCCATCTTTCCCAACATCAGGGTCTTTTCCAGGGAGTCTTCTCTTCTCATGAGGTGGCCAAAGTATTGGAGTCTCAGCTTCACGATCTGCCCTTCCAGTGAGCACTCAGGGCTGATTTCCTTCAGAATGGATAGGTTTGATCTTCTTGCAGTCCATGGGACTCTCAAGAGTCTCCTCCAGCACCATAATTCAAAAGCATCAATTCTTCGGCGATCAGCCTTCTTTATGGTCCAGCTCTCACTACCATACATCACTACTGGGAAAACCATAGCTTTAATAAATAAATATAGAGGAGTGGAGAGCATGCCTCAGCCTGAGGTTTCCCACCTCTGCTTTAGAAGCTGACTTATCTGGTCATTTTCATTCACTTTGCTTGTGCAAGACTTGAATGACCTCTCCATGTGTGCTTTGGATCTCCAGGGATGGTGCACCATATATTTCTAAGAGATGCAAAGATCCCATGTATTCCACTAACATGCATTCTATTCACAATGCCTGCTTCCATCTTAGCATCAGGAGGAGTGGAAGGGAAGGTTACTTTATTCTAATCATGATATCTTATCATTAACACAATGTTCATATATTTCCTTCCAAATGAAATTGGATCTCAGTTCGAAAATCATTACTTATCTATACTTTCTTCGCATATCCACCTCTGCTGTTGTTTCTTGCGACATGCCAGATAGCTGACATGATTGCTGTTATTTGGGAGTTTCAGCACTGTGCAAGCACTGGCATGCTGCTGTTCTTTCATGACAATTGGCAGGATGAGATACTACATCGCAAATCAGAGTGAATAAATAAGTTTTTACAAGTGATGCTCTGGACTGATCTTCAAGCAGAAACACAGAGTCCTTCTGTATCCTCGTGTCTAAATACCATTCATTGCAGCTAGCCTGTAGCAGATGCTCTACATGAAAGATGAAAAATTAAGGCATTTCTGCATTTACTAGAAAGGAACAAGTTCCTTGCAATTATATGGCACTTCTGTCCCTACTATGTCTTGCTATGGCTGCCAGTGTGGGATTAGAATCACTACCTGGCTAAACCGATACATTGCCAATATTGTTCTGCTATCCTAGAGAGAGTAAATATTGGCCCTGTCCATCAGGAATGCCAAAGCAACTTTCTTGGCTTGATCTAATACAACTTTTTTTTCTTTTTTGTTTATAATTTCTGTTCAAAATCAAGACAACCCCAAGCATCAATGCTCTTCAATATCTAATTTCACAGTTTTCTTAACACATATCTTGCGTTATTTATTATAGTCAATGTCATCCAAACACCTTTGCCTATATGCCTGCAATATTTTAAATGGCATAACTGGCAAGCCATCAATCATAAATCAAGAAGCATCTTTTAACTTCAAGTAAGATCGCTTTTGGAAAGAAAGCAAGTATCGGATGGTCTAATTGGATACATTACTCACATCTGTAAGTGACAAACGCCTGTTCGAGGAAGTAAAAAATTCCTCTTCTTGGGAAGGTGCAGGAAGAGGGGTGGTGGTTCCCCCCATTCCTCCTCAGTCCAGCCCCAAACAAGAATGGGGTAAGAAAGTATCAAAGATGGAACAACTCATGGGTCCTTATGTCCTGTGCCTTTGTGCACGATGAGTGCATTTGACATGCAATCAACTGGTTATCTGAAACTTCTAGCATGTGCCGCCTCTCAGGGATACAGCCTTTTGGTCATGAAAGCAGCTGTTCTTCAAGGAGGAAAGAAAGCATCTTGCATGTGAAAAGTTTATCACAGCACTAATTGATATGTTCATGGGAACCCATCCTCCTTTGATCTACATTGTCTGGGGAACAAACAAATAATTAGAAGAGAGTGCTATTAACAGGTTTAGCACTGGGATACATAGGATACAAACTGTTAATTTGTATAAAAAATATGATCCTGCTAAATGAGATTCAGATAATTGGAGTCCTACTGTACATCACATTTTTGTAATTAGATCTGCTCTGAACTTATTTCAGTCCAAATCAATTTAATGCCATTATTAGGTTATTAGTACAGGGAATAAGCATGTGGCATTGCCTGCGTGTCCTTACATCTCATCAGCAACATTAGTATTACATTAATTAAACTGGTAAAAAGAGGAATGAGGGGGGGAAAGGAGAGAGGGGTAAAAAGAAGGCACAACCTTAAGCAGGCTGCATTCAGCAAAGATGTAAACTGTGTGGACAGTGCCATTTTAATCTAAAAGGAAATAGTTGATGTTCACATCTTCCACACAGCGAATTGCACTAACTACATTAACCAGGTGATGTTCATTTCACTTTGCAGGTAATTTATTGTGCCAGCAACACTGACTCCGAGGTGGTTCACACAAATAATTTACCTTAAGCAAACACCATTTGTCGCTAATGACAGGGCAAAGCAAACTTCGGGAGCATTTATGAACAGTAATGTCTCTCTCTTGCCCTACGCATTTGCAAGCCGATCTCTGTTATTTGCAGATGAATTAACGATGGCTTGCAAAAATCATTAAAGCCATCTGCTTGGATGAAGAAAGGGAGGGAGGGGGGAACCCACTGCGATCATTTGATTGTACTGTAGACCACACTACAATGTATTCTTTTTAGCATCATTTCCCCTAAATTTGACATGACGTCTAAAAAATGAGCAGCATTATCAGAGGTTGTTATGCCTACTTGGAAAGCTTTTTTTTTTTGAGAGAGAGAGAGAGAGAGAGAGAGAGAGAGAGAGAGAAACAGCTCATACAGGTAGCCTGAGGTATTTGTTTTGCTGGTCTCTGTTAGAGGAATAAACCTATTACAGTTTCAACAATTAAAATCAGTAGTTACATCAGACAAAAAGAAGAAGTCTTAAACTTTGCCACGAAGCCTTAATCATCCCTGAAATTATATGATCTAATCAGCATAAAAGTGTATCATCAGTGTTTCCCCAAATTAGTTCCTTTGCTCTACTAGAATACATTTTAAAGAGTCTTGCATCCAGCTGCTATGTGACAAATTTAAACTTGTTTTTAAAGGGCTATGTAATTGTATCCCTAATGAAAACTGAAGTTATAAAAGCAGTGGCTCTTTAGTCACTATAAGATTTCTGTATCTCATTGGCTGGCACCGTGACCTCAGGATCCCTTGTAGGTGAGGGACCTCAAGCACAGCCACAGATTTTCCCAACTAACTGAAGTCTCATTGATTTCAATGGGTCTACTCCTGTCATGATTATGTCTAGATCTGATGCTTTATCTGAGAACAGCAAACCACCAAGGATGGGGTTATGCAACAAAAATACATAGCTTGGCAGCACCGACTGTAAGATGCATTATGCTGCATTAGTGGTAAAGTTGGCTAGAAACAAATAGGAGCGGTAGGAAACAATTAAAGTTGGTCGGCATACAGGAAGCTGCCATATGCTGAGTAAAACCACAGGCCCACCTGGCTTGGTCTCTCCAAACCCTACCTGGAAATATTGAACCTGCATGCAACTCAGATGCTCTACCCTTTCTCTGGATATCCTATCCCCTTGTTCGAGACGTCTTGAACGAGATTAGATGTAGCACGGAGGGTATGTGGAAGGAGAAGCGAGATCACACCTTGCCTCCTGCACATGGCATTTGTGAGGTCTGAAAGAGTAATAATGTGTGAAGAAAATGTCCCGGACTCTCCAAATAAACATGCGGTGACAATAGGCACACAATTTGTGTGAGCACAAGTGTTTTCAGACATCATGCTGAACACATATAGGGCCCAGTGACCACAGGTGGGACTGATACGATCTTGCTACACATATTCAGAGTGGTTTCTCCGCAGTGGTTTCTATCCCAATGCCTTTAAAGCAGGTTTTGGGCCCTCCGGTTGCTGGGGCTGCTGGGAGTTGTAGTTTGGCAACATCTGGAGGGCCAGTGGTTCCCCAAACTGGCTTAAAAGGAACAGGCAATAGGAAGGGAGGGAAGTGAAGAAGACAAAACAGTGTTGCTATAGAACACCATATTTTATATGGCTTATATTTTTGTAAGTTCACAGTGTGCTCAGGTGTTGCCTAAAGGAAAAAAATAAATAGGCAAATGATCATAGGGGAAGTGTATCAACACACCAGTGGAAATGCATTTGTAAGTAGGAACATCTTTTTTACTAAATATGGTTTTTTAAGAGAATTGTTGTAATATACCATTCCAGTGGAACTTTGCACCCAAAAGTACCGGTGTGTTATCTTTTCCTCTTTCTGCTTCTCAAACTATTTTCTGTACTTGTAGTAAAGATCACATCCCTACTTTCTACCTTGCTCCATTTTTTATGCTGTTTCCCATCACTGAAACACCTTTCTTCCATCTCCTAACTCTCTTCCTGTGTTTTTAAATCCAGGTGTTTCTTTAAGATGCTTCTATTCTCTTGGCTCTTTATGACTGAATCTTCTCCACTTTTACTTTCCTCTTCAGTGCCTCTAGTCTTTAAGAACATAGGAAGCTGCTGTATACTGGACCATTGGTCCATCTATTATTGCCTACCCTGACTGGTAGCTACAGCCACGAAACATTCCCAGCCCTACCTGGGATCCTTCTACATGTATTGTGTTCCCACAGGCAAGTCCAGTGTTATTTTTAATTTTTTATATACTGTGCTAGCAGCTGTATTGCTCCTGTGGGAGTTTTAAGGTTCTTCAAGATGTTTTCAGAGGAAAATATTATCAGCGGTTTACCAAGTCGTACACCATGATGGAAGAAAAAGGGGGTATAGAAAGAAGAATTAAAATAAATACATATGGTACAATAAAAAGATAGCAGCTATGGGAATGGTAAAGGAAGGATTGGTACAGAATGCTAATGACTAAGCAACAGTATAGTTGAAAAGAGGAAATGTGGATATATGGAGGCAGCACAGCTGGCAGCCATTTATAGATTATTTATTGAAAGGAACATAATATCACATAAGGGGTAAGGTTTCAATATTGTCAATAACAGAAGGCATTACAAGGAATTATGAGTTTTAACTTACGAATGCAGGTTTTGGTAGTATTTTGCATTATTCTGAATGATGTGTAATTTGGTGGAAGGGAAAGTCTTGGCCTGACTGCTGAAGCCATAGAAAATAGGATCCTGCAAACAGAAGAGTGAAGGTTTCTGGAGTAGAAAGGGAACCCCTGGTCTTGTTCACACTAATCTTCTCTGAGATGGGTGACCTCTAATTGGCACCATTCTGCCTTCTGACAAGAGGTACAGGGAAATCTGCTGACAGAGCCACACTCCTGCAGGCATTTCCCCCAGGGTTTTATAACCACAGCTACAGAGCTCTACAGCTAAGTGTACCTAAGGATGGGAGAGGGAACACCAGAGACATCTTCAAGTCTGTGGTCATACCCACACTCTCTATTTAAGTCACATTTAAGGCACAAGGCTTCCCTGCCCACAGAAAAATCATGGAAATTGCATTTTGTTAAAGGTGCTGGGAACTGTAGCTCTTGGAGGGGTAAACTACTGTTTCCAGGCGCCCCAGAATGCTGTGATCTGAACCAATCCCATTAATCCTCTCACACAAAAATCCACCCAAAATCCTGCTAAAAATGGGCAGCCAGACAGACTCAAAATGGGCAGTAATGGGGTGGGATGGGGAGAGATCTACAATTCCCAAAATGCTTTAATAATCAATCCCCTTTCCTAGGGAACTCTGGGGATTGCACATCTGAGAGGGGTACAAGGGACTCCCATTACCTCTCGGCATCATGAACAAAGTTCTCAATATTTCTTGGGGAAAGCCAAGGCTGTATTAAGTGGTATCATAGTGCTTTAAATGCATAGTGCAGATGGGGCCTAAGCAAGAAAGCATCTATGCACGTGCAAAGGGAATGCACCAGTGTGACACATACTTTTTGTGCAAATTCTAATCACACACATACCTTGATGGTTAAAAAAGCACACACCTGCCTCTAAGTGTTATTTAATCTGATTTGTATTCAGTTCAGCAACCAAATTTAGGGGTAAGGAAGTGTTATTTGGCCCCTGTCATGTTTGCTTTATGGTCCTTCTTCTCCCTTGGGATATTTACTTCTTGATTCTCCTGTGACAACAAGCCAAAGTCTATAGCAAGCCACAACTACCCAGAAGTCCTCTGCTTCTGGAGAAGATTTGGCACACTCTTCTTGCGTTATGTTTGAGCATGGATATCAGTGCATCGGGACTCTTTCCCGTGCCATTTGGGAAAGGCCAAGTTGGAAGAGCTTGTGCTATTGCTCCTCCTTCCCATACGTATCATGTACGACGAGGCCCTCGGCAATCTCCCAGTGTGCTAAGCCAGGCCTCCTTTATGTCATCTACGAGTGAATCAGTCCCAAGCTGCTGGGACATCCTTGCTCTCACTCATTCCAAAGTGTACCTGCTCTTTACTCATGGACCGATTTGTAAGGAGCCAGAACAGATGGCTGGCGGTTCTTTCCAACTCTATTATTTTGTGTTCTCTTTCTCAATTGCTCAGATTTTCAGTTTTACTTTGTCCTTGATTCTCTCTCTCTCACTCCCCCCGCCCCCAGTGTGTGTGTAAGTGGGGGATGTGTGGAAGGATGTTGTGCATTTTTAATCTAAGAATTTTTTTATTTTCCCTTAAAATATTTATTTCATCTGCGCTGCAATTAAAATAATTGTTGTCTTCCGCTCCATCCCGATTCCTGACTCCTTCCGAGGTGCCCTTTTGCTACCATGCAATCAAGTGTCACATTTCAAGATCCTGTTTGGACAGGCTGAGTTTTACATTCCAGAAGAGCAATTGGCCTTTCTTTTCTGTCTCCCGCTCAGGAATGCCAGTCATTGTTTCCAGAAGAAGAATTTGCTATTATTGTGAATGGTGAAGGACTGCGGTGCCATTATCTTCATGGAATTGCAGTGTCACAAATGCATGTGGTGGTGGGGTAACAAAAATAAAATCCCATCACAAGGCAATGGTAACATGGCAAATAAAATGGCATTAAAAGTGGTAAGGAAAGAATGCAAAAGGCCTGAGAGGATCAAAGCAAGCCTTCCTTCATGAGTGTTGCATAAGCATAGATAACTGTTAACTAGACTATCTCCTTCTATGAGACGTTGGCTCTGGTGTGCCAACCTGACCTAGCAAAAGGCACTCCATGCAACTTAGTTTACATGAAACTCAAATTCTAAAGCTGGCTCTAATAGCTCTTCCTAACTCCCACCCCACAGGTTGCAGACACAATCTCCTTGAACTGAAACACTGTCTGCCCATGAAACCCTTGTCTTGTCTTGTCAAGGCTGAGTTTGTTTTTTGGCCCTCACCCAGCCCATTCCAAGCACCAATTCAGCCTTCCTACTTCCTCACCTGATAAAAGAGAATTAGAATTAGTGTGGGTGGCGCTGTGGTCTAAACCACATAGCCTAGGGTTTGCCGATTGGAAGGTCGGTGGTTCGAATCCCTGCAACGGGGTGAGCTCTCATTGCTCGGTCCCTGCTCCTGCTAACCTGGCAGTTCGAAAGCATGTCAAAGTGCAAGTAGATAAATAGGTGCTGCTCTGGTGGGAAGGTAAATGGCATTTCCATGCGCTGCTCTGGTTCGCCAGAAGTGGCTTAGTCATGCGGGCCACATGACCCGGAAGCTGTACGCCGGCTCCCTCGGCCAATAAAGCGAGATGAGCGCCACAACCCCAGAATCGGCCACGACTGGACCTAACGGTCAGGGGTCCCTTTACCGTTACTTTATAGTGATGATACCTTACCCTTACCCCAAAAATCCTAAGGTGACCTCCCACAGCAGTTTATGTAGATACTGAAAACCATGGGGGATAAGTGAGGTCCTGCAGGATCCAAAGCACAAAATGCAATGGAACTGAAATAATTGGATGGAAGGATAAATATCATAGATCAGATCTTGTTTCTTGCAGTTAGCCTTATACATCAATGTGGAATTATCTTCTATCAGATCTTGCTCAAAAGCCTTTTCCTATTCCAGGTAATGAACACTGACCACCTGAGGGTTGATCTTCAGTTATCAGAAGCTCTTAGAATGAGACTATAAAATTATACCTCTATTTGACTCTGACAGGCAACAGTTTCAGATGATAAACCAGTGCTATCCAACTTCCTTCTTCCCCTCTGGGCTTGACTATAGAGTCATTAGCTTTCCATGCCACAGGGAAGCAAACTATCTTTCAGTGGCTAAGTCCTCTGAGTTATTTATACATTCAACTTGTAGCCTGACCTCTCCCGATTTTTTTTCTAATCTTCCTTGCATTACAACCCAGCCCTCATTTTTCTCAGTCTGCCCACTACAAGCCTTGACCTCTCCTTATTCACCATATAGCTGTTTACCCACCGCATGATTTCTCTATTCTTCCTTTTTCATTGCAGTATTTCTTCCTAATTACCACATTGCTTTAATTATTTGAACATCTTCCCCCCAAAAGCATGCATAGATGTTTAAAGAAACCAAGCACTTTTCTAAACTGATTGTCCCAAGGTACTACAAAGTAGTACTTCTTAGCGAGCAAAGAAAGGATGTTGATATGACAAAATTGAAAACTTATGGGGTTGTCGATATGTCATCCGTGGGCCCAAAAGTTCTACTCCAGATAAGAGTGCAATTACTTTGTCCTATTGACTTCAGAGTATACTACTCTTAAATTGCCTCCTTTGAACATGTTTTATGCAATCTGATATTATACGTTTTACATAATACGTTTTTAAATATTTAACCTGCTTTCTTTTTAAGACAGGCTGTACCTCTGTAAAATGCTTTTCTTCCAGGTCTAAAGGTCTTACTGGAGAACTCTATTTTAGGGTTGTTTTTTGTCTCTGGATTTTCACTTTTTGAAATATGGCAACCCTACACTATTTCACCCATTTAACGCTATTTCACCCATCTAAAGGAAAGGCAATATTCAGATCATTTAAGCACCATGATTAGACCATTTCTGATGGTCATCGAATTCACTATTTCTTATTTTCCTGCCCTGGTCCAACCCTAGTTGTGCTTGAAATGGTATTTATGAATGGCTAGTTGTGCCAGGGTGTGCTATGGGGTGCATTTTTGACATTCAAATGCACATGGCTCCCATTGTTCCTGAGACAGTAAGTGGTGTTGCTGTTTCAGATGCAACAATGGAATATTTTTCTTCTGCTGCTGCTCCAGAAAATGGTTTAGTTGTCTTGAATCGATGAAAGAGTGAATGAACCTACATAAACACCACGAGAAATCCAAACCACCACCTTTCAGAAATCAGCTGCCAGATTTATTAATCTACCTGGAAAATGTGGAATAAAAACAGAACTTAAAATAAACTCTTTTAAAAGGTACAGTTTCAAAAGGGTTAATCAATTCCATATAACATCTTTTTGTACCATTTCCCCCACCCATCCACCCCGCAAATTCATTCAATGGTGGGTGAAGTGCCTATTTTCTTCAGTGAATCACTACCTTATACAGTATATATAATTTTGTAAAAAATAGTATTAGACATTTGAATTAATGTTAGGCTTCTTTTTCTTTTAAACCACCCGTCCCATTCACCAAATATACATCTCTTCCTGACAATAAATGCTGCATGCCAATATTGATGGAATCGAAAGCATTCAAATAACTTTTCATTCAAAGGGGTTCTATTTCATTGAAAATAATGTCTACCTTAGGAGTTCCTTATCCCACACTATACTTCTTCAGTCTCCGTGAGCCCCAGCCAGTATGCCCAAATATCAGGGGTGCTAGGAGTTGTAATCCAACCTATGCATGTATAAAGGTTCCCCACCTTAAAAATGGGCCCCTCCTGTATTATAGCTAGGTTTGGCCTATAGACAAGTTGACTCTTGGGCCAAAGTAGCTGGAGCTGATGGGAGCTGGACTCCAACACCATCTGAAGAGCTACAGGGCTCCATACCCCTGGTTTAAAGGTTCTAGTCTGCACCAATGGGTGCTTTTTGTCTGTTCTCTTATTCGTCAATTGGAGCATTACGGCTATTGATTATTAGTGGGAATAAGGTAAAAGGCTTCCTATTGAGGTTTCTCTAGGGGGTTGCATGCCCTGGATTTGTACACATGCACCTATTAAGATATCTTATGCTTCTAGGTGTATTAAGACGCATATCCAGTGTGCTTTTCCGTAACTGTGGTTTATAGTGGCTAACACTTGTTACTTTAAAATGAATTGCATAATAAATCATGTATAACTGCACTGGTTTCCTGACCGACACACAGTGCAAAGTAAATCTCTACCTCAAGGCATCTTTGATATCATGTCATTTACAATGAAACATTATTTCTGAGGCTAACGATTATGGAGTCCTATTCCCAATTTCCTTTTGCTCCAAAGTTGTTAGCATCTGGGAAAGATGGGCATGTTGGGGGGGGAGATACTTGGAAGAGTCACTGCCTAAAATACTCACTGGACAGCTCAAATCTCATTTCTATCCTTTTCAAACTAGGAAACTCAACGTTTCAGAAAAGGTGTTCATAAATATTTAAAACTTTCTCTCTCTCTTTTTTTATATGTAGAATAAGGTGTTTCTTGCTTTCACTATTACCCTTCTCAAAATTAAAAAATTAAAAACATTGTAAAAAATAATAATCAGAAAAACCTTTAAATCGTCTCCCAAACGTATCTGATCACATTTACATTTAGTGTCCAAAAAACAAAAGTTTGATTGATAGCATCAGTGCCAGCACTACAACATCATACAGCAAAGTCATTGTATTCTTTGACGTTTTGTATAAGTCTTGGCTCCACTGAAAGGTATAAAATGTTCTGCAGAGCTCCTCTTAGCAAGCTGAAGCTTACTATTCATTTCTCAACACGCGTAAAAGCTGCTTATAGAACAGCTGTGGCATAAGCTATTTTTTTTCCTAAGCAATAAATGGTTCAAGTCATCTATTTTGTCCTGAAATGCTACCTGTAGTTACAGCATTGCTTATAAATGGGCATAGTAAATTCAGCAAAGAGAATATTACAGAAAAAAAGACAGCAGCAGAAGCATTAGCATTATCTAGTATGTATATAGGTTATCAACGTAACACAGCAGTAAAAGGTTTAAATGCATATTAATGGGTACCATGTCTAAAAAAAACAACCATTACTAGAGTACCTATTTTCGTGTATTGGATATTTTGCTCAAGGAGTGCTTGCTGTGGTCTAAACAGCATGAGATATGTGACCTAGTACAGTTAATTCCTATCGATTAAATAACTTATTTATGAATAAAAGTAAATGGAAGGACACAATGCGACTTCTTCCTCTGTGATCACAATTCTGTTTTCAGTCTTGAAATAATATCCAGAATGGTTCAGCACATGGCATTACTGTACTCAGGTGGCTCTGGAAAAGGCTAAAAGGCTTTACATTCGCTGTACTTGCATAGCAAGATGGCACCAGATACAAGGAGTGAAACCACAATCCGCTTCAAGCCGGGAATAGTGCTCTCCATTCCACCCTGAATGCCTTCCTTAATGAGCCATTAACGAGCACAAGGCAACAGAAACGATGTGTAGAAACATTTTTTTTAAAAAAACAACAACAGGGGGGAAAAACAAAAACAAAACAAAACAAAACATGCCTTTTGAAAAACAAAACCAGAAAGGTGCACTAGCACTCCTAGCTCCTATCTAATTCTGCAACTTCCAAAACTGGTCCGCAGCTCAGCAGCAGAGCCCACACTTTGCATGCACTATGTTCCAGGTCCTATCCCTAAGCACTTTCTTGTAGGACTGGGAAGGACTCCGGTCTGAAACCTTGGAGATCTGCTCAAGTCAGTGCGCATGCAGTACTGAACTAAGCTGGAGCAAATGGTCTGGTTCGGGGTTTTGTTTTGTTTTTAATTCCGGTGTAGAAAATAGACTAGGGTGTGGCAAAAAGGGTGTGACTGGTCAGGGCCATGTCTGTGGCTAACAGAATTTCCCAAGTCGTGTACAAAAACGGTTATTGATCACATCTAGAATTAACTGTACTATGGATACCCAGAGAACTTGTACAATATCTTGAAGCCAATATGAAACAGAAAACAGACATGATACAGCTTTGTTGTACTTAAAACCTGTATGTTCTATTCCCAACCTTAAGGTGGGGGGGGGACGACACAAACCCACCCTTTTCTTCTTGTTCCACAGAATGAAATCAATAGATCCCCATCTCCCCCTTTCAAATAAAGTGCACTGTCCATGGGAGACCATACGAGTGATGCAACAGGAAAAGCCCCTTTATAGTACTATTTTATTCTTTTTAATTCTTTTTTGTGTTTGTTTGTGTTTTATTTTTTTTTTACAAAACCAACTTAAGGGGATTCGGGTTTCCTCCTGGTCTCATGAAAGAGGAGAAGTTTGGGGTGGGGTGGGATTCTTCAGTGTCACTGCAGTTAATATACATAGCCTTCGTTGTAAGGGTGGGTGTTGCAGCAGCCTCCTTCCTGCATGTAGACCATGCTCTCGTCAAAGTGGGACAGCGGCACGGTGTCCTCTTCGTTAATATGGCGCTCCATGTCGGTCTTCAGCAGCGGGCGCTGGTTGTCCGGGAAGGCCATAGAGAAGAGGGCTTCGGGGTCGCACACAAATTTGTAGACGTATCTTTCTCCAGCAACCTTAGGGGCAAGGTCAGAGAAGGGGGTGGGGAAAGGTTGTGAGAGGAAGACGTGGAATCTCCTTCCAGCAGAAAGATCATGCACTGTTTCATCCTCATGTACAAGAGAAGCAGAAGACCCCGGTTAAGAGGAATGAGAGATCGACTGATCTCACTGTTGAAATGCAACGCTTTGCAATGATCACTTTATCACATTTCTCAATCCAAGGACCACATTCCCTCATGGGCAGCCTTCTGGTGGTCAAGGCCAGAGGCAAGAGTGAACGAGAACAGGTGTGGTTCTTACTTTTGTATAGAAAAGTCACAGGCCTCTGTTTACACTCATGCACCTCTCTCTATCATCCATCCAGGCAAGCAAGAAACATTACTGGAGTTGAAGGACACATTCCAGTCCATATTCGGGCAGCAATGGCATGATCAAACTCCTTCCCAGACCACACCATTCAACAGCCCTGATCCCTCCTTGTGTGCTCTTGCATCTCCAGAAAGATTCCTGGTTGAAACCCTGAAGAGCTGTTGTCCGTAGACCGAAACGTGCTGATCTGGTATAAGGACGGTGGAGACCAAATTCAGGGGTGAAACACAGCCAGGAATCTTTCTGGAGATGCCTGGGATATTTTATACGCAATGCCGCTTGAACAATCCAAACCATAGCCTTGTGGGAGGGGAAGGTGTCGTCTGCCCAAGGGCTTGCGCAGCAGCTAACTTTCTGTCTTGCATACAAGTACCGTTCATGAAGGTGTGCGGATCGATTGGAAAGGAGGCATGGACACTGCTCCAGGTGAACTGGCCTCACTCTGCTTTTCCATCAGATATACAGAAATGAAGAGTTGCCAGGGGCAGCACCTCAGAGTCACAGAGTCCCCTGCTTCTCTGCCAAGCACCAGGTCTCCAGGGGCAGAGGAAGCTGCTTGGATGCCTGGGCCCCACAGGGGCGGGGTACACCGTGGGGCCTCCGGAGTTTGCCTGCCTCCTCCCACTCAGCTGTCCTACAGCTAGGGAGGGGGGAGGCAGCGGGCGGACCATTTGGGCAGCAAAGACACGTGGCTTGGGCGCGCTGCAGGCCCCGCGGTGAGTGCCGCCCAGCATTTTGTCACCCCCCTCAGTGGTGACACCCAGGGTGTCCCGCACCCCCCGCACTCCCACCTGCAGGTCTCTTAGTGAAGGCCCAGATAATTGAGCCTGAGCTTTCATAGCCACCACCCGCCACAAACCACCACTGTCAGCAACAGCTGCAGAAATACAATGTTTTCTCCTGCTAATTATGCTGTTTTAAATGTGCATTCTATAACTGGCCTCCTTTAGTAATGTTTTATTTTGACAAGCTTAAGGTATTTTTTGTTGTTCACTTTCCTGCATTACATGTGTATTATGTACTTGACCCTCCTTTGTAATGTCTTGTTTTGAAATCTTTAAGATTTTTTAGTTTCTGTTAATTATGTTGCTTCGAATGTAAATTTTATATTTGATTTTCTTTCTGTAGTGTTTTATTTTGGAATGTTTTATTGTAAACTGCTTTGAGATTTTTTCCCCTTTAAAATATAAAGCATCATAGGAATGGAAATAATAATAATAATAATAATAATAATAATAATAATAATAATAATGTTAACATGTAGGCAAAGTCTTGTTCTCTATACTGATTATTGTTAAACGGGTTTTGAGCTGGGACTGGTTTTAAGAAAAGGAGTTCAAATGTTTTTAAATTAAGAAATGCAAATAAATGTGTTGAACAAAGGTAGCTTTTTCTTATCCTGCTTCTTGTTTCCCTATGCCTAGACTACCCCTCAAGGTTGTTGTGAGGATAAAACAGGATCTTTGTTGGGCAAGGGGCGACATGTAACATGTAACCCTGAGCTCCTTGAAGGAAGGATAGGATGAAAATATTAATAATAAAGGAATACTATAAATAAATAATGTGGGTAATCTGTCAGGGTGTTTAAGAAGATACAAACGGGTAGATTTGAAATCCAATACAGAATATGCAATTTTTGGATTTTCACCAGTGTGGTGGTGAAATTCTAAATGTGGGCCCATGGATTCTGCATTAAGAGAAAGAAAAACCTCCATTTCATAAGCAGATAAAAATCTTAAAAGGTTTGCAGCACTTCCCTAATATTGGTAACAAACCATTTCAGAACAAGGCAATTTACAACAGCTTTGCCCTTATAAACCCAGTTTATAGATGCAACATTCCAATGAAATATTTAACACCACATTAACCGCTCACCTTTTGCATGATTCCCTTCTCATAATAATAACGAAGAGAACGGCTAAGTTTATCGTAGTTCATGGCTGGCCTGTTTTTCTGAATCCCCCAGCGACGTGCCACCTGTCACAGAAAGAGATTAGCACCGATTTGTTAAAATGTATTTAACAAGCAGGCCTTACCTGCAGCTGCATTCTACAAAAGAAAAGGCAACCTAGAGGTCAAAAATACAAACCAAAGGTTTTGTAATACAGAAGTCTCAGGGTTCAAGTATGCAATTTACTCCAGAACACAAGTGGAACTGGCAACAAGGTTCCAGCTCTGCCTTATTCCAGGATACTCCATTCCATTTCCCTGCCTTCCAGTAGTCAGTCCAGATGCCATACCTCACAGAGGCCTTTTCCCCCTCTAGTTACATACTACACACACACACACACACACACACACACACACACACACAGTTTTGGCAAACCTTGATACTTTGCCTCTTCTGTGTGAATGGGGACATTTTCATTCCATAAAGACCAGCTTGCTCTTTGTATATATAATATGAATCTCTCTAACTTTAGTTTAGATTTTCGAAATCTTTATCCAGTGTTGGAGCCAGTGTACTTCTGTATACCAGCTGCTGAGATTCACAAATGGAGAGCCAGATGGGTGGGGTACAAATAATAAACTTGATTATTTAACTCTGGACTAGGTGGGTCTTTGGCCAGATCCAGCAATGTAGCTGAGCCTACAAATACGCACAATGACATATTTGATCTTCACATGATCGGTCTGGTACGCCTTTCTGGCGAGGGGGAAGGAAAATGCGCCTCAAGATAGATGGCATATTCCAATTCACTAATCTGGGTGGGGCCAGGCATGCATGCTCCCAAGGACAAGGCCCCACCAGAATGTGAGGCTCTGCTCTAATGGCAGGGAAGCATTTGTCAACAAATCAGATTGTAAGAATGTAGGAATATATGAAGAGCCCCGTTGAATCAAAGCAAAGGTCCATCTAGTCCAGTGTCCTGTTTCCAGTGGCCAACCAGATAAGGCTTATGGGGAGCTTGCAAGAAAGCAGGAGGACTAAAGCCATCTCCCACTCATGGCCCTCAGAAAATGGTCATCAGGTGCATGCTGCTTTTGAAACCAGAATAAATTTAAAGTTATCCAAGTTCATAGAATCATAGAGTTGGAAGAGACCACAAGGGCCATCGAGTCCAACCCCCTGCCAAGCAGGAAACACCATCAGAGCACTCCTGACATATGGTTGTCAAGCCTCTGCTTAAAGACCTCCAAAGAAGGAGACTCCACCACACTCCTTGGCAGCAAATTCCACTGTCGAACAGCTCAACAGTTGGTGGCCATTGTGATGTCTTATGGCAGTGAGTTCCAGAGCTGGTCTTGAATCTCACGGAGACAAATTTTCTCCCCACTGTGCATAATAAATTATGCCTGTCACCTTTTTTCTAAACTAAAAAGCCCCATCACCATCAATTTATTACCTGCCCCAATTTATTACCGCAGGTACAACAATGTAAAATTCAGAATTAAAACAGTTAAAATGTTACATTCAAAAGAACAGGTTGGGTCCTGAAAACACGTATCTCAGGTGTCAAGGGCCCAGGTAAAGAGGTGCTGTAACCTTTCTTCATAGGGGAATTGCTCCAGCTCCTTCATCATTTTGGCTGCCCTTTCTCCAGCTCTCCCTTCCAGTGTTTGAGTGTCGCATGGAAACCTATCTTCGAAATCCACTGCGGCATAAACGTACTAGCTTCCATTTTGCAGAAACCATTATGGAAGAAAAAGTATACTTCGACAGAACAAGGCATCAATGCTCTTCAGCCAAAACCTTCACACACATTCCAAGAGAGACGCTGCTCACCTCTTCCGGTTCGATCAGCTTGAATTCCATCCCTCGGCCAGTCCAAGCAATGAAGTGTGAGTTTGACGGATCATCAAGGAGGGCGACCAAAAACTGCCACAGCTGAAGGGAGCCCCGTCGCTGGTATGTGGGCCCCTCGCGGTACATTCCTGGCTCCTGCTTGATATCACCTACACAAAACGAAACAGCTTAATGAGACTCAGTTTGTCACATCAAGTATCAACACAAGCCAACACCTGCAGGAAAGGAATCCATGTTCCTCTAGCCTACAGTACCAAGTATCCTTCTGGCAGTGGTCCAGCACACAAGATATGGGTACAGGGTACACAAAGCAATTAATAAATCACTATCAACTTAGCCAAATACGAGTCTTCCAAATGCGGCAAAATTAATTGCTGTCTCACTTGTTTGTCCTATTCCCGATCCATGCAAAACCAACTTGCAAACATCACGCAAGACTTAGCTTTGAAAGACCATGACCCGCTTTTATAACAACTTGAGTATTTGAGGGACTCCATTTGTATACAGTACTTTGCACAATCCCTCATTTGGAAACGCAATGTATGATTTATATATCTGCAAAACCCTATGACTGAAGTGCCTTTAGCATGCAAATTCTTCTAAGAAAAATTTGACAGAGTATTTGACTAGGACTTAAACAGCGTGAGCTTTATGTACGTATGGGTATGGGTATGCAAATCCTGCGGATAGACAAGTTCCTCTTTGGCATATTGGACTTGCATGCAAAATGGGTTCATATTTAGCATGGTTTAGCTGTGCATTAGCAATTCTTCTGAAAAACACTATATCAATTGCAAAGGCAAAACAAGAGCAATCTAAAAATTTATCATAAGTTGTCCCCAGCGGGGAAAAAAGCCAACAAAACTCAAATGCTCAACAGAAGACAGTTTTTAATATAATCTCACTGAGAAGCTCACAGAATTGTCAGCTGAAAAGCTCAGAAGTAAGATTACAATCCCCCCCCCCACTAATGATGACTGCAATGCCTGATCTTTGAGCGAAAATGCATTATTTCCCACTTTGATGCAAAGTACAGAATCTATATAAAAAGCATCCTGAAGCCCTGTGCTATGGTGCATAACAACTCTACAGTAATCCAGTATAGGCAAAAGAAGGCTATTCATAACAATACGCTTACAAACATGCTAGGACCCCTATCATTTTGAACCAAATAGAAATATTGCTATTTAAGTGCCTTTCTTTCAATTAGATCCTTACTGCTGTTTACATCTGATGAATCTATAAACAGATTAAAAATGACTGAAAACCTGATTCTTAAATAGAGGAGTATAATTCAATGTTCCAAATGTTATTAAGCCAATCCTTTGCTACTGTCTGCTGTTCTTTGACCCGCCCTTTGGGTAGCACAAAGGGTTGATGGTAAACTTTATGACTGATGTCTTTACATCTACGCATTCCACAAAGTGTTGTGATATATTTTGAGAGGGACACAGATATATAGCTCCTGCACACGCAGAATAGAGTACAGGTGGAGTGAATGAATATTTCTGAAAGCTAAATTAATTCTTCTGTCTTGCGAACTTACATTATTTTAAAACAGCTTGCAGCCCAGATAGGCCTCTGTTGCTGTTTTGACCAAGCCATGTCCACCTGCCTTCCACCTTTATGGGGCAGGTAAATATGTGTTTGGGCCAAAAGGGGGCTTGCAGGCACCAATCAGCATATCTGTGGCTCATGAACCTGTGAACGGCACTATGCAAAAATGGGTCACCCAAGACTATTGTGATTGGCTGATGGGCAGCCCAGCGCAACTGTCAAACTTTTCCCTCAGTTTACGGTGCAGGGAGAGGAAAGAAAGACCCAGACTGCTAGTTGAATCCAGTTCCCTACCCTTACTTTACATGATTATCTGGTGATATTTAACCATATATGCAAGAGCCAGACATGTCCTCATTGTTAAATGGAAAATTTGCTGTAGAAGCCAAAAGAAAACAAAAAACTAGGACTCCAGGGTCTGGCACTCCAGGAAAAAAAACAAAAACCAGGCAATATGAGCTGCTAAAAAAAACCCATAGTTAGCATATGTTGAATTCCCAGAGTACCAGGCTGACTTTCAGAAAAGTCATCTGCGTATAGATGTGTCAGCCTTATGTTAGCAAAATCAGTTCTAAAATGGATAGTAAAGCTAATTTTTAAATTGTGCAGAGAAGTGCCACCTCCACTAGGTGAAGAGAATCCAGAATATGATTCAGAAGCAGGCATGCCCCATCCCAACTAACATTTCATGTCGGAACCCTTCCAAGCTGTGAGTAAAATCTATTCATTAACATTAGTAAATCAAAGACAAATGCTAACAGGTCCCTGTTCCCCCCACCCTATGTTTTTAGCTGTTCTTATTTCATTTGCAAGCCACTTTGAGCCGTTGTCAAGGAAAAGACAGAACAATAATAAATTTAGATAGATAGATGGATAGATAGATAGATGGATATAGAGATATATAGATATTCTATATTTTCTTGTTTGAACTGTGAGCATTCAAGGGGAAAAAACCCGAGCAGGTTCTTATGAGGGAATACGGTCTTTTAGATATAGCAGTTCAGTATCAAAAAAGGGTAGTACATGTTGAACTCTGGGCATTCAAATCCTGCCACTAATAGGTAACAAAACTGTATGAAAATAAAATAAGTAAATTTTCCAACTCTGGGCACCATGAAGATGTGGAATAATCTCCAGCCCACAGAGGAAGGCACAGTTTGCCCCCCTGGCACAGAAGAGCTTATGTCAAGCTCTTAATAATTATAATTATAAAAACAATAATTATAATAGCAGAAAAAGAAGACACCCTTGCGTTTTCATTTTGTATTTTCGTGCTGCAAACCGCCCTGTGATCTTCAGGTGAAGTGCGGTATATAAATTTAAAAAAAAAAACACAACAAATACCATAAGCCCAGGCTCATATGTGAAAGACAGGTGGTGCATACCAGTGAAATAAATAACACATGAATTCAGCCATTGGTCTTGCCTCCTCCTGCTAACCACCTCTTCCACCTGTTCTAGCAGGGAAAAATTAACTGAGCACCCTGCAGCTGGGTGGCTAGGATGAGGGAATGTTGCATCACTTCCTCCCTTTCCTTCAGAGCTTGGTGGAAATTCACTCCCGAGCAGAACGGGTGGAAGGGTGAAAGGCGACCCCTGCGCAAAGGAAAGGAAGGAAGGGTAGGAGGGAAGGAGAGAGGGAGGAGACGGAGGGAGTGGAATGACCTTTTTGCATCTCAGGAACCTGGCTGCAGAGTGCTTTTTTCACTGTCCTCAGCTGAAGATGGTAGCAGTAGACTGGCAGGTGGGAGCGAGCCTGACAGCTGAGCTCAGTTCCGAAATGGCATCCACACACGTCTTTCCAGCTGCAAGCCCCGTTTTCATTTTATGCCTATCTTCACTATTGCTTGGCAGCAATAACTAACACTGCCTATATTATTTTTAGCTCTGTACCAGTATGGAGATGACACCATACCTGCAACTAAATCAATTAGCTGTTTGTTTTGCAAACCAAACTCCCCCAAAAGCTGGAGAGAGGCACAATTACTGTGAAAGGAACACCGGTCCAAATTCCTTTGGCTACAAAAGCAACATTAACCTCATTAGCGCTTCTCCCCACAGAATACACGCTGGATTTATAGCTAATAATGAGGAGGCTATGTTTTGTTTCATAAGCCATTTGATACTAGTTAGCCATCCCCAAGAACGTTTTCAGAAAAATAAACGGATATTATACATTCTGCTCTTTAGGCATCAGCTTCATTAAGCAAACTAATGCAACGTTCAACAAAGCACAGCTTTCTCTTTAAACACACAGAAACCCCTGAATAGCTCGGTGGCACTTGTGTTCCATAATTCATCTCTTCATGGATAAAAAAAGACAAGAGTTTGCATTAGTCATCAGTAAATCCAGAGTAGCTGCTTTCTGTTCTGCTTCGTTAATTAAAGGATCAGCTTTCAATAAATCTCTAATAACAAGCTGTATGTGATCATCAGTGCAATGGAAATCCTCCTATTACTTCTCAGAACAGCCAGAACGACAGTGCTTTATCTTGTCTCTGCGTACAGAATCTCTTGCTAGCAAAAATAGAATGACATCTTATTGAAAAGCAGTCTTTGGTTTCTGGAGGGAAAGGTCAGTCTTTGGTTGGACATGCGACAAATGGTCTATTAAATGGCCTGGAGTCAGAATGCTGCTAACCTTTCATTTCATTTCATTTTTACTATCTATCAAGGAAAAAGAAACGACTCGTTTACGGTTCCAGCTCTCCGCGTGAAGAAACACAAAAACACAGGCATCTAACATACCGTCAAATTTCTCTGGAACAACACAGGTGTCATCGTAAAACTGTCTCGGCCCCTTTTCATACATACAACCTGGAATTTTTTAGGAGAAAGAGAAACGTATTTACCAAGCAGAATAGGGGGGGGGGGGAAGGGTTACCAATTTAAAGCAGGCATCCCCATTAAAACTAAGCAGTAAACGTGCATGCGTATGTTGTGTTAGTCTTTTTTGTTGTTGTCCCAAACAAGAGAATGCATTAGTAATGGAAAGTCCTGTGCAAAATGCCAGCCTCCACCATTAGAGAATCCCCACTGCTGCATATTCTTAAAGCGGTGGTTTTTCCCAGTCAAAAAGGCAGAAATGGGAAGCTTCATGCATCAACTGAATTTTCCAAGCAATCGCCCACAAGCATAGCTGCTCGCCACACCACTCTCTAGTTGTGTTGCTGTTGCATACCAGGAGGAACAGTAGCAGAGGCAAGGTGGTAGCTATGCAAATGTGCTGGCAGGAGCACAAGACCCCGCTGACCCATCCTGGTATGCAGCAAAATCACAGTTGCAGGAGGTTCAGGAGAGCAGCAGGGCCCCATCACTCTGTCCGGTACTGTCACCACCTCATATGACTTTGCCATGAGAAGTTACCAGAAGAGGCACAGACGAAGAAGCATACAAGAGAGTGTGTGTGGGAGGAGAGACACAGTATAGCTGCTCATGGTCTTGAAAACCAGAAAACCCACGGTCACATGTCTGCTTTGCCAAGAAGGTTGATCCTTGAGGAAATCACCATGGGTGAGAATTTGCATGTACTCTACACAGTGTACAGTGGTGCCTCGCAAGATGAAAATAATCCGTTCCGCGAGTCTCTTCGTCTAGCGGTTTTTTTGTCTTGCGAAGCAACCCTATTAGCAGCTTAGCAGCTTAGCGTTATTAGCGGTTTAGCGGCTATTAAAGGCTTAGCGGTTTAGTGGCTAAAAGGCTATTAGCGGCTTAGCGGCTTAGGAAAGGGGGGGGCGAAAAAAATCGCAAGACTCGCAAGACATTTTCGTCTTGCGAAGCAAGCCCATAGGGAAATTCGTCTTGCGAAGCGCATCGAAAAACGGAAAACCCTTTCGTCTAGCGGGTTTTTCATCTTGCGAGGCATTCGTCTTGTGGGGCACCACTGTACAGTGCTTCTCCACACAGAGAGAAGTGGTCAAGGAAAGCCTAGTCTTCACGTGTTCTCACTTCAAAATAAAAATAAAAATCAGTACCCCTTGCTGATGGGTTTATAGCTTCAAAGAGGCACTAGTCTTTTGCTGTCTCGAGGCTATAACTTAAGGGATGGGCTTAAATTGCCAGTTCAGATGTGTGCCTTTGGGTAATCACAACATGGCTGAAGATAAAGGAAAGTGTGCTGAAATTTAAACATATTTTTCCTATGTTAGAAAAGACGTGCAAGCTCCAGAATTTCTCCTAGAGCTTTCAGGTGCCTATTCTGCAAAAGGAATAAATAAATAAATGCATGATTATAATCAGCCTTATTTATAACCTTTATGAGAATAGGGTTTCAAAGGCAGCATCGTGTTCCTCTTTTTTATTATGTGGATACCTAAATTTTGCTTCTGGAGAAAACAGAACTACACAAACACACACTTACATACCTTCTGTTCTGTTTTGGTGAGCCAGGAAGCCTTCTTGCCTCATGTAAATGGAATGGCAGCTAGGCACTTCTGGAAAGAGAAGGCAATGGGTGAGATTTCAATGTACAGTCTGAGAGTGACATTCCGTAAGCAGCAATGCATAACCTTAATTGTTACTGAGAATAACAATATATAATAATAACAGCTGTTGTAAGAGATCTGGAGCAAATGCAAGGCGCCCATTGGATTTTCATTAAGAATGAAGCTCCCACTAGTGGAATGCTGCTTGCGTGAAGAGGACTGCCACAATTTGGTATCACAACAGTTAGTTAGAATATTGTTTGGAATGACACAAGTCAAGAAATAAGGGAAGCTGTAGAGAGAAAAAGAGCACACATGAAGCTACAGGGAATGGCAACCTGTCAACATTTAGGAGTTTAGAATAGCATGTGGAAGGCAAAATAAAGGAAAGGAAAGGAAAACTATAATGTGATTAATATAAATCATACCCAAGATAGATCATTAAACAAAGTATAGTGGTACCTCAGGTTACATATGCTTCAGGTTACAGACTCCACTAACCCAGTAATAGTACCTCGGGTTAAGAACTTTGCTTCAGGATGAGAACAGAAATCGTGTGGTGGCAGCACAGTAGCAGAGGGAGGCCACATTAGCTAAAGTGGTGCTTCAGCTTAAGAACAGTTTCAGGTTAAGAACAGACCTTCGGAACGAAGTAAGTACTTAACCCGAGGTACCACTGTATTTAAATTGTCACTGGAGCTTTTGGTGAAGCTCATTACAATTAGCAGGGAAAAAAGAAAAACGAATAAAGTCCAAATAAAGTCCAGAATCCTCCTTATTGAACAACTGACATAGCATGCTTTTGAAGGGCTGTGGCTAGATGGAACAGAAATGTACAGCAAAATGATGAGTTTTGAAAGATTAGATATTTCCACAAAGAACAGTGCTCAAATTCATTAGCAAACTGATCGTCACAATCAGCCTCAGAGTCAAGTTTCAATAAAACTTCTGACATGCCTAGTGAAAAAGGCTACAGGTGACACATGGTCAGTTTCCATGCTAACCAAGTTGAACCTGTATACCTAGAACATATAAACATATGATATTCTAATGATTCAGCATATACAAAAGGGAAGTGATCAGCAATAGCACTTGATTCTAAAAACAGGCTTAAGTGGGAGTAGGTTCTACCAAAATCAATACAGTTGCCGTACCCAGGCTGCAATTTACTAATGCAGCTCCACCTAGGTGATAGCCTTGTTCTGCCGTGTGCTGGCTAAACAGAAGAAGGGGAAGGCATTCACCCACAGAACTTCCACCTGTAACAAGAGATCAATTCATCCACATTAAGGTGCCATGCAACTGCTGAAACCCAGCATTCCAGTAGACAAGAGTCTGGCACCTTAACTTCCTGTACCACAACAGCCCAGTCTGGCAGACTTAGCTCTGAACCTCCAGAATACTACCATATTTGCTGAGGTTCTGATCCTGTCAGCTATTGCAGTATTGTTTCAGCTCTCTGCAGAGGCTGTCCAGATGGCCAGATAAAGCACTAGCTTCAGTACTGGGCTGTGCAATAGGAGCAGCTCAACTATTAGAGAGGACCCTGCTAACTTCACTTTTGGAGCCCAGTCCCTGCTTGTTACAACCTGCTGAATCTGGCTTTTTTCCTTATCTTAGACTACAGTGGTACCTTGGTTCCCAAACGCTGAAAACCCGGAAGTAAGTGTTCTGGTTTCTGAAAGTTTTTTGGAAGCCAAACGTCCGATGCAGTTGTTGGCTATTGTTTCTGGGGCGCCTGCACCAATCAGAGGCTTCGCCTTGGTTTTCGAACATTTTGGAAGTCAAATGGACTTCCAAAATGGATTAAGTTTGGCGCTTTTGTTTTTGCTATTTATTTTGCGTTTTTGTTTTGGAGGATTTTTTGGTTAAGTTGTTTTTGTGACTGTGTGGAACCCAGTTCAGCCACTGATTGATTGATTGTGTGACTGCGGAAAGGGATAAAAGCCCCCATCCAAACAATGACTACCATCAGAAAAAATATTAATTTACATTTTTATCATCTACAATACTGTCTAATTTCTTTTTCAGTACAGTACATTGATTATTGCTTTCATTTTATGGATCAATGGTCTCATTAGATAGTAAAATTCATGTTAAATTGCTGTTTTAGGGGTTGTTTTTTAAAGTCTGGAACCGATTAATCCGTTTTGTATTACTTTCTATGGGAAAGTGTGCCTTGGTTTTGAAACACTTTGGTTTTGGAACGGACTTCTGGGATGGATTAAGTTTGAGAACCAAGGTACCACTGCACATTATTTGCCACCTGGCCACTCAAACCACGTCTGTTCCTCTTCAACCATTAACCCTACTTTGCAGATCTTAAAACCTGAACTCTTGGAGGCTCAAGCCTTGTTGGGTACTGACCATAGGAGCCAACTCCTAGGGGCCGAGGTCCCTTCAGCCCTCTTAATAAAATATTTGAGGGCCCCCCCCAAGTTGCCATTCAAATGGGATGTGTGTGTCGTGTCCTGTGATCGATTATGCGGGTGGGGCAAGAGGGAAGCAAGTCAGAGATTGACTTAGCATAACATGGGGACCAGTACTCGTGGTTTGTTTCCTCTAAAGAAACCACACATGGTAAGCCAAGAACAAACATTGGCTTCTGCTCACGGTTTGTTTGGAGAGAAACAAACCACGAGTGCTGGTTCAGATTTAACATTAAGCCAGCTTCTGGTTTGTTTTCCTCCTGGTATGGCACATAAACGAGCAGCAGAGGAGTGAAGTGGGAGCTTCTGAGTAGTTTGCAATGGCTTGTTCAAATTAAACCATGATTTAAAATAAACAACATTTTAACATTACATACAAATGGGGACACGATGTACCATGTGTGTACTGAACTTACATTGTTGGTTGTTTTTTAAAAAAAGGAATTTAACTCTTCAGTTGAAATATTAAATGAACTGATTAAAACTGTATTATCTCTGTTAAATCTCGCACTCTTGCTACAATGTAAGTATCTACACATACATGAAAACCTTTTGTTCTCTTACACTGCAATTCTCTGCACTCATAGGCCAGCAGTAAACCTGGGAAATGAGACTTAACTCTGACTACACCTGCATTGTACTCAGGACCTGAATAAAGTCCTGTGGAGTTTAACAAGGCTTATTCCCATGTAGCCAGCATTTGAACCTTAACTATTTGAAAGCTAAAATATTGTTCAGTACACCATTGCATTCTGTTCTTCAATCAGCCATTGGAGAAGCACTCACATAAAACCTGCAACAGGACCAAACATAATTTGTCCAGTGTTGTGTGCAAGTCTTTTCCAAAACGCAATCCTGAATTTCACTGTTCACTGACTAGGGATGAGTATCAAGGACTTGGAAGGAGAAGAAAATGAGATTTTACACTGAATTCACTAAGTAAGTGCTTATTACAATGGAAGTTCATCTACCCATAGTCTCATTCCACAAATTTTCATTACTCTTTTTTACGATGAAGTGTGTCTATCGCTTGGGACCTCCAGTGATTCAGAATCCCTATCTAAAAAGCAGTCACAAAACTCAAGACAGAACCAGATGCAATGATTGACAGGAGGCTACCACCAAAAATGAGGGCCTTGGGCTAAATTCTTCCTGTAAATGTTTAGGCTGACTTGTATTGCAACCTCATGTTTTGCATTTGCCCCACATCAACACCAAGGTTACCGCTTGCAGAGAAATCACACTGGTAAGTCCACCAGAACATTAGCAGAAGTGTGCGGTGAACTTGCTAAGTATCACCTCTAGTTATCTCAGAGATATGCGACTTTGATGGGAAAAAAGGCAAAAACACCTGTACAAAATGAGCTACATAATAAACTAGGTAAGTTTGATAGGCGTGTATGTTTGCAGGATAAGAGAGTCAAAGTTTTATCTAACAGATCTTGATTTACGATTGTGGCATGTAGCCCCAGTTTCCTGGTAGGGATGCAACAGGACTGCATGTTGACGTTAGAAAAGGAGGAACAAAGGCACAAAAAATGCTCAGAGTCTTGGGTCTGACAAGCCATGGCTTACTCAACCAAAATTATTCTGCCTGAATTCCACCAGGCGACTCTGGAATTCCCTATAGTGGGGAAGCACTAAACTCAGGGAGAGGGGAGCCAGGGCTGCTGCAACAAACAGCTGTGAAAGCCTTGGGGAGGCAGAGATGCGAGGGGGCCTCAGAGGAGGGAGGGAAGGAAAGAGGGAAAGAGGCCAGTGTTGCCTGCGGCACCTCTGACCTTCATTCAAGGCACCCTAGGGTGCCATGGCACACTGGTTGAAAACCACTGCATTAGACTGTATGTTGTATATGTCTGGTTAGGACAGGGTTTGGGAACCTGCAGCCTCAAAATGTAGCTGGACTCCAACTCCCATCAGGCCCTGCCTGGATAGTCAATGGTCAGGGATTATGGGAGCTGTAGTCCAGCAATACATGAAGAGTCACAGGATCCCCAGGCCTGGGATAAACCTAACAATTGTGAAGAGGCAACTTGTATTTAGCAACGTTAACTACAGCATAAGCATATGATTAAACAATCCACAGAGGACGGGGGCGGGGAGGGATACGTCTGAGAAGACTTTGTTCCTTGCAAAGTACCTAAAGTCTTATTATTCTAAAGTGCTATTGGTTAATTTATGACTATCAGAATGGGTCAAACTCTAATCAAATTGTAGAAACATTTCCAAAGTGATTATTCAATCAAATGACTAACATGGTTAATTAGGAGCCATAAACATTGCTCTGAAGTTCATCAAAGTAATGACTTGCCCAGAAAAATTACTGCCAATTAAATTGCCTTCTGCTTTCATTTCTACTTTATCTAATAAAAAGGCCAACCAATGAAATTTAACATTGCAGTTTTAAATTGTGCTAAATGATTGACTAAGACTCAGGAATAGGTTTAACTACCTAACTGGGGTTACATTAGAGAGCAGCAAATGAAGAACAGAAACTGTATGTTTACTTCTTGTTTCCAAGATGGCCTTTAAAAGAGAAAAAGGAGGAAAGGAAAGATGCCATGCCGCAAAGTTTAGGTACTGGCTTGAAGATGGAATGAATCTGTTGGGCAGAACAGAGCCATTAACTTTTTAGATTTTTTTTTAAATTGCACATGTCGCCACCCCACCCCCCAGCAGCATAATTCAGAAGTTCACCTTCTATATTTTGCTATAATTTGTTGTGCACAAGACCTACTTCCCAGATTAAAATCCACTATGGAAGAAGAGTTTGAAGAAGAAGAATTTGGATTTGATATCCCGCTTTACCACTACCCGAAGGAGTCTCAAAGCGGCCAACGTTCTCCTTTCCCTTCCTCCCCAACAACAAACACTCTGTGAGGTGAGTGGGGTTGAGAGACTTCAGAGAAGTGTGACTAGCCCAAGGTCACCCAGCAGCTGCATGTGGAGGAGCGTGGACACGAACCCAGTTCACCAGATTGCGAGTCTACCACTCTTAACCACTACACCACACTGGCTGCCAATCCACTTTGTTTGTGTGCAGAGGTCCTGGATTCAGTCCCCAGCATCTCTAGGTAGTGCAAGGAAATGCTCCTGTTCAAAACCTTGCAGAGCTATGGCTGGTCAGTGTTGGCAATGCTGACCTAGGTAGACTGTACATTGTAAACGCCAGTGCCTTATAGTCTTACATATGAGTTTAAGAAGTGAGCAGGAATCTGAGCAACAAATGCTGGGGTGGGGAGGAATCTGCAGTAGTAGTATTCAGACTGCAAAGCAAGTTGCAGTTTTGAGCCATATGCGTGATCTATGAACAGAACAGTATTTTTCTATTATAATTTTTTAACCCAAGACTTCCGAAAGACACGTTTTATTCAATGAGCCTAAATCCTGAGGCCGGTTTCTATGCCGGGAGTTGCCACTCCTATCCCATTGCCACGTGGGTAACAGAGAACATTGGCATTGACGAGGGGATGTGGTCAATCAAAACCTCTGTTCCTTCATGGCCCTGGCAATTTTAACACCCCTTGCCCGAGACAAGAGAAGATGAAGTATTAGTCATCTGGTAACTTGAGATGTCTAAAGAGGAAAGTGTTGTGTTAAAGGAAGTTTGTTGCCTAGAAAATAAAGAGGAAAGAAGTCAGCTGACTTAAGAGAATCAGCTGGTCCATAAGAAGGAAATACAAATGCGTCCGCCTGACAACATTCACAGGGGAAATCCCTTCTGTCCACCAGTGACTGTTTTGAAACCAATAGTTCAACTTTGGCCCTGAAGCACTGGGGGGAAAGATATGAGCTCAGAGACACTGTGCCTAAGCTCACACTGTCTCTAAACCCATTTCCCTGCCTACCCCTGATATCTCCCTATGGGACGCAGTATATAGTTTGTATGTAAGCCATATTTTATGGCCACTTTTGCCTCTGAAACCACTGTTTCATCTGCCTTGTTTGTGGCACGCCCCAGATTCAATCCTTGGCACCTCCAGGTAGGCCTTCGAATGTTAAGTCTGAAACCATAGAGATCTGCTGCACTGAGCTGAATGGACAAATATTCTGAATCTGTGTAAGGCAGTTTCCTGCGTTCTTTTGTAATTTTGAGCTCTGAGACCATCATGGTAAAATGTGTTCTGTCTCAGAGCAAAACTGTGCCAGTTGACCACAGTTTGGCCAGCACAATTAAATCCTCCAATCCCTGACCAGGGCTTATTTATTTATTTATTCATTTCATTTATATTCCACCTTTTCAGCGGCATACACTGAAAGGTACTGTGTGGGATTCCCCCCTAAATGCAAGATACTCTGGCCCTCTCCTTGTTTGGGTGTTTGGAGCATCTTCACACACTGGGTGCCTGCCAGACTAATAGGGGCTATCTTTGCAGTCATAAGCTGAAATGAACAGAGGAAGAGAGGAGGAGACTTATCAGGCAGCAGAACTCTAGACAACATCCATGCCTACGACGTTTTCAGTTTAGCGATTGTGCTCCATTGCTTTACTTGAGCCACAAATTGTTAAGTTAGATGCAGAAATTGACACAGCGGCGTCAAATATATGGCTCATGTTAAGCAGAGCTGAACCATAGCAGCCCTTCCAGACCATAAACTTGCAGGAGTGTAAGAAGCAATCTTGCGTAAAGGGAGAGCATAATATAAATGGAGATGTGACAAATCACTCACAACTGTATTCCTCACAAAGTTGGAGGAAGTAAACTGAAGCAGCAGCAAGATGCAACAAGTAAACAGGGCGATGGAACCAACTCGCATTGTCTTAAGAGAGAGAGAGAGAGAGAGAGAGAGAGAGAGAGAGAGAGAGAGAGAGAATGCTGACTGTCTCCTATCACCACAGCATATTTGGATTAGAACTCAGATGATTTAAAAGAGGATAAAGCGGTGAACACAATATACCATTTAAAGCACTGTTCCCCCTTCTCAAAGAACTCTGGCCACTGTGGTTTGTAAAGGTATAGGGTCCATGGATGGTTACGTCCAAAGGCGACTCTGGGGTTGTGGCGCTCATCTCACTTTCAGGCTGAGGGAGCTGGTGTTTGTCCACAGACAGCTTTCCGGGTCATGTGGCCAGCATGACTAAACTGCTTCTGGCACAACGGAACACAGTGACAGAAACCAGAGTGCACGGAAATGCCATTTACCTTCCTGCCACAGTGGTACCTATTTATCTACTCGTACTGGTGCGCTTTCAAAGTGCTAGGTTGGCAGGAGCTGGGCCAGAGCAACGTGAGCTCACCCCGTCATGGGGATTTGAACCACCAACCTTCTGATCAGGAAGCCCAAGAGGCTCAGTGGTTTAGACCACAGGGCCACCCACACTGGGAATTTTAATTCAGTTGCTGGGAATTTTCATTCTGTTGGGGGTAATCTACAGTACCCAGAATCATTTGAGGGGGAAATATGTGCTTTGAATGTGCACAGCATTAGACAAATGCATGGAGAATATTGCACCAATGGCTTCTAGCCACAGATGGGAGGCAGAATGCTTTTGAATGCCAGCTGCTAGGAATCACAACTTGAAGGGTAGGGAGAGCCCTACTGTACCCAAGTCCTGCTTGCAGGCTTCCCACAGGAATCTGGTTGGAATTGGGCTCATCTTATGTTCGTAATTCAAGAATCACATCTGAATCGGAGCAGGGAGGTCCTTTTAAGATCACAACCCTTTTTCCCTACAGGGGCCAGATAACTATTTTAGGGAGGTAAACAAGGATGGTGTGATGGCAGCAATATGTATTTCCTGTTAATCCCAAGCATAAGGCGAGAAGGATGTGGAAATTTTGCGCCAATTTTTCTCCCCGTCTTAAGAAATTTGCCTAAAAACACAGACTTGTTCTATTTACAGCCTGCATAATTATGATAAAGACCTTCAAGTTTACGTTACTTGACTGGTACAGTACAATGCAATTTAAAACCAGCGGCCATATCTTGGCATCGGCAATAGCCTTTGAATATTGAAAACAGGAGGAAAATCCATAGGATGTATTTATCAGGGATACAGTTTATTGACTCTAAGTTGTTAAATCTATTAACTGGAAAGCTAGTTTGGCAATTGTTCCACAGATACCGTTGCCTTTTGCACTGATGGCTCCCCTTGCAAATCCCGCCAGCTTGTTCTATTATAGTTGCAACGTAATTGATGGTTTCTGCTACACAACACATGTTCGTCTAATAGGGACACAGATGTGATAAATAGTGATGAGATATAGTTTCAGAAGGATGACACTAGTGCACTAGGGGGGAAACCCTAGCTTTCGGATGGGGGAAATATTCCTTATTCTCCAGGACCACCTGTTTTGCATGTGGGTTGAACACCAGGTAGAACCAGAGCAGTCTTAACTGTTGGCGCTAGGGGTGCACGGAGGAAACATCTCTGGACGATGACAAAACCCGACGAATAGGAGCACGCGGATCCCGTCCAGAGATCTTTCCTCCGCTCCCGCTTGCATCCCCCATCGTTCTGTGCTGGCACCCCACATTGTGCGGCGGTGGGAGTGTGTGCTGACAGCGGAAAAGCAGTAAAGGAACCCTCAGCTTGGCGCATGCAACAGGATGCGTCGCGCAGCACCCACAACATTACATGACACTCCGGGCGCTGCGCGCAGCCAAAACAGTTAACCACCATGCAGTGGGGGGGGGGGCAGCGGGCGTACAGTGCTGTGACTGTGACTGTGCCGCCCGAAATTTTGTGTTCCCCCCCCCCAGCATGGAACCCACACCCACCTTTGTACGCCCCTGTGTGTTCTGGCGTCCCACAACTGTTCTAAAGGTAAACAACTATTTCCTTAAAAAAGGTCAACAACTTTGGGCAATCTAGGGGCGCCCGGTGGATCTTTGCATCCCAGTGCTGCATATGCTTAAGATGGCCCTGGGTAGAACGCCCCACCAAGAAAGTCTGAAAAAGATGCCTGCCCAAAATCCTGGAGAGACAGTGCCTGTGAATGCAGGTAATAATGTGCTCCATGGTCCAAAGATCAGGGTGGATTAAAGAAAAAAGCTTTTTTTAAATAAAAAAATTCAGATTTTTAAAATAAAATTAAATCAGATTTTTAAAATAAAATGCTTTTGAAGGAAAAAATCTTTCTAAAGATAGTTTTCTATTTAAGTTACATTATAGTCCAAAAGCTATTCATCAGGAAATAAGGATTTGTTTTAAGTTTTTCATGTGTGATAAAACTCAAGTCTATAGTATTTTATTTTTTTTAAATCATTTAACCACATCAGTTAACAAACATGGATCCATATTCTATGTTATTGTTTTAGTTAAATAAATTGTTTAAATTGTTATTAAGGAAATGATTATTTTTCTCCTTCCAATAAAGTACAGCAGAAAAGTTGTCCAAATATGAACAGTTAACTTATTAAACCTCACAATAATTTCGTAATTATCTGTCTATGTATTTCTAATAGTCTAACCAAATCGGTAATTTTTAATATAACTGTAAAAACAACTCTGAAAATTTATTATTCCAAAAATGAAACCTTCCTCTGGTTGTCAATATTAAGATGATACCAGCAAGAATGAGTCTTTCTGTTTAAAAAAATGATTTAAACCAAGTCTTACTGACTAGTGATTTAAATTGATTTGATTTAAATCAAATCCACCCTGCCAAAGATATAAGGCATTTCCCTATGTTCTCATGCGAAACATTTCCAGGATTTAAGAATCAAAGACAATGGATGACATAACTGAGCTATGACTCTAGAAAGGAAGCGGAAAGAAAAACAAGACAATCTTAATTTTCATTTGGGATTCAAATGAAGACAATGAACACCTTTCTTTTATAGGCTGCTAGATTAAAGCATTGTCCATGAAATCTAAGAAACCCGCAAATACTGGAGGTTTTTAAACGGACAGTGTAATTTGTTAGTTTTAGACCAGTTCGCAATTAGGATTTAAAAACTATATATCGTCAAGAGAGGGGGTGGGAGAAGGAGTCAGCACACTTACTTTGCCTCTTCTCCCAACTGAATTGCAGAGAGCAGGCAAGTTGAACCCTTCTTGCAGGGGAGCGATCTCTCAATTGGTGCTCAAACCCATATAGAACAGACAAACAAATAAACCACTTTCCAAAATATATAGTAGAGAATGATTGTGTGTGTGTGTGTGTGTGTGTGTGTGAGAGAGAGAGAGAGAGAGAGAGAGAGAGAGAGAGAGAGAGAGAGAGCTCTGATCCACTATGAAGTATCAATACATCCACATAGTTCTTTTAAGGTTCAAAGCATTCCATATAGTAACCTTCACTCAGTAATCTTTGTTAATTAGGCAAGTATTATTATTCCCATGCAGTGGTACCTCGGGTTACAGACGCTTCAGGTTACATACGCTTCAGGTTACAGACTCCACTAACCCAGAAATATTACCTCGGGTTAAGAACTTTGCTTCAGGATGAGAACAGAAATCGTGCTCTGGCAGCGCGGCAGCAGCAGGAGGCCCCATTAGCTAAAGTGGTGCTTCAGATTAAGAACAGTTTCAGGTTAAGAATGGACCTCCAGAACAAATTAAGTATGTAACCCGAGGTACCACTTTATTGCATACTGGGATGTGTGCAGTGCTGGATTAAACCCTATGGAGGCCCCTAGGCGGTTGAAATCTCAGGGGGCCCATCACAAAATATCTCCTGATGCCAGTGCTTTTTTCTGGGGGGACACGGGAGCGCATATCCCTAAAAATTTTGTGAATCTAAGTTTGGCCTCATTGAGGGGCAGTATTTTAATATGAGTAGGAAAATGAGAGTACCCATAAACATTTTTTTTTAAGAAGAAAGCACTGCCTAATACATTTTGTAATTTTCTTTCAAGATCACATCAATATTATGATGATCCTCTAAAAGGTGTTGGGCTCATAGGTCAGTTCCTGTTCTGCCTATTTCGTAATCCGGCGCTGAATGTGTGTGAATAGAACGGTCTATTCTCTACCAAGAATTGCTGGATGAAGGTAATATTTAGTTTAAAGTATTCTACTTATGCACCCAAGTACTGTCAGTAACATTCCCAATACTCGGGGTAAGGACATCAGGGTTATCCTAAAGGAGGATGCAAAAAAGATGCCTCTGAAAAATCAAGTTAAAAATTAAAATTAATTCGGAGTAACAGAAACATCGCATTATGACAAGATGCCAATAAATTCAAAAGCCAGGCTTCACAGAGAGGGAACGTAATCCCTACCTCTCATCTGGCAAACAACCTACAAGTTGTAATCTAATTTGGCTAAAGCAATTCCAAAAGAAACCAAAACACATGCAAAATAAAATCCACAGTTTTCCTCCCTGAAATACACCAGATTGCTTTCTATAGCGAACTGCTGATTTACTCTGGCATCGTCACGACATCCGGTTTTCAGAAAACACATTAGGCAACAGCAGCCTCCTTCAACAAAAGGCTACTTGTTATTGACAGCAGAACCAAAACATTAAAAGGACGTCATATTTTTTAAAAAAAAATGTACAATCCTGTCCCAGCTGGTGGCTCTCCGTTTTTACGCTCTATGTTTATTTCAGTCATATAGGGTCACTTTCAAACTATGTGTACGTTAAGTTGCTATTTACAAGAAGAGAAAAACACACAGAGAAAACACACAGAGAAAAAGACCCCTCTCTCTTTTGTGAGCCTTGGCTGCAAAAAACACACATCTGCATGGCTCCTCCTCCATCCCATTCTCAGTCTATAAAATTTAAGTTCTACAAACACTGCCTGGCTGAAGTGACATATTTGAATGGAATTCAGACCAACCAGTTCCTGTTTATGTTTCTGATTGGATTATGTAGCCTTCTCATTCACCATACATTAGGAACGCACCAAGGCCATAAATGGTGTCAAGTTACAAGCAGAGGAGGCCAGCAAGCATTAATCATTACTTTAAGTCAATGGGCAAGGGAAGCAGCTGATGGAACACTACACCCTTCAGCTCTCTATAAATGGACATTCCAGTGTGTGCACTCCTCCCGCCGCCTCCCTCCCCCTTTCCCCCCTTCAGCATCCATTTTATGAATGAAACTCCAGGCTGCACAGAGTCCATTCATATAAAAGCTTTGCTTACTAGGCTCGGCCTCTAGGGATCAGTCAGTCTTGGAAAGGCCGATGTGATTGGTTTAAGAAAAGCTTCAGTCTTCCATTACTGATTTAAAATGCAGCCCGTGTCCATTTGACCTGCGTTAATGCATAGAGAGTAAATCCAGACTGTATTCTCAATTCTCAAATCAAATCATTAGCCAGTGCCACTTACTGTAACCGTAGATTCAGAGGATATTTTATCCGTTTCTTTGAAAAGGGAGGGAGGAGAGAGACAAAACTTTATAGATATTGCCTGTCCGAATTGATGCAGCACTCACTGCAAGAGAGCTATGGATTTTATGGGGTTATACCTCTAAATAAGAAAATAATCTTGGTAATTAACTTTTTAAACATTGTGTACACATGGAAAACAGACATGGGGGAAGTGAAGGAAGAATACCAGCTAAGGCAGGCACTTTTGAATGTGAACAGTTTCAAGCTGCACAATGCTCTCCCCATAATATGCAGCATTTCCATGTTTTTTGCGACAGCCATGATGAAAACTGTCTGTTTATGCCATTTTCTTCTGACAGTGGTCAGAGTGAACCTCTATCAAAATGCTTGGTGTGAGAGGAGTGCCGATGGCCAACAGGCAAGATCACCCAGCCGACAGACTAATAATTGAAATTGCTGGATTCCATAGTCACATGGTTTCCTTAGTGATGTACTGAGACTACATGATACTGGCCTTCAAAGCATGCAGCAAGCCCTTCCAGATGGGTGCAAGCAGTTCCTATGCGAGCCACAAGTTACTGGGTGTGAGCTCTCTTCCAACTCCATTTTGTGTTGATTTGCAAAAGTGCCAGCGTTTAACTATAAAGCCCTAAATGACTTGGGACCCTAATACCTGATGGATCATCTCTCCCCATCCTGTCCATTCCAATGAAGTTCAGATGGAAAGCTTCTCCACATTCCACTGTCAAGCAAAGTGTGTTATGCAGAATACCCTCCCCTTAGTGTTGATGGTGACACCACATCATTCTGGCACCAAGTTAAGACCCATCTGTTTTCACAGGCACTTTTAGCAAGTTTAGCTGATTGGAACTGGATTAATTCTGCTCTATGGTTTTAGCTTCCCCACGGGCTGGGAGGGATTTTATGGTTTTAACATTGGGTATGAATGTGATATTAGGAACTGTGAACATATAATTTATTTATGTACTATTAATATTAGTACATAATCTTTTGATGCCTTCTAAAAACTTTGCTTAAGGTAGCCTACCCACGCAGTTTTACTATGTACATTTGGTTTTGTAAACTGTTTTTATTTATATTTTGATAATTCTATTGTGTCTTTTGTTTTTAAAATCTGCTTTTTTTCTATCGTTAATTAACAGTTTACACCATTTAAACTGCTTTGAATTTTTTTCTGATTAAGCAGCACATAAAGCTTGCTATAAAGAAATAAATAAAGTTTTTGTGTCTTGCATTCTCTCCTAGTATCTGTACAGATGAACGGCGGGGTTGCAAATATGTTAACAACACAACAGCTGTGTGGGCTGAAAGCCAACAGGATGTCTGTCCCTGTCTCCATTACAAACACCTGTGGGCCTGCTCTCTCTCCCTCCATTCTTCTTTTTTCTTTACCGATGAGAAATAAGAAAGTAGTAACAGTCAGCCAATCTATCATTTCTTTCATTCATTCATACTTTGAGGCAACAGCCTGACATATAAATTCTTAAAATGGAATACAACTCATTCCCATTCTAGGACCTAATTGAGCAGTCCTTGTGTGGTGGTGTTATTGCAGCAAAAGAATTAGCAATGAGAGGAGATTAAGTCTTTTCAGTGCAAGGCAAGCCAGAGTTCAGTGGCTTTATCTGTTTGTACAGCACAGGATTGTGGTTCAAGAGATGTTTCCCTGCCAGATCAGGCTGTCCTAGCGACTCATAAGGGCAAAATTAACAAGTCTGTGTTGCACAAGCAACCACCACAAGGGTTTACTGTCGGGGGTTTTTAAAGGAACAATTGCTGATCAGAAAAATAAACTTTCTGAACAGCTTGATTCAACACATTCAGCTTTATAGAGGCTGAGGAACAATTAACAAGTGCGGCAGCCTACTGCAATATAGCTATGCTATTTGAAGAGGCTAAAAACAAAAACTATCAGGGCATCAACATAAACTTGTTTCCAAGGATGTATCAAGGATACATATTACTATATACGCTGCCATTACTATATACGCATGGCAAGCGGTTACCATTTTTTGTCTGGCAGAAACAACTATACACAACAATCTTGAATGTTGTGAAGCAAAATGCACTGAATATTTGACCCTACAACTCTTTGTATTGGATAAAACAGGACAATAAATTGTAGCTGCCACCTGCCGTATAAACTAATAGAAGAGTTGTTTCCACATTATAAGGCATTTAGGAATTCATCAAAAACTACTTGTTTTGTACTGATGGGAACTTCAAAACTCATGTGAACTTCAAAACAAAACAAAACCCTAAAAAAACTCTAGACAAGAAATACTAAGGAAAAAATATATATATAGGCAGTAGTAGAGCAGAGGATAGTTACATGAATTTGACCAGCACTTGTCCCTAATGTTAACCTACTAAGCAAATGGATAATAACTGTTAAGGTATATCTCATCATCAGTGCTAACATGTATTTTACTCAGAAGTCTCTACTATGTTCAATGAGTTTTACTTCCTAAAAAGTGTACATCACAATCTAAGGGTTCTTTTACAGAGTGGAATGGAATATCAAAGATAAAAAGGCGTTTATAAAAGATTTGAAACATAAAAAACGGGGCAGGGGTGGGGGAGATAGGCAATCTAAAGGCATAAATATTAGAAGGTCAGCTCTTCAAATCTACAAATTAAGAAGAACATTTCACCTTGGCCTTATTTGCTCTTGCTACAGAGACATCCATCTGGTAAGATACTGAAATTCTGTTCACTTAAAATATTACACTGAAGAAACAAACCAGGGCACAACCAGCCAAATCACCATAAAAGTTTTTCAAAGCTTTGTTTTTGAAGTCTTTTAACCAGTCTGGTTAAGCGAGGCAAATTCAGATTTGAAGGGGGGGGGGAGTAGGCCACATTCAACGTTCTGTTGTACGGAAGCAGTGGATGAAACCAGACACAGAATTCCCGGGGCATCAAACTTGGTCATAAAGGGAGGGAAGAAAGTGCTCCCCACAGCACTCTACCCAAGCAGCTTTGAGTTTCACTCAGTGAAGATATGCACAATGCCAGTACAGGCAGGGGCTGTAGCTCAGTAGTAGAGGAAATGCTTTGCACAGAGAAGTTTAATCCCTGGCACCTCCAGGTTTCAGGGGGTTTTTTGTTTAGTACCAAGTAGCAGAGGTTAGGGTGTGATGGACCTATTCCTCAGACTCTGGATAACCTCTACTGGTCAGAGTAGATAATACTGGATGAGAGGGACAAGCCATCCAGCCTCCCAACCTTCCAACACAGTTTATTTGTCGACCTTCCTAATGGCAGTGGCTCAGGCCCACCTGGCCCTCAGAACTTGCCTGACCCCCTCAGCAAGCAACAACCCTCAATGAACCTGCTCCACATACTCCTCTTGCTTTCACACTCACTTTTGACAATGGCCTTCCCCATCACTGGCCCGTGCCCCACACCCTGGAGGCTATCCACAAAAGAATGTGGCCCTCAGGATGGAAAACACCCACACACCCAATCCCTGCTCTACAGCAGATATCTTTCACGTTGCCTACGAAATGTTCTTTCCCCCCTTAAGTTGCCTCTGATGTTCTGCAGCAAAAGCATGTGATTATCCCTGAGCTATGGTCCTTGCACAGAGATAGTGTATTGATTTGTGTGTTTGTTTTTAAATGCTTCTTTGAGATTAAAAAGAAGTAACAAACATAAGGGCTAATAAAAAAGGGAAAGAAAATGATACAATTTGTTACATCCTATCACTGTACATTCTTCTTGAGTTTCTGACAACTTCCCGTTACCTCATCGTTTATTTACCACTTAATCTATCTAGCACACTGCTAACTTTCATTTTCTTTTTGTTAATTTTCATCAATGTTACCGTGCCTCATGGTTGTTCATCCTACCACAGAAGTCATTCAAATCCTGCCACTGACGTCATATTATTGCAGTATTCAATAAGATATTTTTATCTTTCCTAATAAATGCTTGGTCAGTATTACTTCTCAGTTTGTCATTTTTGCCAACTCAGAGTACCCTAACAACTTAGTTTGCCACTCCAGCTTTGTTGGGATTTTCTCTCCTCTCCAGTTTGTGGCAATTAATATTCTTGCGGCAATATAGTGTATTGCTTTGATTATGTCACTCTCCCTGCCCCGCCCTCGCCGCCACTGGCACTCTTCCCACCCCATTTTTTAAATATTTTCATTCTGACTCCTATATGTAGTAAACAGCATAAACACCAGATTTTTACTCACCTTTGCAATGACAATAATAATAATAATAATAATAATAATAATAATAATAATAATAATTGTATGTTATGGTAATCTTGCGTTGTATGGTGACAACACCATGGAGTTTGAATCATTTATCTTTGAAAGAGTTTTGCTGCTCTGGTTATCCTTCCTTCAACTCCCATGCCAATTCTCTACTGAGCACTAAGTTTACAAGTGACAGACTGCTGTCATGCTTGTGCCTTGTTTTCTCTGAATATTTCAAACAGAAGAAAATAAACAGCATTCCCAAAGTGTGAAGAGGGAATATTTTGACAGAGAAATTTCTGTTCCAGACATAGAGCAAGTTTCAGCAAGGCACTGTCATTGTAGGCTGCCTTTTCTTTGTGACACTCAACAGTTGGTCAACTGACCTGTTGAATATTGTCAAAGGACAGTCAAGTATTTTTAAAGAATCAATGTTATGAGGCAACAAAGTTAATAAATTTTAAATGTGACTGAAAAGCTGGTGGTAAATGCGGGGGGCGGGGGAGATATACTTTGTGTCACAACATTTAATTAAGAACCAGGTGAAGTAATGGATTCAGAACTGTTCAAGGCTGTGAAACTTATTCACTATTACAAGCTGAACCCATTAAATATGGGACACCCTCTACTACTCTCTCAGTCCTCCCCACATTCCCAAATAAAGCAAAAGTGAAAGACTTGTTTTTTTGACTATGGTCTAGTCTCAACAAGCTCACCCACATTCAGCCTCCCAACACAAACACTGGGATATTTGATTACATCTGATGTTACAGAAATGATGTCAACGGAAGAAACACAAAGTGTCTGCATACAGAGCATGTGGGGTATAAAACACACACACACACACACACACACACACACCCTGCCCATCCGGCTGGGGTTCCCCAGCCACTCTGGGTGGCTCCCAACAGATTAAAAACAGAATAAAACATCAAACACTAAAAACTTCTCTAAACAGTGCTGCCTTCAGATGTCTTCTAAAAGTCAGATAGTTGTTTACTTCCTTAACATCTGATGGGAGGGGATTCCACAGGGCGGGTGCCACCACCGAGAAGGCCTTCTGCCTGGTTCGCAGTGAGGGAACCGCCAGAAGACCATCGGAGCTGGACCTCAGTGTCCGGGCAGAATGATGGGAGTGGAAACGCTCCATCAGGTATACTAGGCCAAGGCCATTTAGGGCTTTAAAGGTCAGCAGCAACACTTTGAATTGTGCTCGGAAACGTACTGGGAGCCAATGTGGGTCTTTTAGGACTGGTACGTGCATGTATGTATAGTAGGGCTGGGCGATATATCGCCCAAAACTGGTTTGAAGTCCATATTGTGATATTGGTTTCAGTTTTTGACCTGGCAATATATTGCGAATGTGTGTGTGTGCACGCACGCACGCACTATGAAAAAATCACAATGTGGGAAAACCCGTGAAGGCAGCCAATGTCTCTACATAGTTCCATCCTTATTTCAGACATCGCGATATATCAATATGTTGTGAAGTTTAGCTGGTGATATATCACGATGTTGAAAACCAGATATTGTTCGCAACACCATCCACTTGACATATTAAACCAGGACTGCAAAAAAAAAAACAACACAAAAAAAAAACCCCATACACAAGTGTCTGGCAACTTTTGCTATCACTGCTGGTTTGTAATATGCAAAACCACTTTAAAGCAGAAGATACTTAATAGTCCATTTTGTCAATAAGAAAAATGATAATTTGACAGGAAGTGGGCTGAATGAAAATGAGCTGTACATACAGCTGTGTGGCATTACCACACCAGATGGTACGCTATGCAATTTATAGGATTGCACCCATATTCTGAAGATGATGGGAAGCAAGTATAAACCCTGCAGAGCCCTACAGATAAGTAAGGGGTTGGATAAGCCGTTGCTCAGCACCAAACTTTGGGATGCCTCCCCTCAGAAAAATGAACAGATCAGCTTGAGGTAAGACCCAGGGAAATCTGCACTTCCAGTATTATCAAGCCTAATCATAACAATAGGGTACAATTTATCCTAATGTTGTCTAAGCACAGATAATCTAATCCACAAGAGCAGTCCTGGTGCTATATTCAGGCTAAAAGAGTTTTTTTTAATAAAAAACAACAACCTGGCAGGTATCCAGGCACACTTGAAACAGTTCCCCAGAATGGAAAATTGGGGTAGGGTGATAGCTGACTGGGGATGTGTTCTGTACTCATGGTTGTTAAAAACAGCACATCACGATAGAAGCAAATTCCCATTTTAAATCAACTAACTTCATTTGGCTATTCGAGTATACAAGCTATTGAATTACCTAGAATACTTTAATGTGCAGAATTCTGTGTAACTGAAAAGCTTGCGTATTCTTCCTCTAATAGAAATTAGTCAAATCAAAGGCACTGCCTTATTTTATGTTACTTGATTTTCCCCTCAGCATGGCTCCTAGGTTGGGTGGAAAAATAAAACAGCTTCTATTCTGTTGACATTTCTCTTTTTTTCCATGTTCCATTATCTCAACATTCTGCAATAGAAATTGCATACCTGCAATTACAATTACAACTAATTGATCTGCCATTTCCGATGTCATAATTAATGTCATGTTTTAATAGAGTTATAATCATTCCATAATAATGGTTTTCATTCACCAGATTTCCAAAACGGGTAAGAATACAGTGCTCAAAAGCAATCAGCAGTTATGAGGCTCTTTCAAAATATCCCAGAAGGAACATCTTAGTATAATAATCTTGCAAAACAGATTTTTGAATTTTTATCTGGACAGCAAAGTAATATTATGCAAGCTCTTTGTCAGAGCGACTTATACCCAAACATCCATAAGCATAATAAAATCAATGATTCAATGGCAAGTGCATTATGTCTCCAAAAAGGTTATTTAATGTACCCTTAGAGCAAGGAAAGGGAAAATGATGGTTTCTGGAGAACAGATGGCAACACGACAAAATATCATCAGACCCTAGTTGTTGACTGCAATTTATGTTGTGTACAGATGTGTCAACTTAAATGTGGGGTTTTTGGAGTCAATAAGAAGTACTCTGAGGCCACAAATCAATTTTTAATGGCCACTAGTTGCACTGTTGGTTCATTTTTAGAACTAATTCTTCTCCTGCAAGAGCAAAGAGACCAACTTCTGAAGTTTATAGTGATGGGCAGAAAGGAAGGGGAATCAGAAACAAACATATTGGAATAAGGGGGGGGGGGGAGAGTGTGCTCCATACTGAGTACTAAAAATAAAAGTGCATCAAGGAGCCAGAATAATGCTCTACCAGAGCCAGCCATCACATTCCCCATTGTGTGTCCAAACTATCCATTACCTAGAATGGGAGGACAGTACAGTCAATGTTTCAGGCAACCGAAGAATATACTCAAATTCAACACTCTATGCAAATTCTGAGTCACACCATGGGTGGGTGAGAAATAGTGTTCCGTTTTCCTTCTCCCTTATATTTTCATATCATGTGTTTATATTATAAGCCTGAGAATAGGGATAGCCTTTATCACTGACATTTCCAAGCCACTCCAAGATTTTTTTTTATGGCTGAAAAATGGAAAAACAGTACTTTAAATGAATAGATGAGAGTGATGGAGGACTAGACTAAGGGCTGGTACAATGTGATCTGCACATGCCTAGCAGAGAATGTTTTATTGGGCCTGGTTGTCAACTGTAAGTGCACAAGTGGATGGAGGGATTGCCCAATGCATTTTTGTCAAAATGCAATGATGACGACTTTGGGAAGAACCTTGTGTGGAAGGCACTAATAGACACAAGTACATAGTGTATGTGTGGTGGAGCACTTAGAGCAGGCATGGCCAAACTTGGCCCTCCAGCTGTTTTGGGACTACAACTCCCATCATCCCTAGCTCATAGGACCAGTGGTCAGGGATGATGGGAACTGTAGTCCCAAAACAGCTGGAGGGCCAAGTTTGGCCATGCCTGACTTAGAGTGTCGGACTAGCACATGGAAGACCCACTTTCAAATCCCCACTCAGCTATGAAGTTCACTGGGTAACCATGGGCCCATCACACTTTCTCAGCCTAACCTACTTCATAGGGCTGATGCAAGGATAAAACAGGGGACAGAGAACCTTGTACACCACCCTGACTTTCTTGAAGGAAGGGTGAGATAAGAATACATATTCCCATCTTCATAAAGTGATAATCAAGGACTTTAATTTTCGAATATAAAGGTGATGGCAAGGGAAAGAACCATTTAAGACATTAAACCCCTGTTCAGCAAGGCTATTTCTGACTATCAGGGATATTTCAGGCTCCTCCAACCAACCTGTATATTGAACATTCGCCTTCAAATAGCACAGAGGTTATAATTGGTCATCCATTCCAGTTTGCTTGTGGGGAAGCTATGCGACAACAATCATTCATCATGAAATCATATGCTCATATGCTTGTGTGGTAGCTGTGCACAGTTCATCCCACACATTTATCTGTGACTTTCCTAACTGCAAAGAGTTCAGGCGGGGTGGTGGATTTGTTGTACCATAGTAACAGAGTTTTACTTTACTTTACTTTACTTTGGCAAATCTAACATTTCTAGAACCCCTCTTGCAAAATACTGACAGTATTGAGGTGGCCTCCCTATTTATCCAAAAATGTACTGGGGGAGGGAGTTTTCCCTACCAGCAATGGAAAACAGAGTTTAAAGACTACTGCACCAGATGATCATCTTTGTGAATGGTAAAGGGGTTAGGAGGAGAAATCATTTGATGGATAAATGAGAAAGAATGAGTAGGAGCTCCCGTGGAAACCAAGGGTGGGGGAAATTGCACAAACTACTTGCTTAAACATAAAAAGCACATTGACAATAGAGCCTTGTTGCCCTTGAAATTTAGTAGGCTGAACAAGTGCACTTGTAAAGATCATAACACGGTGACTAGGACTGTAGGCCCTTTTATTTCTGTGTCAGGAGCGACATCTGCTATGCTATGCTAAAAGGAAACAGTTTCAAGGCTTTGAGCAACTCTTAAATCGTGGACAAATCTTTCCAGATTTAATCCTACTGTAAGGTGTGTGGGGGTGGGGGTGGAATCAATTCTAAGAGGAAAGTGCTCAAGCTTTATCGATTGGAACCTTAACTAGCCCCTCCTGAGCAACTTAATAGGTGGCCGATAGCATCGGCCTTTTGCTAAGCAAAGGACAAGGGTTCTCTGAACAGCAGGCTCTGATGCTTTTGATCTGGCTTCCCAGGCATGGGAAATTATCTTATAACCATACAAGGCAATAACACACCCTGGGAACTTTAACCTGAAATAGGCTGCCTACTCCTTGCACCAAAAAAGCAAGCACATTCATGGTGTGTCTCCTGAAGAGGCAAAATGTATTATACTCATAATCAGTAAAGGTAAAGGGACCCCTGACCATTAGGTCCAGTCATGACCGACTCTGGGGTTGCAGCGCTCATCTCGCTTTATTGGCCGAGGGAGCTGGCATACAGCTTCTGGGTCATGTGGCCAGCTTGACTAAGCTGCTTCTGGTGAACCAGAGCAGCGCACGGAAACGCCGTTTACCTTCCCGCCGGAGTGGTACCTATTAATCTACTTGCACTTTGACGTGCTTTCAAACTGCTAGGTTGGCAGGAGCTGGGACTGAGCAACAGGAGCTCACCCCGTCGTGGGGATTCGAACCGCCGACCTTCTGATCGGCAAGTCCTAGGCTCTATGGTTTAACCCACAGCACCACCCGCATCCCTCATACTCATAATTACTAATTACTTAAAAAGAAAAGAACAGTATCAACTGAAAGCCAGGATATAAGTCACAATCCAAACGCAATTCATCTGAATTGAATATTCAATATCAAAATCTTTGGAGAATTCTTAAGATCAATAGAAGTGGTGTTTATGGAGACATTCAGTAATATAGATATAGTCAGAGGAGGGGGGTGGGGAGCATGTGGTTCTCCAGATGTTGCTGGAGAGTGACACCTTTTCATCACCGGTGACTAGTGACATGCTGGTTGGAGCTGATGGGAGAGGGAAGGCCATAGACACCCAATTCCTGTTTTGATTGGCCTGTTGAATTCCCAATGCACTCAAGATGAAGAATCAAGTCTCTAATATGGTTACGTTAATGTAAAGGTTTAAATTCTGTTCCTAAAATATCAGAGGAGAAGCTCAGACATCACTACATAGACAGATGTATAACTGTATTACGAGCTACAGCATCAAGTTCAACAACCACTTCTCTTCCTCAACAGCTGAAATGATTTCTTTCCATTGCAATTTCACAGGAAAGTATTCAAGAGAGAGAGAAAGCATGGCAAGGCAATTTGAACGCAGCTTTATCTGTTCCGATGAGATAGGGATGCTAGTCTGGTGTCTAGTACAATAAAGCCTTTTCTACCACAATAATCTCAACATGGAAACTCAAAGGAGTACAGTATTCTTATTTATCAGGAAAGTTATCCTCTCCTACGAGACTTACCGAGGAGGCAAATTGTTGAATAAAGAAAAGCCTACCAAACAAAAGAGGAAAGAGAATAACCTTCTACCTACCTGAATCATACGCAAAATCTCTAGGTTCTTGTTTAATCATCAGAGGAGGGGGAAAGTTTTGATTGACTGAATTGCCAACCATGGCATTGTGTTCATACACTGGATCATGGTACTCCTGCTTAAACCCTTGAGGTGGGAAAGGGATGTTTGGCTCAGACATCTGTCGTTGGTACATCGGGCGTCCTTCCCTTGGCATGGTAGGCAAAGGAGGGAATGAATTGCAAGGTTCTGAGAGCTGGCGGCGAAATCTAGGATACAAACACAGAGAGAGTTCAGTTCGAGATACAGAGCGATGTTACTACTATTAATCCAGGAATGGGGGAAAGGTGGGAGGGGGAGTCAGCATGAAAAATTCGAGAAGCGGGGAAAACTCTCACAACAGGTGAGAAACAATTTGTGGTGGTATGCTTTCTGGGACGGAAATCCTTCTACAAGGTAAACACTGCTTATATAATTTTTTTGCAGAGTAATGCCTTGACTGGCCTGTATGAGACAGCGCAAGAGGCATCTATCTGCAAGAATTAGATAAGGAGAGTTGCCCCCGAGAAGGCTTTCATAATAAAATTATTTTCCTAGCACCACCACTCATAAGTGATAGAAATTAGGTGGTTGTTTTTTTAAAACAACAACAACAACCAACTATTAGAAACCACAATATTGAATATTTTTGGTCACTTGAGATATGGGGCGGGAGGGGGGAATAAAACACACATATCATTCAAGTTTTTACTTTCTCCAATTCCACTTCCAAATGCTCAGAAGATCATGGTTTAAACACTAGCTTCTGCTAAAGTGATATTCCCATCTCTAACATTATAATGTACTTTGTACGATACGATAATCTTTATTGTCATTGTCCCATACAGAACAATGAAATTGAAAAAATCTACATCAGACATTCAAAAACCAACCAACCTGCTATCCCAGCCTGTTTAGCCCCCTAAAAACTCTGATACCCCATAATTAAATACAATATACTCCCATAGAGACTACCTTACACTGCATTTAAAACCAAAATTGCATTTGGATAGAAACTGTTTCTAAAGCGGCTAGTCCTAGTCTTTATAACCCTGTACCTTCTTCCAGAAGGCAGAAGCTGAAAGAGATCATTTCCAGGGTGCGCACTATCCTGCACTATCTCTGCCGCTTTCTTATGGCACCTGGAAGCATAGATTTGATCCAAGATGGGAAGAGTGCACCCAATAATTCTCTCTGCAGTCTTTACAACCCTGGACAGCATTTTTCCCCTGACCATGCAGCTCCCAAACCACACACACAGACCATAAGTTAATACACTCTCAACAATACAATGGTAAAATGCCATCAACAGGTCCTTTGAGAGATTATTTTTCCGGAGGATTCTCAGAAAATATAACCTCTGCTGTGCTCTCTTCATCAGGTCTTTGCTGTTTTCTCCCCAAGTTAGGTCATCTCTCAACTCCATTCCCAGAAATCAAAACACTGAGACCTGTTCCACACACTTCCCCTCAATAATAAGTGGCTGAATTTTCAATTTACATTTCCTAAAGTCCACAATAATCTCTTTTGTTTTCTTTGAGTTAAGGAGTAAGTTGTTTTTCCTGCACCACTCCCCCAACTGCTCAACTTCCTTCCTATAGGCCGCCACCCCCTCTCCAGCCGTGATTAAACCAACCACCGTTGTATCATCTGCAAACTTAATGATCTTATTACTGGGGTATTTGGGGGCACAGTTGGTTCAGAAAACATGCTCAACAATAGTGGGAATAAGAAGAAGTCCTCAAGGCACACACATCCATCCCACCACAACCAACTCCAGCGTGGCCATAAGGAGTTTGGCAGTTTTTGCTTGATTTTTGTAAACTAATTCTATTGTATTTTAGTGTAATGTCAAAACCCCTAAGTATGGTTAATATTAACTATGGTTTATTGAAGCAAACTATTGTTTGTGCACACCACAGTTTACTGTGCACGGATAAGTTTTGGTAAACTACGGAACCAGGAACTGAGGGAGAGAATTGAAGCATATAAGTAAAGGCGAAAGTGGTCCTAGAAGACAAAGGCGATGATTCACTAGACCAGTGGTTTTCAACCAGTGTGCCGTGGCACCCTGGGGCGCCTTGAATGATGGCCAGGGATGCTGCAGGAAACACTGGCCTCTGTCCCTCTTCCCTTCCCTCCTCTGATGCCCTCTCGCATCTCTGCCTCCCAAAGGCTTGCACAGCTGTTTGCTGCAGCAGCCCCGGCTACAAGCTCCCCAGGTGAATTGTTCCTCTGGGGCTGGCCAGAGGGTGTTTCCCAGGCCACTGTGGGGCAGTGTGAGGAGGCACCTCTCTGTGGGGCAGGTCGGACAGCTCGAGGTCAGGCGCTGCAGCTGTCCAGAGGACTCCCAAGGAGAGAGGAGAGGGGAGGAGGCTGAGGGAACCCTCCACAAGGGAGGGCTAAGGGGCTACCAGCTCTGCAGGCAAGGGGTGACATAACTGGGCTTCTGAGCCCCACAGGGGTGCAATAGAAAGAATGCAGTTGGTCAAGGGAGCTGTGGACCCAAAAAGGTTGAAAACCTCTGCACTAGACACTCCATGGAACCCACTGAATGTTTTCTTTCTTCAGCAAGCCTGAAACACAGTCCAATAGGCAAAGCCATAGTTTGACCATTACATGTAAACCACAAATTAACATGTGTTCCATGTCAGTTCTCTTATTATTTTAACTCCAGAGATTCAAAGCAATTAATTAAAGTTATTTTAAAAAGTGAAACTGGAAATATTAATTTATTTGGGCAATTGTATTGGCTCAGACAAGCAGAATTAAATGAAGTTGGAGCAGTTACGGTGGGCAGAGCATCCCCAACACTGAAGAGTATTATTATTTATATAATATAGTGCATCTTGTCCTTGTGCCATGTTCAAGCTATATCAGCGTTGCCTACAGCTACAACAGGATCGGGCTAAAAGTATGATCAGAAATAAAACCTGCGCTTGGATTAATTTAAATTTACAGATTCATTCAAAGTAATGCTGAACTCATTCATCCCAAAGAAAGATAAAAAAGACATGGTGTGGAAGCAAGTCTATTTCACACCGCTAAAAATATTCTGTGCCATGGTGAAAGGAGTGGTGCCTTTGCAGTCTGCCCACGCATTCAGAAAATAAAGTATTAACCTCAAAGCACAAGAAAATAGCTAAGTTGACTGGCACTACGCTCATGTTCTGCCCCCACCCCTTTCCCCTTTAGTAAAGAAAAGAAGCAGAAATCATCATTAAAAACTGCCAAGGAGTGAACTTAAAATATGTAACAGTCTCACTTATGAAGCCTCAAAGGATGTTAATAATACTTGCACTGGAAGTTTTGTATGGAATCAAGCCATGTGTTTATACAAGTGGCTTCGATTCCTGTTGGTGCTTGTTAGGACCATTTATATTCCACATACTTGTTCCTTTTTACGAACTGTGTTATTGAAGCAGCAGGTATGCTAAGCCAGAGGTTCACTCAATTCCACAAACTTCTTGGGAGTTTTCTTTCTTCCATACAGCAACTGTTTCCCACCCACCCCAACCCTTGCTGTGCCCTGCCACCATACAATTACAGGAGAGCCAGGATGCCAAGCGAGATCATCATCATCACGGGTAAAAAAGGAATTTGCCAAGAAGGCTGCTGCAATAACATCATCTATAGAGCAGCATGGCTATGTAATCTTCTGAACAGGTACTTGGAAGTAAGACCCCACTGAGCTCAATGCGTCTACTTCCAAGCAAGCGTACATGAGATTGGGCCGTGCTCTTGAAACGTGTGATTTAACAGAGGCCATTTATAAGGCAAGAGGCTCGTTCAATGATCAAGTATTACATAAGCAGGGCACAGGCAACAATACTGGACCCATGGGTGGCTCCTATAGCCTAAAGCTACAGTTACATGGTGTTGGAATGATCATGCTACCAGGATACATAAGTCAAAACGATGCAGTGAACCACCATCAAATTACATGGGCCATCATGGCAAAATTGTGCCACAATGGTAAAAATCCATTAAATATGATGCCATTTGTGGGTCTTTACATTACTTCACAGGGGCTGGGGACGTAAAGACACATGACATCAGAGCTGGCTCCTTGAGTATGTTCTGAGCAGGTTAGAACATAACCAAATAAGTAAATGTTTGATCAGACTTGCATAAACAATTACAATCACAATTCAAACATAGCCACAGCAAAATCTAAGCAAAATAGATTTAGCTCAGTCAATGAATGCTTTGCCTTAGGAGCTTCAAACACAAAGACTAAGCAGGGTGATCTAGGGACGTAGAGATGAAGCTTCAATTCAGTTTTTTAGCTTTTGTGGTTTTGCTCAGCCTAGAGTTATTTGAACGTAGTTTGTTTTGGCAGCTTAACTTCCTTTTCCTAAGCTGTTGCATTTCAAAAAGCTCAAAGGGGGAAAAACCCACACCCTTTCAATGGATACTATGCAAATTGTTACAACAAGCAGTAATGCCTGTAGACCTAGGCTATAAAGAACTTAATTCAGAATAGTAACCTGCTGTATTGAAAAGCCACATTCTCCTGAACTGAATGACATACACCAGTGTTTCCCAAACTTGGGTTTCCAGCTGTTTTGGGACTATAATTCCCATCATCCCTGATCCCTGGTCCTGCTAGTTAAGGATGATGGGGGTTGGTGTCCAACAACAACTGGGGACCCAAGTTTGGGAAACCCTGATACACAGCGTTACCCATCAACCTGGCTCCACAAAAACAAATGCATAGATGTACATATACTCTATGTTTCCTGTCCTACTCCCATACAGTGGGTATGATCTATAGAAATATTATGCTACATTTGATCATATTTGCGACAGTGGAACTTCAGAGTTAGTACCAATATGGGCCTAGAGCTGTCAGTTTACAACATCCGCTTCTTCTGAATAACACCTACCTTTTACATTCCTTAAAGACGTTCCTGTTTAAGAATGGAGAACTTGTGGCCTTCCTGTTGTTGTTAACTACAACAGCCATCATCCATCACCATTGACCATGCTGACTGAGGCTGATGGGACTTGTAGTTCCAAAGAATATGGAGAACCACAAGTTCCCTGTTCCTCTATAAAAGCTTCAAGTATAGAAGACAGCACAAGTGTTGAAAGGCAGACTTCAACCAGGCCTTTGGCCGATTAATATTCTATGGCCTTTGGGGGGGGGTTGTTTCGTCTTGACTATTTGTTTTGTGTTTTTATCCCATATTTCTATCTTGTGAACCTCCCTGGGACCTTTGGATGAAGGGTGGTATATAAATTTAATGAATATTAATAAACAACAATAATAATCAATGGAATACACAGCTCCAGCCTTACCCTTTACTTTCCCTTATATGATATCACTTTCACATACATAATCTTCCTGGCAATTGGGTGAAATGTAGCAAGACTGCCCAAGGACACTTAGCTTCATTGTTTTCTTTCCATAACTGCAAACATGGTGAATGGATGTGAGGAACACGGATACAAACAAACAATATGCTCACTGAAAACAGCACCTGTTGTGGAAGCAGTAAAGAAAAGCAATCTCTTACCTGTGGTCCATGGGGAAGCTGTTGTCTGGGATGGGCTGGGATGGAGGCAAGTGAGCAGAAAAAACCCGGTCAGGTTTAGGATTCTGAGCTGAGTTTGGGGATGCATGGTGCAGTGGCGAGACTGGAGTGCTGGATGGAGTTGGTGGATTGGAGGGCCTCATTCCCACTTGTGGCTTCTGATCATAGGCACTGCCAGTTAAATAAAGGGTTGCAAATAATTGACACATTAGCCCCATATACGTAGTGCCATATAGCCAGTACAGACTCAGTGGCAGAACACATAGATTTGCATGTGAAAAGGTCCTCAGTTCAATCACCAACATCTCTAGACTGCGGCTGCCAGTCAGTGCAAATAATACTGAACTAAATAGGCCAGTAGTGTGACTTGGTATAAAGCAGCCCTATATGATCCAATGACTGGCACTGGTCATCATAGACATGGGAAACCTGGGTTTTACTAACACCTCATTAATGGACAAAACATTCTCTATCCATCATTTCCTGTCTCCATTTGAAAGTTAGGGAAAGAACTGTTGGGCGTGTAATATACCTAACAAGTAAATGTTGACTAGAAATGTCAGCTGCAAAGTATCCCACAGGACCCCAGCAATGAGTTTTTTGCAAGACCCAACAATCAGCTGATTGTCTTAAGCCCATTGTGAACTGGCTGTGCAACAGAAGAGTCTTGTGGAACACTTTGCAACAGACTGTGCAAGACCCAAGGATCACCTGACTGTCCGTTCTTGCAGAATGCAACTGAACCAATAAACCGTGGCTTAATCTTGGGGCTACAAACTAGTATACAAAACATTCTGCAATTCAGTGTACGAAACCAGGATCTGATCCACAGATATTCTGGTTCAGATGCAACAAAGAACTATGCTTTAATGAAGCCAGGTAGTCTCTTGTTGAAGAATGTGAGCAAAGGGAGAGATGAGTTAGCAAGCACAATACTCATTCACAGTCTAATGATGACTTTATTAGACCAGGACCATTATGAATGAACCAGTCTATCGATAGACCTACACTTCCATGTATTAAAACATTGTGCAAAAGCACTTTCCTCAATCCATGCCCAGCTTTTTCAAACCAATAGCTATGTTTTTAGAGGAGGCTCCTCCAAAAGCTTTTCATTCTCTTCGAGAAAGGACCAAGGTGTCTTGCAAGCAGCATGGACCTTTGACCCAATTAAGCCACAGTCAATGTTTAAGTATGGTTTAACAAGAACAAAGAGTGTGACGGTGCACAATGTTCAAAAGTCCCCCCACAAACCTCGGCTTGGTGTGTCATCTGAACTCAGGCTTGTGGTTTGTTTCCCTGAGTGGTAAGCCCAAACAAGTCTCTGTTATTGCATATGGTTTGTTTGGAGAGACACAAGTCACAAGTCCAGGTTCAAACAACGCATTTTAAGGCTTATGGTTTGTTGCTACCAGCCCTACAAGGAGCCAAGTGAAGAATTTAAAGCCGTGTGCACCTGCAGACTCTTATATGTGTTTAAGTATGGTTTAATGTGACGCGCAAACTAGGTTCTTTTTTAATTTATAAACATGTGAATTCCAAATCCCATCTCGAAGACAAGCTTTTGAAAAAGCCCAAATACTGCCAGAAGGAAACTCTCCTACCAACTGGTAGGAATAGTATACACAATGTAGACACTGATGACATTTCAAAATATTAGAGCCAACCTCTAACTACAAAAAGGTCTTCAACAAGGAACTAGCTCAAGTGGGGCAGCATATTTGTATGCCAAATATATGTTTTGTTAACTGAGGTTTTATCTACAACATTTTGGGAGGAAATATAATGGGCAAGAATTGGATCTGTGTTCTTACTGCTGCTTATAAGAGGACTGTCGTCCTTTGGTGGTGCAAAAGTTTGTTGACCATTTTGTCCTACGGAGAAATAAGTCTGTCTATGCAGTCAACTTATAATCCTTCTTCTGAGATTTTGGAGAAGCAATGCATGGAGAAACTTTGTGCCGGCAAACTCAAAAGCGAAAGCTATTAAAGAGCATAATGCTATCACACCAATTAAAAATTATTCTACAAGCCATTTAAAAAGTCTTGCTCTCCACCCTTCATTCCCCAAAGGGAAGAAACCTGTTTCTGAAGAGATAATAGTATCTGTAAAGCCGAATGAAATGTGATTTTTAGTAATCATCCATGAATGAACACACATATCATCTGCAAAAGTTAACAGAACACCTAATGCATTTTGCCCAGGCTTGTTGTCTATGCAGGAAGGACTCTTTCAACCTAATGCATGTAATGCCTTTTTTAAAAGTACTTACACACACACACACACACACACGCACACACACACACCCTTACCTACCAACCTTGGGGCAACCAAGAACCTCCCTTTTGGAATTCAAATTCTAAGGGAAGGTAAATGCATAGCGGCTATATGTAACAATATTATTACCTTAAAGTGAGTTTAGAATCATGGGGTGCCTCCCCTCCAATTAACCATAAACTCCAACTCCCTAGCTTTTTTTTAAAAAAAAGTTTTTAGTATTTGTAGAATTTGAGCTATGAAGCAAAGTCTACAGGCACTCTTCTTCTCTTTCCATGTGAGCGAAACTAGCTTGCTTCCCACCCCGCTTTTCACTGTTTTGATTCCCCCAACCACACCGGGAAAATTCCAACGGACACCCACATTTAGAATGTGTCGGGTAAGGATGTAAATATATCCATCGCTCTTCAGTAAATTTCTTCTCATCAGTCTAAAGCAGGCACACCCAAATTCAGCCCTGATGTTTTGGGACTACAGTTCCCATCATCCCTGACCACTGGTCCTGTTAGCTAGGGATCATGGGCGTTGTAGTCCAAAAACATTTGGAGGGCCAAGTTTGGGGGTGCCTGGTCTAAAGCTTCGTAATATTAGTTTGTTTGTTTTTATAATTTTCATTTTCATTTTCTAATACACAAACAGCGAAAAACAGCAAAAATAAGGAAGAGAATGCTTGTATTTTTAGATGGTTTTATTTATTTATTTTTAGATGTGGGAAAAATCCTGAGGCAGTAGAGTGGACTGTACCACTTTAAAATGAAAGTAAGAAACAACAACACCCCCCCCCAAAAAAAAAAAAAATTCAGAGAGAATGGTTCCAACCTAGCCCACTCTTCTACTGTGCTAGTTTTCTGCAGAAGAGTTTGTTAAAATATTTTTTTACCCCACCCCCCTTTCAGTCTGGAGTAGTATAGTCCATTCTAATGCCTCAGGATTTTTCAACTTTATTCTGCTGTGTATTTAGACCAGGCTGCAGCTGCAGCTGCAGGGGAAGGGGAACTTTTACAGCTCAATTACCATCATAGCTTTAATACTACAGCTTGTCACTGAAAATGCTACCACAAAATACAGTGAGGGGGAGGGGAGGGAGTTAGGAATGAACCCCAGATGCTTGAAGACTGTTTTATTTTAGGCTGAATGCATTTCGGAATACTCTTTCTTATTTACTATACAATTTGGTGCACTGGACGAGAATTGTTACTTCCAACAAAAAGTTCCAAAAAGAAGAAGGATTATTCTAAAACAGGACAGGTCTGAAAAAAATCTCTTTCTCCAGGCAGATACAGTTCTGTCCCCCTCCCCCCACTCCTATCAGCGGTTTTGTGCTAGTTTTACTACAAAAATACACCTGCTACTTTACCTGACACTGTACAGGCACTTTTCCCCATAACTGAATTTGAATGGTTGCTCTTGACTACAAGCCGAACTGAGTTCAGAACACGGACTGTGCGGTTCTTTCTTGATTTTCACTGGGAGACCATGGAAAGCCACTGGAAAGAAAGAAGACAGAGAACAGAAACTAAGCCATTTCAAGCAATAACAATCAGATGAGAGAATCAAGAGGCTTCAGCTCCATTTTAAACCTGGCACTGGGCAGAATGAAATTGCTCCCCTATACTGCTCTCGCCTCCTGTCTAAAATCAGGTTTCTACTGATGTGTGTGTGTCATCGGGACAACAGGTACCTGCTTTTCGGAGAAGACTCTGGATTAGGGGTAACAAACGTGATGCTTTCTAGATGTGGTTGGACTACAACTCCCACCAGCCCCCACCAATCAGGGACGATGAGAGCTGCACATGTGAAGTCCACCATATTGACTATACTTTCTCCCACCCATCAGAACTTCAAAACTGTATGGCTCAGCCTATGATACCGTAGCCTCAGTCAGCACCATCCTGATTTGTTCAGCACTGCACAGTGCATCATGTGCTGCCTGAATTTCAGCATGAACCTGGCCACGTGGCTTGGTTCACAAACACGAATATTTCAGCCTGCACAGTCGCATGTTAAAAACGGGCATCAAAAAGCATGTTGCGTCTGCAGATCCCTAAATACGTAAAACTGGATTTCAGAATTTAAAGACGTAAAACACATTTCTAGCCCTCATGAAAATATGATAAAAAAATGCTTAAGGATCTGGATTGTAGCAAAACGAAAGACACACGTTAAAATGTATTCAAACACACACAACCTGCAATTCTCACAATGCTCCAAGCAACCTATTACAGTAAGTTTCCCACTCTAGGATGCCAATTTTTTGTTCCACGTTCGATGATAACTGACACAATCGAGCACCCCAACCATGTATACAAGTGCTTCCTGTTCTCCTCTACAAAGGCTATACTGTATACACAAATGGTGAATGCCTATTAGAAGCATAGAACATTCAAAGGAAAGAACAGGTGCATCAACACCACATGTCCATCAACTCCAGTTTGGCACCTTCCAGGATTCATGCAAATGATATGCAAATCCAGTGCTTATATTAACTCAACATATCTAAAGTAAGCAAATGAGCTGCAGCCCAGTAGCTCATGGTATTTCCAATTTTGCCTTCAATGTGGGACAAGGAAACCACCCTCCTGGTTTAGTGCAGCTAACAAAATGAATGATTAATTAAATAACTGGAGTAAAAATGCAGTGTGTGTGTGAGAGAATTATCAGGAACATCTTTGGGTGTCAATAGACACCAGGGATCCTTTGTGTTATTAGTGCTTTTAGCCTTTAAAACTGAAGCATGGCCAAGATTCCAGCTCATTAGCAAGCAAACAAACAACGACCCATTTGCATTTGTTTTTAGCTACTATAATTTATAAGGGACGCGGGTGGCGCTGTGGGTTAAAGCCTCAGCGCCTAGGGCTTGCCGATCGAAAGGTCGGCAGTTCGAATCCCCGCGGCGGGGTGCGCTCCCGTCGTTCGGTCCCAGCGCCTGCCAACCTAGCAGTTCGAAAGCACCCCCGGGTGCAAGTAGATAAATAGGTACCGCTTACCAGCGGGAAGGTAAACGGCGTTCCGTGTGCTGCGCTGGCTCGCCAGATGCAGCTTTGTCACGCTGGCCACGTGACCCGGAAGTGTCTCCGGACAGCGCTGGCCCCCGGCCAATAGATGTGAGATGGGCGCACAAACCCCAGAGTCTGTCAAGACTGGCCCGTTCGGGCAGGGGTACCTTTACCTTTACCTTACTATAATTTATATCAGAGGTATTGTACTTATTACAAGAAAGGGCTTCAAAATATCATTGGGCTGGGGAGCCGGAGTACAGAAGAGAAGAGTAACTTTTGGTTGCAGAATGCAATAATGATCCAGTGAATTCAGAGCCTAACAGCAGAAGGCCTTCACCAGCAGTGTTCTAAACTCCCATTGTTCTAGGTGCATTTTGCGACAGGGAATTTCATTAGCACGAGCCCTTTCTGAGCTCTGGGCACAGTCCTGCGCCTAAGACTTCAGATTAAAACTACAGAGTGGAAGGAAGAAAGGAACTTTTTTTGCCACCCCACTTACAGCTGCTCTCTGAAAACTGGAGAAGAGACCCACTTAAGAATAGTAGGGGGATGGGCATGGGAACGACTATACCATGTAAAAAATGAACATACTATTTTAGCTACAGTTTACTCATTTTCAGCTTCATTCTCAGTTTCTAACACTGTTCACCAGTTATCAAAATCACATGCAGGGACATCATACTGCATAACTACCAATATATAACAAACAATATAGGGTTGTTACAAACCATGTGCTCTTCAACATTCTTTGTGCTTGTTCACATGTTCAAGAACATGTGTGGCTGGATCCAGAACAACCCGCTGCATGTTTACACAAATGTAAGTCCTATAATGCTCAAAAAATAAATGTGTATACTAAGGCTGCAGCCTAAGTATTGAGTCACACTGAAATAAAGTGGGACAAAAATATGACTCACTATTCACATTTATGCCAATGAGACCTACCTGTGTACACACTCCTGCTTACTCTGCATCCCGTGCTCTCCCACCACTGCTTTGGGAAGCAGCGTTCACATGACAGCCACAATCCATATCCATCCTGCCATTCTTTTTATGTGTTTCCCCAATCCAGCTTCAATCCGAATTGAGAAAAAGGAGGACCTGTGTAATGTGTAGGGTAGTGTGTACATAGCCAAAATTAGGCAGGATGCAATCCATTATGTGGCCAATTCTACCACAGAATATTTTCTGCAGTTGTTTTTTTTAATCCCTGGGGTAGGGTGTGTCCCTTCAATCTGCTATATAAACTAGGAAACAATGGTGTTATAAATGCACTAAAAATTTGTTCATTATGACTTATATTTACAATTGCTTAAAAAAAATAATTTAAATAATTCTAAGCCGCACAAATGGCCCACGAAATGGTAAAGCGCAGCCTTCCCTAACTCTGTGTTGTTGGACTACAGCACCAGTCTTCTGTGATCATTGGCCCTTCTCCACAGGACTGATTGGAGTTGTAGTTCAAAACATGTAGAAGACACAATGTTGGGGACAGCTGCTCTAGACTTGGAGCAAAATTACCTGTGCAAAACACATTATGGCCTGGGAGACTTGGGCTGTGGACCATAACGGCAAAAGGGACAAAAATCAACCTACAGCACTACAGCTCTTAACCCCAGAGTTCCCTCTCCCACTTCCTTTCTCCACATTGTAATTACTCACTCTTTGCCAAGTCAGCTTGGCCAACGACATGGATGTTGGGAACAGCAATCCCACAACATCTGGAGGGCTTCATGTTGGCTATCCCTGAAAGCCTCTGGTTCTTCCCTTCTCCCTCTGTCCTTCCCTCAGTTAAACTCTGTGTGCACCTCTCTCTCTGTGTGTTAGTGTGCTCTATGTACTGAGAACTCTGGCTCTGCCTACCCCAGCACCACCTGCCTTAAGCTTCTCTGCCCTCTCCTTCCTGTCCTTTGCCCTGTTTGCCCCAGTGGGCAGAAGCTGCCCACTGCCAGGAGGCCAAAAGACATTCACTCTTACAGGTTCACTTTTTAAACCTGTAGAAGAATGGGAAAGTAGACTACCATTTCAGTTTTGATATTTTACTTAAGATTAATATAGTGGTGAAACTTTTAAAATACTTCTATCAACCCTCTGGTGCCACCCTAACTGCACATACAGCCCAGTGGTTTCGCTTAGAATGACATCTGAAAGAGGCCACCAGCACCCGTGTTTATAAGGCACCATCTTGGTTTCGGCACCGACAATCGTTACATTGGCTCTCAAAAATAAGATGCAAAATAGGTGAAAAGGCATCTCTTTCACTAGGACCAACCTCTACTGGCAACTTTCAAACTACCCAGAAATCTTCAATAGCTTTATTCTAGAAAAAGAACCCAGTAGACAAGAAAACATATGTTTTCAAGCTCTTCTTAGGTTTAAATATTCACCATCGTTGTCCAAGTCTGCCGTCTAATGAAGAGCAAGTATAGTGTAGCTGGAGGGGAGTGGAGAGATGAACCCGTGGCCCTCAAGTTGCTTTGGACTCCAGATCCCACCAATTCTGGTCACCATGGCAAATGGTCATGGATAAGGGGAGCTGTATTCCAGCAGCATCTTAAAGGGTCACAGGTTTCTCCATCCCTTGGCTAGAATTGGGAGACCAAGATTGCCACGATGCTCAGTGGGTAACCATTTCTCAGCTTAACCGCTCCCCTCAAGCCTATGTTGTTGTGAAGATAAAATGGCCTCGGAGGGAACAGAGTATATCATACTGAGTTTCTTGAAGGAAAGGTGGGATATCAGTATAATAAACAATAATTCAAAAAGCCCAGGAGTGATGGCACGACAGTTCCTCAACGCCTTATGATGTATTTGGATGTGCTGATATCAAGCAGTCATCCTTGCGCTTCCAAAATGAGAGTGCTATGGTCATTGAGCATCTTATCAGGATCTAAAGGCCCTAAAGAATTCCATTCTTCATGTTTTTAAAGGACTGGTAAGATAACCTAGCTGGAATTAAGATTGCCAGAGAAATATAAACAACCTCAGATATGCAGATGACACAACATTGATGGCAGAAAGTGAGGAGGAATTAAAGAACCTTTTAATGAGGATGAAAGAGGGGAGCGCAAAATATGGTTTGAAGCTCAACATTAAAAAAACGAAGATCATGGCCACTGGTCCCATCACCTCCTGGCAAATAGAAGGGGAAGAAATGGAGGCAGTGAGACATATTACTTTCTTCGGCTCAATGATCACTGCAGATGGTGACAGCAGCCACGAAATTAAAAGACGCCTGCTTCTTGGGAGAAAAGCAATGACAAACCTAGACAGCATCTTAAAAAGCAGATACATCACCTTGCCAACAAAGGTCCGTATAGTTAAAGCTATGGTTTTCCCAGTAGTGATGTATGGAAGTGAGAGCTGGACCATAAAGAAGGCTAATCGCCAAAGAATTGATGCTTTTGAATTATGGTGCTGGAGGAGACTCTTGAGAGTCCCATGGACTGCAAGAAGATCAAACCTCTCCATTCTGAAGGAAATCAGCCCTGAGTGCTCACTGGAAGGACAGGTCGTGAAGCTGAGACACCAATACTTTGGCCACCTCATGAGAAGAGAAGACTCCCTGGAAAAGACCCTGATGTTGGGAAAGATGGAGGGCACAAGGAGAAGGGGACGACAGAGGACGAGATGGTTGGACAGTGTTCTTGAAGCTACCAGCATGAGTTTGACCAAACTGCAGGAGGCAGTGGAAGACAGGAGTGCCTGACGTGCTCTGGTCCATGGGGTCACGAAGAATTGGACATGACTAAACGACTAAACAACAACAAGATAACCAGACCTTTTACACAAATAATTTTCAGAACATTCCTTTCCCTTCTAAATCATAAGAACATAAGACAAGTCTGCTGCATCAGGCCAATGGCCCATCAAAGTCTAGCATCCTGTTCTCCCAGTTGCCCGCCAGATGCTTGTTGGGAGCACCACCTGATACCAAGAGCCCTCTCCCCTCCTGTGGTTTCCAGAAACTGGTATAGCCTGTACCCCAACACAAAACCACTTTACTTTCTGAACTTTCTGCTTTTTTGTTTCCTTCCCCACAGACAATTTTACTGTATGTAAAAATAGCTTCCCGTTTTTATTTCAAAATGGGGGAAAGCACAGAAACTCCCACATCACACTCCGATGTGGAGAAATGCTGGAGTGTTTTCACCCACAGCATGGAGAACCTGAGCGGCTGCTAACAGGCAGTTTTCCAGCTCACTGGCACTGAGACAAGCAAAAGCAGCACATTCATTTTGTGCAATTTGCTTTACCTTCCCACATGGAGTTGGTAGATGTAAAAGGCTGTTAAGTACTAAATTATTCCTTATCAAATCACCATCATCTGGAGTCATGATCAACACTAATTAAATTACTTTCACTGAACACGGCTCCTGCCTTCTGCTTCGGCTGCAAGGTACATTTTATTTTGCTTTACAGAAAAGGGACTAGCTAGGTCCACAGTGCAGAGCTAGGAGGCTGCTGTGCTGGAGTTTTAATTTAAGATCACCCCCGCTATTTTGGGTTCTCTAAACTGCAGCATCTCGGATTAAGGAGGTTAACTCTTTCATGTCACCCCCTCCCTTCTTTAGGTGACAGGACCCTCAAAAACTCCCAAGAGGCAATTCACCAATTGTTTCTGTACAATCTTCATTGTGAGAGGGCAGTGAGGTCAAAGCAGTAGTGTTTGGCAGATGGTCTTCCAAAGATTTTGATCTTCACCGCTGCCAAAGTGGATAACATGGTTATAAAATTTGAATAAATCCTTGGGTGTTCCGCAGGTATGTTTACTATGCAAAACTTTTACGCACTGTCATTTAAAAACGGACCAGCTTACTGAAGCAAGAGGCAGACTTTTGTGTTTGTTTCAAATGGTAGCTGTTTGACCATATTTAAAATTTCAATGAATTATACTAGCACACTAACCAGGTGCTAGGAACCTGACTGTTGGTGCCAAACTTCCATTGTTGCCTGCTTTCACTGTTGATGTCATATTACAATGTCATGCTATATTGGAATCTTCAAAACTGTATTTAAATACGGGGAAGGACTTTGGCTAAATTAGTTACCTTCTATCAGCATCTATATGGAAAGAGTAACACAACTATAAATAAGCTAAGCAATTCAGCTGCCTGGTTCTCAATTCCTTGGATACAGGGGGAAAGGAACTTTCCCTCCCCCAAATTGCTTCTGGAGAGCATTTCTAGATTTCAAACATACTGTACCAATATCCTCTATGAAAGATTATAACACTACAAGTCATACAGATTGTTGTTGCTGATTTGGAGAAATAATTCTGTCATTCAGTTCTCTACAACTAAGTATTTCAGCGTTAAGACCACATATCATCTAGTATAAAACTAAGCTGTAGGAGGAAAGTAGTAAAAATGAGATTGAGCACTGTGAGCTGGATTACACAAAGTATTACTCCTTGGAAGATCAGAATGAACTGTTGCATTTAGAAGTGGATTATTGCACCAATGGGGAGCGCAATTTGCTGATCACCAAATCCTTTGACATGACCCTCAGGACATCTTCTTAAATCCTATAGTCCAGGAAGTTTTAGTGAAATGCCCCTTCCACAAATCACACATTAACAAACACAAGCACTTACACTGGGCAGAAGCTTGTATTTACATGCAAGTCTCTGTACAGATTTAATGAAACCTAGATTTTCCCTTCATTTTAGCTTCCTTTTCTAACCTCCTGAATCTTGATGTTCACCTAGGATGCTTGTATGAAGCAGGGTGACAAGAAATGAATCATCCACAGAGAGAACAAGTCCAAGGAAAATTCCTGCAAACCACTTTTCAAATCTCTGAGAACATTGTTTTTTAAAAAAGGCAACACATATATGCAGACAAGGCCTCATCATCTCAAGGAGTCAAGTGCACAAGAGTCATATGAATGCTGGTACTAGATGTGAATTACAATGACTTTCAAACAGAACAACTCATGAATGATGGGAGAAGCTTGAACAAAGGCAAATTGTGCTGGATACTTCTCAGTAAAAGGCTGGAAAATACATTAAATTTAAAAGCCTTTTCAACTAAAATGCCTGGCCTGATCAGAATGAGAAAGAGATTAAGCCTGGAGTAAGGCTTCCATGTTTGCATACATACACACACATATATACACACAAGACCCTTACTATTCAATCTTTGACAAGCTCCCACCATAGACGCTGAGATTCTGCATTGCGTAGAATCCAGAGCAAAAAGTATCTGTATATTAAAAAACCAATCAAAGTACAGACACATTCAGTGCAGAGACTGGTGCAAACCACTGCCAGTTACAAATCACTGGCTTCTGCAAACCTTCATGCAACTTATCTATGCCAGATCCCAAAAATGCACACCAGAGAAACTTTGCATTCGACCACAAAAGGAAGCAAAAGAAGACACAAGACTTGCCACAGAAACATAAACCAGAAATGGTTGTGTGGGTTGGTTCCAACACAAAGCAAAAGCTGCGTCTTCAAGAAAGCTTTACTCACTTTCGGCCCAACCAAGGAATTTTTAGAAGTGCTCTGGAATGAAGAGTCTCATAACGAAGCAATGTGCACAGGGCACATGCTTTTTCATGAGAGTGAGCAGAAAAGATGGGCCAGCCATACTCCTCTATCTCGGCTGATCTCACTCTGTCTCCAGGTGATGAACTGATTGAGATGACCTCAATTAATATGCAGTTAAATTCCAGAGGCAAAAGGGTACTCATAAAACCCACAGTGTCGAAGACTCGTTAAACCCATCTACCTGCCCATGCATAAGACTTAGAGCAGAAGGCACTTCAGATACATCATCACTGCCTCTCAAAGATTCTTTTCCAGTACATTTCCCTCTGCCAAGCCCTCCCTCCCCCCTCTTTCTCCAGCACGCAAAAATCCATTACTAAAGGGTCTAATCTCAGCTATCAGTGCAGAGTGCCTTTTAGGGAGCCATTAAACCATTTCTCTTGTTTACAGTGCCTGAAGAAAGATGTGAATTATGTCTGTGACAAAGTGGGTGATAACGTTTCTAAACTGCAATCAAAATGCAAACTGAAATACATTTAAAGGACAGGGGCCCTGATTTTGTTTTTGCAGTTTTCTTTACCTGCTCCAAGTTGGGCAAACAGATCCTGCACACACACAAACACACAGCAGGTCTTACAGGGAATGGTGGGACTCCTGTGGGTGGGTGTTTTACACAAGGCAAGATATGCTTATCATCTCAAGTATCTTTAGTTAATACAAAAAGGTTAGCACTCAGAAATGTAACCCCCTCCCTTGCAAAAATATTAAAAAATGTTAAAAGATTGCCTCCAAAGACTCTGCTCTTGACAAACTGAACCGATCAATACTATTTTTTTTCAAGAGGAATCAAGAATTTCTGATGCAAAGAGATGCTTAAAATACAATAACAATGATACTGCCCTACCCACGATGTTTAAATCCATTTATGCATCATGGAGTCCTAGTTGTATAGACTTGCCAAAGAGATGGATGCAAAACTGAAGACTTTCAAGATGCATTCTAGTCTGACGTATTTATGTGAAAATGCTGAAGATGCAGCATTAAAAACATCGCTGTATTTATCTGCTGCTCTTCAAATGGCTCTGCAGCCCAACCGTTGAGGTCTACATGGAAACTCCCAGACCTTTTGAAGTCTGAATCACTCTTCCTACCCTCCCTTGTTTGACTGGTGTCTTTGAAAAAGCAACACTTATTGCCAAGTATGATTCTGTTTTGTCTTTCAAAGCCTCTGTGCAGTCCCACAATTGGGAGATTTTTCATGTTGGACCTGGAGAAGAGGGCCAAGCAAGGGTGGGAAACCTCGGGCCTGAGGGCCAAATGCAGCCCTCAAAGCTTCTGTATCTGGCCCTCAGAACCCTCCCCAGGCCACCCCCCTCACTTTCAGGCTGCCTGGAATGTATCTCTGGACTCTGATAATGCCTCTTTCTTCTCCATATGGAAGCTAGAGGGTTGTGTGAAGAAAGCAGCCGACATGGGTTACTACATCCACTTTTGCCTGTGACCTTACCCATCATCGGTGTTGTCCAGAAGGGAACCGTAGAGGCTCATTCACACCAATGCTCTTGAAGACTGCCCTGCTCACCTTGGCTCATTTTCTCCCATAAATATCAATGGGCCCATGCACTTCACAAAGTTGAGTAGGGATGGACAACCAAGCAGTCATGCTGCACAGTTCCTGACCCACCCTCTTCAAAGTACTGTTGCAGCAGCTTGGGCCTGTGTTGAGTGAACATCCACCTTCAAAGTGAAAGGACACATCTGCTGACTTGGCAGTTAAGTTGCAGATATAATCCATCTAGGTATTGCCTGGGGAATAAGAACTCCCATGTGTACAGATAAAAGGTAAGAGCTCTGTGAACACAAAGAGTGCAGGGTGGATTCCGAATTAAAAGCAGATCTATGTCCTGGTTACCAGGAAACACAGGACAGAGGGGAAGAGAGACATTCTAAACTGGGTTGTGAAAAAAAGTCATCTGCATCCATTTTTGGAAACCAAGTGTTGCCGTGTTAAGCTCCTGCTTACCAATTCTCCTAGAGTAACTAAAATGCTACAAAGGCACAATGCTGAAGAAAAGACAATCTAATGAACATTTAGCAAGCGGTTCAGAGGATTTCACATCAGTTAAAAGTGTGGTGCTGCAGTGTGGACTAGAACAATCTCGTGAAATATGCCTTTCAGAAACTTCTCTTTGGATGAGAGAAGATACTGTCCTTTAAACTGGGATATATTAGCTGAGACAGCATCCAAGTAAACTTTAAATGAGTCTCTACATCACTCCTGTTCTAGAGTTGTTGTTTTTTTAATAAAAAAATTTCTTCCTGTAGCACCTTAAAGACCAACTAAGTTAGTTCTTGGTATAAGCTTTCGTGTGCATGCACACTTCTTCAGAAGTGTATCTGAAGAAGTGTGCATGCACACGAAAGCTTATACCAAGAACTAACTTAGTTGGTCTTTAAGGTGCTACAGGAAGAAATTTTTTTATTTTGACTATGGCAGACCAACACGGCTACCCATCTGTAACTGTTTTTTTAATGTACCACAAGACACAGGGGAAAGGATCAGAGGGCTTTGGGGGAAATAACATGAGCAATCCATTTACGCCCATCCTGCACGTGGCACTTTTATAGACATGGAAAGAACATACTCAATCCCACCCCCACCCAAAAAAACCTTGCATCTTCAGTGCTCTTAAATGTAGACTGCAAAGATCCCCAAAAGATGGGTGCACTCTGTGTGTTAAAATATCTGAGATGAAGGGCATGAACTCTTGCAAGGGACAGCAGGAGAGGATTCCACAATTGTCTTTTCCAAGCTGGAAATATAAGGATGCTCATTGACCATAGGGCATGTTATCAAAGGTTCTGGAAGAAAAGAATTACAGATACACCTGCCCATTGAATTTGAAGTTAAGCTTCCAAAGAATCAGGACTGAGTCCCACAATGCTGAAAAATTAAAAGCTATAGTCCCTGCTAACAGAAGGCATAATCTAGTGGCATCACTAAATAAACATCAAACTCCAATCTAACTATTATGGATTTTTATTAGCCCTATCATCTTTCACTATGTGTACCATGGTACCATGGAAATGTCTCCAGTTCAGACTTCACTGGAAGCGTATAGGTTTAATATCTATGAGGAACAGAAGTGGAATTCTTGCCTGATCTTGGAACCATAGAGTCCCCATGAGTCCCACCACAGACGTGTGCTGGAAACAGAGATGAAGAATGATTTTAGAGATATTTTCCAGGAGCACTTTAGTTTAGAATTGTACAAATGTCATGAGACTCGGATCCATATAGTCCCCTTATTTCCCTCAACCTGGTGCCCTACAATGGACTGCAACTTCCATCAGCCCAAGACAGGTTGGGATAACTTTTCCAAGTATAGGTAAGATTTATATTTTTAAAAATCCACTTTCTGAATCCACTGGCCTCTCTGTTTGGACACAATATTGTTTTGGTGCACTGTCTTCCTTTTGTTTCAAGGAATCCAACATTTTTGGCAGGGATACCACCTTAGCTTCTTCAGATAATTTATGTGAAACTTCATTTAATCCAATGTTAAACTTTTTAGAAACTGATGGGGTAGACTAGAACCCCCCTGTTGAGCCCTCTCTCCAACAGCCATGGTAGCAAAAGAGAGAGAAAAGGAACTGAGGGTGCGAGGTCCTGGCTCTGTGACTTGGCACCCAAAATACACTACTAAAGGGAAGGGGAGCAATGACCTCATGCTCCAAAAATAATCCTCTAGCCTTTCACCTATGCAGGTACAAATCCCAATTACAGGACGACCAAGACCACAAAGACTTAACAGGTTTCAAAACACGGTTTTCAAGTATTATTTTAGCACGGAAAACTACTTATACCCTATGAGCTTCTTTCTTCGAGTACTTCCCTCTCAGAAACTCCCCAGTATTCAGCCTTTTTTGCCACTAACATGCAAGAATCCACATCAGACACAGAAGCAACAGACACTGACCTGTAGCTTTGGCCAAGGCAAAGGGAAAGGGAAAGGGCACAGGCCCCTTGAAATATCCTGGAGGCTTTGAGAAAACTGTAGGATGACTGAAGTGAAGGGCAGTATGGAGATCACCCTGTCCCATCAGCCAAAACCCATTTTCCAGGATCCAGAAATGTGCACATGATCCTGGACCATCCTCCTCAAAAAGCCTCCAGGGCACAGTTTGAGGACTCCAGGCCCCTGGCAAACCTTGTAACCCTTCAACCCCCGGTTACATCCCCAACACGTCTCTCAAAACGCCCTTCTCTTCACCAGAAGCCTTTCTCTTTCTGGACCTCAGAGCACGACTTGGTCCAGCTGTGGGATGGCCTGGCTTTAGCCTGGGCCCCCAAGTGTGAATTGCTGTGGTGCATCAATCTATGCATATGGTGTTGCTGGCCCAAAAAATCCAGCCCTCAAGAGCTGCATCTGTGGAGAAATTCAACAGCATCCATACAGCTGGCCTTTCCTCTGTTGGTGAAATTACAATTACACAAACGCATCCATTGGAAATATCAAATGCAAAATGGAAGAAAGCAAATTACATGCAACACTTCTGTGATAGCCAGTTATATGTGTTAGAAGGTAAGTAAACTACAGTAAAGCATTAACGTTTGTGAATGTATTATTCCTGGACATTATTCCAGTAGATTATGAACTGTTGCCATTCTTTTGAAGTGCCCCAACCTCCCTCCCTCAACCTGCCCATGCTTTTGCACTAGCTGTCAATTTGGACAACATCGTGGGCTTATCCTTTATGCTCCTACAAACCACCATTTATGAAGGATTTATACCTGTGCATAGGAGCCATTACTCCTGAGTAATACATATGGCACTTTGCTTAATGGCTTAATTATAGCATAAGCCCTTCTCACATTACAATTTGCATCATGGAATTTACTTGCAGAATCACTTATGTGAACAAAAACATTAATACTGAAAGCAGCCTTTTCCCAGAAAGCAAAGTTGCAAAACTTGACAATACTTTGGCAAGGATATTAGATGTAATCCAATCCTATCTGGTTCTGCTTTGGCATCGGATCAGATCCTTCCAACCCACACTAGATTAGTGGATGGAAACAGCATGGCATCTCTTTTTTGGAAACTAATTCAGTATGATGAGCCCAAGCACTGGATGACTGAGCCAACTGGCAATAATGGACCATGTGGGCGAGATGAAGCCATGTGGGACATTTATCTAACCCAAAAGAAAAAAAAGAAGGGAAGTACAGCTATAAAGAAAAAGTTGCTACCTTTCCTAGAAAGTAAGGACTCAGAAAAGTAGACAAGTAAATTTAGGAATATCATCTGTCCAAATCCATTACCCAGCCAACACTTCTCCCCCTCCACCTCCAATATATATAAAAAGCACACATTAAGATCATAACAGAAATCTATATTATGGATGCTACACCATTCAGTAGCAAGACAGTTCATTTCACTATATTTCACCACTTTGAAACAAGCATAATGCTGGCACCAAAGGGCTATCACACAGATGAGGAAGCAAGGATAGACAAGAGGCTACACAAGTCAAGCCAAGTCATGCACCAGCAAGAGTTTTGAATAAGTTGTGCTGCTGACCTTGCTTTAGCTCAAGTCCTTTGAAAAGGGAAAGGCTCCCAATCAAGACGCCGCCCAAATGTTTCCAATGTAAAGCATGGATGCTGTATCCCAGTTGGTAACATATGGCAACTGAACGTCAACCCTCCTGACACAGGTATATTTCCAAGGAAAGATGCGACTGTACTGGGACGTGAGTTTGTAATGCCTGTGAGCCTTTCTGCTTGCGCCAAGCAAGGGTCAGCATTATCACATACTTGCCAAGGCCCACACTCAACCAACCAGAGTCCCATGCCGTTCTTCCTATTTGTTGTCACTGTCACTGTGAATGCTCAAAGAGTGAAGAACAAGGAGAAGAGTAGCTGCTTCCACTCACATTGCTCACTCCCTGTAGGACTGGGGTGGGAACCTCAGGTCCAGGGGCCAAATGTGGACCTCCACACCTGTATCTTGAGACTCTCTTGAGACTCTCCTCAGACCCCATCACCTCCCCAGCCACACCCTTTCTTGCTAGGCCACACCCCTCACTGGCCCTGCTACACGCCCTCCTGGAGAGTTTGGCCACCTGGAATATGTTCTTGAACTTTGGTCATGCCACTTGCTTGCCTGGACGAAGGATAGAGAGTATTTGTGAGTGTGTAGAAGAAACCATTCTAATATACCAAAGGTAGGATGAACATCTGTTGCTCGGCCTACTTTTGCCCCTGGTTCCGCCCACCCTTGAAATGTGGCCCTTGGAAGGTTGCCCAGAAAGGAATGTGGCCCTCAAGCTGAAAAGGGTTTCCTAACCCCTTTTCTTTTGACTAAACATGGAAAAACCTGGTGTTAACCAATGGCATGCCTTGATTTCAATCAAGAATTTTGATTCCCAAGTTCCGATATTCTTCTATTCTGTGAACCACCCTGAAATATTATGATGGAGGGCAGTATATAAATTTTAACAACAACAACAGTTTTGCAGCCACATTTTAATGCAAAGGAGGGTGGGAATGGTGGCCTATTTAAATGTAACATCAGGAAAAGTATCCATGAGTTAATGACACTGATACTGTATGTCGCCTCCACAACTCTGGTGCTTTGAAATTCAAAGAAACAACCAGCCACATCTCCTTGGAGGATTTGTCAACAGCTAAATTTCAGCTGGGGAGAGAAAGCCTGGGAGGCTAACAAAACCTACAGGACAAGAGCAAAATGTTTAAAACAAAGTTTAGCAAAGGTGCCAAGGTTAAATCTGTTGTAGGTGAGGCAATATTTTATCCCATTCATAAGGCTGCACCACTAATAGGAACCACCAACCATTCCACCTCAGAAGCAAATATGCCTGTGGTTCTTCTGCTACAAGCACCCAACAAGCTTTGCAGATAGTCAGGAAAATGACCAGTAAGAAACTCATTGCCCACTGGTGGGAATCCCAGCTGGGAATCTGGTGGTCTTGGAAACTGCTGATCCCCAGTGCCTCTCCTCTAGTTAGAAAACAACAACTATGGTAAGGAAAATATTTCCAAGCCATCTTTGGGTAATAAGCCACGCTTGCCACATATTGCTCTTGCCCAAAACCTTAAAAGGAAGCACTTATTTAGAACTACTCAGAGTCATTGTGACATTAGGGAAGGATGAGGTGGTCTACCAATTAACTGGACTTACATTTGCAGAGTGCTGATGATTCCAATGATGACATGATTAAAGCCTAACCAAGCATTATTAGTTCTTTAATTTTGTTGAAGGGGGGGGGGACACCCCACTGATTAACAATTGCAAATATGCTCTAAATATCAAATAAGGGATATTCCCACCCCCTCCTGTTACACACCAAAGAAAGAAAGAAAGAAAGAAAGAAAGAAAGAAAGAGGGAGAGAGAAAAGGAAAGTAAGCTTGCTGCAGTCAAAGAGAAGCTTCCACTAAATGCCAAGGATATAACCTGCTTCCAAAACAGCAGAGACAAAGCAATTACGGAAGAAAACTTTTCAATACACTGCCAGTAAACACCTTGTTAGGCCAAATGACTGATAGTGTCCTAAATTGTTTCAGCTGTTAATAGGCTGGAAATCCACATGACTAGAGAAGATTCTGTCAACAGTAGGAGGAGGGTGGGGGGAAAAGAAATTATAAAAAGCAGGGGTAGGGAGAGGACATACATACCAAATTATAGCGCGCATTTTGCAAGTTCATTCATGAACACCCTATCCTCTACTGCTGGTGAAAGCTTCTGAATCTTCTTTCTCTCAGTGCCTTGGAATATTTTACACCGGCTCAGCTGCTACAATACAAACAGTCTCACTAGGTTCCAAAAGGAAACTTGGTGCAGAAATGCAATCTCAAAACAGTTATTTTAAGCCTACTCTGAGCCTTCCCCTGTATTGGTTGTAGATGGTAATGCTTTAATTTCACTCTAGACATTTGCCTGTTTGCCTCTGGAAATGGCCCTAATTATATGTCTCCTCATCAAATGCAAACAGAGTAAGACAAAAGAAGCATCCCAAAGCAATAACTGATGTGGTGATAAAACACCAAAGAGACATAAACAACCCCCCCCAAAAAAAAATCAGAAGAAGATACTTGCATAATAATGGTGGGTGAAAAGGGATGAATAGAAAACTGTCAGAATCCCATCCACCTCCTTTCCTGCCCTGGAATATTCCTCCCAAAAGGAAATTCCTCATGTCTCTTATGGAAATGCTCCATCTTAAAGAAAACAAAGGGGTGTTAGAAAACTTGTCGAATGCAGTAATTTAGAAGGCTGCATCCATTTGTACTCAGGGCAGTAGCTATCTTAAATATATAGATGTATATTTCACATTCTTTCCTTTCCACTTGCAGTTTGTGCTGCCACTCTTTTTCCATCCATAACCCCAGCAAGATTAAGTCGGAACCTGAAGCTCCTTAGAATAGGGACTGTTCTTTTGGTTGCATTACTCTGTTTCTAAAAAGCACTACAAAAACAGCCACAATACATATTTCACCTGTCACAACTGTTTCTTAGCTATTGCACTTTATTGTGAGGGAATCAGGAAGGAGTAAACCAAGTGGTCTGCGTTCTGGCCACAAACCTTCAGTCTACTTCTGGCTAATTTTAGAGCCTCATTCAGATGTGAATGCTAGCAGAAAGTCACAAGTGTATCCTGGAGTTGTCCCCTTGAAAAGCGGAGATGAACAAGTCAGTATTGGGCAGCTTTCTATGCTCCTCCAGCTGTTGCTGAACTCCACCCACCACCAGTCAAAGCCAGCATGGTCAATTGTCAGGTATGAGGTGTGCTGTAGGTCTAGCAACATCTGGAAGGTTACAAATTAGCCAACCGTTTTGAGGAGTATGTATATCTGACTAGGGGGAGGGAGAGACAAAAGGATAGGCTAAGAATAACCAAGTGATGCAGATCCATTTTATAGCAAAGGAAGACAAGGAGGGGGAATCTTGGCCTTCCAACTTCCAACCAGCCCTAGACAGCATGGTCAATGGTCAGGCATGATGCCATTATATGTCCATCCCCACCATAAAAGAGCAATTAGAAGTAGTCCAACAGAAGAGAAAACATGTATGACTTCGCTGCTCTCTTTATTTACACATTATTCCTTAAGAGCTGTTGGATCCAATCAAACATATTATTATTATTATTATTATTACCCATCAGTCGTAACAATTTAATACAGAAGTAGAGGTGTATTATGGATCACCAAACCAAATTTGTAAAAGTTTTCAAAGCAATGGAGTTGCAGTGCACACAAATCATGAAGTACAGTTTTATGTGGAACGGTAAAGAGTCACAGATTAGGTTTTCAACTCTCTTAACCTTGCTCAATCATACACTGTCCTTCCAAGAATGAGAATTCTTGAAACATTTCATACCTCATTTAATTGGTATGCAGTTTCTTTTTTAAAAAAATAATTGCCAAAAAACACTGGAGCCTGTTGACTGCCATTCAGGTTCTGCTTTGCCTCTTATATAAGCAAGTGCGCTCTCTCTCTCTCTCTCTCTTCCTTCAAGTGCCTGCTTTCCCCAAACGCCCACCAGAAATAAAAGAACAATAAGATGCTCAACAATACTGATTTATTAATAGGCATACTGCGGCAAAATAGTGACAGAGTTCAGAGAAATCACAGGGACAAGGCATTTGCCATTTCATAGAATCGGAAGACCCCCAAGGGTGATCTAATCCAACCACCTAAAATTCAGGAATATTTTGCCCAATGTGGTGATCAAACCCACAACCCTGAGATTAAGAGCCTCATACTCTACTGACTGAGCTATCGTACAGGTCCAGATATCATATGGGAACAGCCCACAGCAAAATGGGAAAGTATGGGCTTCCTCTGCAATATATTCTAAGTGCAATATCTAACATATTCAAGTAATGATGAGCAAACACCCGCCCACACTCTCAATTTGGATTAGAGTAAGATGACCTATTTTCCTCACCTCAAAAAGAAATAAATCAAGAAATTGTTTAGTTTGTTTGTGTCCAAATAATGAATTTATTCAGACTCCATCATGTCACCAGTTGGGGACGCAATGGGATCCAATCATTCTCCCATCCTTGCAAGTCTCTCTCCATCACCTTCCCGTATCTTCATCCATCCTCTCTGATTACCTGCAACTGCAAGGAAGTTTTTTCCCCTGCAGGTGCAGAAAAACCATGAAAGTAAACCTGGGAAATGTAGTTTTCCAAAGTTTGGAGAACTACACCTGCCAAGTCTATTCATACACACTGTGGTGTGTTACATCAGTGCCAGGAACCACAAGGGAGAAACGCCATTCCCACATTTTTGTCCTCCCTCCCAACTGCTGCCCTGGAAGTGGGTGGGAAGTGCGGGAGAGGGAGTTTTATTCTTCTCATGAGGTTAAAATCCAAGCCAGAGAAGAATTATGGTGATGTAATGATTACCTCATATTTAAAGCGAACATTACAATTCCACATTTCATATTTCTGAGCCAAGAAATATGCAAGTATTGTCTACACCACTACTTGAAAGGATTTTCAGTAGGCTTGATTGACCTCTGCCAGTCACAATAAGCAAAAGTGGATTAGGTATACCAAGAATAAGGCAACCAAGGATATCCCTGAAATATCCTTTGCAGCATCACTATGGTGAATTTCACATCCACCATAAATTTTGATATGAATCAAACAAAACATCACTGTCCTGCAATTTAGGCACTCTTGTCAGGTGGATGGAGTTCTGTTGTGGCAAAATCTCACTTGCTAACATGGACTCTGTATACAAAAGGTTGCTCAAATCTTGAGAAGCTACAAGATCCTCCAGTCCAGTACATCAATACTTGGAATATTCAGAATGTTCTAAGTGCAAACACCCTGGGATAGCACTGCCATTTGGAACACAGTCTTTTGAATTTCGCAATGACAGTGTCACGAAATGTAAGCCAAGTTGTTATCAGACCTTGCACGTGTTCCTTATCTTAAGCCAACAAGTTCGCAGGCTGCTTAAATAGAAGCACATTGCTAAAAAAAGAAAAGGAACTGAGATACTGTCCTTACACCTCTGATGATGGACGTACCAACCAGACAGAATTTTAAGTCCAAAATGAAGCAATTCACATCATACAGGTGAATAGCATATAGATCCATCATTATCTTACCTCTGTGCAGAAACCTACCCCTTCACATGCAAAGACAGCATTAAGCAATGAGCATCACCCACTTTGGGCAATTAAGGAGCATTGGGCACACTCCCCCCCCTTTTATAGTGCCTGGTTTTTCTGGTAGTGAAAGAAGTTGTAGGTGGAAAATAGATGTAAGCGCAATACAAGGCTGATGTTGCTAAAAGTTCCAACGCCTCACAGTTACAAAGCTTAAGATAGCGACTCTGCCAACCAAGCAAAAGATGTAGGGTTACAGAAGTAACACTAGAACACAGGAAGCCAGAAGAAGCTGCGTGATAAAGGGTTTTAGGCTCAAAAATGTAGGACTTTTCTATTCGTGTTGCCTGTCCCTGGTTCTGACACCTGAAGAGAGCTTTAAAATTAAATTAGAATCTGAACATCTCCTGTCCCACAATCCCTAGGCATCTCACAAAAGACGGTTGGAGAGTCTCAGGCACTCATGCGTCTTCTTTCCCTTACTCTCTTCAGATAGCCTAACTTCAAACACTTACAAATCTAGTCTCCTAACTTCAGAGCTGCTCCTTGGTTTGCCAGTAATTAAAAAATTAAAGGGGAAAGACAATCTACAGTTGAAAGGAACGCTTACACAACACTGCTAAAAAGTGCCACCACAACCCAAAAGTCCATGTGTAAACATTCCAAAGTATATATTCAGAGCAGATCACTAGACTTCTTCCACTGAGCAGGTTTTCTGTTCAACCCATCTAACATTTGTTATTCTCAAAATCATTCACGGCATGATTTGCCAAGCAAGTTGTTTAATTCTCTGTAGGCCACACAGTTGCGACCAGGAATGATGCTGCCCATATTTGCGACCACCACACATTTCTCAGGTCAGCATTCCAACTACAAATGTCTGTTCCTGTTCTCTGCCCTCCATCAGATCAATCTGGAGCACATGGTGGAACAAACCTTTCCAATCTGACTGCGCCAAGCGAGGTGGGATTGAGGAATAACTTGCAGAAATTAAGCTACCAAGTTGCTGACAGAATTGAAAGAGCACCAACATTCCATGAAAAGCACACTCCCTTCCCAAAGCCCTCAATGAATGGGATGAGATGTGTCTATAGTAATTCTGCTAAGTAAGTCACAAGGAGGATGTCCGTTACAGTGCTGAGAACAACAGATGAGCATATATATCTGCCTATAATAGCTTTGAGTGCTGGTTACAACTATGCCTGCCAATTACTCCTGCTTTTCAAGATGTGTATTTCAGCCTGTTTGTTTCTGGATACTTTAAGAACATAAGAGTTTGCTGAATCAGACTGACGGCCCGTCCAGTCCAGCATCCTGTTCGCACAGTGGCAAACCAGATGTATGTGGGAAGCCTATGAGCATAACAGCACTCTGCCTACTTATGACTCCCAACAAATGGTATTCAGAAGCATACAGCCTCTGGCAGTAGAGACAGAACACTGACATCATGACTTGTAACCATAGACAGCCTTGCATTCCATTAATTTGTCCCTTTGAAAGCCATCCAAGTTGGTGACCATCACTGCTTCAAGGGCCATTGTTTAACTGTGTGTACTGTGTGTAGAAATACTTCCTTTGATCTGTCCTGAATGTTCCAACATTCTGCTTCATTGATGTCCGCAAGTTCTAATGTTATGGAAGAGGGAGAAAAACTTTTATCCATCCGCTTTCTCCATGCTATACATAATTCCTATAAACTTCTATCATGCCACATCTTGCTCATGTTTTTTCAAAACCAAGAAGCCCCATTCTATACTATATTGATGCTTGAGGGATTCCCCTTTCTACCGCTCTCCATATGGAGAATTGTATAGAATTCTATCCATTTATTAGTACTCTCCACTTCCAGCCACTTAATCAATTCCTGAGTCACAAGACGACGTCTCCTCTTATTACATGACTGCTCAACTTACCCAAAAGTCTTTGGTGAGAAACCTTGTCGAAAGCTTTTTGAATGTCAAGTGCTACGTCAACCAGATCATGCCTATCTATATGCTTGTTGTCTTACCAGGTTCATGAAACAGAACTTGCCCTTGCAGAAGCCAAGCTGGCTCTTCTTCAGCAAGACCTATTCTTCTATACGCTTGGTTATTTTATCTTTGACAATACTTTCCAACAGTTTTCCAGGACAGAAGTTACGCTTACTAGCCAGTACAGTGGTGCCCCGCAAGACGAATGCCTCGCAAGACGGAAAACCCGCTAGACGAAAGGGTTTTCCATTTTGGAGGTGCTTCGCAAAACGAATTTCCTATGGGCTTGCTTTGCAAGACGAAAATGTCTTGCGAGTTCCTGCGGGGTTTTTCCCCTCCCCCCCTTTTTCCCAAGCCGCTAAGCCGCTTATCAGCTGATCCGCTAAGCCGCTTAACAGCTGATCCGCTAAGCCCCTTATCAGCTGATCCGCTAAGCCGCTTATCAGCTGATCCGCTAAGCCCGCTAAGCCGCTAATAGCACTAATCCGCTAAGCCGCTAATGGGCTTGCTTCGCAAGAGGAAAAAACCGCAAGACGAAGAGACTCGCGGAACGGATTCTTTTCGTCTTGCGAGGCACCACTGTAGTTACCAAGATCCGCCCCCCAAGCCTTTTTTTAAAAATTGCATTACCTGAGGACAGAAAAGTAGCCCAGGAATAGAGACTGATCAGAGGGCCAAGTGACATTTTCATTAAAAGATCACCAATTTCACCAATAGAAAGATTCGTAGCCTAACCACAACTAACTGGCTGTGTCTAGTGCAATTTTTCTCAAAAAAGAGGTGCTGGAGCGCACCATGAAGACCTCCCTTGTTCTCTTAAGAGTGGCCCTGGTGCCTACCTGAGAGGTGCCGGACCTGAGCTCTGGCTGAAAAAAAGCCCTGGCTGTGTCTGATAAATGCCAGAGGCTCTTCCAGTGACCAGAAAGGTAACAGTAAGAATATTTGCTCAACGCTTTCCTAACTCAGAAGCATCAAGGCTGGTGTCATCTTTAGGAAGGCCCTGGGCAAAATGCTCTCTGGGAACCATATGCACCATCCTCACAGGGGACCCCTCAGTAGTCCTACAAGGCAGAAGTGAGTGGCGGGAGTCCCTTTCTTACATTTTTACCACAGCATTGGGCACACAGCAAAGCAAAGTACTGGCCAAAACCCCAGGGAAATACAGCATCCATCCCCTATGGACCTTCTTGGGGCCTGGCCTTTACCTTACAGTGCCAGGCGTGAGGGCAAATATCATGTCATAGTGTGAATGAACAGGCACAGCTTTCCCATTGAGGATGGATGTTATTAGATCTGTAGGGGGTCATTATTAGTTCCTTCAACTTTTTTCCAGTTAGCCACTGTTTATCTGTCCAGTTGCATACCAAATCCTTTGTATAATATATATCAAGTGAAGGGAAAATACTCTCTGTGTGTGTGTGTGTGTGTGTGTGCGCGCGCGTGCGCGCATGTACAATCTTCAGTTCTCTCAGGGAAACTTCCACCTGCCAAATGTAAAATAACATTTCAGTCTTCACCTTTAGGCAGACTTGCAATCAAACTGTAGATTATTTTATTTAAAAGCAGCCCTGATTCCCGAAGTCAAACCTCAATTAATTACACTGCTCTTCCAAATGTAAGTAGTAACCATGTCTAATCTAATGAACAGCATATGCTTATTTCATGTTATGACAGAGCCATTACTTATGTCGATAAACTGAGTACACTTCCCTCAGCTGTAATAGGGGACAGGAAAATGCTCCAATTAAAGGATGCTGAAGACTATGAAGATTATTAAAAAGGAAAAGCAATCTGCTGTTCACATAAGGGCATACAACGGAGCTATTAAAAGGCTGATTTCCAAAGCCAAGACTGCATGATCCATCTCTTTCCCAAGGTATCCAATTAGATAGATCTCAGGACTGCCATTCATCTCTATGTATCACTTTTCATGGTCTGGCACAGGTTGACTATGGGGCAGGTATCAAGTTTGTGAAGAGGCAAGACAGAAGATTTAAAAGCTGGTTTTTATTAAGATGGGCATCTATTGTGTACACTCTCTATTACACACACACTTCTAAATTTAAAACTTTGGAGGAGACACAAAAGTCTCATAGTCACGAAGCAATGACTTCTTCTCTTGTTTTATTACAGGCAAAGAGGAGCACGCTGCCTGATCCTTCTTAAAAGTCTACCACATCAGATTCTTCATTAAGCACCTTTCAAAAACATAAAGCAACCTTTTTATTATTATTATTAATAACAACAATAATTTTATTATTTATACCCCACCTATCTGGCTGGGTTTTTCCAGCCACCCTGGGTGGCTCCCAACAGAACACTAAAAACAGAATAAAACTTCAAACATTAAAAGCTTCCTTAAACAGGGCTGCCTTCAGATGTCTTCTAAAAGTCAGATAGTTGTTTATTTCTTTGACATCGGGTGGGAGGGCGTTTCACAGGTTGGGCACCACCACCGAGAAGGCCCTCTGCCTGGTTCCCTGTAACCTCACTTCTTGCAGTGAGGGAACCACCAGAAGGCCCTCGGAGCTGGACCTCAGTGTCCGGGCTGAATGATGGAGTTGGAGACGCTCCTTCAGGTATACTGGGCTGAGGCCATTTAGGGCTTTAAAGGTCAGCACCAACTTTGAATTGTGCTTGGAAACGTACTGGGAGCCAATGTAGGTCTTTCAGGACCGGTGTTATATGGTCTCAGTGGCCACTCCCAGTCACCAGTCTAGCTGCAGCACTCTGGATTAGTTGTAGTTTCTGGGTCACCTTCAAAGGTAGCCCCATGTAGAGCGCATTGCAGTAATCCAAGTGGGAGATAACCAGCAGCTGCAAATGCTTAGTGCAGGGACAGGTTCTTCTTGGCTCCTTCCAATGTAAGCTTTTCTTACATTGCACTGTTTGGTGTCATCTGTTGGGTGGTGCCCTCTATGGAGGTACAAAATCCTGGGGTACATGATTGTTCTCCCAGTTGAGAGAAGGGCTCTCTTCTGATCAAGTGGGCTTTGGAGGTTATTGAACAAATGCCTACAAAACCTGCTTTACTGGAAGTGAAAGCTGAATGAGCTTACAAGCAGGAAACTCCCACCCCTTAAAACTGCATTGAACTCTCTGAAAAAAGCTATTGTGTCTTTCCAGGCTAAGCACACCAACACGACGTGTAAAGATGGCATTGAGCAAGACCGAATGCCAGTGGCGTAGCATGGGGGTGCAGGGGGGGCCGGCTTCATTGGGCGCAACATCTGGGGGGGGGCGCTCGCACTCACAGCTCTCTGCCGCTACCTGGCTCACTCACTCTCTCTCACTGCAGTGCTGGCTGTGCAAATCCGATCCGAGCCGCTGGGTCGCCGCCCACTGTGGAGGGGGTGGGTGCCAGGCGTGCGGTGCGGAGAGAGAGCGATGGACTATCTGGGGGAGGGACAGTGCAGCGGCCGCCCAGCGCAGCGCTGAGCGCGGGAGAGAACCACACCAGACCAGACCAGGCAGCAGCAAGAAGAAGCTGGCAGCAGCGGCAGGTTAGGGGGCGCAAATTACTTGCCTTGCCCCGGGTTAGGGGGCACAAATTACTTGCCTTGCCCCGGGTGCTGACAACCCACGCTACGCCGCTGCCGAATTCTGGACAGGGTGACAAAAATCAAATGCATGGGATCAGACAGAAAGAGAGATAGAGCTTGAATTACCTTTCATATCCAAGGTCCCCATAACCACTTCAAATCCTGAAGAATAAAAACCCCTGATTTGCAGTTGTAAGCATCTGAACTGAACCATCACATACAGTATGCAAAATCATATATAACGCTGTTTATCAAGCAAAAAGCTTATTTACATGAAATCAAAGCTGAGTGCCATTCACACTTTTAAATGGGCACCAACTTTACTGCACATAAACCTGCATTTTCAGTGGTAAGTAAATGTGAAGGCAAGATGCACGTTTGCAAGCACAAACACAGGTGAGCAAGTTTTTCTTAAATCAATAGCTAAGCACATAGGACTTGTTTAGAGAAATCGCAGGGACAATAGACAGACAGAAACATGTCACAAAGTTCCCAGTGTCTTGTTTTCAGATAAGCTGCCCTGATTATAGCCCCTGGAAGGAAACGCTTGAAAAATAAATAAATGTCACAATTTGGAAAAGAAAGAAAAGAAAATATATGGAGTGGTGAGGTATCTGAGGCCATATGGAAGGAATCTGATGGACCTAAGATTAGGAGATTTAACCTTCTTAATGCAAACCAAGATGTAAACCCCTAATAAAAGAGTGAACAACAGAGATTAGTGAAATAAAACTTTGGCCTGACAAGTGAAGAAAAAAACCCTCAACAATGATAACATACTTACACTTTAAAAAATCAAGTAGGTTAAAGAAAAGACAGGTCATTAAATCTCACGCATGTGCCTTAAATGTCAAAAAGTAAGTCAAAGGAATTGGGCCCAAGACCTGCCAACTTCCATGTATGGCAAGAGGGCAATTTGAGTAAGCAAAGCCTGTTCACCTCATAGCAGCAAGGTCATACAAAAAAAAAAAAAAGAAAAGTTTCCAAAAGGATTAAACATCAATACTGTCTATATACATTGGCAGCGAGCAGCCATTTATTTTATAGTAATATTGTGCCAGTTGTGTATCAGATCGATACTGAGGCTAAATATATCAAGGTCTTTGTACCCTTCAGAGTTAGGAGTTACATATTAATAAAAAATCTCCACAGTCTGCAGAAAAACAAGAACTACTTATTAAAACCAAAATAAAGCTTTCAAGTTGCTACTACAACCACAGATTAAAGGCATTATTGACTAGGAGGAGCCCAGTGGCAAGCCGCCTCTCTCTCTCGTTATATTCATGAAGAACAGCCTTCCTCAAATTTAAGTAAGTCTTCCATCCTTATATATAAAGAGCGGGGGGTGGGGAGGAATACTGCTAAATACAGACTAATGCTTGGGGCTAACCACAAAATGAAACCATAGAGGTCAGGTGCAAAGGAAAGCAGTCAACTATATTATTAAAATTATTTCACTCAGCTGAAGTGAGAGGAGAAGTAGTCAAGGAAGACTACGTACTTTACTCTCATCTGCAAAAGCTAACGCTGGGCCAAAACCTGCCCTCCAATTTCGGGAAACTTCCCTTGCCCAGCAAATACGGATAGAAGAAGGCATAAATTTCCATTCTGCCCAGAATTATACATTTCTCCCCATTTTTGCAGCTTCCTCAACTGCCTGAACTTCTTCAATCTGAAAAGGCCCCATGAGAGAAGTTCGTTCTTTAAATTACAGCCTACCCAACATCCCCTACTTATAGGAATGCCCATTTGAAGACACAGATTGCAGGCACCCAAGGTGGCTGTAGTTGCAGAAAACCGGAGAGATGGTATGGGAAGAAAGGACACTCACAATCACCCCTGGGCCCCCTTGAAATATGGGGCAGAATTTTTTTCAAGTGCTTTGTTTTTTTTCTTGCGGAAAATCTTCTACTTCCTAAGTTCATTAGTAAAAATGAATGGATGCCAATTGCAAATAAATATCCGGCATTTTTTTCTAGCATTGTTTACTAAATACAAGTGAAATAAACATGCCAAAATAGAGCACTCTCTTGGGCATTTTCTGATGCAAGTTACCCTACGCAGACTATACTCAAGTGCAAATTATTTACATAGGGAAGTTTTCCAATTAAATATATCTCAGAAAACCTACATCACTGCTGGAAAGGTTAAGCACAGCAACACCTCACCTGTGAACATTTCTCCAATATCTTCTCCTGCCTTTTATAGTTCTTGAATATATGGTCGGGGGGGGGATTGGCACAGTGCTAGTAAACATTTCTGACTTGGATAGATTCTGGATAAAGAAGCATAATATTTTTGTTTTGTTTTTTAACATTGCGGAGTGATTCAGTTTTTTCTAAAGAGGAACGGGCATAAGGTGATGTGAAAAACCGTGTGGTGTAGTGGTTAAGAGCGGTAGACACGTAATCTGGGTAACCGGGTTCGCGTCTCCGCTCCTCCACATGCAGCTGCTGGGTGACCTTGGGCCAGTCACACTTCTGTGAAGTCTCTCAGCCCCACTCACCTCACAGAGTGTTTGTTGTGGGGGAGGAAGGGAAAGGAGATTGTTAGCCGCTTTGAGACTCCTGAAGGGGAGTGAAAGGCGGGATATCAAATCCAAACTCTTCTTCTTCTTCTTCTTAGACCGTGAAGAGCCACTGTAATCCAGAACAAGCATTACTGAACTACCTGCTCCTAAAACATCCCTTTCAAATCCCCACTCAGCTACGAAACTCACTGGGTAACCTTGGGCAGCAACCATCTCTCAGCCTAACCTACCTCTCAGGGTAGTCGTCACGGCTATAAAATGGGGAGGGAGAAAACCATATAAGCCACCTTGAGCTCCAAGGATAAAAAGTGGGCTATAAATGCAAAATCATCATCATCTATTGTTAGTCTTTACTCAAAAGCAGGCTCAAAGGAAAGAGGAAGCACTACTGCTTCAACGTAGCGTGCAGGAGGCTGTTACAGATCTTAAAACCTCAAGAACAGAATAGAGTAGCAACACGGGGAACCTAGGCCCGTGCTACTATGGTCCTCTGCAGATGGCAGCAATGAGATCACGGCAGTATAACAGCAGTCATGCGTAAATGCCACCTGCAACTCCCTAAGATGGCTCCAGCTCAGAGTGACAACATAGTCGGCGGCCTGAGGTGACTGCAAAGTCAACGCAGCAACAGCCCCAGTGGAAAACGCCTGCCTAGAAGCACCCTTAGAAATTATCAGCAGCATGCTGGACTAGGTTAAGTCCTTTCCTTAGACTTCGAAGGGCTCTTCTAGCATTCCTGGGATGTTGTAGTGGTTATCTGTACACACGTCCAAAGCACACAAAGCAGTAACAGACAATGAGCTGCAAAGCTCTAGAATCAGCAGGCAGGGAACCTTGCATAAACGAAAGATTCCCAAGTAAGAATCCCAAGGGGTGTGAGCGCGGGAGATTTTACACTACTAGAGGAGCTTGACATATTGCAAAATTAAATTGTGCATTATTTCAGTGCAATAGGCAGACAGATTTTGCTGAAATATTTGGGCTGATGACTGCTTTGAAAAGACAGCAGACAGAGAAACTCTCTTTAGGCATTCTTCATGGGGAGGGGATTTGCAACAAAAAAAAGCTAGATTTGTCCCACATTGCTTCTCCAGTCATTTCCCTCCACCTCGGGGAAGGCGATGATCAAACCAGCAAAACAAGACGGAGCTAGCATCCTTGTCCCCCACAGCGCCCCCCCCCAAGAGAAAGACCTGATTTCAATTAATTGATTGTGATTTTGTGTAAATTGTGTTACTTTTATTGCTGTTAGCTGCTCTGAGCCTGGCTTCAGCTGGGGAGGGCAGGATATAAATTTATTTATTTATTATTTATGGTGGCTTTAGATCAGGGGTGGGAATCTCTGGCCTTCCAGATGACTCTGAGCTGCAACCCCCATCATCTCTGAGCACTGGCCATGCTGCCTAGGACTGAAGTCCAAGAACAGGCTTCTTCAACCTTGGCCCTCCAGATGTTTTTTGGCCTACAACTCCCATGATCCCTAGCTAGCAGGACCAGTGGTCAGGGATGATGGGAATTGTAGTCTCAAAACATCTGGAGGGCCGAGGTTGAGGAAGGCTGTCCAAGAACATCTCGAGAGTCACAGGGAGGGTTCCATCATTACTTTAATCAGATGCTCCTTGCAACTACAGCTTAAAAATATATTCAAGACTTTTTTCTTTTCTTTTTTTTTTAAGCCAGAAGCTACATTTGCCATATCTACCATCATATTTTCACTTCTAACAACACCAATGCTGTATTTGCTAAGAAACATTCCCAAGAAAGCAAAAACCTTGAGATGAGATGGGAATATTTTTTTTCTAACTTCAAAGGAAACTATTCTGCAAGGCTGTTGATAAGAGTATCTTTACATCATTTTTTTTTTTACAAAAGGCCCTCAGCAGCATTTGCAAAGAAGAAAATACCTTTGCTTCTTCTACTCAATCTATTCCCCTGCTTTCTTTTTAAATATCACCTAATTTGAGTCAAGTTCACCCCCCAAAAAAAACAATTACTCCATCATAATAATATTAAGTGATGCCCTGCATGTAAGAAACAAACGTAGCAGATTGAATGCCTGAAAACAAAGTTTTCACATCACTCAACTTTATCTCAAATTATAATACATTAAAAGAGGCAATTCAGCACTGGAGTGTTGATTAAGAAAGATATTTGAGTGGAACACACTAGTGCATGAGTGAATGAGCCCTCAGGCACTATTCCAGATTGAATGTTCTTCCAAGCAAACTGGCACACCCAAGAACTAACAAAGCCACCTGCCTGGTGACTGCATGAGCCACAAAGGAGCCTCAAGGAACTTTCAACCTGTTGCTGCAGCCAATTCTACATATATACCAACTATCCCTGTTTTGCTCCCTACAACAATGCAGAAACTTACTATACGGCCCTGACCGAAGGAGATGGAAATATCTGGAGTTAAGGCACATACACAGAACAGAAAATATATTTCCAAGCACGCTTGAACACACCCTATTCATGGTCTTCGAAGCAGTACCCAACATACCCTGTTGCAAAGAGATTTGTGGCAACTGAAATACTAACAGATTTATTGTGGTATAAACTTTCATGGACTAAAGACTACATGTGAACGGATGAAGGGGACTCCAGTCCACTAAAGCTTGTGCCATAATAAATTTGTTGGCCTGTATGACAGTGCAAGACAAATTAATGGACCTCTCCTTCCTTGCAATTTGCTCAAGCCTGTGTCACTTTGCACTGCAGTGGTACCTCGAGTTACAAACGCCTCAGGCTACAAATGCTTCAGGTTAAAACTCCGCTAACTTGGAAGAGTTACCTTGAGTTGAGAACTTTGCTCCAGGATGAGAACGGAAATCATGTGCTGGCGGTGCAGTGGCAGCAAGATGCCCAATTAGCGAAAACATGCCTCTAGTTAATAACAGTTTCAGGTTAAGAACGGACCTCTGGAATGAATTAAGTTCACAACTAGAGGTACCACTGTATAAGGATTTGTATCCAGTTTGAATCTGCTACTGGCTTGGCATTGATCCCCCCCCCCACACACACACCTTCCATCTCCCATCAGTTTTGAAATTTATGAGAATCACCTATGTATAAGCACATCGCCCCCATTCTCTGACCCCCTCTGCCCCAAATAGTTCTTGTTTTCCGCTCTAGATAGATTTGCAGTTTCTCTGTGGTCTTCACAATTCTCACAGAGCATAACCTTTGTTACTTCTGCAAAGTTCTCTGTTGCAAAAATCAAAACCGTATGCCTGCATTTATAGTGCTATACATAGCAAATCTATATAATGTACCTCTAAGAGATTCCGAGTTCACCTCTTTAAATCACCCAGCAGCTTTGCTTACTCCAATATTTTACGCACCTCATGGATGTAACTTACATAGCTAAATCTGTGTTGGAAACTCTGCAACCTTTGCCGGATTAACTCCCCGGGAAGCTTCCTGACCTTTCCTTTGGAAAGGGAAAGCAAGGAAAAAACAAAACAAACAAATGCTCTTTTGATAGGGTTGTGTAAATTGTAGCTGAGGTGGTTCCAGTTAACAAAGAACATTAAGAAATCACCTATGCCCCAATCCAGGCATCCCCAAACTCGGCCCTCCAGATGTTTTGGGACTACAGTTCCCATCATCCCTGACCACTGGTCCTGTTAGCCAGGGATGATGGGAGTTGTAGTCCCAAAACATCTGAAGGGCTGAGTTTGGGGGTGCCTGCCCCAATCCAAAAGTTGTGTGTGCCCAGGACAGCCAAAGTCATGCATATGAACTCCTTTCAAGCCATTTTAAATGCAACCCAAACAGGGGAAGTGAGAGCTGGGTTCAAGTTCCCTGCCTGCCCCAGATTCCTCACCAAACCAATGGCAGATTGAAAGACACAGCTCTAACAACTGGATCAGATATTCAGATATGAGAACTATACATGCAGCATCCGTTTCTACATTATTATTATTATTATTATTATTATTATTATTATTATTATTAGGCTGGGCACAGGTCTGCTTATGCCTGCAGAGAGCCTCTAACTGGATTAGGGCATTAATGAAGTGCTTACTCAAGAAACCCTGACAATATTTGACAGGGTTTCTCATTCACAGTTCATAGCCCTTCTCTACGAATCATTGATTTATTTTGTACAATAGTCGGTGAAACAATCAGCAGAACTTTGCACTCCCAGAGAAAGAATTTGGGTAATACCTAGAAATGGCCCTTGACCTCAGTACAGACACCTAATTTAGTGGGGTGGGTCACATGTCACACACTCCTGCTATTTTATTTTTAAAGATATCATAGGATTAGTTTTCCAGCCCACAATTTCCTCCAAAGGAGCCCAAAGGGTAACAGATTCAAAATATATGAACTGAGTTCTCCACTATCGGTTTTTTTGCACATAGAACTGTAGAGTTGGCAGGAACCCTGAGGGTCATCTGGGCCTTTAAAGGGGCTCTTGCACTATAATATAGGAAGCAGTATTATAATATATGAAGTGGCATTGAAAACATATGGGTCATTTAAAGCTCTATCATACTACTTCAAGCAGCCATGGCTTCCCCGAAAGAGTCTGGGGAACGGTAGTTTGTTAAGGGCGCTGAAAGTATTTAGGAGACTCCTATTCCCCTCACATAGGGATGCGGGTGGCACTGTGGGTTAAACCACAGAGCCTAGGACTTGCTGATCAGAAGGTTGTCGGTTCGAATCCTCGCAACAGGGTGAGCTCCCATTCTTCAGTCCCAGCTCCTGCCAACCTAGCAGTTTGAAAGCACGTCAAAGTGCAAGTAGATAAATAGGTACCACTCCGGTGGGAAGGTAAACGGCATTTCCGTGCGCTGCGCTGGTTTGCCAGAAGTGGCTTAGTCATGCTGGCCACATGACCCGGAAGCTATACGCCAGCTCCCTTGGCCAATAAAGCGAGATGAGCGCCGCAACCCCAGAGTCGGCCACGACTGGACCTAATGGTCAGGGGTCCCTTTACCTTTACCTTTACTCCCCTCACAGAGCTACTATTCCCTAGAAGGAGGGATTAACTGTTATACTACTGTGGGAATTGCAGCTCTGTGAGAAGAACAGTTTCCAGGATACCTGATGGGAAGCCAGGACTGTTAAAGTGGCATCATACCGTTCCAAATGTATTGTGCAGATGGAAGCCCTTGGTTTGAAAACTTAAGTTTAACATACTGTCTTTGAACTCCAACTATTTTGTCCAAACTCCATTTCAAGGCAACACAGCTGGTTTCGTTTCATGCAGGGGGGGAAAGAGAGAGATACCATGTGACATGGGGCTCACAGGCTATTATTTCACAGTTTTACTCATATCACTAAACATAGCACAACATGTTTCTTTCACTTGTATCTGTTTATTGTCATCTTCTACAACACCTTAATGTTAAAATTAACAGGTACTTGATTTCAAAGGTTACCTTCCCACCCCAATCAATAACTTACATAAGCAAGTGAAAAATTAGTTATACAGTCTGCTGGAATACGGAAGGGTTGCCAAGGAAGTCAAATTTGAGAAAACAATTCCAAGCTGACTGGAATTGTCATATTTACCTCAAGGGGAACGATGGATTAGAATCCAGTCATACTTTAAAGCTGTTTAAATGTGTAGAGGGGAAGGATCTGTGTTATGGGCTACTCTTGAAGCTCTGCCGCTTTGCTTCTCTCTTTTTAGAACGCCAGTTTTTGGGGTGGAAGACACACACAAGATCATGGCAAAATACCACATTACCATATTCTGAAAGGAACATTTGATGTTATTTTCAGTATCTATGATTTGCGAATGACAGGGCGGCGGGGAGTTCTTTCACAAAACCTCTTTATCACATAAAATGAGAGAGGAAAATCACCAGTGGTGACTCTTTGGCCACAGAATCAGTCATGGGGAAAAGAGGTTTACTCTTTAAATAAAGCTGTTGGTAGAACTGCCAGTGGTTCCAGAAGAGCAGCCTATTGCTGTCTACTCAGAAGCAAGCTCACTGTACTCCCAGGTTGAGTGTGCAAAGCAGCTTGAGGGTCACATTCTATCATGGGCAGCCATCCAACGGCAGGTGTCGCCAAGTGTTGCCAAAGACAGACCACTCTCCATCCAGGCAAGCAAGAGGTTCAAGGACACATTCCAGTTAGGTAAAATCACTGGAGACTTAGAGCAGGGTCAGTGAAGGGTTGTGGCCTAGGCAGAGGCCCGAGGGCCAAACAGAGAGGCCTGAAGGGCCACATCCAGCCCCTCTACTTGAGGTTCCTCATCCCTGGTATATTGGATTACAGTTTAAGAAACCAACAATAACAACAGACCTACTAAAAACGGTTCTCAAGAACTTTGGGAGCAGGCATGAACTTTCAAGGGACCCCCTTTCACCTCAGTTATGTGCACGCATGTGAATCTCTTTCCAGCAATACAATGCAGGAAGCCCCGAACTGCCCACCCGACACCTGACATAAACTCTTGGATGGCTTATTAGCCTCAGCGCCACATTTCCCCCTTCTGATAAGCCCACTCCCAAGGTCAAATTCCATCTTAGCCAGGAGAAACAAGGCAACTTTCGCATCTCATTTCGACAGAAGTGAACTGCATTTTGTAAGGAAGGTAAAACTGTGGAAGGAAATTCAGAAGGCAAAATGCTGCACACTTTGGCAACCTATGTGCCAGGAGAACCTGTGGGAGTTGGGAGTCCAACCGTTTTGGTAGAGTCACAGGTTCCTCATCTATGCACTGGAGAACAAAATGAAAACTACGCTGTTCATAATGTTAGAACTAGGATGGGCAATTTGTGGCCTTCTGGGCCTCATTGGACTCCAACTCCCATCAGCCCTAGCTCACATAGCCAGTGCTCATGGAGGATGGGTGCTGTAGTCCCGCAACATCTGGAGGCCCAGAGCTTGCTCATCCCTATATTAAAAGAATGCACTCTTTGCAATAACCCACCAGCCCCTTCACAAAAGGAAAAATGATATCACCGCCTTCAGCCAAACCATTCCCCGCCACCAAAACCACTCCGGCTGCAATTCGGCAATTTCTTTCCTCACGTGTTTTTATGGTGATGCCATGGCCTGATAACGACACCTATCATGTGAGCACCGGCTAACCAAAACAAGAAAGGTAAGACATTTTCTTAAGTGAAGCAAAAGTGGTGAGTCATACAATACTTACAACTCTCAGCCTGGTAGTCTGGCACAAACTGCTCATCATTGTCAGGTACCTGAGCTGAAGATAGGGTGGGGGGGGGACAGAAAGAAAGGAATTAACATCCACAAGCCAGCAAAACATCGAAGTGATCCTAACTCTTAGCACTAGCCAGCGCCCAAATCGAGAAGATGATTTAGCATGAACAAAACGTCGACATATGTACAAGAAACAACCCAAAATGAACTCTGAGTGTGGGAATTCTGCATTTGTTGTTACCGCTGAACATTTACACCCATTTTAGAAAATGGCAGTATGTACATCGGTAAATCAGGTGATGCGTTAGTTGCCAAGTACCCTCCGACAGTAAAACTAGTGGTAGGCAGTAGTTGCCCATCTTAGATTTATGCTTGCATCTGACCAACATTGAGGAGGTGGAACTGCATCTCTGTAGTAATAAATCAAGCTGGTACTACTAGAGAAAGTAGCAAAGGGGGGTCAAATATAATATATGCATAAGTCCATGGAAGCATTTTAGGCTGTTGCCTTTGAACAACTGTAGCAGTTTATGGAAAAGAGAAAAGCTACAGTGGGAGCGGGAACAGAATAGTTGCTAATAAGAGATGAAAAAAGATTCATTTCCTAGTGAATTCTATGATCCATCTAAAACATTGTTAATTGTACCAAGAACTCCAAACTGATCACACACACACACACACACACACACACACACAATTCAACCACAAATGGGAACTTGGCTCAATGCTTCTAAAGACAGGAATATATTTTACACATTCACAATTTAGATTAGAGATTAAGAGCATCTCTGCAAAGAACCCTAAAATCAGATGCTAAGATTAGCAGGGATCCACTACGGATCTACTGGTGTGCTTAAAGGACACATGGTGCTAAATAAATGTATATTATATAGCAAAGTTTCATGTCTCCATATTCTAAGTGATATAACTCAAGGCTTCTCTTTATGCTTGGATACTCAGAAATGAAGCCCATTGAGCTCAATCCAATTTACTTCCTAGAAAAATTAGATTTACAGCTCTGCCACCTAATCCTATGAATCTTAATTCAGAAATAAGTATTTTTTTTTTATTTCCCATCTTCAGCAAGAGGCTTATCGCCCAACCAGACATTCATGCTGATCAATATGGGTTAGTTTGCTTTGTGATCAGAACCATCGTTGGGGTCACTTAATGAAATGCATATGGGTAAATTAATCAGCAATGAACATTACAAGTCGTGCCCTTATTGATATTAACATACATCTAAAATCAAGATTAGCTGGGAGCTTGCTTTTAAGATACCACCAGACACTGTCATTTTCACGTCAAGCAACAGTTGATACTGTTTCTCTCTTGCGTGCTTTCCAATATCTATACACATGGACAGCTCAGTTGGTTACAGTGTGGCGCTGATAACACCAGCAAGGTTTCAGGTTCAATCCCACTGTGGGACAGCTGCCTATTCCTGCAGGGCAGGGGTTGGACTAGATGAACCTCGGGGTCCCTTCCAACCCTTCTATGACACACACACAGATATATTATATGCAGTATGTCATCATGCAAAAGAGTGAGCAGAACAAAAACTTACTACTGGAACCTCCCAGCCCTAATAAATGAAGATAGTGTTACTCGCACTTTCAAACAGGCTTCCTATCTCAGCACACACAAGAGAGATGCATTTGTACTGCTCCTATTAAGGCGAACGTGAAATCATGTTGATGAGTTAAGAAGAAGAATGAATAGAGCATTACGAGATGAGTTCATACAGGCAACAATAAAAAAATGTTTATTAAGGCTGTGATCCAAATAGCTGCTTAGACTCAAGCATGTGGCTTGCGCCAACCCAGTTTTTCTTTGAATAACTGGGCCCCACATCCTAAGATGAGCTCCTTTTGAATCCCCCCTGGGGTTCCAATGACAGATTGCCGAACAGCACAATGACTTCTCTGAGAGCAAGCCTTGTGTAAGGATTCCTTTGGTTCTTGGAATTAAGTTTTTTTTTCCTTTGTCTCGATCTAGGCCTGATTTTCGAGATCACACCTGTCCCAACACCACTTGATCATCTTTTTATTAACCGGACATCATTAGACTCAAGGCAAAGCCATCATTATCTATACAACTTAATTTATATAACCAAGTTAGCATCTCCTGTTGACACACTACGGAGAAAAGGTGTCAGAATAACCACCACGCTTTTCAATGCTTCTGAGGAAGCCATGAAACCATAGAAAAAACAGCTGACAAACTGCAGTGTGGAATCCTTTCCATTGCTCTCCCTCATTCCCACATAAGACCAACTACTATGAAGATGCCACACAGACTGGATTTTAAAAACAATTTGAATTCCATATGACAACTTAACTTTCCTTTTTGTTTCACATCAAAAGAAACCACAATGGCTTAGAACAGAAGGTGTCCTACTTTTCTTTCTTCTTTAATGAAAGCGTTTTAGTGTTACAGCAACCCTGTGAGGTAGACTTTGGCTGATTTGGGGCAGATTTGAAGCCAGATTTCCCACATCAAAACTAAACAGATAGCAACTGTACTATGCTGGTTCTCAAGGGCAAGAGAAAAAGCACAAGTTGTTTTATTCAGATCAACAGAATATGCATTGCATATTGTAGAGGGGAAATTGACATATAAATGAAAGTTCCCAAACTAACTTGCCACCCTTCCGGTTAAAAACTATTAAAATGCATTCAAATCATTTATTGAAAAGCTTATAAAAAGGATAAAACAAACTTTTTGAGCATCATCATGCATTTCAGAATCTGGTACAACGAAACAACACCTATAGCTTCAGTCTCTCTTTACTGAAAGTAGGAAATATATTTAAGGCCCAGGGATGAAAAGGCCAGCCTTAGTTTTAAAATAGTTCTTTTAAAAGCAAACCCCCCAAAATCTATGTAAATCAGCACACACCCTTCTGTTATAGAATCCAGACACATGTAGCAAAGACTACACTTGATAGCTGCAGAATGTGGTCTTTACATCCATTGGTATAGAAGTTATACTTTGCAACACACCAGTTGAGTATGTTTCCGTAGTACTACAAACAAACCAGAACCAAGCTTCAGCTTCCCCTTTCAAAGGAATGAAAATCTGCAGCACAAATCCTCCATTAGCATTCATTTTTATCACTGGCTTTACATCTGCCCTGACTTTTGATGTGTCAGCTTCACAATAAAGGGGCACCCACAGTTGCGTATCACAGAAAATATACAAGGGAGGGAGGGAAACAAGCACACAAGAAGACTCTGGGGGGAAAGAAGAAGCTATTTTTATTTTAAGAAAAAACTTTACAAAACAATTTACAAAACTCTGTGGAAAGGTCTGAAATGTAGCAGCTTTACCTCTCTTGGGGGATAAATTAAATCGTGACTCAGCCCCTGCTCTGACATTATTTGCTCTTCCCTGGGTGCAAACACTTCCCCTTGGAGATGTTCTCAATCCAATATTGATGAATACGAGCAAATAGTCACCCCTCTTCTTAACAACAGAAATGAAAATGTCGATGAATTGCAGAGAAGGAATCAGAATGAGTACTAAAAGCTCATGTCCCGCAACACCACAAAACCTCCCTTTAAAATGGGGGCTGGTGACGTACTTTAGTGATTTACAGCACAATCTTACATATGTCGCCTCAGACGTTAGACCCACTGGGTTCAATGGGACACTCCCAGGTATATATATACCTCAGCCTTGAAGGACTTACAAGTCAGACCAGCAAGCAGGCGGTTAACTTGGGCTAAAAACATGGATGCCTGAAAAGAAAAATATGACTTTGGAGTGCTGTAACTGCAGGCACATTTATATATCATTCATTTCCTCTTTTCTTGTCAATGCCGACGCTGCAATTCTGTGAGGCTGTCATAAAAGCTACAGTGGTTTTGAATACAGTGACAGTGTGTGGGGGGGGTGGCGGCTACAGAAGGGGGGGGGAGGAAGAGGGCATGTCAACATAAGTGTTTGCCGAACGTAGATAAGGAGACAGAAAAACGTTTAGATGCATGTAATGGTTACACCTTTAAAAAACACACACAAAAAAACACAAAAAAACCACAATGGAGACTATCTCCTCACTCTATTTAATGAAGCAAGACTGAGGGGAAAATAAACACCAGAAGCGTTTTGAGAAGCTCAAACATGTGGCAATATTGGGAACAGCTCTGTCAGGTTCGTTCTGCATTAAGGTAATAGACAAGTTGCCACCGACTTGAGAGACCAACATCTGTTCTTTGGTTAAGACTGATCGTTGCCAAATGCTTCTCCTCCCCACACAAATTCTCACCTTTTCCTACAGGTAGACGGCAAGGCAACACCGCATAAATTAAGATGTTTCAGGGGAGTTTTCTTGGTTTGGATGGGGTCTCCCCCCAACTTCCCTAGAAATCGCTTGCTTAGTTAAATATCATGAGCTCCTTTCAGCCCAATCTCTTACACAGGATGTTTTGCATCATGATGAGTCCGACCTGAGCTTAATGGGACGGGCACCGGTGTTCACAGGACCGTGCAGCTTGATCTCTTGGCATTTTAAAGACCAGTAGTTGTCGTCTGACCTGTGGAACACCCTCCCATTAGAGGTCAGGGAAATAAACAACTATTTGACTTTTATAAGACATCTGAAGGCAGCCCTGTTTAAGGAAGTTTTTAATGTTTGGCGTCTTATTGTGTTTTGATTTGTTGGAAGCTACCCAGAGCGGATGGGGCAACCCACTCAGATGGGCGACATATAAATATCAAATTGTTGTTGCTATTATTATTACAAGTACTGAAATGAACCTCAGACCCCCTTTTTAATAAGGAGAAGAATAAATCTGAACATCGTTAGTGAGGAGAAGAGAGACAGCAGCATTTTAGCGCATGAAGCAAGCCAGAAGCAGGCTGGAAAAGAAAAGCCAAAAGCCGAGGATCAATTTACTTTCTTCTCTTGGAAAGTATACAGGAAAAAAAAGTAAGTATGTGCACTGAAGGGAAGGAGGGGGAGAAGAGGATGGAAAACTAGGCACCAGCCCATACAAAAAAAAGAAGCTGCTATTTAATTAAAACCAGCTCTACCCACTGTAACAATGACCTGGAGCCAAACAAGGCAGAAGACGTAGGAGTCATTCTTTCTGCCAGTGAATGAGACAGCTGATCTCCTAAGCAATTCTTCAAGACAAGCAGTCAAAACTGGAGCGCTGCCTCCATTCACAAAAAACAGAATCCAGCAAGAAACATCTGGCTTCAACCACAATCTTTTCTTGTCACACCCCGGTAGGGGGAAAAAAAAGAAGTAAAAGAGAGAGAGAAAACAGAGTAAACTTGAACTTTTTACATAAACACATCCATTTCCCTGCTTCGTCTCACATACGGCACAGGCTCTACAAGGACAGGCAAACTTAATATAAATGGGAAGTCAAGGAAAAAACTAAAAAGGTGCTGTCTGAAGGAAGAGGGTTATAGGACATACATAGGAGGAGAGGGGTTGGAAAAGAGAGGAGTAGATAAAGAAGAGGAAGAAGAGAAGAAGAGTTTGGATTTGATATCCCGCCTTTCACTCCCCTTCAGGAGTCTCAAAGCGGCTAACATTCTCCTTTCCCTTCCTCCCCCACAACAAACACTCTGTGAGGTGAGTGGGGCTGAGAGACCTCAAAGAAGTGTGACTGGCCCAAAGTCACCCAGCAGCTGCATGTGGAGGAGTGGGGAAGCGAACCCGGTTCCCCAGATTACGAGACTACCGCTCTTCACCACTACACCACACTGGCTCTCTAAAGTGGATTAGAGGGATGGAATAGAGGAAAGACTCCTATTTCTAACCCCTTGCTTGTCTAAAGAACTTTCTTCAGAATATGGTAGCACTTCCTCTCATGATATCCGTAATTCCGGGTTATGAAGGATTAGGTATTTCCTTAAAGAAGTCTCCCACCCGCCCTGAAAAGACACCTTGGGAGAGGATATAGAACACAAACCAGGAAAAAATATTAGTTTGATTATTTTGGAAGCAAGTTATTGAGTGGCTAAAATTTAGCAAATCAGTTGGACCTTGCTCTCTTCTATGCGACCAGTGAATATTCTAAAATGAACTCTACCAGAGAGTACGAGACCACCTGAAGAAAGGCCAGGGCATTTTTGCATCTTCTGGATGTACTAAAATTGTGAACAGTGCTGAAGGTTTTGTGCAAACAACTTTTAAGAACCCACACCTTTGCATGGAATATGAACAGTGTATAAAATTTTAAAAGTGCGGCTCAGACTTAACACAAAGTTATAAGCATTTTTAAAACAGCCACCGAAGGTTGTGAAGCTGGCGAACTGCAAGCTAGAAATCCTCAATGGCACAAAATAGTTCACTGAGCCTCATAAAGCTCAGAATTGCCAATTTGGAACATCATTTGTGACACTTAAAAGCTTATTCCCCCCCCCCAACTTCAGGAACCTGCTGTTTCCGAAGTCCCCCTTTGTCCCCAAACAAAGAATAATCATGTGTGCTAGATTTCAATATCATTTTTCAAATACTTCTAGACTTTCACTGTACTGGGTTCATTCCAAAATCCCATTGATTGATTTCTCGACATTATTTCCTTCATGGGATTATGTGGTCTTAAAAAAGAAAGAGAAGACATTTTTTTATTAAGCACCAGATCAACAACTGCAGAGCAAGATCCTTAGACTTAAGGCTGCAATCCTATATCCAGTTAACATGGAGCAAGTCCCACTGAAGTCAGCGAGACTCTCTTTTGAGTAAACAAGTATAGGACTGCAGTTACAAAGTTATTTCAACTCTCTTGACTGGGACAGGCAGGGTGGAGATGGAAGTTGGACTGATTTACACCACCTGGAAAAAAACCCACGATGTTGCACATTTTGCATTGCTATTGCAATAAGAATTTGAGTGTTATGGGAGGGGGCACCGACTTCTACTGGCAACTTTTAGTTTCATTTTAAAAAGAGAGAGGCAAGAGTCAAAGCTGACAAGGGTGCTCATAATATACAGGTGTTGACAGTAGAAAGTGACCTGATTCATAGCCTTTCTTAAAAAGTTTACTCACCAAAGCTGACCAATATTCAGTAGGACCAATATATTTTAAAGAAATCAAGACCTTATTACCTGGGCGCCACCTTGTAGAGAGAAGCAATTCCTTCACCTACCCTTCTGATTAACAGATTAGCCTACATAAAAATTCCAGATGACACTTTGCCAAATCAATACTAATGTTAACAGAAAGAGGGGCTTAATAGTCTCTCCTACAATATTTACATTATGGTTATTCCATTCATCTTTTTTTAAAAAATGTTTTCAAGAAGGATTTGAAAGCATACTTCCCTTTTAGCTTATTTTTCTTTCAACCACAAAAGTGTTTCCAACATAACACAGCAGGCTTTCAGCACAAGTTACTTCCCCCCTTTTTCTTTTTCTTCTTCTTTGTTGTTGTTGTTGTTACAGAACAAACAGCTGGAGCTTCCCATAATGAAAAAAATACATTATGTTCATATTTGAGCTGATTATTTCAAGTCAATAGCTAACTTCGATTTGTCAAGGCAAACTTATGCAATAGCGACAGATACAGTACAGGGCTTCTACAGTATGCTGGGTCAAGAATGGGGCCGCCATAACTTCACCCTGGGCAGCGACGGTATGGAGAGTGCAGGGGAAGAAATCACACACAGGGGTACTGAAATCCTTTTATCACCTGACAGCAAGTTCCCCCGATTTAAGGGAACTTTTACATGCGTGCATAAAAAGAGCCCAAGTAGTATTTCACTATGAGGAGATGATATTAATGTTTGACTCAACGAGGAAATTATTAACAGGCTTTCCTTATTATTTCTTAGTACCCTGATATCGATTGCTGATTCCAACGACTCAGCACCACTACAAAAAAGGAACAGGAGTTTTGTTTCATCCCCCCCACTGAGGGGGCCAGTGATTTAATTCTGTTCCTCCCATGTGAAGCAGGAACAAATTCTGTCAAACACTCTGCAGCGTCCTTGCACTACAGGATGCCACAAATTTTTGAATGTGACATTCTGGGTTTGGCACAGTGTACACATCACACAACAGCGACAAAATAAGATGGCCTGCTTCCATTCACCACTTTGAATTATATTCTTCCTCCAATACATATGTAAATCCCATTGTTACCAATGGCACTTTTTTGTGCCTACACTGAAAAGAGAATAGACTGTTTATGATTACTCATTTTAAGCAACATTCTCTGCAGAAGAATAGGGATGCTGATAAATATGCAGCTGAAGCGTCTCAACTATTAAGGGCAATTCTTTCTCATCCCCACCCCCTCAATCCTTCATATCCACAGAGTTAAGTATGTTGCAGTGCAATAGAGAGGAGGGTTTTTTCCCCCTGACCTGGTTACTACCCAGTGGGAGTTCCGAACTCATAGGAGAATCTTGTCAATTGCTATTGCTCCAAGTTTTTTAAAAGAAAAAAAGTGGGGGGGGGGGAGAGAGAGAGAATCAAAATGTCACGGTCACTTTCCTGGCCACAGAGCTTCATGAAAATAATTATGTGAACATGTAGCAAGGTGGCCAATTTGGCAGGGCTGCAACTTTATAAAGAACCAGGAGGACATCAATTGACAAAATCGAGGGAAAGGTAAAAAAGAGATTAGTTTAAAGAGCTGTTTAGAGATTAAAAAGTCATCGCTGGTCAAATTGCAGTTGGCACTGCATCCCCGATGGATTGAACCTTTCCACCACATCCCATCCTTAAACCCCCTTCAACATGCAAAAAGCAATTTAAGAAATTGTGATGGTGTAGTTTGTTTGTTTGTTTGGGGTTTTTTTTTTAAAAAAAGGAAGTCCTCTTCTTCCAATGCACAAACACGCAAACTTTAAACTGCAGTTATTTCTAAGTAATGTGGAAGTAACTAGATCAGTGCCACCATTAAAAGTTTATTTAGTGGTTGAATCAGTTCACAATATATACATATTTCTGTGCAGTCCTTCTTTTCAAGTAGCATATTTCAGTAAAACTATCTTATTTTACTTAGCTTCACTAAAAGTGCAAGCCTACACATGTCTACTCAAGAAATAAGTGTCATCGAGTTTCCTGGCTTACTCCCAGGAAAGCGGATATGGGATACATGTCTACCAAGAAGATAGTCTCATTGTCTTCCAGTGGGCTGGATCCAAGTGCACAGGATTGCAGTTTAAATTCTCAATTCACCAGCATGGATGTGTACACATACAAATTGATGACTGGTTTCAAATCCTTTCTTCCTGAACATAACAGGCAACAGAAACTTTCTTATGGAAGGTATGAAAATGCTCGATCACTTTTCAAAAACAGTGATTCAACAGCAAGAATACTGACTCCAATAATAATTTCTCGCATGACTGCCAATACCTAGGTACTATCAACTTAGCCCAAATCCAACATAGATTCAAACAAACTGTAATTAAAATTAAAAAAAAAAACTTGCATCACTCTGTTGGGAATTAAAAGCCTCATTCCAGCTTTTGCAGTTTTGATAATGTTCTGGTTCATTAAGCTGAGTAAGAAGTTGTTCAGAGATGTTTAGTAAAGTTACCTTAACATAATGAGTCACTGTTGCATTTTAAGGGGGATTTCAGTGAGCAGGTCCTATTTCAAGTGCTCTTCCAATTTAAAGTTTAACCATCTCTTATGTATACACGGCACCTGGATTCTCCATAACTAATGCTGGATATAAAAAGCATGACTAAGAATAAAAGTTTAGAAAAAAAGACGGAAAAGCTTACACTATATATGTGCTAACAACTTGGCAAAACTATATGGAGAAATATCAAAAAGCTAGTCAGTCTATATACCATGACAGCATTTCCTCCTTTCTATGTTAAGCAATCACATTCAACCCTCCCTTCTGGTTCTCCCCTCCGAAAGAAACAGAATGTCCATTCAAACAAACAATAATGCACATTCAGCAAGAGATTAAAAAATATAAAAATAAAACCCTGAATTCTCAATGTGTACAAGCAAGTCAGAATATATGTACAGTACTAGTTACATCCGAATGAGATGGGATGTTTCTAGTTAAAGGTAATATATATTAAAAAGAATGCAAGATAATCTATATTGAGTCATCTTCATGGTGCAAATAAACAGGATTTAAAATAGCCGAATGCGTCACAGAAAACAGCATCAAAATATAACTCAGCTAAAAACAACTTCCCTTGCCTTTGCAAAACTTCTAACATCTCATTCTGTTCAAGTCAAAAATTCACAGCTATTCAACTTCAGCATTACAACTTATTTTCTTTAAAACTGTCAGCAGTGCTGCAGCAAAGGCATCAGATTTCAAATGCTCACAAATAAAAGAAACGAGGGGGGAGGAAAGACAGTTTCTCTTTTTAAAAGAAAAAAAAAGGATTGCAAAATAACAAAAAACATATAAACCGCATTGCCCCTTCAGCATTTCGATACACACCTAATGTTCTGTGTTGTGAGCAAGGTGGGAAGAAGACACTTGCACCTAAATCTTGAAGCATCCCGTCCTGATGAACCCAGAGAAACTATATTCTGCCATCAGAAAAGTACTTCCACCAGAAGACCAAACAATTGCATGCACTGCTCTAAAGGAAAGAGCAAGCCCAGATCTGGCTGTATGCAGTCTCTTGAGGTACAATAATATAAACCTGATCAATTGCAATTAAAATCTGAACAGAGGCTTGGAACTTGAAGTCTTGGAGCATTAGTTCTTGCCAAAAGCAGATGTGATTGTGAGCTGGAAGCAATTTCTCCTGGTAATTTGTGATGACATTGGGTAGAGCAGCCCCAGAGTCCCTAAAGACAAACTCATCAGAGGCTCTAATGTATGCATGACACATGAGGTGGCTTTTTTAGAGCTCAATTAATTGGGCTGAACATTAAGACAGCAAGTTCAGGACTTTTTCCTCTCCCCCCCCCACTCCCGCTCCACCAACCCACCCTCCCCTTTTTTCATCCAGAGTTGTTTTTTCCCTTTTTCATTTTTTTGCAAAAGGACTTTCCCCCCTTACCTTCTGCAAGCCATGTCTCCTGTAATTGGCTCAGATCTTGAAACAGTTCTAGGAAAAGAGGAAGAGATGGATAAAGGACCTTTCAATTTATACATAAAGTGCTTGCATGTACTTCACTCCCCAGCCCCCAGCCCTGTAAATACAAATACGTGTTAATTCTATTCTATCTCATTTTGCCTAGATTCCAACTGGAAATACCCCCATCGTGCTGCATTATTATGATTTCGATTAGACAAAAAACATATGTAACCGAGCGCTTTTATTTCGCTATCAACCCAGGCAATAATAATCAGTACCCTTTTCAGCTAACTTGCACACATGGCACAGCATGTCTGTTTCCCCGGCACACTTATTTCTGAGTGAGTCCTGCTGAAATCAGAGGGGCTTATTTCTGAGTAGATGTGCATAGGATTGCACTGTTAGTCACTCAAAAGACAAATGCCCAGCATGACTGTTTGCATGTTTGTACAGAAGTAAGTCCCACTGATTTCACTGGGACTTACTCCTAGCTAACCAAGCACAGTATCCTAGCCTCGTTTTCATTTAAAATAATCTTGTTTCTCCTTAAAACAATTGAAGACCTGTTCCATAAAGCTTTGAACGAACAGCTGCGGTGATTTGCACCCAGGCTGGATATGTAGCACTATTTTCCCCCTCTTTTTTATGTCAGAGTAAAGCAAGGGCTCCAGGTTTCTTATTACACTACACACTCGAATCCAAACCTGAGAAGTATTTGAACCCAATGTCTGCATTTTCCGGACTTAAGTCATTCTGATTTACATTTAGTTACTTGCAGGACTGCAGCAGTTTGGAAAACTGATTCAGAATGATCAAAACATTATTATTTGAGAGAGAGAGAGAGAGAGAGATATTTAACAGAATATTTGCAAATACTTAACCACATCCCTACAGATCAGTCTTTGCAGGTGGATGTTGAATGCTTGTGAAGTTTGTTGGCTAAAACCAAGCTTGGGGGATAGAGGGGGTCTCTTGTTGCAAGTGTCCAGACTGTGTGGACATTGTGAAGGTTTCTAAATGAAATTCTTAGGGCTCCCAACTTCACAAGAGGCTGCAGCGCCTCGCTTGCAGTGTGAGAAAAAGTTTTGTGGGTCTCCATATACCCACCTCGCCCAAGGGATTGTCACCACACAGAACAATCTGTACAAGAAATGCCACTGCAGAACAGCTGATCACTGCATGCGCAGGAATCTCCTTCCTGGCCGAAACAACCTGAAATAGGATTGTAGTGACACTGCCATGAACTCCTAAGAAGTTAGCTTTGGGGGACTTGCTGGTATGAGCTGTTTTTTGAGGTTAAAGAATAAGCTACCCATTTCCCTCTTTGTGTTTCATGGTATTGTCAATGCTACTGGCCAAATTAAAAGAGCAGGATGCTAAAAGTAGCTCACGCCCAGGAGGGCGGGGTATAAATAAAATTTATTATTATTATTTATTATTTTAATAGTGCCACAGATCCTTTTGCCCTCTTATCACCGATGTGGACAACACCCTGGTTGGGCAGGCGGTCTACGTCACGAGTTCACTATCTCTCCGAAGAGCAGTAGGGTCAGCAGCACAAAGAAACTTTCTTGCGATGGGGAGCCAGCGAGGCCTCCAAGCAAAGGAGCCGCACACACGATTCTAGGGTCCGTCATGTCAATCCTCACCTAATTCTCACCTCAGGTGTATGACATTATTTATGTCCCTTCTGTGCAGCAATACCTAACACAGAGAAGGGTGACTCATGGAGAGATACAGCAGCTTAGCGGTGAATTGCTTTTGTCATCTTGTGTCACATCATTAAATGTGGTTTTCTCGTCTCATTTCTATAAATAGAGGTAGACAAGAATCCCAACTTGGGGAGGTGGGGGAGAATAAAAACAACAAAATATTTAGAAATAAACACCATTGGGCAACATGTCGTCAAGAGTGGCATGGCGGGGTGGGGGGGAGCCAATACAATTTATTCACCCTCCCTCCCCCAGCACAAATCCTCACCTTCTGAGTCATGAGCCAGATCTCTGTTAATGAATTTTCTTTTCCTGACATTTGTTGGTCGCTCATTACAGTTTCTCCCACAGGGATTCTACAAATAGAAAAGATTGGTTACTTTGAAAGAATAAAGAAAAGGAAGGGGGGGGGAGAGAAGGAGAGGCAACACAACAACTCACACTGGCAGTATATTTTAAAAAATATTAAGAGCTGAAAGAGATAGGTGGTAAAACTGTTTAAAAATGGCTCGAAAGCTAAATTGCAAACTAGAATTTTGCAACCGGATCACCATCGTTCTTCTTCTTCAGGGGAATATTTTATGTCTCAACCCACCTGCTCAAAACACACATCTGTACAGGGAAACACTGCATTAAGTATATGACATATTTTTAGAAATTTACAACACTAACACCTACATAAAAGTATTTTTTTTAATGTCAACCATTCACTAAAGCTAGTTGGGAGACGAGGGAGCTGATAACAAGAGGTTGCTTTGTTTTCAAGGCTTATTTGTCATCAAAGTCCCTTTAAAAAAAATAATGGACAGGTTTTTTAAAAAATGTAAGTTTGTTTCCTCTGGCAGAAACTTTGAAAGCAGGATCAGACCTTGCTGCTTTTATCTTCTTCCACTAATACTGGGGGGCAGGCGGGGGGGTGGGGGTGGTTTTGTTTTTATCCAGTCTGAGATGGTCTTTCGAAGAAAAAAACAGAATATATCGAAATAAAAGTCTACTTCACAGAAACGGCACAGGAATCCTCCTCTCACTGCAAATATATATATATATTTCCTCTGAAAAGCTTTTCCTCCCGCCTCCCCTTTATTTCCCCCTGACCCCCAAGAAATCCAAGTTTAAACAACTTTGGAACTGATCACTCACATTGGTGACCATGTAAGGCACTTGCTGGTCATAAAATCCATCCATTCTGCAGACTTTTGCCGAGTATTTTTTGTTGCTGTTGTTATTGTGATTATTTTCTGGACATTGGACTTAAAAGAGGCTTTCTCCAGATGTAGTCTTCCAGCAGCCTAAAAACAAGAACACAAAATGGCTTTTAGATTTATTTTTTTCAAAAAAACAACACACGCACACACTCATGAATGAACCGCTTGAATTTGCATAGCTAATGATCCTCCCAGAGTCCCATTCATAAAAAACACACACACATCCCTCCCTCCCTCCCTCTCTCGCTCTCTGCGCTGCCTTCTGCTGGGTTACAAGCAAGAGCCGGAAAAAGGCAGCCAGAAAGAAGGAAAGGACTTTTTAATACAAGAAATCAAATGGAGAAGGAAAGCTGTTTATTGGCATGCCCGTTTCGTCCCTTGGAGCGCGCTGGGGGGAAAATTAGCCCCGTTCATTCGTAAACGTGTGCAGAACTAGCAATGGCGCACGACAAAACTCGCGTTGCACCTAACGGGAGAGAGAAAGAGAGAGAGAGAGAGAGAGAGAGAGAGAGAGAGAGAGAGAGAAGGCTGAGCTACCTTTCTTTTTTTTCTTTTTTTGCAAACCACAACCACGTAATCAGCCGAAGCTACGAACAACAAAGTTGCTGCAAAGACCCACCTGAAGGTACCGCCGGACGATCGGCTGCGCGCACACGCGCACACGCACGCCCCCAAAGAAGTCCCTCCAAATTTAATTAAAAAAAACATTAATTATTTCCCAGCACTTCCCCCTTGGAAGCGAAAAGCGCCACTGACAGGGTTTCTTATTCGGTGGTTTTTCCTCTATTTCTCCTCCAGGGGCCTCCAATCCAAACTGATGGATCTCCGCATCCCATTGGCTCTCCGCGTCTTTCACAGGATCAGATTTCTGCCTGTCACTCAGACTGCCTCTCACCCCCTCAGGGAAAAAGGGAAAAGACGGATCCTCCCGGATTTCGGCAGGGGATTCGACGGATCGTTTACTTCGTCATTTGATCGTGTGTGTGTATGTATATATATATTAAAAAATAAAAAGACAGGTCCTCCAAAATAAACTCTCCTTTACGCAAAAGATCTGTGCGACTCTCGGATTCACAGCACCTCTTCTAGACAGACCGTGGCCCCCAGATCCGGTAATTTTGCGCCCCCGACCCCAGCACAAAATGATTCTGTTAAGCAACTTGGAGTGACCACCCCCCCATCCACCCACAGGGCCAGCAATTGCACGCACTAAACGTAACAAGTGCGAATTGTTTTGTGTGTTTAGCATCAATTGTGTGTCCAAATACAGCCCCAGTCGGTGGCCAGATTCTGGCCCAAAGCTCGCCACCAGGTCCGCAGCCTAATATGAAGAACTTGCTTGTGGGGGAGACAAGTCGCATGCCAGCTGATTTCCTACTTTAGAGCACGCTGCAAAGGCCGTTGCGCACAAGCAATGTGAGATTAAAATTGTAGTTGGGTTTAGGATTGTTTCACCAGCGTGTCGTAGGAACATAGGAAGCTCCTCATATTTCAAGTCAGACCACTGGCCCATCTAGCTTAGTATTACCAACACTGACTGGCAACAGCTCTCCGGCAGGGGACATTCCCAGCCGTCCTTGGTGCTGCCAGAGTTTGGACGCGGGCCCTTCTGCGTGATGCTTCCCCGTCTACTTTCTGGAACTATCAATAACAGGCAGGCAACTTTGTTGCATTGTTTTCAACGTTTGCTAAAAAAAAACATTGTTGTTGAGGCAAAGCCTACCCAAACATGTACAGTGGTACCTCGGGTTAAGTACTTAATTCGTTCTGGAGGTCCGTTCTTAACCTGAAACTGTTCTTAACCTGAAGCACCACTTTAGCTAATGAGGCCTCCTGCTGCTGCTGCACCACCGGAGCCCAATTTCTGTTCTTATCCTGAAGCAAAGTTCTTAATCTGAAGCATTATTTCTGGGTTAGCGGAGTCTGTAACCTGAAGCATATGTAACCTGAAGCGTATGTAATCTGAAGTGTATGTAACCTGAGGTACCACTGTAATTCTATTATATTTGTTCTTTAATTTACACATCTTATCTCTATTCTGATACCTATTACGCCTACTTGTTTCCGAAGTTTGCTTTCATTTGTTATTTTTCATTAGTATTTTATATTCTTCTTATGCGAACTGCTTAGAGGTTTTTTGCTGATCAAGAAGTGTATCCATTTCATTTTTTAAAAAATATCATCAATAACATTTATGCAATTTTTTCACCACCACATGTAAACATTTTTGGTAACATCAAAATGTGTATCGGTAGATCTTTGGGACAGGCCCTTTTTAATGGCAATGGGGAGCACTGGCCACAGAGAGAGAAAGCCTCTTGGCCTCAGCTGCTGGCCACACCAGAATCACAGAACTGCAAAGTTGGAAGGGACCATGAGGGTCATCTAGTCCAACCCCCTGAAATGCAGGAATCTTTCACCCAACATGGGTCCCGAACCCACAACCCTGAGATTAAGCGTCTCATGCTCTACCAACTAAGGGTGTGATCTGCTTTGCAAGAAGAAAGCAGCTGACTGGCTGCAGAAGATTCCATCTGCTTTCTTGCACACTTGGAAAGGAATGTGGGAGGGCCTTCCTTTTCCCTCCTTTTGATTCTACAGGCTGCCCTGCTGCTTTGTCCCCGCCCTCTCCTTTTGATTGGCCCAGCTGGAGAGGAAGAGGAGGGGCGATGCTTACTGTCAGCAGCCGTGCAGCAAAAGAGGCAGCTGTGCTGTGGGGCAGAAATTCAGTTGCCCCGAAGATATAAAGGAGAAAGATTACTGACTGGTGGGCATGCATGCAAGTGAGTGAACCATTTTTCTTTCTGTCCACAGCTACTTTCCCTATTTTATTTTAGTCCCACCTTTTGTTTGTGTGTGTGCCCATGTTTTCGGCATTAGCGCTTTCAGATGCCCAGATTTTCTGCAACTCATTGTAGGCTTCTGAATGTCATGGAGTGTTACTTCAAGCAACAAAGCATACATGCACACATGCGCACACACGCACAGAGAGAGAGAAAATGCCCAGGTGTATTATAGCAATATGCACACAAATTATGTGTGCATAATTGCAAAGTGAAATTTTCTGGATACACCCCTGAATACAGCGCAAGTGAAACCCTTGTAATTTTTGTCTTTGCATTTTCGAGATCAGGAATCCTAACATACTGCTTCTTATATCAAATATAGATCTTAAAATAAATGATTATATGAACTTATGGGGGGGGGCTTCCAAGTTAGAGAAAAATGACAATTGACATGCAGTGCAATTAGTACATATTGCTACAATACTTTGAGATGTTTCGCAGGAACCAATTCATAATAATGAATGAAATATAAAAGAGAACTGGAATGTGGTGGGCTCAAAAGAATGTTCTGGCCCCTGGCCTCGTAAGTGTCTTTAAAAGGGGGCTACTCTGGGTGATTTGTACAAGATCAGCAAAAGTTTCTGACTTAGTTGTTTCACAATAGCAGCACCTAAAAAGAGTGTTCTCCTTACAATTACACTGCTGAAAAATGACTGCTTTGGGAGAAACCAGGAGTAGTTTTTTATGTGAAAGGACTTGTGTGGCTTGGTTTTGGTACTGATTGAAAATCCCTAGGCTTGAGCATGTGTAAAAGGTAAAGGTAAAGGGACCCCTGACCATTAGGTCCCGTCCTGACCGACTCTGGGGTTGCGGCACTCATCTTGCTTTATTGGCCGAGGGAGCTGGCGTACAGCTTCCGGGTCATGTGAACAGCATGACTAAGCCGCTTCTGGCGAACCAGAGCAGCGCACAGAAACGCCGTTTACCTTCCCACTGGAGTGGTACCTATTTATCTACTTGCACTTTGACGTGCTTTTGAACTGCTAGGTTGGCAGGAGCAGGGACCGAGCAATGGGAGCTCACCCCATCGCGGGGATTCGAACCGCTGACTTTCTGATCGGCAAGTCCTAGGCTCAGTGGTTTAACCCACAGCGCCACCCGCGTCCCTGAGCATGTGTACTTTAATGTACGGTAATTCCACCAGTTTAAGCCACTGTTTTGTGGGTTGGCTAAGATTGACTAATCTCATGGGGGGTGGGGGGGAACCAAGTAGATTCCACATGCCTGAAATCTGCACATTTCGGCATTGAGAGAACAGATTCCAGTCTGTGAGAAGGGATTTGCATGGTGACAATAGTATGCCAGGGGTCCACTAGGACACAGAAACAAAAGGGATGTTAAGGTGGAAACAGCATGGTGTGTTTCACATCTCCCCTCTGCACCAGTGAAGCAAGGTGGAAAGTTTTCCAGTGTTTTATATTTTTCCCACGGGAAACTCAATGTTTCGTAAGTTCATTAGTAACAACGAAGGGATGTCAACTCTGCAAATATAGCATTAGGCAAGCTTGACAGTTTTGACTTTTGTTTTGTTGGCTGAATACAAGTAAGGCAAACATGCTAAATTAGATCACCCTCTAGGGCATCGGGAAATTTCCCGATGCAAAGCGCCCTAAGGAAATCAGCTTAATTTGCATAAAGGGAAATTTTCTGGATTTATTTTTTTCAAATTCGCATTCCCCCCCCTGCAACCCCCCCCCCACATCCTAGGGTGCATCCCCTCCCCTTCTGAGTGTATATTCAGGTGATCTGCTTCCCCTGCTGGTCCTTCATGAGTTGAACTGTTCAAAAGGTGGCCTTATCTTCCTACTTTACAGTCCTCTGCTTGAAGGGAGGCCGGATTTAAGTCCTGCTTAAAGTCATAAGAAGGGAGAGCAGGAAGGGGCTTGGAGCAGAATTTGCAGGTACACAGGTCACTTGGTCACAGACTTCTCCACTATGGAGAGGTCACCTGTATTTCCATTTAAATTACAGTTACTTATATCAAATTATATAGTATACTGTATTTTATATGAAGTTCTGTATTTTAACGATGTATCTATGCAATTCTGCACAGGATGCATAGAATACTTTTATTTCCTTTTAGGTTGAAATGACCAGGATAGTTGCAACAACAAATAAACTTTGACAATGACATCAAATTTTATAATCTATATATACAGCGGGTTACAAACACCTCGAGTTACAAACACTTCAGGTTACAGACTCCGCTAACCCGGAAGTAGTACCTCAGGTTAAGAACTTTACCTCAGGATGAGAAAAAAAATCGCATGGCAGCGGGAGGCCCCTTTAGCTAAAGTGGTACCTCAGATTTCAGGTTAAGAACGGACCTCCGGAACGAATTAAGTTTGTAACCAGAGGTACCACTGTACACACACACACACACGACCCACCACAGGTCTAGTCTATTGTTTGAGCCCCCCCCCAAACCATGGAACTTACTCTAGTAGCTCTTCCCAGTGAGCAGGTTGATAGTCATCTGCCTGCAGCAGGCGTGAAGCTAGGCTTTATTTCACCCGGGTCAAAGACCCAGCTTGGCGCGCGTACACACACACACACACACACACACACACACACGTGCATTTGTGTACACACACAGAGGCTGGGAGCCTCAATGGGCCCCTGGAGACTTCGCCCGGGCCAAAAAACAAACAAACTGGCTAGCCCCCCTGTAGCTATGGTTCTGGCCTGCAGTCGCTGCCTGGTTCTGCTGCTTGCTCACCTGCTGCTTTGCATTTGCAGAAAAGAAGGGGAAGCGTTTCACCAGTAGCACTAGTTGCTGGGTTCCTCCTCCCACTTTCAAGGGCATAAGGGTGGGACCTAGCTGGGCAGCAGGCACACCGCAGCTCTTCTCTGAGCATGCTCCTGCCAGCAGCTGCCAAGATGGTCAGAAGCACTGACGGGTGCAGTCAAAACTCTTGCAAATCCAGTCCTTGCTCACTTCTGTGAGGGCACTTCATCCTGGCGCCCATGTTGCAGCTGATTCCCAGTGGGAGTTTGTGCTCAGGTAAATGCACTCCCCGCTCCTCCTTCTACATTCTACATACATATAAAAGATATCATTTGAGAAAGACTTTCAACAAAAGTTCTGAATAATTGGTCATATTGCTGCCATAGTTTTGTCGCTGCACTGCTGTTGTTACTGTTATCGGTTATGATATTGTGAGTTGCCTTGGTTAGGCTGTGCCCAATAAACACTTTTATAAATAAATGAGTCAAAGGGGAAATATATTAATGTAAAGCCCCTACTGTTGATAGTAGGTTTTGCTCTCTGTTTTAGGGATTGGTACTAATTGGCTGGTGTCCCCCCCCCTTATTTATTTATAGAAATTATATTCTACCTCTCCTCATTTCTGGACAGACCTCAAGGGCCGTCCCACAAAGAGCAAATTAAAGTAATCCATCTGGGAAGTCAGTAGTGCTGAATGACTGTGATCAAGCTACTGGCAATTAACTGAGTTTTTATTTTCTACATTAGGGAGGTCTACAAAGGCAGCTGGTCTCTAAACACCATACAAAGAACTACAAGACTTCCACTAATTTAGGAAGTGTGCGCGTGTCTGTTAGTTATAAAGGTAATCTGCAAATGGCAGTCACTCTGAATGGAAATTTACAATTTGGCCCAATTTCAGAACGGGAACGGAAGCAGCGAGAAAGCAAGGGCTTGACATTTGTTTGCATGTGTTTCAAAATCAAATCTTGATTGAGAAAGAGAATTAAAGGAAAGAAATAAACATTCCCAATAAGAGCAATGGTCTCAAGGTGAAGTTACAGCTTCACAGAGACCTATGTTTGGGGGCTGTTGCCGTGTTTGCACATTGCAACGTTCTAAAACCTGTAGAGAATATTTGCAGTCAGTTTGCATAGATTGCCACTGAATTCCAATTGTTGGGAAGGACCAGTGGGAGAGAGCGAATGCTCTCATGCTCTGCTTGTAACCTTCCCAGAAGCGTCTCAGAGGAAGGAAGCTGCAGGACTAGACGGTCCTTTGCTCTCATCCAGCAGGATGCTTCTGATGCCCAGATTTCAGATTCAGGTGCTGCAGCTCCAGTGTTTGCAGTGCTCCCTTAACTGGCTCAGCTCCCCTCTGCATTCCAGCGGGGTAACCAACCCATATAATAATTATTTTGCACATACGGATGCTTCTTTTCTGAATTCTTCTTTCCCCACAACTGCTACCACCACTAGAGTCCCCACCACCCCACCCCAAGGTCCTGGGTCAGGAAGGAAGAAAAGCACACACTTCAGATACTGCGACACTCCAGAAAAATTACAGGAATAAAGTTTCAATGCAGACCCTAGCATAGGAAAGGCCAGCATTGGTATTCTCTGGACATTGTTGGACTACAACTATTATTTGTTGCTGTTGATTGTTTATTAATAGAATATTATTTATTAAATTAATATTATGTATTAAATTAATACATTGATTAATATATTAATTCCACTGGGTTGCTCAGATACGTGACTAAGCTGAAAGGCAGTTTGAATACTTGCCAATCTGATTCCTCCAGAACGAGAATTTAGAATAGGGTTCATTGATGCCGGCTTTCTGTAGTTAGGATTGCTCCATTAGACAGGTTTAATTAGAGAAATTCTATGCCACACCTTTGTACACTGTTATCAGGAAAAAATCAGCTTATTCCCATAAAAGCTGTCTTACAATGTTAGTCTTCGTAGTCAGTCTTCGTTGGCTGGGGCTGATGGGAATTGTAGTCTAAAACACACACTTTGAGAAGCCGCTAGATCCCCTCTTGTCTTTTCCTGCAGCAGAGCAATGTGATTACTCATCTGGAATATGAATATGGACATCCCTTCTAACATTTGAAACTATAATGGTGGCTACCAGTTGCGTCCGCTTTCCTCTCACTCTTTTCTCACAACTTCTGGGGGAAGATGTGGGGGCAGGGGGAAATGCCTCCTGCTTTTCAGCAAATCACATTTCCCCCTCTCGTTCTTTTATTAGAATTGTGCCAGGACACACACTGAGCATTAGAACATGGTGTACAAACAAGTCGAGAACACCGTCTACATTTCAAAGAGTGATGTAGACGCGTGGCAGGCGGTACATACAAGATTTCTGCCGCTGCCAATCCACTTCTCCTTCGTCATTCTAAATCAGTAAAGTTCTTAGCAGCACCTGTTACCCACCATTTCAAATATATATATATTTAAAAAGTTGAGTTTCAGAAAGAAAAGGCATGTGGTTTTCTCACCCTTGCTCCCCCCATCCCATTCCACACCTTCGCCTTCTTTTTCTTCGTATTTCCAAACATAAAGCTTTAGTTTCCCCTAATAAACTAGCTGAATTCGTTGCATGGAAGAGTAAATTAATCTGCAATCTCCTTGCACTGGCAAAGAGTGCTTGATCAGATCAGATGTGGCCGAGGCCGGAACGATAGCTCCTTCATTAGCCAAAGGTTTTTTTTCCCAATTTTGGTGCGCTTGTCACGTCACATCGGTAGCTTTTTCGATATCTGCGCACCAAGAACTTGAGTAAAATAACAGAGTACAGTAACTTGGCGTTTGCAAGCACGAGTTTCCACATCTTCTCGACTCTTGCAGAGACCAAAAATCAATACTGTCTCTTTGCTGGAGATTGAAAGTCACTGCTGATTCAATGGAAATGAGCACTCAAGAGCAATTATATTGTTTCACAGTGCTTACCACAATATCCTAGGCTTCTGTATTAGAAGCACTTACCATTCCTGCTTCCAAAGTCATGCAAGAGTGCCTTGCTGCTACAAACAATGGTTCCTGTGCAGAAGAAAAGAAGGCAGGCGGAAGTACCAGGGAGTGGTTTTGGACAGCCCTCTTCCTGAATCTGGGGCCCTACAGATGTTTTAGACTACGGTTCCCATCAGCCCCAGACATCCTACAGGTGTGCACACTGTAGGCATGGAAGCCAGGAGAAGGAGCTGCTCAGCAGGCATGGTGTTTGGCAGTGCTGTTTTTCTAAAAGAAAAGGTGCCGGAACTCACCACAAACACCTCCCTAGTTCTCTTAGAGAGGTGCCGGAACTGAGTTCCTGTGAGTTCCAGTTGGAAAAAAGACCACAAGCCAATTGGGCGTGGCTCCACTGCCCCCTTGCATACCATTTTCACACAGGAGAGTAATGCCTGGATGTGCATATCAGATCCAAAAATTAAAAAATGCAGCTCCTTTCATGCTGCTCTTAACCACCTCTGACACATGGCATTACGCATGATCCACTATGCCATGGGGTGGGGGAGCAAGCCACTCGCCACATCCCTGTCCCCCCTCATGCATGTTGATTTTACCCACAAGACCGGGAAACGGCTTTTTATGCAAGCCACCTTGGGGATCCTTCGGGATAAGGAAGAGGGATAACAACCGAATAAGCAAAGGCATAGAAACATCATAAATACATTGGCCATATAGCTGGCATGTGCACTGCTTAGAAACAAATGTATCTGCCTCTTCTGTTAGCGAGTAAAGCACCAACTTTTCTGTTACTTTTCACCTATTCCTGTGAACTGCTTTTTAAAAGTACTGTTCTTTTGACAATCAGTCTCAGACCTTCAAGAATTGATCCAAAGAGTCAAATGGAAAGTCAATTTGTGATGCAGCCCCTTTATGGGCTGCAACTGTGCCTTACTTCTGGAAGTCCTGGAAGGGTGAGAAGGAGTTCAGCTTCCGTAGCTATTTAAGCCTGCACTTGTCTGTACAAACTGCCAAAAAGGAAACCAATAAAACCTCAAGAATGGCGGGGATGATAACAAGCTTAGCCCTATAACAGTTGACTTCCCTCCCCGCCTCTCAACTGGTTTTGATTTCCCTCTCTCTCTTCAGTCAAGATTCCTAACCGCTATTTTTATATCTGGACAGCGCCGTCTTAATAGCTGGGGTGCTTTATAAATAATGAAATAATCATAAAATAAGTCTCCATCGTTATGCTGAAGCATTCGGTTTAAAAGTACAAAGCTGCAGAAAAAAGTATCAGATAAAGCTCATGAAAGAACCCCATTGAGATTCTGGGGTTTTATATACCCAAAATAAATTCCCTTTGTCTTTCAGAGAGTCCATAATTCATGCATCCCATTTCATAGTAAACCATCCACTCCAGCGGACCCGTCATAGTCATGTTCTTGGACTCCAACTCCCATCCAACATGACCAATGGTCAGGAGTGATGGGAATTGGGGTCCAGCAACACCCAGGGGTGACCATACTGGCTAGCGTTTGATTTGTTTGAACTGAGTTATGCTTCTTATCCAATGTTTGCTGGAACCTGCTCTCTGAACCCTTTTGGAACCCTTTTGGAAAAGCCACCTACAGCCTAGAATTAAAAACAGCTTCTAGACTCAATTCCCAAAGTGGCCTTCCCCTTGGGAAGAGAGGGAGAGAGGTCTCCAGTGAAGAAGCACATACATTGAGTGAACTGCATCCCAGTTGGGTTTCACATGGCTTATCCAGTGATTTCAATGTCTGTGGCCCTTCAGACATTGATTCACAACAGCTCTCGTTATCTCTGGCCCTCTGCTGCACCAGCTAGAGATGATGGCAGCTGGAGTCAGACAACACCCAGAGTGCCACAAGTTCCTCATTCTCAAGTTAAGAGAATATCAAGTCTCAGGTCTTGCGAAAGCCCTCTGACTGATACCTCTGTGCTGTAGGCATTGTTGAACAACAACTCTCATCATTCCTGGTCATTGGCCATGCTGTTGGGGGCTGATGGGAGTTGTAATTCCACAACATCTGGAAGACCACGTGTTAGCCACCCCTGATATATGCCTTGCTGTCTAGTAATCAATTTTTTTTAACAGAAGGAGAGCAGCCAAAAATCAACAGCAGAACCCACGTATCCATATGCCAAGTGTCAGTTTGCCCTGTGACTATATCGGCTCAAGTCACTTGTGGAACGATAACATCCCTAGGCATTGCAACAGAATCAGAAGCTTCCCTTATTCAGCTGCTTACATTTGTTCTTGTTTACACTGTGTCTCGTTTTTGATAGGAAGTTTACTTTCTAGCGTTCCTGTTTGGAAATCCAGCAGTGGTGAAGAAAGACACACTGCCCTTTGATTCGTGCCAGCAAGTGCAATGCAGTGGCTAATAAAATAGCTTTCAAGCACTTCTTTTCCAAGCTACAAATACGGTCTTTAATTGCATCTGTGGCAAAGATCCTAGTCATGCCTCAGGCCTATTCATATGGCATGATGTGTATTCCATATACAATGATACAGATATGTGACATGCCTTCTGTAAGGTAAGCAATTCCACATTCCAAGTACAACTCAGTGTGCCCATTTAATGCAGAATTCAAGAGGTCATCTATAAGATAGTCATAGCAGGCCTTGGAGTTCCTTATTAAATCAGGTGCTTTTCCCACAGCCTAATCATTTTGAAACCAAAGGTAATAATTATGCCATTTCTGTAAGTGTGGCAGCTTCTTTGGTTTGTCAGGTCTGATTAGCTCTTCAACATCACTTGGGCTGTCCCAAAAGATTTCTGGCTCAAACGATCCCATTGGCAACAGTTTTGCTTTGTACTCCTGGCACAGAGGATGGCAACAGAGTTCTGAACTGTATCTGTACAGTTAATTAGGATGGGACACCTTGACTGCGGTCCACGGTTTTGCATCAAGTAGCTCTTGCGTTTGCATCAGTGGGCTTTGAACAGAAAAGGGCAATTCTGCACATATCAAGTATTTTCTCCTTATGGAAGACAACAGGGAGCACCAACTTGCCTGCAGCTCGAGATGACACCCCTTGCTTTGAATTCTGTGTGCAAAGGCTAGTTGCGCTAGTTTCCTAATCCTGGCTATTTGAAGGAAGTCAAAACTAAGAAGAAGAAAACAGAAACAAAGTCATGTTCCATAGATGTGTTTTCCACAAGTAGCCAAATTCATAATCTGAAATTTATTGAATGAATTGGTAACTGGAGACCAGTTTACATAACCATCTTATGACCCTGAATCTCACCTTTGTACCATGCCATTGGTAAGCCGATCATGCTCAGAATTACATTTTAGGTGTCTACCTGTTAAGATTGGTGTGTGTAGAAGCTGTAGAAGCTACTGTGTTATCTTTGACAATCAAGAATGAACTCTCTGTCAATAGCATTCCTTGGGCTGGACAACAATTTAGGTATTCTAATGTTTAACCCATTATGTTTTATTTATTCAGCATTTATTTATTATTTATTTATTCATTTAATTTTTTGTGTGAGAAGTCCTAGCCAGTGATTCATATTCTAAAGAAACAAGACATTTGAAATGGAAACAATAGATCTCTTTATTGTTATCAAATGACTGTCCCTTGCCAGTTCTGAGTTATAATACTCACATACTCAGAGAACGCCAGTGTGGTTGTCGTCGTTAGAATGCTGGACCAGGAGCTGGGAGACATGGGTTCAGATCCCCATTCAGCCATGAAGCTCACTGGGTGACCTTGGGCCAATCACACTGCCTCTTAGCCTAACCCAGCTCACAGGGTTGTTGGGAGGATGAAATGAAATGGGAAGCGGGAGAACCATGCATGACTCCTTGGGAGAAAGAAGGGATAGAGATGTAATAAATAAATAAGAAATTAAACCATGTTGGTCCCAATGAAGTCACTAATAATGTAGATTTAAGAATGACTGAATACGCTGAGCAAGAGTTTCAATACTCTTCTCAGCTGTATATGTTCAGCCTCGATTCACTTGCTGCAGTATGGAGCTAATGATACTATCCTGCCTTAGAAGGCTTTTGAAGGTTTGCTGGGACAATGAATGTGAAACACTGTGAACCCTAGAAATCCCCTTGTGTTATTATCATTAGACTTTAATCCCTTAAAAAAGTTTTTTTTTGGTAGAAAGCCCCCTAATATCAGCTACCTGCAGGTCAGTGATATCTCAACAAGAGCCACACAGCTTCTTTTAAACAACTTCCTTAATCTCGAGCATGGCAGAAAAACTGGTTGTGATTTTAATTACCCAAATAGATGTAATTTCCAGAAGGACAATATCAATTGTATTGAAAAGCCAGATATAGTCCACTAAGATATCTTGCCTCATTGACAAGACAATGCATAGCTTCTGGAGCCAGCCTGTAGTGCTGACTTAAGTTCCATTAATATTATAAAGGGATTGTCCTCCCTTTAATTGCCAAGCTATTATCATGCCAACGCAAGGTCTTGGGGGAATTCTACTCCTTACAACTGTATTTTGTTGCATCTGGCATCATCCAACAAAAGAAAACTGAACTGTAATCAAAAGAAACAGAAAGCCTGTTAATTTTGAAGCAGAAAATAGAGATTAGAAAGCATTTATCAATACAAAGAATATGTCTTGTTCACACACAACAGAGTAAAGCTTCCTCAAGAGATCCCCAATGGTATCAGTCAGGAACTTTAGACAGGACTTAGAGAGTCTTGTAGAGAGCCAGTCTTGTCTAATGGTTAGAGCACTGGACTGGGACCTGGGAGTGGGTTCGAATCCCCACTCAGCCATCATGAAACTCACTGGATGACCTTGGCTCAGTCACTATATATATAAAATGGGGATAGGGAGAATTGTGTTTGCCACCTTGAGCTCCGGTGGGATATAAGTGTGCTAATAATACATTCGGTCTGCCATAGACTTTCCAACCTCCCCTTTTAAACACCCCTGAAATTTTTCCTTTCAAACTGAAACTGCTTAAACCAAGAGATAACGTACGGATTGCCAGCCAAAATGGATTTTTCCCTTATGGTGTAATTTGGATTGTTTAATTGCGGAACAGCCAAATGTGAATTTTGTGACTAGCAGCAATTACAAATAAAAAAAAAGTATCAGCTGCATATTTTATCCTTTATCTCTCCCCCCCCCTTCACAATCTTCCTTTCTCTCTGCTCCCTCTCATTTTTTCATTTTTACATTCATTTAATGCCGTGTATCCTACTGTGGCTTCGTGCCTCTGGATTTGACCCTGTAGCCCCTTGTGTACAGAAGTAGCTGTGCTCAAATGAGTAGCACATTTCGGTTCACTAGGATGACGCTTGAGAGCCAAGTTGCTTGTCTGCCTAAGTGTTTCCAGGACTCAGCCACCAGTAATTAAAAACAAAAATCTTGAGAGACAGCCAAGGCATTGCATAACTACGACACATGCACTTTTTATTACCCTTCCATAGATTCTTCCCTTGCCAAAGGCATAAAGGAACAATGACATTGGCTCAAGGCCATCTCTAGAAGTATCCCATACATGTCAATGAATGTATCTCACACTTGCATAAAGTGACTTCTCAACTTCCATTCAGCCCTGCCAATTGCAGCATTTCATACCCTTCCATTGATAGTATAATGGATTAGTGTCTCCTGTACTTCCTCTGACTTCTGAGCCATTATGATGTCAATGGAAAAAGTCTTATACAAATTCTCCCACTCAAAGACGACATTTTAACACCCATATTTTAGATTTATATATGCAGTGATGCTAATGCTCTCATCACCCCGATATATTATATTATATTACACACACACACACACACACACACACACACACACACATTCCTTTAGCTATTGACAGTTTGCAACTTATTTTAAGCTGAAACGCAAAACCGTTTTGGGTTACTCACAAAGCCAGTAAGTAAGTGCACATTCCAGAAGAGCATTCAGTTCTTGGAAAGAACACCCATTCAATTCAATGGGACTTGCATTAGGGACATTGCTGGTGGAACGTGTCCTTTAATAACACGTGTATAATACGATCATTATGTATGGGATTCTGCTCATTGCGCTGGGCAACCTAGTCAGATGGGCAGGGTGCAAATAAAATTATTATTATTACTATTATTACTATTATTATTATGTCAACAGTCCAGAGGGCTGCTGGTGACCAATAGCCCAAATATTGCCACCTCTGAATCCATTGTCAGGCCAATCCGGTAACAAGACTCTGACACTGGCTTATCAGGACTGAGGGGTACAGTCTAGCTGCATTTAGGGTGTGATCCTGTGCCCATGCAGCTGGGAACATGCCCCTGAGAAGTGAGCGAGACTAACTACTCAGTAAATATGTGTCCATAATTCCACTGAGCACTTTTAAACTCCATTTACGATGATGAATACTATGTAAGCTCCTGATTATTAACTTTGAAATCAATTGGATGTGATCTGAAAAGTGGCTGAATCATGTTCTGGATGAATCCTACTACACAACAGGATAACACACTTTTATAGTACTGGATTGTCCCTTAAAACAATGTGCACTCGTTTTTGAATTACATACTTAATGGAGTTCACAATAAAAATTTAGGTAGGATGTCATTATAGAGATGGGTTGATTGTTAGCTTGCCTGAGTCTTCTTTAAAATAAAACAGGAGGGGCTGAATATAGGCCAATGTACAAAGCCAAGGGTTTGATTCTATTAGATGGTTCTGTAGAGGCACTGCAAGTAAGACCAGAAATGAACATCACATGATCAAGGTGCATAGCAGGGGTTGGACTAGATCACAGCTTTGTGTGTTTGTGTGTGTGACACATTAGTGTGTAGGTATGTTGAACAAACATTCCCCGTACTCCTCCCCAGGGGCTGGAAAAGGGTTAGTTTAACCTCCGGTTTGCTAGTCAAACTGAATTACTGTATCGTGAAATGATGCTTGTCCAAAAATTGTGTCACCAACTTGAAAAGTTTGGAAAGCTCTGGACTAGTTGATCCTCGGAGACTCTTTGAACTCTACAACTTTGTGATTCTAAGGTGCAAAGACTTCAGTATGGTGAGCAATAGTTCAGATGACATTTGCTGTGGACGCTTCCAGACTTGCTACCTTGGGGTGCAATCCTGACAAATTCAGGACATGCAATTATGATGGGTTATATGTTGCATTTTTTACATATAATGAAGCAGAAGCGTTCATTGGATTTAACTGGGGCAACCCAGTCAGATGGGCGGGATATAAGTAATTAACAACTACTACTAATTAATAATAATTTCTTTATGGGGGGAATGTTATCTGCCTTGAATATCTATTCTTTTAGATAAATAAAATAGTTACTGCTTCTTGATAGCAAATGACTGATGAGCGTAAAACAAAACCCTGTCATTTCTCTCTTGCTCTTTCTTTCTCTGCGTAGAGTCAAAACATATAAAATATTTCCTGGGGTGGGGATGCATATTCCCAATCAATAACTAAAACCTCATGTTACACAAAGGAGAGCAAGCCATTTTCTTTTATAATAGATTTCAGAAAGTGACCACACTTTGCATTTCCTGCCTTTATGGTGGTTTTGGGTTTTGAAAGTCCCATCAATACAAAGCAAAGAACAAGTGTAGCACGAACGAACAAGCCCGTACAGGAGAAAGGAAAGACACGAAAACTCACAGCAAGGGAAGAAGCAGACAGATCTATGCCTCAGGTCAGGTTTCAGTCTGACCTCTGTCTCCATGTATGTGGTCATGTTACCCCAAAGTGCTTCAGGCAAGTGGCAGTCGAGACGTCCGCAAGGTGGGCCTGTTGGCATCTAAGTCACATGTAAAGCTGAGTTGTAAGCAACAATCTCACCCTGTTCTTTTTTAAAAAATTAATTATCTCAAATGATACAAGTTGAAAGGTTTGATTTGAAGCATGGGCATAGTCAACAGGGGGAACAGAGAGCGACAGCTGCCCCCCCCAATCAATACAAATCAATAAAAAGACATAGCAAACTGAGGTTCTGCCCCCCAAAAAACAAACAAAAGGCCTGCCCCTCAACAAAAGGCCTGTCCCCCCCTAACGAGAATCTTGGCTACGCCCATGATTTGAAGTCAACAGGTAATAAAGCCAAAGTTTCCATAAAGCAACGGGGGGAAGGGACACAGGGTGTCTGCCTGTCGTGAACTGGCAGGACAGTGGGGAGGAGAAAATCCCAGTGAGGGGTATAGCCATGACTGGTACACACCAGGGCAAGCAGGGGGTGGAGAAGGAGACGTTGGGGGTGTAAAAAGTACTCACAGGGCGACAGAGAATGGCAAGGGGATGGGGGACTGTTCACAGGAACCCGAGGAGCAGGACTCCGAGCCAGAGGGTCCCCCGTCTCCATGAACATGGCAGGCTCTGAGGTGTTGGAAGCAGCAGGAAGGGCACTCCAGGAGGCTGAGGCAGGCCAGGGCCCACAGCTCAGCTCTCTAGCTGGCCAGGTGGGGCTTGCTTGCAGAGGAGGAGGTGTGTGATTCCTCCTCTGGAGGGGGCTTGTAACAGGTGAGGGTCACTTGCCTCATCAAGCCCAGGTGCTGCAATCAGCAGGCAAAGTGCAGAAGAGAAGCAGAGCTGAGGTGCTGGGTTTGCTCAGTTTGTTGCTTAGACTGGGCTTTTCAGGACTGAGCTCCAGGTTCCCCGACCCTGGACCAGGCAGGAACCTGGCCTGACTGTTGGACTTGCTGTATTGAATCTGGACTGTTGTTTCCTGACATGTTGGACTGCCAGGCTACTTGCTTGCTAGCATTTGCCCTTGGGACTGTATACTCCAGTGGGACTGGTTGCCAGATTTGCTGGGGTTCAGGACACCGTCTTGCACGCAGAAGGCTGACAGTTCCACCTCCAGGTAAGTGTGGGAGAGAACTCTGTCTGAAATTCTGCAGAGCTGCTGCCAATCAGTGACCATCATGCCGAGCTAGATGGACCAAAGGTCTGAGTCAGTAGAGGGTAGATTCTTATATTCCTTTCCAGTCATTGTAAGGAGCCCAATGGGTATCTCCCCAAAAGTGTCAAACACTCTAGCCTCACAAAGTGTGTTTGCCATTCCCAGAAGGCCGCAGCTGGAGAGGTTGGTTCACCCCAATTCCTGAACAACCTACCTGGCTCTTCTGCTAATCTACAGTTGACTTTAGCTGAGATTCCTGCACTGAAGTATTTCTCAATCTTTTTCCAACCGTGGCCCCCTTCTGACCTCGTTTCCTTCGTACGGGCCCCCTGTCCTACCGGTAGAACGGTAGGTATTTTGTTTGTAAATAGAACATGTTTTATTTATAATTTTTTTAATAAATATATAAATTATATAATTTTACCTGTGCCCCCCCTGGAATATCCTGGGGGTATTATCCTAATATCCTGGGGCCATATGCCCCCTGGTTGAGAAACTAGATTAGGTGACCCTTGCAGTCCCTTCCAACTCTTCAGTTCTATGATTCTATTCTCCATGCCACCAGCATGGCTGGTAGCTCACAGAATTATGGAATTGGAAGAGATAGCAAAGGTAAACTACTTCTACTCCCTGTTGATGTAAGAAATCCATTTCTACAGCATCCCTGCTGTGCTTCCATGGGGTATATCAAAAGAGCCATTGTTTATGGTCCCATCTACACTATACATTTAAAGCAGTATCATACCACTGTGAATAGTTGTGCCTTTCTGCAAAGCATCCTGGGAGCTGTAGTTTAAGGGTGCCAAGAGGAGTTCGGAAGCCCCGATACCCCTTGCAGAGCTCCACTTCCCAGAATTCCCTGGGAAGGGGGTGGATTGATAAACCACTCTGTAAATTATAGCTCTGTGAGGGACACCCAGCAACAAAAGTCATTGATTGTAATTAAGTCCCATTGATGTCAAAGGGAAAGAAGTACTGCAAACGTAGACTGGCTCCAACTCATGTGTTTTAATATTTGAATGATCTTTGGGGATGTACAGATTTCATGTAATTTTCAAAAATATAATGAAAGCAAACAATATCTCTTTCATTAGGAGAGGTTACAAGACTTCTTTCCACATGGATCACACTATTCCTCTATCACTAGCCTACTAAGCCAAAGGCATCTGACCTTTCCAGCAAAAAGGGTTCCCTAAATTGTTTCCTGTTTTGCAAAGTCTGGGCAGGCATTCTTCAGCCAGCAAGCGGTGTGGGGGTGAATGTTGCCAAAGCCGAGGCCTCAGGAGCTGTTTGTACTGGGGAGAAAACAAGGTTTCCTGCTAAGAAAGGGTTGAAAGATCAGGAAATATGGGCAAACTAACAGCTCAAATGAGAATTCTGCTCTAGTACCAAGAGATAAAACATCACTTAGGTATTTGTACTCCTTATCAGAGCTGAAAATGGTACCCTGAAGAATGGTTAAATGAATTCTTGCAAAAGCCCCAAACAAAAAACAAACCCTAGTTTCACAATTTAAAAGAGTAATGGTTTAGGAAAGAATTGCTTATGCCTTTGGATGGATTTTTCTTCTTCTCTCTGTCCCACCCCTCATAATTTACCCCTTACTTCTGTGTCATCTATGCCTCATACCCTGCTTTTTTTCTTTTTCCTCACTAGCTGGTAATAACCAACACAGGGATCAAAGTCATAGACAGTTGTGGTCAGTGGCTGTAGCACAGCGGTAGAGCATCTGTTTTGCAGGGAGAAGGTCTCAGGTTCAATCCTCAACATCTCCAGGTCGGGATGGAAGGGACCCCTGTAAAATTCTGGAGAGCTGCTACCAGTCAATGTAGACAATATTGAGCCTGATGGAACAATGTTCTGCCTCGGTATAAGGCAGCTTCTTATGTTCTTATGTAATTAGTAAGCACAGGAACCAAGGATCTTCACTAGCATTTCATATTACAGTGGTACCTTGGGTTACATACGCTTCAGGTAACATATGCTTCAGGTTACAGACTCTGCTAGCCCAGAAATAGTACCTCAGGTTAAGAACTTTGCTTCAGGATGAGAACAGAAATCGTGCTCCAGCAGCATTGTGGCAGCAGGAGGACCCATCAGCTAAAGTGGTGCTTCAGGTTAAGAACAGTTTCAGGTTAAGAACGGACCTCCAGAACGAATTAAGTTTTTAACCTGAGGTACCAGTGTATATGAGAACTGTATTCTGCTAAGTAATTTTATATTTACAAATAATAAGCACGTGTGTAATCTGCTCCCCAAAGTGGATCCCAGTAGATTGATCCAACCACCAGAGGCCTCATTCAAATCCTCTTAGGAACAGAACCCCAATGTTATCAGAGGATCAGACTGGTAGTTCCAATTTATTGGATAATCCCAACAGTTTCCAGCATTTACAGCACATCATTAAAAGGCAATAGGAGTTTACATGATGAGGAAGAAAACCTCATAAAAGCACAAGAAACATAAAAAGCAGGCAAATGTAACTGTTCTTAGTCAAAATAGCCCCTTTATGCAACAATTTATAGCTAATAGACTGTTTACCTTGAGATGGATAGATTTCGAATAAGATAGCCACACTTACCTCATTTGCAGATACCCTGTTGATTGAGCCTTTGTCTTGATTTATTTGCACAGAGTTTGTGGGAGTGTTAGATGACATCAGCCTTCGCTGTGATTTGATTGTGGGGAGGTTATACTATGTCGTGTCAAGCAATTGTCATCCCACACTTTCCAATACATTTCCCCCACCATTTTGTTTATCTCAGACAGTCCAGTTTTGGGGGAGGAGTGGATTCATTGTGCAAGAGTGTGCTTTAATGGTGCAACCTGAATAGGGCAGTATGTGACTGAATCCATAGTGTCCAAAAATAGCAACTGGAAGCCCCCTTAGAACCCATTGACCTGTATGTGAAAAGGGAGACAGATTTAATTCCCATTAATCTCAATGAGTACCAAGATCAGCTAGTGGATAGTTTGCAAAACCTATTTGGCTTTCAAGCCATTTCAAAATGGAGTCAGTCATATGGGATCTGGGCTTCCAAGCAGACCCAGGTAGCCATTTGCTCCATGCAGACAGGTAGTTGTCATGAAAAGAACTGGCTACCTTCTTCCCAAGAGCTACTTGGATTTGCACAGAGATGTTTCCTGTGTGTCTCCTCTGGTTTTGAAAATGCAGCCAATGAGAATAGGCACAAAGCACTCTTTAGTGAAAGAGCTGATGAACTATCTGGTTGTAGAAGACTGTGGAAAGGCCGTAGCTCAAAAGGATCTCACTCGGTCCTTTGCATGCAGAAGGTCCCAGGGTCAATCTCTGACATCTTCTGGAAAGACTGGGGAAAAACCGTCTGAAACACTGGAGAGCACTTTCGAATTTGTGCAGACGACACTGAGCTACATGGGCCAATGGTCTGAACTGGTACAGGGCAGCTTCCTATCTTTCTAAGAATAAGCAAATAAAGTCTGCACATCTCCTGTAAATGCAGAGTGAGTCTACAGCTGGGGACACTTTGTGTGTGAGCAACTTCCTACTTACCCAGGAAACTGAGCCTACACAAATATAACCCAACAGGCTAGCTAAGACTGGATCCTTTAAGTCAAAGTGGTGTTATCAAACTGTAGAATCCAAGTCATTTTGCATCACAGGCTCTCGCTGGACTTGTTGCATGCACGATGCCATCTGCATCTGTTTTGTAGCAGCACCTCTTCATCACTTTGTCTCTGCGCAGTGGCATTCTGTGCCGTGCCAGCTTCTGCACTTTGGAGGTGGGTAGCTGGAACCAGCTTTGCTTCTTGTCTCGAGGTTCCCACCATACACTTAAAGGAAATGCGAGGTTGGGGTGATGGAAAGGTCACACACACAAAAACATCCTCCTGAGTTAATGCCTGGGTCAAAGTCTGTGCAAATGAATGAAATGTTTGCTTACAAGGCATGTCATTTCATTGTTAGCAGACGGAGTCTTCCCACTTGATCCTTGCTTCCAAGTTTCAGAGATAAGACTTTCACATTCAAGGATGCGGGTACAAATGAGTGCACATTGACTAAAGACCTAGGCTTAACCCTTCCCTTCAATGTGCCTCCACACATCTTTCTATAAGCAATGATTTCTAAAAGAAACTATCCTCTTTCCAGTATCCCTTTTTGGAATAAGAGCAGCTCACTCTAACTTCAGGTGCCCATCTTAATCTTTTGGTACAATGAAAACAAAGACAAAAAAATCCTTATTGTAACAGCAAGGAATTGTAAAGGAATATGTGGTTCCCTTCAAAAATGACATTTCCTTAGCATACAACCCCACAATATTCAAGCAAGGTATATTGCAGATACAGTAATTTTAAACAGAAAAACTAAAACAAACCTAATTGTTACATGCCTATGGATTGCCAGTCTAAAACAATGAGACACCTGAGTGGTTTTTTAGTTTTTTTAAAAAAAAACCTAATATTTACGTGCACATCACATGGAATACTGAATCCTTGCTTCCCCCTGTCTTACTAAAACTCAAAGATCACCCAAATAAACTTGCTGGTATTCATGGCTGTGCTGCCACGTCTTCCATTCATTTGTCTGTGGCACCATTTCCAAGAGATGCCATTTGCAAGCTACCAACATGCTGAGGACACTCGAAACGCAACAAAACAATCCCACTCTCTCCATTCGCAGTGTTTGATATTAGGCCAAGTACAAAAGTGTGCTGCTTATGAGCAGCTGAAGAAAACACAGCAAAATGTTCCCTTTGAGAATGGCAGAGGTGCTTGCGGAGACTAAGAGTACATATGTTCAAAAGTTTTGATATGATGATTTAGAATACTGGGAAATTTAGTAGACTCTCTGAATATGTGGAGCTTCGTTGTAAATGCCTATGGGCCACATTCAGTGATGTCTGCTCGCTTGTGCAGTGGAAATAACACTTGTGCAATGGGAGTTCTGGTTCCTCATCTCCCACCTCCAGCCCATCCATACACCCCAAAATTCTGCTCTACGGGATCCCCCAACCCTCCAGAGCAGGTTTGGGGGAGACTTGAAGGGTTGCACGGGGGAATGAGAGGCCTTGTTGCATGAAAAGATGCCCACTTGTGCTATGTTTTAGCGTCTAAAATGGTGAAATAAGTGTGGGGGCAAAGCCTCTTTTACCTGAATGCTCTAGTCTAAATCATATTTCAAGTACCAATATACATTTAGAGGAGTTTCTACATAAAAGGAAGCAAAGATCAGGCTGTTGTGTGCCCTTGAATAGGTAAAAAGAAGGCAAAGGACCCCTGGGTGGTTAAGTCCAGTCAAAGGCGACTATGGGGTTGCGACGCTCATCTTGCTTTCAGGCTGAGGGAGCCGGTGTTTGTCCACACAAGCTTTCCGGATCATGTGGCCAGCAGGACTAAACTGCTACTGGCGCACGGAGTACCATGGCGAGTGCCAGAGCGCATGGAAACACCATTTACCTTCCCTCCACAGCAGTACCTATTTATCTACCTGCACTGGCATGCTTTCGAACTGCTAGGTTGGCAGGAGCTGGGACAGAGCAACGGGAGCTCACTCCGTTGCGGGGATTCAAACCACCAACCTGCCGATCAGCCAGCCCGAGAGGCTCAGTGGTTTAGACCACAGCGCCACCGCGTTCCTACTGTGCCCTTGAATAGCTCCATACTGATGAGAATTAAGGGTCAATATATGTTACAGTTAAGGTTATACTCAATCCTGAAGGCAGTTTACAATGGGGTTACACCTTTGCCTTCTTGCCCCACACTAAAACATGCTGCAAAGATGGAGGATTTAGTTCAGTAGAACATGTACTACTGTGCTTACGAATAATAGCTGGAGTTTTTAGATTTTATTTATCTGTTGCATTTTTTACCTTAGCTCTAAGGCAGCACACATTGTTCCAGGTTCCCACTCGCCATGTTTATTCTTACGGCAACCCTATGAGGCCGGTTAGGCTGAGAGGGAATAACTAATATAAGGACTGTGGGCTTCAGGGCTGAGTGGAGATTTGAACCTCGGTCACTCCTGTTCTAATCTATTATGGTACCCACTACACCACATTACCAAAAATATTTTAAAAAATAAAATTGATTATAAATTATACAGTTGTAATTCTAGAATCCATATAGTCTTAGAATCCATTGTTCCAATAAAGTTCCATTCTTGAACTGGGGAATAACCATACAAAGTAAAATAGTGGTTTAAATGTAATGTTTTTATTTATTTTTTAAACCCTCAACTAAGTTTTTTCACGTAGAAGAAGTTTAACATAGAATCTACCTGTCAGCTGAGCCGAGTGGCTGCTCATCATTCTATCCATATATTGGTTAAGATAAATCTTTCTGAGTTTTTACATGAAGCAAGCATGCAGCATTTAGTCTAAAAAAAGCAAGACGGACTTTGGAGTTTGGTTTCTAGCAAAGAGGGAAGAAGACATTTAGAGCAGACGCAAGAGTGATTCATACTATAAACAAACTGATTAACATATTTCATAAAGGTTGCTGAGAGAGAAAAAGAGGGGGGAAAGATGTAATTGGTATTTTAAACAAAGGACTAACGAACAGAAATGAAATAAATGTCTGAATATTGCTGATGAGAAAGATGTTCCAGTTTTTATGAGGTGCTAAAGGTTGAAGAGACAAAGTACATACACTCCAAATTGGGCACTTGCAGTTTAAACGAAGCACACACCCATTTAAAAACCTTGGTTCTAGCTTTCTGTCTCCACAGATGACTAAAATAGTTGTTGTTCTGTTATGTCCTCTCCTTGTCCCTAAAGCAGCTGGCAGCACATCATGGCACTGATTCAAACCCAGAACCAGCTCTCGGCTTGAGGGGGGCAGTGCTTCAAGCAACACCAAGCAGCTGGGTCTGGTCTGGTCACCATTTTAACTTCCCACAATGCTCCAATATAGCATTGCTCCAGGGCACTGTGAGAAATGAAAACGGCACCTGACACCCCAAACCGTCTGAAGGCAGTCCTGTATAGGGAAGGTTTTTTTATTTAATGTTTAATGTTTTATTATGTTTTTGTATATGTTGAAAGCTGCCCAGAGTGGCTGAGGCAACCCAGTAAGATGCGTTGGGGTATAAATAGTGAAATTATCATTATGGAATGGAACGTTCCTATTTTCATTGGAGAAATGTTGGAAGGTATTCAGTTAGGTACTGCTACCCAGTGCTGCTTCAGATGAGCAGGCATCGGTGATGGTCCCATTCTGGCTCCCACCCCAAAACACACAAGCAGTGGATCTTACTTGCAATTATTCAGTACAGGTACTGAATTATGGTACAGGCTGAACAGCAGACACAAAGCTCAGGAACCATGCTTCAGGAGTTCAAGAGCAGGGCAAGAAGTTCAGAAGTTGACATGAACAACAAAGATGTCCAAAAAGGTTTCTATGCCCCACTGACCAAGCTTTTAAATACAAGACTCGATTGCCTTGCAAGAATGTTGGGATTGCAAATGTGTGCTCCTGTGGGGTGCGTCTTCTGCCTGCCTGCAGATGTGGCATCTGGTTCTAGGCAAAAGACTGTGCCTTCCTGAACTCCTGTTCAGTCTCTGCCATTTCCAGTTCCACCTTGCCCTCCTAGCTGCTCCAAGCTCTCCTCAGCCTTCACTCAGACTCTCCACTCAGATAGCATCCCTGCTCCTGTTTCCATAGCAGCTGAAGCTGGGCAGAACGGAGAGATCTGCCTCCCCTCCAATCCAGGTTCTTATCATTCATCTCCTCTTCTGTTTCTTCCTTCTCCTGCGACAAAGCCTACCAATCCAAAACTGGTCCTGGTAGCAGTGTAGGCCTCAGGACAAGACTTCAAGAATGCCAGGAAAGGATGCTGCTGGCACTGTTCAACCCAGCACATCCTGAGTGGTGATATCAAGAGTATCTAACAGCAATGCTCATGATAGCCCTTAGTGCATGCAATGACCCATCAAGACCCGGATATTTGGATAATGCTTCTTCTTCATGCATGCATGTATTATTGTGATAAGGTTGAGGCTCAGGGCCGGCCCTAGCATTAGACAAAGTGATGCAACCACCTGAGACAGCAAATGTTCAAGTTATTCTGCCTATTCCTATTGAGCCTCCAGCCATTCTTCTCTGTTGCCACATGGCCTCTTTTGGGCCACCTTCTTCTCAGTAAGATTCAGCGGCTGATCCAGTTCATGGCATTGCAATCTTGTTCTTCACCTCAGCAAGAAAAATATCTTGGGCCAGCCCTGCTGAGACTGCTTAGCTCCTCAATGCCTGCTGTTTGGCATCAAACTCAGGTATACTGCAGGAGCATTCAGCTGGAAGAATGGGAGTGAAGAGCGACAGAGAAGGACATCTCCCAAGGAATCCAGAGACAATAGTGTGACTGATTGATGTGTTTGTAACAGGGAGTGGGAAGAAATAGATGAGGCTCTAAGAGCAGAACCAAGAGCAACTCTTGGTGTTAGGAACCTGGGGGTTGTGATATGGAGAACACCACAATTAGTTTTTGATCACATGGTTTTGCGCAGTCAGATTTCTTCATGGAACGGCGGTACCCATTCATTTCACATGTCAGCAAAGATTCCTTTAGACAGATGTATTCTGTAAAGCTTTCATTTTTCTGGGTTCTTCAGTGCTATTTGAATTTTCTGTTCTGATGTTTGAGTACACACATTTGCTCTGCTGCTCTTTTTTGTTTCTTTGTGAAATATTTTTCAATAAAATACAGTTTTTTAAAACTATATCTGCTTAGCCTTAAGCATGCCATTATACATCTTGTATGAAAGGTGCTATTCTTCCAAATCTTGGCTTGTAAACATTATTTCTGGCTCTGCAACACTCAAACAATATTATTTGTTCTTTTTTTCATCTTTAACTTTCTCATTAAAAAAAAGGCCGAACCTGTTGAACCACCTTTGAAACCAACAGGAATGAAGCATCTTCTCACCTGTGGATGATAACAGTGTTGTCACATGAAGGCTGTTTCCAAAGTTCAGGGCTGTATGGAAAAGATCACCCTCAAGGTCTGTGTATCTTGTGGGTCACAAATCAAAACTGGCTTTGGTTGACATCTGCAGAGTCAGCTCTTGTCCTCAAACTGTGTATTCTTTTTCAGTACAATTGAACAGGGTGGGGGCACTATCTTTGTATTATCCCAAGAGATCAATCACACTTTTCTGGGGGAAACAACTGTTAAGGTGAAAATGGAACAACACACAAGAGTGTGAGACTCCTCTGTTTGTTTCCTCAAAAGCCAACGATACGATATAAACTTGTCAACTGAAAGATCTGGGCACAATTCAGTATATAAGCAACACTAACATTCTTGGACTACTGACAATATGTAGGATTTCTCCCATTTTAATATGGATTCTCTTTTTATAAAAAAGGTTGCAGATTTAATTATGTTGGACTTAAATGGTATTGCATTACCTTTGTTTTCAGCTCTACTGGTTATACAGGTTGCATCTTTATCTTTGCTAAGGATTTGTGTTGGCAGATAGAAGTTACAACCTTTGCTTATTTTTCAAAGTTGTATCCCACCTTTCTTCAACATGGAGGTACTCCTATTTAAACTCCACCGACAGCTATTTGAAGGAAAGTAGCCTGACAGATGGAATGACTAACTAGGAGAGGATCACTTGGTAAACTTCATAGTTCAGCAGAAATTTGAACCCAGATCTCTTGCAATAAATAACATGCAATAAATAACAAAACAGCAGTAATAATAATAAAAATAAAATATCCAAAGCTTAGGCTGCACCTGATCTTTACTGTATATGTGTTCTGATTTGTCTGTGGAGAGGTTATACAACAATGGACAGTCATCTGGATTTGATGGAGGAGTATTTACATGTCTTCCTGATAATCATCTCTTCCACCTACACATCTGAATGCACTTACCCAACACTTTCCTTTTTAGAAGTAGGACAGAGACCTTTTAAATCCTCTTTAATTGCACAAACCAGTGGTGGATCTTGGGGTCTCAAAATTCAGCAGCGCACTGTGCGACACCCAAATTCAGCACCCCTCTACCTCTCAGGCTCCATTGTAAATCATATTTGCGGCACCCCAGCAGCGCCCCCTAGGCTCCGCACCCAGTGCAACCACACCAGTTGCACTCTCCTAATCTGCCTCTATACAAGCCTATATCTCCCAGTAGGTCCATGATTCCTTCCTGCTAAATACTGACAGTTTGGGGCAGGGAGAGGGAGAGAAGGTTGATAATTGTGGCAGTAGGAGAAGGAATGATGTGGGCTGGTGACAGACTAGAGCCTGAACAGAGGCTCATGAGGGGCCTTGAGATGCTCTGAGACCTATGAGGAAAGGTAAAAGTAGAGAGTTATGTTTAGCCTGGAGAAGAGATTATTACAAAGTAATATGAGAGCAATCTTCACCTGTATGAAGGGCTGCCCTATAGCTGGAGCAAATCCAGAGGGCAGGATGTGAACCAACAGGTTCAAATTAAAATGCTAAACTTCTAACTTTGACTGAACTTTCTGAAGAATTTCCTGGCAGTACGAGCTTTTTGACAATGAAGGGACCCAGAAGTTGGTGGAAACATGTTTTTAAGTAGAGCCAGGATGTTCATCTAGCAGGGATGCAACAGTAGTGGTTTTCTCTCAATGCTGTGGTGGGGTTAGTCTAGATGACATTTGAGGTCCCCTCCAACTCCATCGACCTGTGAATCTATGGACCGCAAGGCTAAGATCTCATTGCCTTTGTGGGCTGAACTGTTTTCCCTCCAGAGGGAAAGAATGGTCCTCAAAGGGTGTGTGTGTGTGTGTGTGTGTGTGTGTGTGTGTGTGTGTGTGTCTGTCTGTCTTCTGTGCAGAATCATTCTACCCAAATCATCAACATGTCTTTAAGCTCCGAGGATATTTTTAAGAGCCTGTTCGGCATGAATGTTCCTCATAGAAATCTCATCCTGATTCTCTGCCAATCCCAAAGGTCATTTCATCGTGGAGAAATAAGCGTGTCTTAAACTTCTTATCCAAACTGTTACAAACTGCTGCATCTGTCACTTGCCGTATCTGTTGGCACCGCTACAGATAAATGAAGCTTCTTTGCCATGAGATGAGTAAGGAATTGGTTCCAATCTAGCAGACTGGTGTTCTCTCTCCCTCTCTCCCTCCTTCATGTCTTTCTGTCGAGTGGGATATGATTGGCATTGCAAATCTAGAAGAGGCTTTGGATCTGAATGTTAACTGGGATTGAGACACAGGCAGGCACACACAATCGTCCAAGTTGCCCGTAATGCTTTCTCCATTTCTTATGATGAAGATTTGCTTCACTTGTACTCGGTTTGGGGGGGCAGGGTGTAAAACAAGGACTCCTTTTTAAAACAAGCAAATACACAACTAGCGCGCGTAGACGCCTGCCTTGAAAAATCAGTCACATTCGTGTTGTCAGAAGATGAAAACAAGGAATGCAGCCATATGAGTTACATGACAAAACTATTCTCATGGAATCCTATCATTTCAGTAATAATAATAATAATAATAATAATTTTATTATTTATACCCCACCCATCTGCCTGGGTTTCCTCAGCCACTCTGGGCAGCTTAACAGTACATATAAAAACATCAAACATTAAAAACTCCCTGATACAGAGCTGCCTTCAGGTATCTACTGAAAGTTGTGCAGTTCTTTATCTCCTTGACATCTGATGGAAGGTTCTTCCACAGGGAGGGCACTACTGCTGAGAAGACCCTCTGCCTGGTTCCCTGTAACTTCATTTCTTGCAGTGAGGGAACCACCAGAAGACCCTCAGAGGAGGACCTCAGTGTCTGGGCGGACCAATGGGGATGAAGATGCTCCTTCAGGAATACTGGGCCGAGGCTTTTTAGGGCTTTAAAGGTCAGCACCAACACCTTGAATTGTGACATACCTGAAAAGCATAGTTAAAACACATTTAAAGCATGTGCCATCCCCAAAGCATCTTTGGACCTGTAGTTATCCCCTCCCAGTGCTATAATTTCCAGCAACCTTAACCTACAATTCCCAGGATTGTTTGGGGAATCCATGTACCATGAAGGTTTTTTGGGGGCCCCTTTCCACACACACACACACACACACACACACACACACACTGTACAAATTTACTTGGCTTGCAGGTATATTGCAGGTAGAGGTCAGTGTTGGCAACTCTCCAGCCTTTCAGCCAGATCTACTGTTTTTTTGTCCTCGTACACGGGGGAAATGATTTGGAGTGCTTCAATATCTTCTCCCTTGAAGTTCCATTTGTAATGGAATTTGCACACCATTGCTCTGAAACAGAAGCACCTTATGTTTTCAGTCTTCCTAAATGCTTAGCTTTGCAGCATACAAAGCGAGAACTCCTTGCTGTTCTCCAGAGTGACCCTATGAGCCAATCCTCAGGGCCTCCTCTAATCAGCAAAAAGGGTCAGAAGATGATGTCTCAGTAGTTGAAAAGCTTCCTTTTTCTGCTAATTGGCAGGTCTCAGATGTTGGAGGCAGGGAAATAGTAGCAATAGTGAACAGGTCTTCAAACACACACACACACACACACACACACACACACACACACACACAACCGGCAAAACCCCAGACCACTGCACCTTTGTTGGGGACATAACAGGATCTGACACTGTGCAGAATTGTGCTTGGAATAAACCAAAGTATGTGCTGAATTTTGTGGAAAAGAGCTCTAAGTTTTCCTAGCTTAGTATGAAGCCTGAGTTGTGTGGGGAGTTTACACTACCACAAACTTTCCCCTTTCTTGTTAAATGGGGAAGGCAGATTTCACTTGTGCTTCCCTCGAGATTCAATGCAATATTCCCTCCATGGAAATGAATGGGGCCTGCACCCATGAAGAGTTCCATGTGAACAGCACGATATACATAGTGCTCTGAAGTTTACAGTTTTCAGAAAATGCAGCATAAATACAAGAATCTGCGTAAGAAAATCACCATCTCATTAATCCTTAACCTCATTGATTTGAGTCAAATAATGGCAGAGCGAGCATTGGATTCGGGGTGTCTCTCTCGTTTTTCTCTCTCTGACTGGCTTCAGAAAAACCTTTGGACGCCGCTTCCACTCCCTCAAACACAGAGCTGTGTGCAAATGTGCAGAGTAGCACTCTGCAAATATTTAGCTTCTTTTTGATACCAGTGTCAAAACACTTATGTGCAATTCCAAAAAAACTCTGCATAACTTACCATGTTTAACCATACATTGTAGATCCGCCCCTCCCCTTCCCACTGCATTGGAAGTGTAGATCTTCCGGGAGGCCAGCTTGCGTTGAAAGCACTCGTTTATGTTCGAGTCCTGCCCTTCCCTTCCAATCTCTTCATATAAAAATGAACCTTCTTTTCCAAGTAATCTCAGGAGGCAGCCCAAAGTTAATAGGAATGGATTTGTTTGCCTAAAAATAGACGAGTGAGCCAAGTTTGCCGCCCACCCCCCACAAACAACAACAACAACATCTTGCACATTCTGTACATAGTTACACTACCCACTTTTATAGCATTTTAATTGTAATGATTTCCTACAAAGGCTTCTAAGCATGTTAGTTTGTTGGGACTTCCTAGAATTCTCAGGGGTTCCAATTTGTATTTTGTGCTTGTTTTAGGAATGTACCTTTATTGTTGATTTCATGCTTTTCACCACCATTATGCATATGTGTGTGTGTTTGTGTGATATATATATATATATATATATATATATATATATATATATATTTGTAAATAAAGTAAATTTTAATTAAAGGGTGGGTGCCATGCCGTTTTTATTGTAATTATTTGTATATTTAAAACAGATTTCATACATATATTTTGTTTCAGTTCTATTAATGTTGAATTGTTTTTTCTATGGTCTATATCTTCTCCCTTGAAGTTCCATTTGTAACTGAATTTGCACACCATTGCTCTGAAACAGAAGCACCTTATGTTTTCAGCCTTCCTAAATGCTTAGCTTTGCAGCATACAAAACGAGAACTCCTTGCTGTTCTCCCCGCACACCTTCTCCAGAGTGACCCTATGAGCCAATCCTCAGTGCCTCCTCTAATCAGCAAAAAGAGTCAGAAGATGATGTCTCAGTAGTTGAAAAGCTTCCCTTTTCTGCTAATTGGCAGCTCTCAGATTGGCAGCTCTTGTTTTTACCTGTAAGCCGCCTTGAGCCCCATCAGGTGAAAAGGTGGGGTCTCTATGTATGTATGTATGTATAAATAAATAAATAAATAAAATCAGTAAATAAAATGGAGGTGACAGCAATTACTAGGAAGAATACTGGTGTACTTCAAAAGGACAATATTCTGGACACTGAGAGCTGGTATGGTGTGTTGGTTAGACTGTTGAACTAAGATCTAAGAGAGCAAGGTTCGAATCTCCACTTGGCCACTGGATGACCTTTGGTCACTGCCTTAATTCAGCCTAATCTACCTACAGTGTTGTTGCAGGGATTAATTGAGGAAGGGAAGAACTATGAACGTCACCTCTCTCTCCTTAGAGAAAAAGGTGGGCTATACAGTGGTACCTCAGGTTAAGAACTTAATTCGTTCTGGAGGTCCGTTCTTAACCTGAAACTGTTCTTAACCTGAAGCACCACTTTAGCTAATGGGGCTTCCTGCTGCTGCCGCACCGCTGGAGCACGATTTCTGTTCTTATCCTGAAGCAAAGTTCTTAACCCGAGGTACTATTTTTGGGTTAGCAGAGTCTGTAACCTGAAGCGTATGTAACCTGAAGCGTATGTAACCTGAGGTACCACTGTAACAGCAATAATTAAAATAATAGCACATTATCATCATATAGGGTAGCCTCCCCACCATCCCTTACTTATGATTGGGTGTAGGGACATATAATGAGTTTCTTATTTAGGCTGCTCCTATAGCTGTGCATCAAGTAAACTGGGAAGAAGGAACCACATCGAGCCTCACAATTAAACTAGTCATTTAGGAGTGTGGATGATAGCTCATTTGTAGACCTCCTACTTTTTGAGCAGAAGATCTAATTACACTTCTGGCCACTAAAACAGGGTTACCTAGCAAGCGATTAACCTAGAACCCTAGAGAGTCTTAGAGAAAATCGAATTGATTCTTACATGCCCTTGGGGAGTTTGGCATTGGCCATTTTGTGGAAGGTGGAGATGACCAAAGCGATTGACATCATCATTCTGATGCAACTTCTTCGAAGCAGCTCCTTGGTTTACTAGAGAGCAAAGGATAAAGAAGAAGATTGGGAGATGAGTGCAACCAGAAATATATTTGGAACCAGAAAAACCTGGACATAAGGGGGAGCTCATTGTTGAGCCAACTCTGTCAGTGATGGTTGCAAAGATGCAAGACTTCTCCACCACAGCTGCAACCTCAGAGTGTTGTCCTGCAGAGCTTTTCTGGTTGGCTCAGGGACAACTTGATAGACGTGGTGATAGCTGCTGTAAATCTGTTGTGATGTGTTTGCTAGGCTTTTTGAGGACGGCGTTGCTTAAACGTCAACGAGTCAATCCAGAGAAATGACCAGTGTACCATCTAGTGTGGCTTTGTAGAATGAGTTTCTACTGTTGCCATCCAAGGAGATAAAAAAGGCACTTGGAGGGCTCTTGGCTGTTAATCTCTCTTCCAAGGGAACTCTGAGAATTATGGCTATGGGAAGGGAATAACAACTCTTGGCATCCTTAACCAACTACAGCTCCCAGCATCCTTTGGGGGAAGCCTGTTTAAAGTGGTATCACAGTGCTTTAAGTGTATGGAATGAATGTAGTCCAAGAATCTGTTTCCCCAGCTATTTCTGTACCCACCTTTCCCCTTTTTAAAGCCACAGGACTCCAGCTGTGGACCTTGGCAGACCCTCTCCTCAGTTAGTGGCGACAGGGAATAGAAGCCTAAGGGTAACAAATCCACTCTACTAATAGTAGACTCCCCTCCCTCCCCCCCCCCCGATTCCTAGGAGACAGATATGGTTACGTAAGGTCTGTGACACAAGGCCCCTCTGAGGCTCTTTTAAAACAAGGAAACGACAAATTGCCTTTTTCTCTGCTTCCACGTGGACTTCAGCTGTCATTATTTCCGAAATAAGTTTTAATTAAAGCTGCCCTCCGTACAATGTGCTACACTTCAGCTGTGTAGCAAATAACACATTAATTTCCCCTGACTCCTAGTAATCTTACTCTGTTTTATCCTGTTAACATCTTGTTCTGGCAAACACCGGTGGGAAATAACAGGTGCTAGCAGAGAAGCAATACAGAAGAGGGTTAGTGGGAGTTAATGAAAGTAATCGCCTTATTTTCCACTTTTTTAATATTTGGGTTTTTCTTGGAAAATTTTATGTCTTGGATCGTGATGGACCCCTCTCCATACAGCTAGGTTCTGCATGAAATCATTCAGAGCTACGCCAAAGATGGGTGTTTTCAACTGGAATGTCTTCTTCCTCACAGAGGCTCCATGTCATCATCAGCTGCATGATGGGCAGAATAATCACGGCCACAGCAGCGCATGTTGAATTTCTGCCTGTCACACAGCTGAGAAATATCAGAAAGTCTCTGTCAGGAAAAAGAAAAGGCAGCGACTGACTAGGTTGAGGGCTGAAGCTAAGCAAATCGGGACCTTGTCATTACTTGGATGGGAGACCACTTGAAATCCATTAAAGGAAGTAAATGTGAGATACATAAAGAAGGCTGATCGCCGAAGAATTGATGCTTTTGAATTATGGTGCTGGAGGAGACTCTTGAGAGTCCCATGGACTGCAAGAAGATCAAACCTCTCCATTCTTAAGGAAATCAGCCCTGAGTTCTCACTGGAAGGACAGATCGTGAAGTTGAGGCTCCAATACTTCGGCCACCTCATGAGAAGAGAAGACTCCCTGGGGAAGACCCTGATGTTGGGAAAGATGGAGGGCACAAGGAGAAGGGGACGACAGAGGTTGGACAGTGTTCTCGGAGCTACAAATATGAGTTTGGCCAAACTGCGAGAGGCAGTGGAAGACAGAAGTGCCTGGTATGCTCTGGTCCATGGGGTCATGAAGAGTCGGACACGACTAAACGACTAAACAGCAACAACAACAACAACATTATGCAGAGACTGAGTGGGAAAGAACGAGTGTCCTCTTATTTTGAAGGTGTTCTAGCTTCCTCACAGGGCTGGCCCAATACATTTTGCTGCCCAAGGTGAAGATGTACAGAAACCCATCCAACAGCCAGTTGAATCTTATATATGAGGACAACATGTGAGCTTAAATGGTGCAGGACAGTATGTGACACACACAGCTCTGTTCTCCACACCTTACTGTCACATCTGCTACCTGAGGCAGCCACCTTCTTCTGCCTGATTGTAGGCGTGTGTCAGGGGTTCAGGAGCAGAGGCGAGGGCAAGGGAGGAAACAGAGAGCGAGGGGGAGGAGGCAGAAGAAAGGATGAGTGATGACGACGACCCGAGATCTCCGAGTCTTTCCAGTGAATCAGAAGATTCACAAAAAGGAGCACCGGTGGCCAGGGCAAGGGGGGAGACTAGGGGGACACCCCAGGAAGATAGAGCCAGAGGGGACTCAGAGGGGAGCAGTTGGAAATCGGGACCAGCGTCACCGCCAGAGAGCAGGGATGAGGAAGGGCGCCAGGGATCAAGCGCTGGCAGCTCACAACAGGAGGGAGGGCACGAGTCAGGAGTGGCCACACCTCCATCGGGGAGCGAAGAGACGGTTAGACGGAAAGTGGAAGGTTGGGCGCGCGCGCCAAGTTCAAATGCACAGGAAGGTGGCGCAGTAGGCAGCCCGGAAAGGGAGCCAGGTCCTAAAGCCCGGCGCAAGGAGACAGAAGGGTCCGGGGGGTCAGCGTCAGAAGAATCCCGGAAGGAAGAGACCCCGGGGGGCAGAGGGACCCAGAGGAGAACTGTCAGGCGGAAAAGGTGGAGCAGGGCTAGGATATTAAGTTGGTGCACAAGGGGCGGAGACTCAGACGGAGCTTCGCCGATCTAAGCATAAGACGTAGAGTTGCGCGCAGCAGCTTGAGAATGGAGACTGTAACTCAATAAAGACTTTTATTTAATGATCGCTGGCTGGCGTGATCCTCTGTGAGCTAGGATCTGGAAGCAACCCTGACAGCGTGGTTCCGCAAGTTCTTCACAACATGTTCAACCAAGGAGTCCAAATTATTGTTTTGTTTTTCTTTGTTTTGTTTCAGCAAGAAATAACTGACCTTGGATGATGATGATGAAGGAGAATGAGATTTTAGGGATCAGGTTTCTTAGGACCTCTCACCTTAGATTCAGAAACTTACTTTTGCTATTGCATAGGGGTGATTAAGACATGGAACTGCCTTATACCAAGGCAAGCTAGTGTCCCATTCAGCCCAGTATTGTCTATTCCAGGGTTGGAAAACTTGTGGTCTCCATATTTTGCTGGAATACAACTCCCATCAGCACCAGGCAGCATGGTCAAGTGTCAAGGATGATTAGAGTTGTGGAGATGTAGTCTAACATCTGTAGGGTCATAGGTTCCCCACCCCTGTAGAGCATTCTGTTTTCAAACACCAACTAGTCTCCCTTTCTATTCCAGGCATTTGGTCAACATGTGACAAGGGTATATCACACAAGCTGGCCTTCCTCTCTTCCGTCTGTAGATTTGCTGCCGTTGACCTCCATACATCATGCCAAAGGTGAGAAAAGGCTCTACAGGTACAACCAGATTTATTGATTGCACACATGCGTAGTTAGAATCACAGAATTGCAGAGTTGGAAAGGACTGTGAAGGTCATCTAGTTGCCATACGCAAGTCCTCTTTCTTTCCATGGGCCTAACGTACAGAGGCGAAAGCCAGAGCCAATTGGATGGAGGAGATGGAGGCCAAAAATGAAATTTGTATTCAGTTTGGTTGGCTGCACTTGGTGTAGCAAGATCTGAAGTTGCGCCAAAGGCTGTAACAATAGAGATGCATCAGTGCTCTGCACTTGAAAATATGCCTGCCATTGTTCACTTTTGCCTGTAGCATGTCATGCAGTCACATCGTTTGCTGCTTGTTGTGTTTAACTTGGAAAAACAGTCGCGCTTAGCGTTAACCAGGTCTTCCCAACTAGCTTGTTTCAGGATTCAAGCTTCCTTCCCCCCTTCCTTTCTTTCATGTTTACCCTGAAGCATAGCAATTGTACTCCCATCGAATTTCCTCATTTGCAGATCACATGCTCAGTGATGCTGTTACTTTATGAAAAGCAGTTGTGACCACTGGTATGTTCCCTAACACATGAACAACATGTTCCTAGGCAAATTTGCTTGGAAATAAGTCTCTTTGTTTTCAGCAGGACTTATTCTGAAATAATGGTGCCTATGGTGCTAGCTCTAGACTCTTGGGGGGCCCTTGGGCATGGCACCTTCAGTTGGTCCCCATAGCTTGGAAAAGTAGGACACGCATTCTGAGGCTGCATCTGATCTCCTCGGATATTCAGTGCAAAGTTCAAATAGTAGCACTGTTAGGGTCTTGAGCCATCTGCTGGTCTTGGGACCCTGGCATAGTGAAGATGAGTAGGTGAGTTGGGTGAAGAAGGCTTTCACGTTAAGAATGCTAACGATCTGGCTCAGATATGTACATTAATAAAGTTAGGGCCTCTGGTTCAAACCATTTACTGTGCCTTCGCTCTAGGGATGTGGGGGTAAAGACTCCACCAAGTGGTGATTAAAGGATGCATCATTTAAATGTGGTGAAGGATTTAGCCTTTGGTATGCTCTCATTGCCTTTAAGTAGAGGAGCTGAATGCAAGTGTGAGCTACTTACTGACTACAGAACAGATGTTTCAATGTTCAGACTAACAGGAAGCTACCAGCAGGTGCCTGGCTTTGTTTTTTGCTGAAGAGTCATTGTGCCAAGGGATGCTGTAGGTCTCTTTACAATGGCAAACAGTCCGCACCTTTTACAAGAGGCAAAATTGTTAGCAGAAACAACAGAACTACATCTTGCAGTAGTTTTACTTTCTCATCTGTAAATACAAGGCTGCTGAATTGTCTGGAAAGGTCTTCTGTGGTAGTACATTTCTCTGTTGCCTATCTCAGTGTGGCGCCCATTCAGACACAGTCAGCATGGCCAATGGTCAGGGATTATGGGTTTTGTGGTACAACAACATCAACTACCCTGCCTATTATAAAGGAAGTTTTTAATGTTTGATGTTTTATTGTGTTTTTTATATTCTGCTGGGGGCCACTCAGAGTGGCTGGGGCAGCCCAGTCAGATAGGCAGCATGCAAATATATTAATATTATTAATAATAAAAAAACATGTAATAAAGGGAAAATGAACACCTTGTTTAATGAGGGATGCATATCAAAAGATTTGATCTATACCCGCCAATTTAAAAAATCCAAGGGTGTATTTACAGTGAAGTTCTCTAAATATTAACTCAGAAGTGAGTCCAAGGGGTCTTACTTCCAGGTAAGTTGGTACAGGATAGCAGCTTTAGTCTATCAATTCTTTCTTCTCCTTGATATCCCTACTGTAAATACTGCCCAGAAAGCAACAGAAACACTATTCAGATTCTGTCTGGATAAAAAAGAAATTTCTCATATTTCAGATTTATTCATCAGTTCTGCATTACTCTACATCATTTTAAAATCTGTTCAGTTTGCATAGATAGCATGTTCTTAAATTGTACATATTTTCCCTATTAAATTCAGTATATATACCGCTACCATAGGTGATTGTATTTATTTTCTGCATTGCACGATTGCTTCACAATACTACAAATGCAAGGAACTGTTATTGTAGTATGTCGTCGCTGATGAGATTATTTTTGTTAGGTGATTAATGATTTTAGTAGTTACTTGAGGAGGGTTACATAGGCAATGGCTGATGTCGGTGGTGGTGATTGACATTTGTTTTCTTAAGGACAACGTAGTTCAGGGTTTTTGTTTGTTTGCTTTTGTGCAATTCGCCTGATACCATACATTCAGCTCAAGCAGCCATCTGAAACAAATATCAGATAGGGTTGCCATAATTCAAACAGTGAAAATCGTAAATAGTACTTAAAATTGTACTATGAAGCAGCAGCATTCTGCTGGCTGAAAGAGTGGATGCTCCTCGAGAATACAGATATCTTGGACTTAGAAGGTTTCAATAATGCATTTGGCTGGCATGCATATCTATGGTATGACAAAATCAAAGTGCATAGTGCCTTTAAAAATCATATTGTAAGGAAAGCGTTGTTTAATGTTTGGATGAGATATAAAGATCTGTTGGAAAACAAAACCCCTAGATGGTTGTCACCCTTAGAGGCTAAGGCCCACAAGAAAGTTAATATGGAGGTCGGATGGCCAAAGTATTGTGAGATCTTAGAACAGGATGGAGAGAAACTGAAATTAAAGAGCCATGAAAAAATAAAACCCAAAGTACAAGATTGGCTCCACTATTATCAAATAATGGAGGTTTTTAAACAAGACAGGAAAATTGGCTTCCAGGTGGAAAAATCAAAACTTGAGACAGAACTGTTAGAACCCAATACTAAGAATTTGTCAAGAATGTATAACTTGCTGTTGAAATGGAATACACAAGACGAAACAGTTAAATCAGTTATGATTAAGTGGGCACAGGACATTGGTCATAATATTATGTCTGCTGACTGGGAAAGGTTGTGGAACACTGGTATTAAATTTACGGCATGTAGTGCTTTAAAGGAAAATGTGATGAAAATGGTCTATAGGTGGTACATGACTCCAGTTAAGCTAGTAAAAATTTACCATTTGCCTGATAACAAATGTTGGAAATGTAAGGAAACTGAAGGTACTTTTTATCATCTTTGGTGGACATGCCCGAAGATTAAGGTTTTCTGGGAGATGATATATAATGAAATGAAAAAGGTATTTAAATATACCTTTCTTAAGAAACCAGAGGCCTTTCTCTTGGGCATTGCCGGCCAACTGGTGCCAAAAAAGGATAGAACTTTTTTCATGTATGCAACAACAGCAGCAAGAATACTGATCGCAAAGTATTGGAAGACACAAGATTTACCCACCTTGGAAGAATGGCAGATGAAAGTGATTGACTATATGACATTGGCGGAAATGACGAGCAGAATTCGTGACCAGGGAAAGGAGACTGCGGAAGAAGACTGGAAGAAATTTAAGATTTATCTTAAGAACTATTATAAACTTGATGAAGTTTAGAATGTCGAGATTTTACAGAGAGAAAGGGTTGCAGTAATATAAGATTAGATTAAGAAAGGACTATGATGAATTAGGATCGGAAAAAACATTTATAAGTTGCTATAAAATTTGGACATGAGGATGCAGAAAGGGGAGGTATGGGGAAGTCCGAGGAAAGAAGTTTATGAAAGGACATTTTGAAATTATATTTGTTTGTTTGTCTGTTTTTCTTTTATGTTTGTTTGTTATAAAAACTCTTGTAAAACCAATAAAAATTTTATAAAAAAAAAAAAGAAAATCGGGACAGAGCTTTTTTCTCTTTTTTGCCCTCCAGTTTTTTGTGTTTTTTTTGGCCAAAGTTGTTGGGCTTTTTTGAACTATTTTATAGAAAATAGACAAAAACAGCACTGCCAACATGGGCTGCCATATGTCCAGATCCCCCCCCTCGGATATTTGCCCAATTTCTGCCAGGACACTGCTGCCAACTGCAGTGTTACAGATATGACCAGAAATTCCAGACGTAGGGCAACACTATATAAGAAACAGTTTTCTAGTTTTCTGCCCTAAAGCTTTAGCCATTGTGGTGCCCTCTGGATGTTATTGAACTACAGCTCCCATCATCCTTGTCCACTGGCAATACTGGATGGGGCTGATGGGAATTGTAGTTCAACAATATCTGGAAGTCACCATGTTGGGTTTCCCTGGTGCATTCTATATTACTATTTCACGGATAGAATTATTGTCGTCTTACTGATTGCATTGACAATACTCTACTTTCTATCCTGCTGATACAAGTGGGTGAGCTATGCATGGCTTGCATTGGATTGGCCAGGAAACAAGCTGTTGCTCCCCAATTCAGATGTGTGAGCAATTTGGCCTGGCCAAAAGCTCCCAGAGACCTCAAACACCATCCCAACCTGATCTCCCAAGCCCCCTTTACCTGGCTGCTGCAGTAAACAGCAAAGAGGGGAGGTCTCTCTCTACCTCTTCCACCTGGTGCCTGATACGCTGCAGAATGGTGTGCCAAGAGAACCAAGGTTCTGGTCACCCCTGGAAAATGTAGTTTTCCTCAAGCACTATGGGGTCCTTGTGCCTTGGCATGCTGTCCTAAACAGAGAGGGGGAGAGGTCTGTTTTTCTTTTCCTCACAGATGCTTGACACCAGCAGCCAAACCAGCCAGGTACCGTAAGTGGGAGATTAGGGAATGAATGGTTTGGAGATGGGGTCAGCAAACTTTTTCAGCAGGCGGCCAGTCTACTGTCCCTCAGACCTTGTGGGGGGGCTGGACTATATTTTTTGGGGGGGAAATGAATGAATTCCTATGCCTCACAAATAACGCAGAGATGCATTTTAAATAAAAGGACACATTCTACTCATGTAAAAACACACTGATTCCCAGACCGTCCGTGGGCTGAATTTAGAAGGCGCTTGGGCCGGATCCAGCTCCCAGGCCTTAGTTTACCTACCCATGGCTTGGAGGGAAGGAGGGTTGGGGAATTACTGGTTGGGAGGCGGCTTGGATAATAATTATTCTTCAGATCACAACTTAATCCAAGATTTGGAGGTCCCAATATTCACCATTTCTGTTGCATAAACATTATAACCCCCCTCCAAACCCCCCCTCACATTCAGGCTAAGGAAGTACAAATTTTGCCAACATCTTAATTCACTTCCAATGTAAACATATGGTCTGTATCTTCATCATGGCCTTGCCGAACGCATATCTTCTACTTTTCAACTGTCCCCATATTCCTAGTATAGACCACCACTCACTCTCAACCTTAATTCACTTACCTTAATTACCTTAATTCACTTCCAAGGTCACCCACCTCATTCTTCCTAACTTCCACTTATTATTAGAGCATTCATTCAGTCCCCTTTTCACTTTTCAAGTGTTCACATCCACGTTCTTACTAAAACAACAGCAATCCAACATCCCCAGCGCTTCAGTTCCATCTTGGTTTCTAAAACTGTAAATAGCTTACATGGACATGAATGGCATTTATAGTAAGTTCAGGGCCAAACAGCACATTACGGGGGAGATCTGTGATTGTATCATGCCAGGGGGATGCAAAGATATATCTTTTTACCCAGGCTTTTTTGGATAGGCAGTATTAATAGTTGCTTATTTCCTGCAGATAATTTTATTCATTGGTTGCTGTTTTAACTGTACAACTATATTTTGATTTTTTTGTGATGTAATCTGCGCCGGGGCCTTTTTATACATGTGAGGTGATAAATGTGCTAAATAAATGAAAAGTAAATAAATAATAGTGCCTGACCATTTTAAAATTTTCCTGCTGGAAAATTCAGCGTCCTGGTTTCACAGTGGTCAGTCCATAGAAAGCCTGCAAGGAGAATCTGAGTACAACAGGGCTCCCCCTACTTGTGATTGACAACTGATATTCACAGGCATAATGCTTCAGATATTGGGAGATAGTGCACAGCCATCTTGGCTAGCATAGAAACAGCATATCAGTAGCGTCTAGCTGGATTGATTTGCATTAGAGAATTGGTAGTTAACCCTCCATGCCTCTTAGACCAAAATCAAATTGCCTCCAGTTTTGCTTCCAGATAAATAAACAAAGATGTTGGAAGATATAATAATGGATATTCTAAACCACATCTGTTCCAGCCCTCGCTGAATAATCTGCTCTCTCTCTCTCTCTCTCTCCCTTTCATGCATCTGTTGATCACTGTTTTCTCAAGTTAGGGAGGTATAACTGTTTTCAACTGTGTAAACCAGCCTTCTCCAACCTAAATATATTTTGAACCCCCATGATTCCTGACCACTGGCCATGCTGGCTGAGTCTGATTAGAGTTGTAGTAGAACAAAACCTGGAGGGCATAAAGTTGGGTAAGGCTAGTGTGAAGCATCATGATGGTACTGTACAAGTAAAGAGATGGGCAAGAAGAATGACAGACTAAACTAAAGCATTCTTGCCAGACTAGCTAAGTGGTAACTGAAAGTTTCTTAACTGTGAGAAATGAATGCTCTTATCTGTTAATATTGTGTGTACAATTGAAGCCATCTATAAAAGTGCTACCTAGCACCAAATGTGGAGTAACCTAACCAAGCCTACTTCAGGTCTGAAATAAGCCCAAGGGCAGTAGTGGCTTCTGCTGCGTATATTTTAAAACATTCAAGTCAAAAGGTGAGACTATAGCAGCTGCACCCCATTTGTTGCTACGCAAGAGAGAAATGCCACTTTCTGCAACTCCTGAGCAGCGTATGATTGTGTGAACGTAGTGATATAAGCTCGCGTTTGCTCTGTTGGCCCATGCCTATGTGCAGCAGAGCACAGGCGCGAACTCTTAGGCAGCTAAAGGCACGCTAGCTAGTCTACATTCTGATCTCAGTCCCTGGGGCTGGCAATCTCTGTGAATGACACTCTGTGTTTATTTGAAAGCAGCACTCGGTAAATATTGAATTGTGCTAGTCTATCATCAACACAGGTGTTGTTTTTTCTGTAAATACCAAAACGCTGCAGTGACTGCTTACTCTTTCGTATGACTCACTCTTTGCAAGCCGTCCCAAGGTGCTTCTTCAGCAAACTCTGAATCATAGCTAGGAAACATGTGAAATGGCTCCATGCTGGAAGAGTCTTGGAGATGTGAGGAGATTCACTGAAGAAAAGGGAAGGAAGGACTCAAGTCCATAGCATCAGGCATTTTGGGGGGAAAAGCAGTGGCAAGTGACATGAACAGTGTCTTTTTCTTAGAAGGTGGAAGCTGCCCACCCACAACTATTCTTCAGCAAGGTGTGGTTTTTAGAAAACACCACCAGAGTTTTAGAAACACACCATTCCTAATAAAATAGGAGGATTTGCTTTCTGGAAGCTCGACTTTCTCCACTAGCGCCAGCCCTGTGTGATGATTTTTGGCTTTTTTACTTACTAGCTGAAGCCCAGATTCATAAAATGTCTGAAGCAACCAAATGGTTCTAAATAACACCACCTGCCTCTATGTCCCAGTTTCAGAAGTTTGTCCCCAAGCTAGGTTTACAGCGGAATCTTCACCATGTTAACGCAGAAAGAAGTTGCACTGTGCTCAGTGCCTTATTCCCAGGTGTACATAGCCCAAATTAGAAGAGTAAATAACAAATATATTCATCTTCATGGCACAACAATCCACTGCATTTTTCTTTACTTAGTGATGGGTATTGCTGAATGACAACTCCCATCACCCTTATGACTGGTCGTACTGGAGTTGATGGGAATTGGCTGGGGTTGATGGGAATTAGAGGCCATGGGTTCCTAACTCTGGGCTTACAGGCTAAGGACTAACCTATGAATACCTTCAACCTAGATCTAAGTTGATCCACTGCTACTCAGAGATGCTTGCATTCTAACTATCCTTCACCCCACCCAGCTCCATCAAGGGTGCAGCAGTACAGACCTCTGTGATTCATTCAAATAATCCATCAGCACAGGTCAAAGAGCCCTTTAAATAGGTTTGCCCTGGAAACACAATCACTGGGTTTGTTTGTGCACAGAACCTCTGCAACACACTGCTTTCTTTTCTAGAAAACTCTCCCACACAACACAGCAAATGACTTAATCTTATATTTGGACATATTTCTTAACAAGCCTTGGTGTAGTATCCACCAAGGGAGGGTTAGGGATGAGGGAGAAATTGGATTTGGTTCACACCTAAAGATGAATCTATCAAATTCGTACTTTCTGAAACAATAGAACCAAAACACAACCATCCATCCAAATTTGTGCTCATCCAAATTTTGCAACGCGATTCTCCAACCAATGTTTACAAAAATGCATATATTAAGGGAAAGTGTGCATAAACATGAATATATTAGTGAAAACAAAATATAAATATGCATCATATTAGGAAAATTGTGTACCTTAGTCAAAATGGCGTACATAAATGTGTCTATTGGGAAAAGTTGACATTAAATGCTGATGAATTTCTAGGAGGATTTTTTTTAATTCTGCAAATTGCTGCAGAAATGTGGAGAACTGAATTTAAGATTGGAAAAATAATAAATGGACAATACTGAAATCGACTGATCCTTCCACCACAGTCTTCTGTCAAGGATCTGTTGAAACAGCTAGCTACCGACAAATATTTGTACCACAATTAAGCAGCAATTTCCCTTTCTTGCATCCTGTAGTCTATGCCCCACATTCACCCACTGTGGCAAGTGTGATACTTCTTGTGGGTTCCTCAAGAAGTCTGCTGCTCAAGAAGTCTGTGCAGAAAGCAGTAGCGTGAGCAGGACTTTACTTCAAGAGCATTGTACAAGGTGCAGGGCAAAGGACTAGCTCAGTGGTCCCACCTGTGTAGTAACTTCATGTGCAAGATACCAGCATGAGGAGGAATCATAGGGAAGCAGATCTCACACTACTAAAATTATGCTTAGATTTTAGTTTTCGGAGAAATGATGCCTGTAAGATTATCACACAGTTACATCAAGGAGCTGGGGCTGTTAAAGAAAAAAAGTGTGGTTACAAAGAAGGTGAATATCACTTGTAGAAAACTGTACTCATAATGTGAAAATATTTATTACCTATAGCCATAATTTCATAAAATCAATGAACATGTCATGTGATACAGTATGTGCAAGATGGATTTGCCTTTGAGTCATGGATATCTGAAGTAGCCATTGCATCAGATATAGGTGTACATTTGTTTGTAGCTTACAAGAGAATTATAATTCTGACACTATAGTTAACATCACTGGACCCATACATGTTGAACTGTACAGCCTTAGGTTTGGAGACAGACATATCTATTGTGAACCACCCTGGGAACTTTGGATGAAGGGCGGTATACAAATTTTAATAAATGATGATAATAATAATAATAATAATAATAATAATAATAATAATAATAATTTCTTAGCCTAATGCTGGATGTTATGTTAAGTGGCGTTGGTTTGCTAACATTTACTGAACATTAAGAGTATTTTTCACGTACTGTACGTTGTCTTTGCCAGCAATATACTGCTTCTGTGTTCTTCAATTACACACAGATGAAATCTACCAAATCCTATAATGTACTCAAACTGTATCTAATGTACTTACATCCATGCACAATAACGTGCACAACAGAAAGATTTCATGTTGTTTGCATTTCATAAGGATGAACGAATCAATAGGAAAAGGGATTTGATAAATCATTAGCAAAGTATGAGATAGATTAGAAGGTGCGAGGGCATTAATAAATCATGCATTTCAAGCAAGTTGCTCTTCTTGGTGGAATGCCTGAAAGCAAAGCATGCAAGGATGAAACTCAAACTAAAAGGGGAATGGGTTGAAAATCACAGTGGCTTTCCCCAAAAGCAGTTTGCTGTAGATGTATAAGTTTATACGTAACATAGAAATTGTTGGCTGGCCTGGCCTTGACCATAAGACAGCGGCACTTATATTGCACAAAACAAGCTGCTTTGCAGTTTTCCAAGCTGTTAATACATTTTCCAGGGGGCCATGGGTGGGAAGTAAGGTACTGAGCACAAAATCATCACAGCAGAAATTCTTGGAATCGAGAACACAAAAAAGGCAGCAATATCATCAGTTGTTTTGCAGTTATAAAGGAAACAAGCCAGTGACACAATTATGATGGCCATAACTCTGAGTCTTCCGATCCAGTGTCTCTGCTGCGCATACAGTAACAGGATCCTTAGAGGCAGCTTCTAAACTTGCTCCCCATTTGTTCACATGAGCATTCTGAAATACAAGATACGAAAACTCCCCAAGGTCAATGGACACACACATGAGCCCATCTGATTGGGGTGACCAGTTGATTCATGGACTATTTTTATAAACACAATAAATAAATAAATAAATACTTAGTAAGAATTAATTGTAATTCATGAATTTCAGTCCCCTTTCTTGGTACAGGCACTGCCACAGTAATCAAAAGCTTTCAAAAGAGGGTTTTGATCCCAAATGCTTACTTTTGCATCAGCCAATTTTCCTTGAAACCTCGCTTTGCTAAATCTTTGGTGGAAATGTGGTTTATCAGGCATGTGGCTTGGTTATGATGTGGCACACCTACTGCTTCACAGGCTAATATGCAAGACTGCTCAGAAGTTTGATATATTATGAAGATTTAATGTGGAGTAATTTTTGGCTTGGTTTCAACCACTGCATTTCTTTCCCAGATATGCTCTTATATGTTTAGATGTACACTTAAAATATTAAAGTATGGATGTGGCAAACAGACAAATGTATCATACAAATAACACCTGTTGGAGAGACAGGATTGGCTGAGTCTCCATGTTGAGTCAATGCTCAGCGACAAACCCAGGGTTTCGTCTTGTATTATGTGTAATGGTTCTCCAGCTCAGATGCATGTTAGCAATGCTTCTTTTATTCTAACACTATAGCGTGGGCCCGTATTTGCGATGGAAATATTTTGAAGTTTGATCATGTGGAACTAAACAGCCTATTATGTAATGTGCTTAATTTTTTGGGGGGAGGGGGGAGGCCACCCTCTAGGTACTGCGAGGACTTGTTTCCATGGACCAGCATCAGTGGACATTTAATTGGAAAGCTTGCAAATATCAGATAGGCTTAGGATTTAAATATGTGATGTGATAAATATGTTTAATGCCAAATTTGGAAGAAAGAAAGAAAGATGTTAAGAGATTACGTTAATTTTAGAAGAACATTAGTTTTGAAAAACTGTTAAAATGATATACATTGAAATTCAACCAGGGGGATATGGGGAAGTCACTTAACAATGTTACAAAGATTGGTTTAAATAGGCTGAGATTTATGTTTGTTTGTGTATTGGTTTTTTTTTGTTTAAAAAAATTATTGGAAAATTAATTAAAAAAAATGGGGGGGGGGAGCATCAGTGGGCATTTACACAGGGCCCATAGCCTAGCAGAGGCCCCAGTGGCAACAGTTTCCTGGACTTGCTGCATTGATGAAGGAGACTCAGGCAGGGGCGGCAGGGGTCCCAGGTGTCTTCACTGTGGGGGGTGACATTTTGCACGCCTCCCACCCACGACTCCAAAGCCTACCCTGAGGCGTCGGGGGAAGGGGGGACTGTGCCGCATTCCCCCCTTCCCCCTTTGTTTTGACAGCTGGGGGAGGCCTGGAAGTCACAGGCGGCGCACCAAATGTCCGCCATTGACGTCTCCCTCCGCCCCCATGGGTGGCTCGCTCCACCCCGAGCTGCAGGGCGCATGCGCCACTCTGTGCAGCCAAGCGGCTATCCCGTGTGTGGGAGGGCACCCTCTGCGCCCTGCCCCTCCTTGGGAGCATGGGCATACGCTCCGCCTCTGGACTTATCCCTGCTTACCTTTTGCCCTGCACTTTCTAGGCAATGGTCTGCACTTCCCTGGTCTACGTCCAAGCACTTTTTTCTTTCCTTCCCCAGGAAAACCTGCTCTTTACAGCTGAATCGGAGCAAATGGCAATTCGGGTTTTCCTGCCGACTGCAGTTTGCTCCAATTCAACAGGCAAAGTGGGGTTGCTTGTGGATATCGGCAGGGCAAAGGGAAGAGTGCTCAGACACAGACCTGAAAAGCTCGAACCTGTGTCCTTTCTGAGAGAGGGGGACCCCCCCCTGCAGGGTGTCTGCCTTACTCAAGGGCCCTCCAAAAACTGGAAATGAGGCTGGTTGCTTCCTGTTCTGTATGAAGTCTAACAGAACAAGATAGCACAAAGAGTTCATGTGCCAGGTTTTAAATGATCAGATCTGCACTGAATTCAATGGATGAGATTTAAGAGGGACGGCCGGGCAAATACTAGGCTGAACGTTTGTTATTCCTCAGCATTAATCAGGAAAGGAAGCCAACCAAGGCTGCAATAAGCCTCATGGCACTTTCTTCAGAAGATGCCGGAGTAGTCCAATGGGTTAAATATGCCATCTGAAAGACCAATCTGAGGTTCACATCCTGGGAAAAATCACATTTCCAACAGTGTTGCATTCTCTCCCCCCCCCCCCAAAGCATATTTATCCTGCAAATTAGTAATGGCAATGCATGCAACAAAAATATGCCTTATCACTTTATGTAAACATTAGCTTTCTTCATGCAAAATGCCTACAAAACTGTGGCAATAAATTATTCTAATAGCATCGTTTTACATTAGCTCAGTCACAGAAACTGTTATTCCAGATTCCATGATTATGCAGTAGAGAACATTTTAAAACCCTTGAAAGGTTTCCAGCGTACATATTCCAAATCCCTGCTAATTTGATTTTGTAAGGATTTAACTAAAAGAAGCTTATTCTTTGCTGCAGTTCCTTGTTCTCTTAATGATGGAAGAGAAGAGCCCAGTTTTGGGAGGTGGTCCCATCAGTATTGGAGCTTGGTTCTTGTGGGTGATTTTTATCTGGTGAGAGAGAAAAGAATTATTACCTAATCAAAAGATGTGATAGCAATGGATCACAAAAAAATGATTATTTTAAGTTTCCTTATTAGTTACACATCAAACAGCAATTTTATTATAATTTCTTGTTCTTATTCTTGCTCACAATCTAGTTCTATTATCCATTCTAGTTCACAAATAATGTTTGTTACTTTAAAAGAAGCAATTGAACAATGCTATGTTAAAAAAATAGGAGAGGTGAATGAATGAATGAATTTTGAGACCATTGCCTAGGCAATTATCAGTGTATGGGGAAAAATAATAATACTCATATGGTTGGGCAGAATCTCAGTTATCAAACATAATTCTAATTATACAAATTATATAGATAATTATATAGATAAGGTGTTGTAAAAACCACTTTCTTTTTGTAGATATCTATATCTATATCTATCTATCTATATATATAAAACCTGAATTATATTTATCTGTACAGTTGTAACTGATTATTGATCAGTTTGGTTTGTTTTTTTAAAAAAAAATTGTATTAAATACCTATTTCATTTCATTTAGACAATCCATTTAATACTTAATTACTAAGGTCTTTAAGTGGTGTACAAGAAACTCAATACAATGAAAATAAAAAATTAATTTAAAAAACCCATAAGTAAGTATAGCTAAGTTGTAGCTATTTCTATTAGATCACAATCCTACTATATAATAGATGTTTATGTGTATTTTGATGAACTGGTCAGAGTGAACGATTCTGAGCCATTTGGGTTGGGGAAGAGTATGTATGCACTTAATAGTGTTAACTTATTTTTAGTTGCTATTTTGTTACTATTGTTTTGTAGATTATAAACGCTATGCTGATTCATCAGTCATAGAATACGACTTATAACTGTGATGTTCAGCATCTTTTTTTAGTTGTTTGTTAATAGTGTTTTATAGATCGCAGTTGTTTTACTGATGATTTGTTCATTTACGTCACATGATTTATGCTGCACTTGTTGGGGTTTCATTATGCTATTCTTATTTATTGTTTGCAAGCCGATTTGGGATTCATCTGAATGGAAAGCAGCACATAATACCAGTCAACCAACTAAAATTATAAAATGTCCTCAGTAGGCCCCAGGAGTTCAACAGGGATTGGGCACGTCTGACCTCAGCTGAAGGGAGTTCCATAAATTTGGTCCACAATACTGAACAATTGGCTTTTGGTAGACACAAGCTGTGCATCAAAGCCAATGGGGAATGCTAGCAGTGATTTCCCCAAAGTTATCAGGGATCAGGCAGGGATATAAGGGACCAGGGGGTTCTGACCCAAGGAAATGTACTGTATTTTTTGCTCTATAAGACTCACCTTTTCCCTCCTAAAAATGTAAGGGGAAATGTGTGTGTGTCTTATGGAGCGAATGCAGGCTGTGCAGCTATCCCAGAAGCCAGAACAGCAAGAGGGAATGCTGCTTTCACTGCGCAGCGATCCCTCTTGCTGTTCTGGCTTCTGAGATTCAGAATATTTTTTTTCTTGTTTTCCTCCTCCAAAAACTAGGTGTGTCTTGTGGTCTGGTGCGTCTTATAGAGCGAAAAATACAGTAAATGCTGCAGAAGGCTACATACCTGCTGCTGTGTTCATGGCTACACTGACTAGGGTAATGGGCCCATATTTTATCCTACCTACTGCTGGATATAGGAGATAATTCCCTCCACAGCCTGCCATTTCTGCCACCCCCTGTATGGCAGCTCTATGAGCAGAAGCCATTTCTACTGTGCTTTGCTCTGCCGCTAGATCAGACTGATAATGATTTTTTTGTACACATCACGAATTAAAAATAAGACACTTGATTACAGTAGCATGCCTTATTTATACTTCTCCTAATCGCATTGTTCATTGCTCTTAACATGAACTTCAATGCTGAATTTCAAAATAACCATTAGGAATTAAAGTCAAAAGCCAACTTACTAAAAAGGTCAAAAATGATGGAGTAGCATTCTAATTTGTTAATTAATTGATAGTAAAATCAAATCAAATATTGAAAGACCTGTTTAAAACACCATGAAAGACTGCTTTATAGCTACTCATTTTGATTTCTTTGATATAAAACTAGAAATCACCTTAAATGAGACAACCTTAACGTAGATTATGTCTCCAATTTTCTCTAATTCAAGTCTAAATTAGAGAAGACATTTTATGAATGTATGCTATGCTGAAAGCTAATTGAAAGCAATTATCAAAGTGGCATTTTGTCTGTGACTTTAAGATACATTGTAAGATAATAAATGATTCTCATTATGTAATAAAAAGGTCACATCTTGCCTTTGGGCTAGTGATGCTAACAGTTTTTCAAAAGCTATCTGGGACATTTTCTTTAGTGAACTACGACTAATACAAGAACCATCACTTATTAAATATCAGTTGTCATCTGCACAGTATCCACATCACAAATGAGTATTTCTTTCAAAAAGAAACACCGCCTCATTAAAACTGGCAAAAAATATATCTCTTAAAGTGCATACCTGACATTTTCAAGCTAAAATGAATATCCTTCACTTGTCATTCACTAATAGTAATGTGTGTGTGGTGGGGTGGGGGAGTATACTGAGAGGACAGGCTCATTAAAATAGGGAACAGCCCGCTTCTTGGGGTGGAAATTTACTTTACAATCAAAAGAGACAGAAATGTAAAAAATTCAACAGGATAAGTGGGTTTTATTTAACTCTTCTAGAATCCCAGCTTACTCTTCCCTATGGTAACATATGTGAAATTGTATGCATAACTCTACCAGGATCGCTAAAATAAAAAAAGGCTTCAGGCAACATTCATTTGTAATTCCTGCAAATTCACCCAATTAGGCACCCTTTAGAGTATTAGTGGCTACATATTTCCTTACAATATACCAAGCAGAAAGCAGCCATCAAGGTGCAGCACATAATGAATTTGGTATTAGAAACTGACACCACCAGCTTCTGGAACCTTAGTGTATCAAAACTACTAGGTATATTAATAATCCTTCTCATACCAAGAATGAAAAAAATAAAATTAAAATAAAACCAAACTTCTAGGCTGTTGTTCCAAGTTGTAAGCTATTAAGAGATTTGTAACATCCTTAAACTGGAAATGGACTACCTGTCTATATAGCAACAAGAAACTCTAAGGAAAGTCAACAGTTCTTACCAGTATAGTCTAAAATAGAATACTTTTATGCAACACATTTCAAAGCAGGAGCGTCCACACATTACATTCAACGAGTGTACAATTTGTGTACCTAATTAGTTGAGCTATACAAATCAACTTGCCTGTCACCTGAGCATGGGAGCCACCCCACCCCAAGATCCTCCATCTCTCCAGGATTCAAGTACCAGTCACTGACCTTCATCCAATCCATAACTGTGCCCAGATACCCTTCCAGAGCTTTCACAGCCTCTCCTGATTCAGATGTTATGGCAGGCATAGGCAAACTCGGCCCTCCAGATGTTTTGGGACTACAACTCCCATCATCCCTGACATGTTAGCTAGGGATGATGGGAGCTTTAGTCCCAAAACATCTGGAGAGCCGAGTTTGATTATGCCAGTGTTATGGAAAAACAGAGCTGCATTATGCCTGACCACTGGCCAAGCTGGCTAGGGCAGTTGATATCCAATAACATCTGGAAGGCTATGGATTCCCTACTCCTGTTTTAATACACCTGCACGGTAGTTGCTTCTGCCATTAAGCAGAGGTCCCAAGAGGAGCATAGTGGGAAGAGTCCTAAGAGGAGTAAAAAGCTGACGCTGCCAAAATTACTTTTTCTACCCGCTGTTAAACCCATGGAGATGTATTCTCCCTAGACAATGTTGAATCTAGGAGTTCCACGAAACACGAGAATGCACCAACAGCAGCAGATTAAAGCTAATGCTAGAGGTCTTCTTTAAAGGAAGGTTTTGGACCAACTTCCCTATGAAAGAGGGGCAAGGTATGCCTCCCTCTGGAAGGAGTCCCAGAAGCTTAGGCACAGCCAATGGAAAAGGCCTTCTCCCTGCTCTCAACCAAGTGATATTGCGATTGGATCACCTCCAGTCCTTCAGATAACCGGGTCCTAAACAATTTAGGGTTTTAAAGCTCATCACCTTTAAAAGGTGAATTGGTCCCAGAAAAAAAATATTGAAGCCCGCACAGCTTTAATATGATTTTATATGTGGTTCCTATTAACAATCTGGCCACTGTATTCTGAACCAACCGTTCCAGGAGTTTGGGATTAGTAGTAGACTTAAACATACAATAAGTTTTCAAATCACATCAGCATATCTTGCTTTGCACTCTGCATAACGTTGGTCTTGCCCTATGAACCGCCTCAATGGTTTTATATATATAAGGCTGTTCTCTTAAAACAATTTATCAGCAATAACATTGCACCCACTGAAATTAAATCTAATTAGTTTGGCATTAATTAAGCTCTAATAATATACTCTAGTATCACTCCTAAGTAGTGTGATCCGTTTCCCCTTCACACAGGTAAATTGGAAAACATGGTAGTGTCATCATAATTTTTAAACACACTGAGAAAATGACAGAGCTGCAAAATTAAAATAAATGATTAATGACATTTTTTTCATGTTTTATACTAATAGGTATTGCTGAGGTTTTAAATTAATAAAGCTGTCAACCTCAGGGTTGTTACAGGATCCAGCACAGAACCAAAATGGAAATTATGTATTCCACAGGCACCTACAGATGACACTTTGGAATATTTTAAATTTTAATTAGTAGGTGCAATTGTTTCACCCCTCCCCCCACCTTTAAACCACTACAAATTAATTGGCAATTAGTCACAACTAATTCTTTTCTTAACAATCTGAACGGGAGAGGTAGGTGCATTACGTCTCAGCATAGTTGTCTAAGGTGCAGAAAGCACACATGCAGTAAATTGCATTGTCAATTATATGAAGGGGGAGGGGAGGAAGAACCTGTTGTGAAATTAAAAAAATTATGCATAGGTAAACAAAAATAATGTATGCACTGTGCGGTGCGGGACCACGACAACACAAAAATAATACCCAACCACATCAGCCCTCAAATGTATGCAGATTAGAGAAGTTCCTACCTAAAGAAGATAGACAAGTTTGAATATTAACAGGTGATGGGCTGAAAAATGTCCTCTGGTTTCTCAGCAGTTTTTCTTCCTCTGTGAAACAAGCTTCCATTTTCTGCCTAATTCTCAGGGTATTGCAGCCACTGAGAGATTTTGAGATTATTCTATGACTACAAAGCACCCAGGGTGTGTGTGTGTGTGTGTGTGTGTGTGTGTGTGTGTGTATGTGTATGTGTTTTCCTTACAGGTAAACATTCCTTCAGTGCTCTCTGCAGCCTTCCTGGCTGCCCGTTCTTCCTGACATGAAAAAGCCCCATGGGAGGAATTACCTCATAGAATCATAAAATCTTAGAGTTGGAAGGTCATCTAGTCCAATGCAGGAATCTCAGCTAAAGCATCAGCTAAAGAATGGTCAAGCATGTCTTATTTTTGAGAAACCCATGCTGGGTCTAAATAATCACAGCATCTAAATGCTCACAGACAGACTGATGAATTATCTATTCTAGGATCTTCCCTGGTATCGATGTCAAGATCACTGGTCAGTAGTTATCTGGGTCTTCCTTTCCCTCTTTTTGAAGATGGGGACAACATTTGCCTGCCTCCTGTCTGTAGGAACCTCACCTGTTATCCAAGTATTCTCAAAGATAATAGACAAAGGTTCTGAAATTTGCAAGCTCCTTTAGTACCCTTGGATGCAGCTCATCAGGCCCTGGAGATTTGAATTCATTTAAAGTAGCTAGGTGTTCCTAGCTGCAGCTCACTCCCTACATCATTTATTCTGTTATCACCAGGTTGGGAATCACTTTGCTTTTGGGTGAAGACAGGGGCAAAGTAAGTGTTGAGTAGTTCTGCCCTTTCTCTGTCACCCAATAGCATTTCTCCATGTTCCCTACGCAGAGGACCTACCACTTGCTTGTTCTTTCTCTTATTTTTGACATAGCTGAAGTGACCTTTTTAAAAATTATTTTTAACCTATGAAATAGTCTTTAGAGGCCCTTCTTTGTCTGCTTCTGCCTGCAGAGATTAGGTGGGTGGCTAATGGAGAAAGAGCCTTTTCTGTGGTTGCACCCAAACAATGGAGCTCCCCCCCCCCACGCAAGGGAAACTGTCCAGACACCTTGAGTACAACCCATTGGATACCAGGCTGTCCAGTTTATTCACATTGGCTGAAGATGTTCTCTGTGTCCAAATGTCAGAAGTAAGATTAGCTAGGACATGGGAAAGAGCTTCCTCAGTTGCTGCACCGAGGCTGTGGAAACGCTTGCTCAGGTAAGCCCTCTCTGTGATAATTTTTCAGCCCATTAATAAAATCTTATTTTGACAAGGACTGGGCATGTCCAATAAATAATAATAAATAATAATTGGGCTTGCCAAATTGTTGATGTTTTAATGTTAGATTCCACCCCCACCCCCTGTTTGCTACCCGCTATCGCTCTCTCTTAATTATGTTTTTATCTGACTAATTATGTTATTAGCGGGACTTCTGGCCTGACGCACTTAGTGGCGGATCGAGGGAAAGTGCTCTGAAAGTCTGGAGCACTCCCGATCATAGCTATTGGGAAGCTGGGAAGAGCGAGGGCAACGCTGACTCCCTGAAAAAAGTTTGAGAGGAGGTCTCAAACCCAAGGAAGGCACCAAGCAGTGCAGAAGAAGGGGTTTCCTGTCGTTTTGGCACGATATAGGTGGAAAGATGACTGGAGAACCTCAGTGCAAAAAGGGGAGCATTCCTGGCTGTGAAATGCCTCAGGACCCGACCGAAACAGCACCAGGTCACTCCAAAATTAAGATCTTAAAACATAAGCTAGGCTTCCCAAGAATATGACTTGATATCAGAATAAGATAAGAATAAGAAAAGAGGGAAGCAACGGATCTATTGTTTATTCCAAAAAACCCAGAAGCACGAGGAAGGGAAAAGGAGGTCCACCTCAGTACGGCTTTTTAAAAGTGTGGCTAAAGAACTTTATGAAAAGAAATTAATAGTAAAGAAATTAAAGCATACCAAACAGCCGAAGCATCGGCGAGAATAAAATATCGCACCAAGTAATTATGTTATTAGCAATGTTGGCTGTGGTAATTTTAATGATGATGATGATGATACAAAGAAGAAGTCAGGTACGGTATAATATGTGGAATAGCTATAAGGCTGTAATCCTGCATCTTGTTACCTGAAATAAGCCTCACTGAACTCAATGGGTTTGGCTTCCAAGTAGACACGTATAGGATTACTCTGTGAGGTATCTAAACCACTTCCCCCATTTCTTCCCAAGTAAGCACACTAAGAAAGAGAAGCATCTCCTCCCATTTTCCTCTGCGCTATAATTAAATTTCCTCAATTATTTAATTAGTGCCTGTTGAAGTCTTTCCAGCGCTTTGAATGGGTCTGCATAAAATCAATAAAAAGGTTGATGGGCCAGAAATATTCAACTTATTTGAACATATTCTTGTTAGAAAGAGCAAAACCAAAAACATATGTATAGTGAGTTCATACATAAGGAAGTAATGCATATATGGGTGGGTGTGGGGGGAGAGAGGGAGCGAGGAAGGGAGATATATTATGCTGAAATCTGTGTGTAAGACTGCAGGATCGCATCCAAGTTCTTTAATGAAATAATCTAGGGTTGGTTACATTAGAAGACTGAGGAAATAATGCAATATTTCATTTCGTACAATATTACAGACTGTCATTGTGATACTTATATTTTTATGTTTTATTACATATACTGATCAAGACACACTTACTGTACAAGGTGTTTGCATCCATGGCTCCCCATCAATCTGCATAGGCAGAGACTTGCTAGTCCTAGAGCAAAACAGTTACAGGAAGAAAATACAGTGTGTGTTCTAAACAGACAGCATGTCTCCATATTCCACCCAGAGGCACTCCAAGGTGTGTATGTGGCATGGGGCGAGGTCTCCATACTGTAAGCTGGCATACCCTTGAAAGCATTCCAGAAGTGAGCTAAAAACATACGATGGGCTTCCCACTTCCAGACATGATGAGATAATCATCTGACCCACTTTGCTACTTAAGCTGATTTTACTATCTCAAAAGTGAGTCAGAATGGCCTGGGTGTCGTACAAGAAAAACCCAAATCAAATTAAGACTGCTGAAATTGTGGATGGAAATTCATGACATACTTCATGCAGTAAAACATGGACAATAACAATTTATTATGTATACTAAATTATGACTAGTAGATTATTGACCTAGGAGGATATCCAAGTAGTTGATATTTTATTATGATTTATGTCCAAATACTTGCTAGTTCCCCCAAATGCAAAGCTCCAAATGTTAATAACATCATAATGGAGAAAATTGGGCACCAGGAATGTTTTTGCTACTAATATTTTGGGGCTCTTAGAAAAAACTGCTTAAAGAAGGAGGGGGGGACCTAGTCTCTTTTGTTTTTCCTCTCTCACCCCCCTTTTTATTTGCTGTTTCCTCCACTCCTAATCAGATCGGCATTCAAGCCCCATGAAGCATGCTCAGTCCTCATTGGGTTCCTCCCCTGAACATTTGTTTATAAAAAGGTAAAGGGACCTTTGACCATTAGGTCCAGTCGTGACCGACTCTGGGGTTGCGGCGCTCATCTCGCTTTATTGGCCGAGGGAGCCGGCGTACAGCTTCCGGGTCATGGGGCCAGCATGATAAAGCCGCTTCTGGCAAACCAGAGCAGCGCACGAAAACGCCGTTTACCTTCCCGCCGGAGCGGTACCTATTTATCTACTTGCACTTGGACGTGCTTTCGAACTGCTAGGTTGGCAGGAGCAGGGACCAAGCAACGGGAGCTCACCCCGTCACAGGGATTCGAACTGCCGACCTTCTGATTGGCAAGTCCTAGGCTCTGTGGTTTAACCCACAGCGCCACCCGCATCCCGAACATTTGTTTATACTTGGTACAAAATGTGGGTCCTCGCCCAAGGCTGTTGATACCTCCATTCCTGTGCATGGATGGGGCCATTTTATCTATATAAGGATATAAGGAGAATGTGTTTGCTAAGATTAAACAATGGCACAGAAGCAAAATACAGTGTTTTGTCCACTGGAAAAGTAAATGCAAATGGTCTGAGACATGGTTTTATACCACCAGAGTTTCTGAAGACTTATGCTAGGTAGTGGTCTGAATATCGCCCCCCCCCCGCCATGTTCCAAGTGACAGTCTAGACAGGACAATTATGCAAGGATGGAGTGAAGGAACTGTGCTTCCAATATATAAGAAAAGTGAGAAGACTGACCCAACGAATTACAGGCAGATCTCTTTGTTTTCAGGAGTGAGCAAATTATTATCATGCTAACAATGAAGGATTTGGCTGAGCAGACAAGCATACTGGCCCAGAAGCAAATAGGGTTTCCAAGAGGGAAATCCAACCATTGCTTCCTAATTTCCAGCGGTGAATGGAATGATGTCCTTTCACAGCCATTTTGCATTAAGCCACACCCTGCGCCCCATAGTAGCTACTTATGACTAGTGCCCCCATCAAAATGCGCCCACTGGTCCAAAGAAGTTGGTGGTCCCTGCTTTAATATTGTTCCGTCCAACCAGTAGATTCACAACCCTACTTTTGCAGAGGAAAATGTAGTTCTTACCTGATGATAACAGATGAGCATTGAGCAAGACGTCTCCCAGCACTTTTCAGCCCAGTGTATATTTGACCCATCTCCATGGCTCCCTCCAGACCAACAACTTCCACCAGCTGATCACTGAGATCTGAAAACAAAAGCACAACACTTAGAACAGAGGAAGAAGCCATGGAGGATAAGCATCGCTGCTGCCCAGAACAGCAGCTCCTCGTCTTGTTCTTCCCCTCTCACCAGAGATCCCTAAAAATGTGCAATTGAAAACATTGTTTTGTATTACTAATGTTGCAGGAAAGAGAGAATGCATCTAGGTTTCGGAGACTGTATGTTTTTTGTAATCTCATGCTCAGGCCCCTGCATTGAGTAAAAGTTCTTACATACTCTCAGGCTCTTTAATATATGTAAAACTAAAATTATTAATGTCTTTATGCACTATCCACAAGATAATGGCTCCCTGTTCTTATAAATCTCCCCTGAAACATGGTGGGCTACTGGCTCCATGTTCTTATGGCCTCCTCTGCAAAGAAAACTCTCTTGCCCTTCCCCCCTCTGTGATGGAAACAGCCGTGTTCACATTGTTCTGCAGAGTTGTCAATTGTATGCTTAAAAAATAATAAAAAAGGTAAAGGTGCTATTTTTCAATTTTTGTCAAAAAGCAACTATGAAAGACAGGATCATTAATTTTGCTAAGTGGAGACACGAGCTTGTGACAATATCAGATCTTAATAACTTCTTGCCACAATTTTATGCCACATTGTTTCTCAATAAGACCAGGATGGAAGAACGATCCATTGTCACATGTGTGATTCTTTTATTAGAAATATTTTGTCTTGGAACATTGAAACATGTCAACTGAAAGGGAAAACCCCAGAAAAACTAAAGTCGAAAGCAGCTTTTAGAAAAGCTATTTCCACCGATCATAAGAAACCATAAGAGAGAGAAAATATGTTCAGACTTTTCAAAATAGGTGTAAAGTTTAAATATTAATACAATACCCTAGCCTGGGAAACTGCCTGAAGTGGAAGTAGGAGAAAAACAGTCATTTTTGGCTTAATACAACTGTCTTAATGTCAGTTTTCCAATGAGGATCTGAGGTCAGAATAAACCACAGTTTCAGATTCTGGTTAGTAAACTGACATTAAACCACAGTTCCTCAGTTGAAATGTAATGGAATTGTGGTTTAAACCAGGTGTGGAGAATCTTTGGCCCTCCTGATGTTGTTGAACTACAACTCCCATCAGTGCTGGCAAGCACACCCAATGCCCAGGAATTATAAGAGTTGAAGTTCATCCACATCTGAAGGGCTCAAAGTTCTTGACACCTGCTTAGTCCAAGATTAAAGTGCTAAATTTGCAGGGGAAGGAGATATGGGGTGGCAGAGAGTGTAGGCCTGCAATTTATTGTTGCTTTAATACATTATGGTTTATTAAAGCACAATCGCTACATCCAAAATGGGCCCAAAATGTTGATGCATTGGATGACAAAGGCACTAGCCTCTGGGAACTCATGCCACCTTGCAGCCTTTTCCATGAAAAGAGTGGATGATGAGCCCAACATTAGGCTGGGAATGGTAAAAAAGGTAAAGGACCCCTGGACGGTTAAGTCCAGTCAAAGGCGACTATGGGGTTGCGGCGCTCATCTCGCTTTCAGGCCGAGGGAGCTGGCGTTTGTCCACAGACAGATTTCCGGGTCATGTGGCGAGCATAACTAAACCACTACTAGCGTAATGGAACACTGTGACGGAAACCAGAGTGCACGAAAATGCCATGGAATCATCACAGTACACTATAATGTGCCTCACTGCACTCCATTTTCTGTATGTGGAGGAAGTAGAATGTGGTCTTATGGTCCAGTCCTATGCATGTTTGCTCAAAAGCAAGTCCCACTGAATTCTGTGGGATTCGCTCCCAAGTATGCATAGTATTGCAGCTATACATTGCAATGTCAAATACGTTTATTCTGGATGAAGTCCCACTGAGTGCAAGTGGACTTACGAATGCAGTCTGACAGTATGATCATTTAAGGTGCTCTTTGTCTATTTTGGTAACTAACAAACACACACACACAGAGAGAGAGAGAGAGAGAGAGAGAGAGAGAGAGAGAGAGAGATGCTCTCACAGAATTTGAAAAGTATTAACTTTTTCTTTTTAAAAAAGCAAGTAGACATCATTGATTACTCAAATTTGTTGCCAGGAACAGATGGACAAGGAGCAGGAACATTTTACTTCAGTTCTAGATGCCTAAATGCCCCTGCTTCATAGATTAGTTGTTAATATCAGTTTTAATGGGAAATGTTATTTCCAGGAATGATAGAATAAACATCAACCACACACGTGTCACACAAGTGCGAATTTGGGGTTATTGCACTTACTCAAGTACATATACAAGTCATACAAACATATGACATGTAAATACTAATACACTTTCTTATATCTTTAAAGATCTATGCTAGTTCAGTGGCAGTATTTCTCTTCCTCCAACCCTGCAGTGCTAGTGGGATCTGGTTAAAGTTCACTGTGTGACTGATGAATGGAAATCAGTAGACCCAAGGAACTTGGAACTTCTTCTGAACAAGCACTATCCACTCTTTAATGAGGTCATTAAAGAATATCTATTTAGCACAGCAATGGAAGAACTTACCAAAAGTGTGAATTAAATATGCCTTGAACCTTCTCAGGACCAAGTTGTGCACACAGAAACAGAGTTCCATGTGCTAATTGCACCCAAAATTTATTCCCATATGCAGATGAGTCTCTCTCTCTCTCTCTCTCTCTCTCTCTCTCTCTCTCTCTCGCAGTTCCTACTGCACAGGTCCAAAGAGATTGGCATTCCCATTATATTTTATTGCACTGATCACCTGCTTGCGAGAGTGGGAGAGTAGTAAGTCAAGCCCACTTTCCCCCAACAGCTGATTGGTGCTTTCCAAACTGAGCACTGTCTTGTGACTCCTCCCATGCCCCCTATTTCCATGCCACACTCCTCAATGGCTCTGTTCCTCACTCTCTCCAACTGCATTTGCCTAGCATCCTTGAACTATGATGTTCAAGGTTGCTTGTCTTGATGGAGAGAAGTGTGGGTAGACAAAACCTCTGACTTTTATGCAGCTGAAATACAGCCTACTGTACAAAAGTAAGAATCACAGTCATTGTTCCATGCACTTATGCCTCTAGCCCTGCTCAACACTGGCACACACACAAACACTCCTTGGCAAGAAGGTTGCCCATTAAGAAATGTAGCCTTTGGGCTGAAAAAGGTTCCCCAATCCTGGTCTAGACTATAAACTTCCCTGTCTTAAGAGAGTGGGGCAAGATTAGGCAATATAATCAGTTCCAGAAAAGGAGGGGGAGACTGATATATACAGATAAATGGGCGATGTGTTTAGAGGGTCATAACCTTGCCCCAAAACTATTGCATATCTTCTTTTTGCTGAGATTCAAAAAAAGGTATTTTCATTTTTAAAAACGTAAAAGACAAAACAAGCAGAGAGCAAAACTTAGCACAACGTACTCCTACAATGCGTGCCCACACTCCATTGTTAGTGTAAGTCCAGAGGCAATGGCTTAATACAGACACCCACTGAGTATTATCTTATGATGGCCTTGCATCCTTTTTTTTTTTTAAAGGGTCCTTTTATTATTTTTAAAAATCCATCCATACCAGAAAATCTTCTGTCTCTGATTTCCCCCTTCTGGGCCATCCGCCGGCTCAGAATTTTCACAATTTTCACCTTGAGAGCCTGTTGGCTTTATGCTGAACTTTGCCCACGACATGAAGACTTTCACTTGTTTTCTGTGCGAATGACCTATCAGACTGTGTGGGAATGTTTGCACAGCACCATGCCGCTTCTGCCCTCTTCCACAAACCAAACTACTTCACGCCTCTCTTCAGATTAGCACCGTTGGTAAACAAAGCTAGCTCTCATGAGTGACTGCTGATGTCAGCAGCATGCGAATGGCATGTGGAGAGGGGCATCTGACCCTTTGCCCTCGTTCCCAAAGTGTGGGGATGGGGTGGATTGGGCGGGAGAGAGGATGAAGTCACCAGGGAGATTTCCCTTCTATTTCCTCCCATCAGGCTGTCTGAACAATTAAAGGGACAAAGTGAAATCTAAGCAATGCTGCGTTTGTGAATGCTTGTTCCCTTATTGCACTGCCCGAACCAAGATGGTGATAATATACTGAAGAGCCTCGAGAGCTTTTGAGAAGTCTGTGCTACAAGGCTATACCAGGCCATTGCCTCAAACACTACATTTAAACACTTCTCGGTGAATATAAATCAAGGGACATAAACAAGAGCTGGGGTGGAAAGGAACCCAGTAGTGTTATGATTAGAAGTGGTGATTTACACATGGAGGATTGTTCCCCTATAATAAAGCTGTTTTGTAAATATCCAATTTATCTTGGCCATATATAAACACTTGCAGACCTGGCAAGAGATTGAAAGTCTCTATTAGAATTTGGGGTTACTGCACTTAGTCAAGTACATTTACATAAAAAACATCAACGGTTGGTGGTAAATCTCTCCCTGTTGGCAGTTTGTCTTTAGAGAGATGAGGATACAAGGCTTCCTAAATGTAATTAAAGCATGGTAATCATCACACTGGGGGGAAAAAAGTTTGGGTTCTAGCTAAAATATAGCATGGAATTTTGAGATCTGGCTTACTGCCAGAGCCCTTGGAAACGTGCTGAGTTGAAGGCTCTCCTATTCACCAGTGTCTGCTTTGAGTGCTGCATTAAAAAAAAGAAAGAAAGAAACCCAAAAGCAGCCCAACTAAAACAACACAGTTTTGCAATATGCAGGAAGGTAGAGACGTTTTCATACACAGAGACAGGAACTGCTGCTGCAGCGAGTGCCAAAGGCATGCTTAACGTCAAAGGTTTGTATGCTTTAAGATGAACTATTGCTAACCGTAACAAAATGTCTCAATGCTTGGATATAAAAATAAATGACCAAATGATGTTGCATTGTCAGCGGTCCAATTTCAGAAAGGAAAGTTTTCAAGTCATTTTGCAGGCACTTGCACAGTATCTGGTGTAAACAGAGCTGTTTTCCACGCTCACCCCAAAATAAGGTGAAGGTTTAGTTTGCCACCTGATGACTGCATGACATGATGCCTACAGAGTTGCTACAGTCACTTGACATTGCCTCATCCTCACTGGTGCACAACACTGTGGGCGGTTCATATGGTGAGCCAAAAGACACCGGCTCTTGAGTAACTGACTGATGAGATGTCAAGGACATGCGTGAATCACCTCTGGGTTGTGAACTGCAACCTGAGATACAACGGCATATGGCACTATACCAGCATGGCCATGGTTAGAGATGTTGGGAGTTGTGGTCCAACACAACCTGGGGAAGGCACAGTCTCCCCGTTTCTGGATAAGAATTACCAATATGCCTACAATACACTCAAGGAGTGAATTTAAAGGTGAGATTAAAAGAACTGGCCCATGGGCTGCAGGTTCCTCATCCCCGGTATATTAAGTATTATTTGATCCTGGAGTCTACGGCAAATGCTTAGTACCGTACTGGTATTTTTCTAATACAAAATGAACTGTTGGGAGTAGGCCTCTGTAAGAGCCCCAACTGTGCTGTCCTGACCCAAACAAAGTGAGGTACTATCACATTGTCTCTGAAAGACCATATTCCCTCAAACTTGCCTTGGTTTTGCATAGCTATCAACCATTCCTTTTTTGCGGGAAATTCCCATATTTCAGTGCCGTTTCCTGCTGCTTCCTGCTGCTATCCCAGATTGTTAGATATCCCGTAGACTGTCTCCGGGACAGGTGAGGCTGCTGATCCCTTATTTTCAAATCTGAAAGTTGACAGCTATGCTGCTGATCCCTTATTTTTAAATCTGAAAGTTGACATCTATGGTTTTGAGATGTTTGAGGGTCATCCTGCCACCCTCACAGACACCCTTAGGGATGTGGGAGAGAGCCTTCTTGGTGGCTGCTCCCAGACTTTGGAATTCCCTCACTAGTGAAGCTAGCCTGGGTCCCTCCATGTTATTTTTCCGCCAGCAGGTGAATACAGTTTTGTTCCAAGAGGGTTTTGGGAACTGGCTACTTTTAATGAAAGGGCTGCTGCCATGCTCTTTTTCATTGCTATTATTGGTATGGTTTTAATAGATTTAATATATGTACATAGTTTTAATTTTATAAGTGTTTATTTGCTTCTTAATGACTGTCCCCCTCCCCAATATTTCTAGCAGTTCTTATTTTTATTTGTAAGCTGCCTTGAGTCACGTCAGAGAAAAAGGCAGAGTCCAAATAAATTTATAATTATAATAATGATCTTCCATTCTGTCTTCCACACATACATCGGTAAAAGGCGATTCAAAATGTGCTTAAAGTGGCAGATGTAGAGTCTAAATATAATCATCTACTCTAACTAGAAAGTAAGAGGAGAAAAACAGAAGACCTAATTAATTGTGAGAAATTTTAAGAAGCATTTTCCTTTAGTGTATGTGTGTCCCCTTTAAACAAGCACACTTCCTGATTAATAATAAAGCATAAAATGAAAAAGAAAAAAAAAGAACTTGGGCCTTGAAAGCACTATTCTCTTTCCCTCTGTGAATATAGCATTAAGAACAAATACCAACTTCTAGGGTTCTAACATTTTGAAACAAGGGGTTTCATCTTGCACTTTCAGGAGATCATTATGGAAAACCTTTGGTATACCTTGGGGAAAATGTATTCTCTTTTGACAGTTATTCTTTTAATAGTTGGAAGCATAATTCTGCTTTGAAGCTGGCCATGCACGCAAAAAGGTGCCTATTATTTTAAGCTGTATGTTTTAAAAAAGTTATTTGTTTTAAAAGGATGTTCACCATATTGGTTTTATGGTTCCCTTCATGCAATGGAACAAAAGCCATTCTATGAAAGGATTCTGAACTTGGACAAACTATATTTAAAAAAAAAAACTGGGAGGGGGAAGCAAAGTTCTTCTCTGTTTTTATCAAATTTGATTGCTGCAGCTGTTCCCAGTTTCTGTATTTTAAAAATAGCCTTATTCAGTGCCTTGTTGGCTAAAGGCCAGAGTATCATTAGAACATGATGTACAGAAAAACCTCTATTCAGTTACAGATACAGAAATATATTTAAGATCAGTGGGGGTCATCTGAAGCAAACACTTGTAAAGGGAAAATGGAATTTTAATGTGCTCAGACCATTCGCTGCTTTTAGCTGGATATTTAAGAAATTCAAACCTGATATCTTCCTGTTTGTCCGGGCGATATCAGATTGCTGCACATCATGCACAAACAATATGAACAAATCAGGGCCGTTTCCACTAACAGAAATAGATCTTGTTCTCAGATTACTTCTAACAGTTTTGGCATTTACTTCAAATGGTTTCTAGTAACATTATACATTTCAGTGGTCTATAAACATGCCCTTACCTAGAAAAGAAAAGATACTGGAACCGAGAAAGTTGAATCAATGCAATCTGCATCTGAGTTGTGCATCTTGTTAAATTGCACATCTCACACAGTATTCACATGAATAAAAGACAAACACAATTAAGGATTTCAATTAAGCCGCCTCCCCCTCCCCCACTCACCACTCATAAATACTCCATTTATCAATGTTATTTCCCTACCCTTTCCCACCAAGGAAAAAATTTAAGAATGTGAAGATATCTCAGTGTCTTATGCTTTGGTGTTTTTACCCATATTTCCTTGGACTGTTCTCCATGGTCAAGCCCAATTCATACACAAAAGCAAATGAGTTGCTTCCTAGGGGAAGAAGAAAAATTGTACCCATTCCTGCTGTAAGCAAGGGTGGAGGCACCCTCATGGGCTTAGATTTTTTCAACCCTACAATCCAGGACCACTTACTGTTTTCAAAGGCGTTCATATGCTTGCACCTTCATCAAGGTGACGGCTGGGGTTAATGGCAAGAAGAGATTGTTAATGGAGAGAAACAAGTGGCGCCGGTATCAAAATTTGGCAGTGAGCATCCTCTTCACTGCCGAACAGGAGTGCTCCTGTTTAGAGTTCTAGCCAGCTAGTCAGTCATGCCTTCCCCCTCCAAGATACCATACAGTATACACTGTTAAAAACTGAAGGATAGCATTTTACTCCCCCTTTCACCAGTTTTCCATTTCCCCCTTTTTCAACTTAAACACAACATTCCATGGCTACTTGGGGGCAGCTTTCCCTGCTAGGTTTTCCTTTTGAAGGACACTTGTACTGTTGCAAATCCAGCATACTGCTACCCTCCCTCCGGTTTCTCAGCAGCTCCAGTTTGGCAGAATTTTTGTCGGCACTCAACACCGGCATTTGCTGTTAGAGGGACGGACTGCTGATAGGTAATTATAAATGTGAGATGAACCAGAGTAATAAAAACTTCAGAGTGCACAAATAAACGTGTTTCGGTTCTCAGGCATTTGGTTAAATGGAAACTAAGGTCACATGTTGCACTTGTCAGGAGGATTAGTATCCCCACGGAGAACGGGCAGATGGAGAAACTTAAAAAGTGCACATTATACATTTCTGAACCTTAATGATGCTACCATGACACAATTCTACATACGATATAGAAAAGACATGAAAAGTCAGATCCCCATACTTATTATTATTAAATTTCTATACCACCCTATACCTGCAGGTCTCTTATCTTCCTCTCCCCTCAGACAATTAGATGCATGGACTATCTATAGGTGGCTTATGTTCTGTAAGTGCACTAAACACTACCCATCCCTCCACAAGGCAACTGTTTCAAATTTTTAAGCCAGGCCTGATTGATGAGGCTAATGACTCATCTGGTCCAGCATGCTATTCTCACAATGGCCAGTTAGATACCTGTGGGAAGCCTGCAAGTAAGACATGAAGGCAATAGCACACTTCTCACCTGCAATTCCCAGCAACTGGTGTAATATATGCTGCTCTTCAATATAAATGTTTCCAGAGCGTCTCATATGGAGAAGAGGGGGGAGCCTCTCAGGCCCCCTTCCTTGACCAACAACAGCCCTGCAGTGCTGCCAGTTAGGTCTTCTTACCCAATAGGTGCTGTCACACCACTTTTTTTGGGGGGGTCACATTCAGCCCCAGAAGTAAATGGGGAAACCAGTTAATTGTTAAATCCCGGGACCCCAGACCACCATGTCTTCCTCCAGCCAATCCCTTGCAATTGAGACATAGCATAAAGCCAACTCTCCAGCCCTCTTCTTCTCCTGGAGAACAGGGCAAATTCCTGGCTTAACCCTCTCTGGTCTTAGACTTCCAACATGTGGGTTCCTGAGTCTTGAGGGTGCCAACCGCACAGTGACTCCACTATTGCCAATTGTGAAATTTTGTTAGAAATAACAGGGGGGAGTCCAAGAATTGGGGCCCCAAGATTGAGAAACTCTACTATAGAGTATCAAGGAACCCTTGGGGATCTGCTCTGACACGTACTCTGTCCAGGAGGCATGTAAAATGCAGAGATTTCTAAGCACACATATATACCAACTTGCATCTTTCTGTCGGGGCAAGCCAGATGCATTTGTTTTGTTCAGGCGCACAATATAGTCAGGCAAATGCACTTGAGGTGAACATGCGACAGGATAGTGACTGTGGGAGCTGGGGAGAGTCTTGCTGTGCAGGCAGAAAGGCCTGAAGGGCTTCCTTCATCTCCCAGGACTGTGGTTCCCCACCCTGAGCAGCGGACACTGGACTGTTCAGAAGGCTTTTGTTGGACAGCCCTGCGCAGATGCCATAGTGACAAAGGGAACCAGTTAGCATGTTGGACTAGGACCTGAAAGACCAGGGTTCAAATTCCCACTGGGCCCTGAAGCTCACTAAACTAATTAGTGAGGATTGTTGTGGGGATTAATTGAGCAGGGAGAGATCTATGCATGCTACCTTCAGCTCCTTGGAGAAAAAGTTGGGATATCAATGCAACAAACAGTCCATTTATGGTCAAGATGGTGGTCTTTCACATGCATATGGTACGGTTCCTTTGTGCTTCACAGAGAAGCAGACCCCACATCTGACCAACAATTTCATAGGCTACAGCCACATCAAAATCTGTGCAAGTTGTTACAAATGTGTGAACATTCAAGCAAGGTGGGGGACAAGACGCCGCCTAAACTTTCTAAGACCTCTCTGAGATCATAAACAAGCCACATCACAAACTCTGGCAGCACCAATAGCTGCTTGAGGGAAACTGTATAGGAAACAATTCTGAAACATGACAAGGCTCAAAATCTGATTGGCAAAAACAGGGTTTTTTTTCCCAACAATTCAGCTTTAATAAAAAATACAGTGGTACCTCTGGTTACAAACTTAATTTGCTCCGGAGAGCCGTTCTTAACCTGAAGTACCACTTTAGCTAATGGGGCCTCTCGCTGCCGCCATGCCACCAGCGCGCAATTTCTGTTCTCATCCTGAGGTAAAGTTCTTAACTCAATGTACTACGGAGTCTGTAACCCGAAGTGTTTGTAACCCGAGGTGTTTGTAACCCAAGGAACCACTGTATATGAAATAAGCCACATGGGCACATTACCAAAGAGGCATACTTCTCCAAACTGGGATAACAAAGTGGGGGGGGAGATATTTTTTCCTCCATGAGGAGAAAAGTATCATACAGAGAGGAAAAACAGCAGATAGGGCAAATCCAACACCCATGTGATGTCACCCTAAATTATGCTAACGAGTAAAGTTTGGGTGAAAGTGTCTGATTTGCATATCTATGTTCATAAGGAGGGAGGGGGGAAGCCTGGTGGCAGGATTCTGTAGCCCCCTGCTGATAAGAGTGAATGGAAAAGATTGCTTGATCATATTTGGCAAGAATCCTTTTTTAACAAAATATTGAAATAATTGACATGGAGGGCTGTACTTTAGGCTTAAATGCATGCTTCAATGGGGCTATTTATGTGCTTAAAGTTAAGTATGCGGACGAGTGCTTTTCTGCGCCGTATTTGTATTTCAAGGGCTTAGATGAGAAAATAGAGGCCTTTAAAATAATGCTTCTTGTAAATCAAGACAACAGATAGAGTGGCTTTAGTGCAAACCCAAAGGGTGCTTTGCAACTCACACTGTGACTATGTATGACGTGCGCAGTATAATATTTTTCCCTTCCAAAAGCGTAAGTCATCTATACATAGGAAAGCAACAGGGACATTTTAACCTCTCCTTCTTACAAAAGGGAGGGGGAGCCCCCTAGTCTCGACACTAAGTCCAGAAGTGCAGGAGATAACTTGCAACACTTTGAAAAGAATGAAAGGAAGTGAATGATGCAGGTGCACTAATAAATGGGTGGTCTCTGGATTACAGTATTTATGTGTGCTGTGTTTGAGCTAAACATCAACTTAAATGTTACACATACAAAGTAGCACAACAAGAACATCTGTGTTGGGGGGACGAAACTGGCATAGCTGACACCTCCAGTGCCAGGTGCAAAGGAAATGTCAGGGCAGCTTGAGAAATCTTGACAGCAAGCATCTGTGTACATCAGATTAGCTCCTACACTCCTAGCCCCATCTTATGCATTGGAGTATTTTATACATCTGGCTCCGGATTATGTGATAAATTTCATTCATCCCGGTGCTGGCTCTTAGTTTGAAGATGGAAGTCACACAATTCCCCCTCCCCACCAACAATCTGTATCATCTTTGATCTGCTTGGATGAGGGTAGCTTTGCATAAACAAACAGCCTCCTTCAATACAGCTATCAGTTAATAAATCACGGGTTGTGTTTTCAGAGGCTTCTTTGTAGTGAGCTCTAGAACTAGAGTTTTACTTGACAGACTTAAAATTCAAAATTTGAGAAGCCTTTCACTACTGGCTGGTAGAACAAGAATGCTTTTAAGTCCCTCTAGTTTCAATGGGACTGACCCACTAGTAAACTTATTTAGGATTGCAGATGTTTCTCTCAATTTCTCATTTTTCCAACCTTATGTTCAGTTCCCTCCATCAGTTTGGGTATTTTTTAAAAAAAAAAATATTCATGAAAATTCATCAGTGTTTTAGACAGATTTCTCCTAATATACATAAATTTGCATGCAATTTTGTCTCATTTGCAATTTTTTACAAATCAATTCCCCTAATATAATGCATTTTAGTATGTTATTTTCATGAATAAATGCATTTTAAAGCACACTTTAGCACAATTACTTGGCTGGATAACTTCCCCATTCAGAAAAATGAAAATTTCAAAGGATACTTGAGTGTTTCTTTTTGTATCGCTTTGGAAAGCAAAAATCAGGGAGTTTTACCTTTAAATATGAACTGAATTGAATTTCTCTCACCTCCTTTAAGAGGACTAAGGATGTTTAGAACCATGGAATGATGGAGAATAAAAAGAAAAAAGAAAATGGAGAAGGCAGAGAGAAATGGAATGGAGCATCCTAGACAAACAGGACTTTTTTTTGGCAATACAAGTTGCAAGCAACTTGCCCAATCCAGACTGAGACCTCAACAGGGAACAAAGGATTAAAACTTACTGTCCCCCAAACTAGGGTCTGGATCTGGAGCAGGGGTTCCTGCATGGGACGAGAAATCCACAATGTACCCTGTTCCCAACTGGACTCAAAAGCGACAAGGTTTTGCTAATAATATGAAAAAAATGATCCTTTCTAGATTACACCATTTGGATAAAATCTGTATGTCCATTTCTACTAACATCCACGAAAGGTTCCGACTGATATCACTGGCATGTTAGACACTCATAGGCAACGTAAGACCTTGCTTCCACACACTTCCTTCAGGTTTATTACCAGAGCGCCTGATTCACTAGAATGATGGAGTAAGAAACTTTCATCTGTGCCGACTACACCACAGAAACCATTAAATAACTATCAAGTTCAGAAATATATATATGAGAAGAGACCCAAATGATTCTATTGCTGCGTTTGTGTAAAAGTTGCATTATGATTGTTTATACTGTAATCACGTCCTCTAATGAAAAACAGTTTTATTCTCTTGACAACTGAATTTTCAACTGCCCATCCTCCAGCATTTCCCCCCCTAACACGAATAGCACAGAGCAAAACTATACACTGAGGAATGTGCTGTTACATCTTCCGTTTTTCCTTTATTAATTACATTGCCAGGGCAAGTGGGGGAAGAAAGTTATCAATTCTTAGAGAGAGAGAGAAGTTCCCATTGACACCAACGCAAACTGTTAAATCTGCTGGTAGCCATGCGCACTGGGGGTGGAAATTTATTCTCCCCACATGCTGCATTCCTGATAAGAATCAGAAGCCCTTACACAATTAATTAATTAATTAAATGGGGGGGGGGGAGAGACACAGCTGAATGCTATGTAGAAAAAGTGTGTGTGTGTGTGAATGAAATTACTGACCCAAATAATTTAAATATTTCTTATTTTAAATGCATTACACCCATATTAAAAGAAATTGATAAAGGCTAAATAATGATATATGAAAAATTATGGAAGGCTGGTTTTAAATGAAAAGTGCTCTTGCAAATTTTAATTCCTTGTTTTTCATCTTTTTTTCTTGTTACTTAGATTTTTAAAGCCAGACTCCTCCATTATTTTCTGACCTGAAATGAAGCACCATCTGGTGTGAGCATGTTGAGATTCGATGTAAATGAAATGTAGCTGTTTTTCTTGATAAGGCTTTAAAACTTATAGGTATTCAATTAAAATTTTTATTTTAAATACTTTTCTTTTAACAAATATGCTGCAGTTTAAGAAATAATGCAAGTTCCCATAATCAGAATGATATACCATTAACCTAGTTAATATTTCAATTCCAGAAATCTGAACTCTAAATTTAAGTTGGGACTGGGAGTATCATTGCATCTATGTTATCTGCCCTAAATTATGTGAAATGTGTCACACCTAAATCCACTGAAAGCTAGCATGGTATAGAGTTGTACTTAGGCTAAGGAAACCTGGGTTCAAAGCACCATTGGGTTATCTTAGGCCAGCCACTATATCTCTGACTAATCCAGTGGTAGCCATCGAGTTGCCCAGAAGTTGTTAGACTACATCCCTGACTATTGGCCATGCTGGCTGAGGCTGATGGGATAGGGCCCAACAACATCTGGGGACAGACGGATGGGGACCATGCTGTGTACTCCAGACCTAGCCAATCTTTCCCAAATTGCTGCCCTCCAGATTTTTTGGACTCCAACAGCATCAGGAGGGTACCAAGTTGGGGAAGACCAGTTTAATCAAACTCACAGCAATGCTGTGTATAGTATCACATATGGTACCTTGAGCTTCTTGGAGCAAGAGTGAGATAAAAATGAATGGTTTCAGGTGCTTTTAACTATGTATGAACAAACTGTATGGCCTTGTACATACATAAATAACCACAAAACAGTACCAGCTGCTGTGCTATACATGAAAAACATGAAGCCTTGATCTTATGGAGGACACAGATTAATTTCAGGATTGTCACATGCTTGTGCTGCTGCACAATGCACAGAAAATCATAGGGGTTTGTGGTGGTATGTGACACTGGGTATATTGTGTTGTGCGTGTAACAGCTCAAGTTTCATTGTGCATGAATGCATTACAGCATGTAAAAATCTAGCTCTCCATTTGCCTCTTGCCTGCAAACACTCGTACTGCAATTAATCAGTCTTTTAAGGTGCTTTGTGGGACTGTGTTGTGTTTACTTCAGTAGCCTAAAATGGCAACTCCTCTGGATTGGAGTAGAAAAGTTGGTCATTAATGGGCAATTGTATCACTCTAGTTTAAAATAGGCTTCAATTTGTCCCTACTTCATAAGGGAGTAGCAATGGTAATAACAATGTTAACAAATCTATTGCTTCTTCCATCTGGGGAACTTGGTGTTCTTTATTTTGTGATGAATGTTGAAATTCTAGGCAGGTAGCCAAGACAGAGCCTTGATGCCATTGATGCCTGTAGTTTTCCTTTTTTTTAAAAAAAAAAGCTACAACAAAAAATACCATCTAATTGCTGCATAATGCCCACATAATCATTCTGTATAGTCTCACTTTCATAGCTCGTTCATCTTCCTTACTAGTTCTGTTGACTGAAACCTCAGGGCCAACGGATCATGATCCCAAAGTACAGTTCAGTATGCAATTAAGTGGCCATGCCATTGATTAATCTTAGTGCCCTCCTTGGCACGTTTAACCAAGCTGTGTAAAAGCTTTTGAAAGCCAGACAGCAGAAGCACGACAGAATGTCAGCCCAACCTGATAAATTTGGAATACGGGCATGTGGTAAACTAATCAAACAATTGCTTCACCATGGGCTTAATTTCAGCGTAAAATACTCACAGTCCATATATATCAGCCTGCCTTTGGAGCTGTGTGAATAACCTCTTAGAATAACCCCACAGAGGTGAATGCCAAGTCGTAGTTTTGTCATCTGTATCATGACTCAGGGCCAATTAACATTGCTGTTTGGGGATGGAAAGGACACAGTGAGGTAACTCTTCCCCTTAGATTTCAAGTCAAGTGAACATATCCCATTGTGGGAAGGGTATAAATTACATGCAATTAATAGTAACATCCAGGAGCTACTTTCAAAGAATCTGAACAGAACAGCTCACAAGGAAAGAAAAATAAATCTGTATTCCAATCTCTAAAATAATCTGAGGCATTACAAAAAAAAAACACATGTTGGTAATAATTAGTACACAGTGTTGGAACTGGTAAAATTATTTGCCTGCTAAATCACAACTTGGTATATGAGCTTGTGAGTAACCATTTCTTCTTCTGCTTTTGCTTTTATTACACTTTTTTCTTAAAAGAGATAGTGTTCGAATTCCAGAAAACAATCTCCTTTTGCCAAACAAATGTTGGAAGGGCAGAATGGTTCAAACCACAAACGGGCCAAACTGATGACACCTGTTGTCATTGTTTTGTCCTGTGATGCATCAACTGTTCTTAATGAACAGCCAGACATCTTGTTTCTGGTTCTATAGATTTTTCCTTGGAAACTCCTAAGAAGTCATGCCTGGGAATAATCTGGCTCTCGTGATTTATTTATCTGTAAATATATATAGTCCACTTGTGTATCCTCTAATATCATCTGAAAAAGTTTTGAACTTTTTGTTCCAGCCTTCTTAACCCCTCCCTCGAGAAAAACTCTGCATGCATGGTGTTTAGCGCAGAATTAGTTTAGGTCCCAAATTAAAATGACAGCGGTCTTGGATGTCTCATTAGAAAGAGAAAATCAATGTATCTGGGCTTTGCTACTGCACACCCAGATAATATAAACCTCTAGACTGAAAGGTTTACGGAAGTATATATACAAACCCACAGTCTACCATCAAATACATGCCTTTGTCATTTAGCTATGAATGCTTCCCTACATTGCAAGCTCTTATTGACTGAAGACAGTGATACTGCAGTGCCTTAAAGACTGAGAATGCCACTCACTATTCATTTACAAAAGCACTCCTTTGGTAAATGTTCATGTTAAAAATATACTACTCAGTGGGGACAGGACAGGACAGGACAGGAAATAGTTTTCCCCTCTCCCCAATGGAGTGCACTATTAACATATCACAAACCTGTTCTGCTTGGAATTTTATGCTGCTGCCTCATGAAATCGCCTTTCCCCCTGCAATAATGAGCATTTTAGCCTCTCTGCTCATTTTATTATTACCTCATACTAATAAATTCAGGAATGTTGTATGGACATGTTTAACACTTTGCCATTTGTACAATTTCATTATCTCTTTTCTTTCCTAAATCAAGGTAAATTAATCCTGGAAAATTAAGGCTTTTAATTTGGACTTTTTGCATATATTTGAAACTGCAGGCTGCTCTATAAAACTCTTGCAATGGTATATATTACACAATCAAGTCTTCTTTAAAAAACAAACAAAAACAAAACAGTATGGGGAATAAATGTAGGAAAAGACTCAGAATTGATCTCCAGTGAGTAGGTTACTGAAGAAATGTGTTATCCCCCACTCTTCCAGAAAGTAAACAGGTTTTAGAGGTGGCCTCCATACTTGTGAAGTTCAAGAAAAGCTGCTGGGGATATCACAGTTTTTATGGGTGAGTATTACAGAGCTGTTGTTTAAAAAAACCAGATTTAGATGAAGAAGAAGAAAAAAAAGAAGACGAAGTCGAAGTCCCTATTTTGGTTGCATCCTAGAAGGATGCTGTAGATATCCAAAGTGACTTCAAACTTTAGAGTTTCAGTGGGTAAACAACATGGGACTGTTGCCTTCTGCCCAACAAAATTATAATATCTAAAATGGCCTTGAAATTTCATGGTGCAGAAAGGATAGTGATGGCTATCATGTGAAAGAACTGCAGCCAATGCTAATATAAAAATATATGCTCCAAAGCAGGATATTTTCATATTTGCTAGTTAACTTCAGCATTGTACGTTCAGGAAAGCAAATTCTCTTACGATTCCTTTAACATAATTATTGCAGTCTCTTACTTTACATAACTACTTAAGTGCTCTAGGAAGAGTCAGTCTAGTTTGCTTGATACGTGAATTTTCTCTGCTGCCAATTATCGCATGGTAACAACCACCCAATTACTTTCTGCCTTCAGGTTCAAGTGAGTGACGCATAGTGCAGGACCCCAGATTAATTTAGCATCCACCTCAGTTAAGTATCTTTATCAACAATATCAAGACCAGAAATGTCATATAAGTAAAACTGGGCACATTTACAGCAAGTTCAATGTGACCCAAAACTGACCTGTGATAGGAAGCAGCAGGAAAGCCTGAAGGACCTATAAACGGTTATTAACTTAGGATAAAATCACTAATTTATCTCAGGTAAGACCATCAGTAATTTGGATCACGCAAACAAAGCCTAAAGAAAGGCATGCAAACACTTACCTTCCAGGTCTTGAAGACTTTCTGATTCTAAAATGACATTGTGTAAGTGTCATAGGCATCTGTGTCTTGCTAATTCCAGTTACTGCAAGCTGCTTTGCGGATTTGATTTTGCAGCTGAAAATGACTGACTGCCAGACAAAGGGACAGAAACGGCTGCAGCTGGTATTATTGATTATTTCCTCAATTTGAAGGAAGCAAACCAGAGACTAACAACATGGGAGGACAAAGGCTAAGTTGTTCCTTTTCATCTCTGCCATAGCAAGCCTCTGGTCACTATACCATGCAGTGAATTAATTCAGAGAATGGACCCATTATCACTGTAACGTTTGAGAGTTGTGTAGAAGTCTTAATGACTTGCCTGCTGTGATGGGAATGTAGCATTTATCATTTTAATAAAACCAGAGAATTGTAGACAGAAAAGACACTGAACCCAACATGAAGTGCCAATGAACACTGATGGCACTGCACAACTAAACATTATCAGCTCGTAAAAATAACTTTCCAGTAGCTCATAGTCTCAAACCGAAAGACATCCGGCCCATAGAAACAAAAGTGTGAGTATTCGTCAAATTGTTTGAAGACTATGCAAGATTGCCATAATTTATTTGCTGAGATGCAGGACAAAATAATCAAATCAAGACAGGAGACTTATGCAAACTTAAAAAAACAAGTTATGCTTGTTGTTTCTGTCATGGCTCTTTAATTTCCCTCCTATGCTTCATTGTTTTCTGTTACTAAGAGCTCCAAATACGGATTTGCATGCTAAAAGCAAATCAAAGTGAAGAGCAGACCTAATTTACGGGCCATGCAAAAGCTACAAGTAACCCTAAACCTTCCCAAGTTACGCTTATCTGTAAAGTGCTGTATGTGGCAACTTGTTCATCACAGGTTCTCTGGTAACCAAACAGCATTCAGTTGTGGCCATCCTTCACAGCGTCAGTGTAAGGATGTTATCTCCAGGATTCATTATCTTAAGATTTGTGATTTACTGTACGCTTTAGAGGAAGCTGGTGGGACTGAGTTAAAAGCAGAACTAAAGGCTGTTGTATTTCCTTTATCTACACTTGACTCAAGCAATGCTCTAGTTCCACCAGCCTCTTCTTGTAGCCCGTCACTTTTAATATTCATTTTTGTTACACAGGGAAAAGGCTGTACTTAGCTAAGTGGTAGAACATCTACTTTGCATGCAGAGTATCCCAGGTTTGTTCCAAAGCATCTCCACATACAGTAGGGACCTGTCTGAAACCCTCAAGAGCTCTTTCCAGTCATTGTAGACAATACTGAGCTAGACAGATCAACGGTCTGACTTGATACAGTGGTACCTCCGGTTATGAACTTAATTCGTTCTGGAGGTCCGTTCTTAAGCCGAAACCGCTTGTAACATGAGGCATGCTTTCACTAATGGCACCTCCCGCTGCTGCCTCGCTGCCGGCAAGTGACTTCCGCTCACATCCCGGGGCAAAGTTCGCAACGGGCAGCATCTACTTTCGGTTAGCTGAGCTCGTAACTCGAAGCGTTTGCAAGGAGGATGGTATGTGACATGAGGTTCCACTGTATATGACAGCTTCCTATGTTATGAGGGTTATTGCTTTATTTATTACGTTTATATCCCACCTTTTTCTCCAAGGACAAAGGGCAGAATATGGGGTGCATCCCACCTTTTATACTCAGAGTGGAGTAAGATGGGCTGAGAGACATTGACTTGCACAAGGTCATCCAGAGAGCTTCTGGCTGACTGGTTACTCAACCTGGGTCTCCCCAGTTCTAGCCCATACACCACATTTGTTCCTCTGGGGTCTACTTACATAATCTCCAAGAGACCTTTCGGTATGCCTCCCTCCCACCTAGAGGTGGGGCAATGGCCACAAGGGAAGTGGCTGTTACCATAGTGCTTATGGAACCCTCCACCATAGAAGGTCTGCCTAGTACCCTTCCTTCTGGCTTTCTTGAGTAAAGCTAAGACTGTACCTTTTTGCTATGTTTGTAAGACTGTAATATATTGCTCCTGCTTGTTTTGTTTGCTCCTGGGTTGTCCTGCACAGATGTGTTCTTTAATTATATGGGGTTTTTGTTTTACATTTGATGCTTCAAACTGTGTTGTAAGTCACCGTTTCATCCACTGTGGATTCACAGGGCAGGTTAAAATATTTTAAATAAACGAACCAGAATAATTTGGTGAAAGGAGGAGACTGCTTTAACTAGGGGACATTCTTTGCATCCATCGATCATGCACATGCCCCGCAAGCAAATCAAAATTTGACATTGCAAGAATAGGAAGTTCTGAAACAATCTTGACCATTTATTTGGTAGCTTTTTCTAAGAAAGCCTCTCTGCACATTTCTGCCTTTTGTTGTTACGACTATACATTTGCAAACAAAGGTAGCAGATCATATGATAAAATGAATGTTAACGTGCACGCACGCACACACACACCTTTTAAAAAATGGCTCTACTTGTGATGAAAGGCAAAAGGAAGTACTTCTTCACATGACACACATAGAAACCATTCCCTAAAAATGTAGAAAGAGCCATCCTGAAAAATGTAGAGATAGCCAACAAGAGTGAAGGCCATAAGGCTTCTAGAAACTTAAAACTATTCAGATACTAGCACAACAGAATGAGGCGCTGACATCAAATAATTCTATACGGCCAAAGAAGCTATATTAGAAAATCTTCAGACTTACACTTGACTAAATAATAAGGGTTATATACTTAAGCCTTCCATTCAGAATGAGACCCATGTTGCCATTGCAGGACGCCAATATCAATGCCTTATACACTCCATAGCATATTAAAGGGAGTGATTCTACTCCTAAATATCCACAATTCTCAATACTCAAAATAGTGCACAGTTGAGATTTAAAATGAATTACTGATTAGCTGAAATGGGTAGGCCTAATTGTGCTCTTCCTGAAATAATTACAAGACTCCCATTGAGTTCCGTAAGAAAAAGATGATGTCCTATGAATTAAAACATGCCTGCACAGACCATCTACTTTCAAGTCTTGAATTCTGCTTGTCTAAATAGTCCTTTGAAAAGACTTAGTCTGTTCTTGCATACTTAAAGTGGACTTTATTAACGTTTAACTTCCTGTAGCTAATTTGGCTGCTATGTGCAGCCATAAAATTTTATGACAGTAAACATGAGAGATGTGCCTAAATTACAATGGAATGTTATTAGACTACTTTCTTGTTATATTTGGTATCAGTGCTATTACATTTCACAATGTGAAATACTGTATTTCACAATGTCTAATTTTACACAAAGCCTCTTTTTAAAAATATTACGGGGATACATGTGCTGAGCCAGCTATTCTAACTACCTGACTCTTATATCTATGCAGTATCTGATTTAGGTATCTGATCGGTACAAATGCTTTGGTATAGTGCTGATACACCTGGAGACATAATTTAAGTGGCCAGTAATGACAGCAAGACATCACTGAAATGTCTTCATATATTCACTTGATGCAGAGTAATGCATTTAAAATGGCTCCTTGCATCTCTCAAACACTTCTCTACAAATTGGAGCAAGGAAATAATATAATGATGCACTGAATATTGTTTTGCTCAGGTCAGGAAAAGAATCAGCTGCCAGTCCTTTCATTGTGCGGGGGAAAAACAGGTCAATGGTAGACTCAAAGAATGTGAAAAAATAGTATCAGAACATTGTTCATTACATCTAATATGTCAGGGACTGGAAGGGCCCTGGCAAGTATGTGGCAGAGGCAGGAGGGCAGAGGTGAAACGAGGAGAGGGCGTTGGGCCCCCAACAAATATTGAGGGGGCTGAAAATACCTTGGCCCACTAGAGTTGGCGCACCTGACCTTATCATTGAGCTCCAATCTTTCCCAATAAATTTAAAATGTTATTTTTGTGTTCTGTTATCCAGCATTGCATATGCAAAATTTTACTGCTAAAATTAATTCAAACTCAATCTATCCACCTAACCTTATCTATCTTTTCTAAAGCAAACCCTCTAAAACCCCAAATCTAGTGATGTCTGCCTAATTTTACTTTTGTGTTCCATTATCCTATGTAGCTTATATGGTTCTGCCCACATATAACAAAGCACGTTGCCATATTGTCGTAAATCCTATTGCACATAATAGGATTTACTTCTGAATAAATATGCATGGGATTGCTCTGTGGATGGCATTTCCTATGAGATTATTTCACCCACAAGAAACTGTGTCCAATGGGTCCATTCCTTTTAATGTCTCCTCTCATAGTGCACGATTGAATTCCTGTCACTGATGCACTACTTGGTCAGCATTTTCTGGATTGCAAACATGGAATTGGGGATTTCAAAGTGTTTGTCACCGAAAAGATCGATTTGCATACATTTTAATTGGACAGCAGTGGACAATTGTTGCAGTGCAAGGCTTTCAGCAAGTGCTGCTTACCCCCATTGGTTGGAATCATTAGCTGAAACCAAGCTGCTTTTTATAAGCATTTTCTCTTACCTGCACCTTCTCTGTGATTTGGTTTTTTCCATAACTACAGCAAGGATGGGGAACCCAAGGCCTTCCAGATGTTATTGGATGACAACTTCCAACTTCCTTAACCACTGACCACACTGGCTGGTGCTGGTGGGATCTGGGAGCCCAACAACATCTAGATGGCCACAAGTTCCCCCGCATCTGAGCCAAGGATTATTATGCTTGCCATGACTGAAACTCATACATGTTACACACACTTCAGCTTTTAAGGATTGTGAAAAATCTCTTTCTCTTCCTTTTGCAGCTGGAGCAGTTACATTTTATAGAATGTTTTGGTTTTAATATGCTGATTCAATAAAGAACCCACCACACATAGCAAATGTTATTGGGAAGAAAGTAGGAGGGGAAATAGAGCCACATCGAGTAGCAGCTTGCGTTTGTCGCAATGCCTCTGGCCGTTCCGGTCTACACTGGGACCCACAATTTCCAGTTCTTAGCTCTCACTCTTAGCCATTATGCTATAGTATCAACTGTTCCAAAGATACCCGTTCCATAAATGTAGGAAATGTTAAGCTGTAATGGAAGAACATAAGAAGTCTGCTGGATCAGGTCAGCAGCCATTCTAGTCTGGCACCCTGCTCTCTGTGTCCAACTACACACGCAAGGGATCTGAGTGCAACAGTACTCTTCCCTCGCATTCTTTCCAGCAGTCAGAAGCACACTGCCCCCAACATTGGAGCTGGTAGCCATCAATAACCTTATACTCCATGGATTTGTCTAATCCTCTGTCAAAGCCATCCAAGATGATAGCAACTCCTACTTTTTGTGAATTTGTAGTTCCGACAAAGAAGTACTTTCTTTTGTCTGTCCTCAATCTTCGAATGTTCACCTTCACTGGATGGCTCTAAGTTCCAGTGTTATTATTGTGCTCCTTGCTCGACTTTTCTCTAAACAACTCCATTATCCTAGATTAGGGACTCAGCTAGATCGATGAAGAAAAAGCGTTATACAGTGGTACCATAAAAAGAAAGAAAAGAAAAGAACAGCTTAGTTTATGAACAACTTGATTAAGAACACTGCAAACCTGGAAGAAAGTGATTTGGTTTGTGAACTTTGCCTTGGAAGCAGAACATGTCAAGTGTGTTCCATTTGTAAATTGAGTCCCTTGCTGCTATGGGAAAGCACACCTTAGTTTAAGAACGGACTTCTGGACCTGATTAAGTAAATCAAGGTACCACTGTACAGTGGTACCTCGGGTTAAGTACTTAATCCGTTCCGGAGGTCCGTTCTTAACCTGAAACTGTCCTTAGCCTAAAGCACCACTTTAGCTAATGGGGCCTCCTGCTGCCGCCGTGCCTCCGGAGCACAATTTCTGTTCTCATCCTGAAGCAAAGTTCTTAACCTGAAGCACGATTTCTGGGTTAGCGGAGTCTGTAACCTGAAGCGTATGTAACCCGAGGTACCACTGTATATGCGTTGTAACACTGTGACACCAGATGGCACTGTGGAGTTCTGTTGTTGCCAACCTGATTTCTCATACAAAATTTACAACATGTTATATGGCTTTAGTAGAAATGTTATAAGGAATTAAGTATAAATAGATTAATAGAGTATTAAAGGAAAAAATAAGGTTAGAATGTGTTAAGATAATTATATGATAGAAAACAGAGGAAGATGGAAAGGAATTGCTGAAACAATTAACAGAAGTGGAATACAAAAAGGGAGGTGTGAGGAGGTCGTTGAAATAAGTGAATGAAAGATAAGATATTGAAATGGTTTGATGTGTTTTAAATGGTTTTTGTTTTGTTTTGTTAGTTTTATGTGTTAGTGTTATGTAGTGTTTTTGTATTGTATTGTATTGTATTGTATTGTTTTTCTTTTTTTGTAGTGTTTAAATTGTTGGAAAACTAATAAATATTATTATTTTTAAAAAAAACAAAATTTACAACATGTTTAACTGAAGCATTTCTATTATGTGTTTGCAGCTGGACCACTTCTCTCTCCTCAATAATGCAGGCAGTTAAATTCAAACATGAGCTGGTTCAAGCCTGCAAATTTTGTCTCTACACAGCGCTCCCTAAGTTTTCCGCAGGAATGTAATTGTGCAGAGCATATTTTGTAAGACCTGGGATAACTGCAGTTGCAGGTGCGAGTCCTTGAAAGCATTTTCTATGGTTGTGGTTGCACATTTTTTCCTCCAGTTAACAGAGTCACAAGGGTCTCTCCTCAAAGCCATAGCGCTCTCTCTGTGTATGGGGGTGGGGGGAGAGAGAGCTAGCTTCACAGAAGGCATTCTCTGCATGAATGCTCCCTTGGGAACATTGCAAGGAGATAAAATTGTCCTTACAAGTTGGCCCTGCATGCCCCAATCAAAGGAAAGGAAAGAAGAAAAGCCCAGAAAAAGAAGAGGAAACATGCCGTGTACAGTGGTGCCTCGCAAGACGAAATTAATCCATTCCGCGAGTCTCTTCGTCTTGCGGTTTTTTCGTCTTGCGAAGCACGGCTATTAGCGGCTTAGCGGCTATTAACGGCTTTAAGAAAAAGGAAACAAACTCGCAAGAGCTCACAAGACATTTCGTCTTGCGAAGCAAGCCCATAGGGAAATTCGTCTTGCGGAACGACTCAAAAAACGGAAAACTGTTTCGTCTTGCGCGTTTTTCGTCTTGCGAGGCATTTGTCTTGCGAGGTACCACTGTACTATTTTACTAGCGGCAGATGCACTATGAAACTAGATAGGGAGATATAATGAACTGAACTGGGTATCGAATTATTGTAATTTGTATATTTAAGCAGACATCTATATTTTAAAAAAACCAACTATAGGGCCAATCTAGATTGCTTTGCTCATCTTTGTGTGGCATGCAGCTATCTTAATTCAGCCAGTCAAATTATCAGCCTGAAAGCTGACATAACTTTTCTTCACTGTTCCAGGTCACTGTTCACTCTTTCTTCCAAAGCCAGCTCTCAATTCATCCATCACAGAATTCATTGAGCAATACAGATGTGAATTTTGGGTAGAACAAATCAGCCAAAACAAAAAGCAACACAGTGCAAAGAAACAGAACGGTACTTGTCACTTTATTCTGTCAACAGCCTTGAATTCCACACTGTAAATAGGGTGGTGAGACTCAACGCCATTCAGAATCTCAGCTGCTAGCAAGCATCACCAAATATACGACATGCCCAGAAAATGAGAAGAGAGCCTTCAAAGCTTAATTTCCCTTAGAAGGTCTATATTGCATGCTATCACAAGTAGCAAACGCCCCCTCCCACTTTCTTACCAATATCTTACACAAAAGAATATAGTTGTAATACACACTGACAGTAGCTATTATTGAATTGTGCTATATATTACATAGCTGGGGGCATCATTCAAATGATTATAGCGAGAAAAAAATCTTTTTCTGTCCCTGATTTCAAAATCAACATAAGGAGAGGGGAGCACGGTGGCATGTGCTGTCCTCACCCCTAGTGTTGTGTATATATGTTACGCGCACAGGGTGGGAAATCATAAAACATCTTTAAACCACAATACATCGTTACAACACTTCCAACTGTTTTAGATTAGGCTGTTACTTTCCAAAACATCACATACCATTTCAAAGCAACTGTTATTCCTACTGATGCCTCAACTTTGAAACTTCACATTAAAAAAACACACCAAACAACCAAATGAAAACGCTGTGCTTTGCCGGGAGGGTAGGGGGGAAGATTACAAAATTAATAATTTAGGTTTGGAGTGTCTGAATTCTAGTCTTTTAAAAGCTGGCTGCCAACAGATGGTTGGCATTTAGAGAGCACACACTGGCTGGCTGCAGTCCTAGGCACACTTACTTGCAAGAAAGTCCCCAAGAACTCAGTGGCTCTTGCTTTCAAGCAGATATGCACAGGGTTGTACTTAGTAATTTGTAAACCATATTATTAGCATTTCTTTTTAAGTGCACCTTTTCACTTACAGAGTGAATCTGGATTTTCCCAGGTGAATCGTGATTTTTTTTGCTCTTAGCCACTGCCTCTTGCTTTCAGCTTTTAAATTTAAAATTGCTACAGTGGCTACATAATTCAATAATTGTCCTACTGGAAATGAAGCAGGTATTCTGACTGTGATTTCAGGTTTTTCTGTTTGCTTTGGCAGCTGCTTAACTGTAGAGTACAAAAACTAATCACAATATATTGGAAAATTTAACGGTGTGTGCATATACATTTCAGTTATATATATATATATATATGGCAATCACTATTAATAAAAAGCGTGTTTGAAATTTATGCAAGTGCCCTGTTAATTTCTGTAATGTTGCCATCTATGTGCAGGCAACATCATACTTTGTTATTACGCCATTTCAATTTTAGCGAGGGCTCACTAGCCAAACGCTGGCACCTACCACTTGTAAGGTTATGATTAAACCTCACTTCAAGTCTGTAAAATGTAAAGATACTAGCTTTCATTAAGTGCTGTCATAAATCTTTCTACTCCGGCCTTACTAGATTTAATGTTTAATCTTCTCCTGTGCTGCAGAGGCATTACCCAGGAGTGCATCTAACTCTCGTTTAAAAGGATGTGGGCAGCTGTAGAACCAGGTGTGGGAAAGATGTAACCTAACCTTAGGCTGTCGTAAAAAGGCTGATGAATTAACAATGCAACAACTCTCCAGCTCAAGAAATCAGCAAAAATGCCCAGCCAACAAAGCCCAAAGGATGAGAGTTTCTATAAGCCAGAGGTGGGTAATATGTAGTGTAGCCCTCAAGATAGTGTTGGACACCAACTCCCATGAGCTCCAGCCAGCAAGGTCATTTTTTTTGGGGGGGGGACGATGGGAGCTGCAGACCAATGAGATCTGAAGCACCATAAGTCCTGCACCTTTGTGTTGGCCTAACATTATCTTTGGCGTAAGAACCTCCGTGAAAACAATGCACTTTTCTCAAAAGGTATTATGGAAGGGCTCATGTTTTACCATGGAAGTATTAAAACGAGTGTGTTTCTGAACATTCTTAAACAAGGAGGCAAGAGGAAGTGGATTAGTTTACCTCGTTCTTATGCCCGTTTAGAATATCTGAAGCCTGTGAATTTGCTCCTATGTGAACAATGTCATAAGGGAGATGCCCAGTGGAAGAGGAAGTCCAACTCATTTCCTCTCCTGCGTGATTCAAAGCACAGACTTCATGGATGTATGCTGATATATGGAAGCCCCCCCAAACTCACCCTCTTCATTTTGTAAACCTTTCGCAGAAAACTTCACATGCTTTTCCAACGGCTAGAAACCTTCCTCGTTACAAAGAAGCTGGAAATTCCATTCTCCCATGAAATGCAGTGTAAAAATATCAGGTTCGCTAGTGCAGATTTAATGGAGGTCTTCCTCCAATATAGTGTTGGTTTCAGTAGAAACCTATTGGTATGCTTTTGCTCCAGGAACCAGGCATCCCGTCCATGCTGAGCACAATTAATGAATGCAGACTGTAGGCTTCTTTCTCCTCCTCCCATCAGCTGGCAACTAGTTGTGGCTTTTTTAAAGGGATTGGCTGCACAAGGAAGTTTCCCCCCACACAGCTGATGTGATGCCTTCACTTTTCCCTCCAGAAAGATTTCAGCAGGCATCGGCTGTGTGCGGGAGTTCCCCTTTGCGCAGTGGATGCCTGGAAAATGCAGGTTTCTGTTTCTCTGCCCCCCATCAACTGATTGGCAAAATGGGGGGGGGAATGCTTTGCCAGTGCTATGCTAGGGGCTTCTCAAAGCACTGTGCACAGGGCTGGCAAAGTGGCTTGTGTTGTGTTTTCCAAGCGCCTGGCAGGCTTGGATCCAGAGCAGCTCATCTGCAAATGGAAAGAATCCTCCTCTCTGTGAAAGGACTTGGGATGTTGTGGAGCCTGTCACTCACACAAGTGAGGGTCTTCTGAAGTAGATTTTCAGAGGGGACAGAGGGGACCATATTTTCCCATGTATAAGACTAGGTTTCCCCCTAATAAATTATGTCAAAAATTAGGGGGCGTCTTATACACTGACAGTGCCGAGGCCATTTTCTTAAATCTGAGTCCCCCAAAATAGGGGGCATCTTATACATGGGAGTGTCTTATAGACAGAAAAAAATACGGTACCTTCTTGCTTCTCGGAGCGGAAAGTTCTATGGTTGGAGCTCCACTCACAGGATCTCTGGCTCTGACCCACTGTTTGTATCCAATGTTTTTGTGAGGTATTTTTTGACAAGAAGAAAAGTGGATGGCTAAATAGCCTCTAATACAATACTTCCATGTGTTGCTGTCATTGTTTTTTAAAAAAATCTCTTTGACAGATTCAGAACATCTGTTTTGTTCTTTGATTTGTGTTGCCATGTTTGTTAGCCACCTCTCTGAAAATTTTCCAGATATAAATTATTTGTAATTGTAAGCGGATTATTTTTCCCCAAAATACTGGGGGTTGGAGGAGGAATAATTAACAACATACGATTACAGGTGCTTCCTTTGCAGGGAAAATAATCCATATTGTTATTGTAATTTAGCATAGTGATTTAAAACAGCACTATGTGCTATGAAAACATTTCAGTAACTGATAAAAATTCAGTCTGAGGTAGAAAAATTGGATTCATTCAAGAGCCGGATAATTCTGAGGCTCTTCTGTATTAGGGATCTTTCAAGATGGTGAATAATTGTAATAAAAAAAGATTACATTAAAATAATTGACTTTAGTATGATAAGGTGTTTGAATTTGGGTTTGGTTAAGAGTCACACTTATATCTTGTAATGCCAAATAGATGGTTTCTCCCGCTGACCTTTATATGAGGAGGCAGGAAAATCTGTCATCGCTATTCAATTTGTTTAACTGCAGACACATGTTCCCTAGAGACGCCTGACACTATATTATCCATTTAACCCTGCCCTGGACACCTGGATCTTCAGATTAATAATTTTCCAAAATACAAATGAGATATTCCTGCGTATTCTTCGCTGGATGTTGTGGAAAATAACCTGCTTCAGAAGAAAAGCTTATTCTTTATCCCTTGAATATAGAAATGTCTAATTCCTTAAGCCATTTTGCAAAGGAGTTCTATTCAGTGTAACGCATTTCACTTATAGATGGTTATGGTGCGTGTTAAAAACAAGATTTAAATAACATCCTGTAGCTGAAACAATTCTCCTTCAGTTGGAGATGTTTGGGTTTATGACTATCTGCCCCTTCTGCAGGACCATTTGTAAAATATTTGTAAAGTTTCAGCGGACAAATGAACCTTAAGAATGTTCATCTTACATTTAAATAAAAGGAGGCTGAGAGGTACCTTTTTAAAAAAACAACAACATACAAAAGCCTTGCTGCTCATTCAAGCTGTGACTTCCTGTCCTTTTGCAACTGAGTGCCCTTGGCAATAATACATTATGATGTCACCTCATCTTTAGAGATGAAACCAACCACTGCCCCATAAAATTCACTTGCTTCCCCTCAAAACTGGAATGATGTCTCTAAGACGGTTGGCTATCCTTCATCTAGAGGGACACAGCTTCCTCACCTCTGCTGGCTGCTGAATGATCTGTTTTCCTCCACTTCCCCTTTCTTCCCATTATCATCGCCACACGTGCTTACGCGTTATCATCTGCTCCAGACACCCTTCCCTTGCTGTCCAATCTGTGTACTCAAATCTAGTGTGCAGCTGGATTGCAGCTTTTGTATTTTAAATTATATCTACCATCTAGCTCAGTCCAATGGATTATTTAGGCACTGACATCTTTTTTTAAAGGAGGAAGACTGACCCAGGGTTTAGGAGGCGAGCTTGGGATGTGGGTAACCTGCCTGACCCGCTCTTTCCCCCTCTACTGCTTTTTAAATTGTGGTGTCCCTTCTGACACCGTAAAGCATTGCCAGTAAACTCCTGGGTTGTTTACATGAGCATATTGTAAACAGGCTGCACTGGAAAGAACAAGCCGCCTTACAAATTAATGGCATTGTGAGGTGCTGCCTGCTGGGGTGAAAATAAATTGTAAGAAAATATAGGGAGACAGGTAATGGGCACTAGCTCTGCGGCACAACACTTTTCAAATAGCTGGTGTTGACTGTGTGCCAATAGATATGGCAATAACTGTCAACAGGATTTACAGTACTTTCACATTTACACAGCGAGAGTGGAGAGGCTGAGAGAGTTCTATAGTTTTATTTAAAGTTGAGTGCCAACTGTTTCTGTACCAGCTATTTCCAAGTAACTGGGTCACAAACACACTGGCTGTCATTCATGTGTCTTGCTAAAGCACTTATTTTATTTTTTTTAGTCCTTGGTTATCACAAGCCCTTGAAGCATGTTTTTAGAATCTTTGCGGCGTTGTCGAGGCATATGTTTGCCGAACAGAATTCCAGCAAGGGGATATCTCGCCATCTGCCATGAATCCCAACAACTCTGGTTGCCCTAATTGAACTCTGGGTGCTGTGCTAAAGAGTGCTGCTTCATTTGCAATAGGGACGGGAGGAATCAGTGGGAATCACCCACCAGGCCCAGGGAGCAAAGCCAATGGGCAGGGATTCTGGGAGTTGTTGACATCAGTCTGTCTCGAGAAACAATGGAGTGCACCTCCGAGGGTGAAGTCAAATCATTGCATTAGCAGCACCGAAGTGACCTTCCACGGTGTGCAAGACTGGGCAGTGTGTATGGAGTTTCCAGGCTGCTGAGATGACAAGACCTGACCTCCTCACCCCCCACAACTTCGGCCTCGATTTCCAAAGGAAATCAGAGCAATACGTTTGGCATCAGCTTGGCTGTAGGAGTTTCTGGAAGGAGGCGTACAAGGCATCATCCAACCACCTGAGGGACTGCATTCCAGTTTTGTGTAGGGTTTACCCCTTAGCCTTTTCTTCTCCTGAAGATATCCCACAAGGCAGTGGGGGTTTAGGACCAGAGTTTTCCTTCTCCTAGATGGGCTACCTTCCTAGGTGGATGAGCCTCACCTGCCCCTCACATCCCTCTGGGAGTTGTAGATCAATGACATCTGGAGATTTACATCTTTCTGTTGCCGTTTAGTGAATGGTGATTGGTAGCCTAGGCAAGTCGCTTTGAGCTGCTGAGGAATCAGAAGACTGATGGAACAATTAACTGAGCCACTGCAGGCAAGGACCCTATTTATCATTTCAATTCTGGACCCAGAGAATATCTACCAGCTTCATTGATATTAAAGCAGGGGTGCAGACTTGAATAAAATAGTGGGGGGCAGGTAAGCCATGCCCCATTGATTGCATGACACAGGGCACGCACATCATTTCAATAGCAATGCCCTTCTACTGGGGGGGGGGGGCTTTGTTGTTTAGTCATTTAGTCTTGTCCAACTCTTCGTGACCCCATGGACCAGAGCACGCCAGGCACTCCTGTCTTCCACTTCCTCCCACAGTTTGTTCAAACTCATGTTGGTAGCTTCGAGAACACTGTCCAACCATCTCGTCCTCTGTCACCCCCTTCTCCTTATGCCCTCAATCTTTCCCAACACCAGGGTCTTTTCCAGGGAGTCTTCTCTTCTCAAGAGGTGGCCAAAGTATTGGAGCCTCAGCTTCAGGATCTGTCCTTCCAGTGAGCACTCAGGGCTGATTTCCTTAAGAATGGATAGGTTTGATCTTCCTGCAGTCCCTCAAATATTTTATGGGGAGCCAAAGCTCCTTTGGCCCCTAGGAGTTGGCTTCTATGGTAAAGAGTTTTTAAATGCTGGTAGTGGCATCTGGATGAAATCAATGACATCTCAACCACAGTAGCATACAATGGTTAATAAGCCAATATCATTAACCAGTGAGTCTGACTTAAAAACTCCCTGGAGTTTCAAAAGCACTTGCAACAATGTGTGCCTGGGAGTTGCTGCTTAGGAAACAAAGACACACATTCCTCACACCCCCACAATTACATATGAATACTGTATCTGTCAGGTGCTTTTCTGTATTCTAACCTTTCAAATCCAACAAGGTTATGATTTTCAATTTCCATGCCATATCAATGAAGGGTCTTGTATATTGGTTTGGGGATATAAATTAATAGGTCTGATAAGTAATGAGTTATGTTTTCTACTATACTGGCACTGAGAAACTACTACCTGCTGATGTAGGAATGTATTTAAAGTTTTTCTGTAACAAACCTACCCAAACTTGTTGAAAACTTGAAAGTACCTTTGCACAACTGTTTATATTTCTAACCAAAGTTTCTCCAACACTGGTTTAAATTGCTTTGGTTTTATGCTTTTGTTTGTTAGGGGTACGGATGGCACTCTTGTTCCCACATAAAGGGATATAAAGGGCTGTGTGAAATCTGTTTTTGATTCTTCTAAGTTGAGCCTTAGAAAGCATGTCTTTTCAAAACCCCACATTTCTCAAATGCTCTCAGCTCTGGCCTGGGTTCATAGCTGAGCAGGTAAAAACCTTTCACTTAGCAAACTGGCGCATGGGAAAGGCAGATCTCTCCTCTGGAAAATGAATTGATTCTGCTAAAACAAAAGATAATAGGAAAGGTTTCCTTTAAAAAAGAAGGAACTATTTGCAACAACTTGAAAGGAAGGGTGACATTGTGGCCACTGAATTCAGAAGCGCTGAATCCAGAAACTAGATTCCTTTAATAGCACATACATCAGATCTCTTTTCGCTTAGGCCACATGTTTGATTTCTGTCGGGACACGGGTGCCTTTTAAACATATGTTCCATCATTATAGGAATGTGACTGAACTATCCAGTTTATGGCAAGTTTTGATAATGTGAGCTGCTAGATAATTGACAAAAATGTTGCTAGATAATTGAAAAAGAAAGAACCCATTTAACTAGCATGAACAGCATGGAGAATGACATTGTTATACCACTGTCAAAAAAAGAAAGGTGAATGATGTAAAATGCTGGAACTTGCTTTTGTTAGACTGATAAGGAGTCAAACAAGTTTATGCTCTTGTCCTTCATTCATTCATTCATATATATATATATATATATATATATATATATATATATATATATATGCTTTTTTATATATATATATATATAAAAAAATATAATGTATTGTAGTCATGAAGACTACAACAAACTGGTAAATGCTACCTGCATTCTGAAGGTGATTTACATTAGGGTCACAGTGGAAAATGTTGAGCTGTAAACCTCAAAATCTGTGGTGTAGAGGTAATTCACAAATGAATTAGCAGTATTTTTGCTGTTATTGAACTTACTTGTTTTAACTAGGTTTTCAAGCTTTTATTGGCTAAATCTGTAGGTAAATCTGGTAAGTTAATTGATAGGGGTCAAATTTAAGCAGCAGATCTGAGGGTTGAGGGCCCATGCTTATTTATGAGGTCATTGTGGTTCTGATGCTCTAAAAGGGAATTAAAATAAAAGGTACTGAGGATGGTCTTTTCCCCTAACAATGAGAACTTTTGTATATTAAAAATTTGCTAATTAACACTTCTCTCAATACATAAAAGTGCACTGATACTGAAGTACAAATTATTGATAATAAACAGTATTAATTTGAGGGTTGATTATTCTAGCTGTTAATACATAAATACACCTTTGAACATCTTACATTTGTTCTTCAAACCCTCTTGAACTGTCACTCTTGAGCATATGGCTGATCACAAAAGCCAATAGTTTAATTTTTTAAAATAATTTCAGCAATATGGAGTAATGTGCTCTTGTATGGAAAGTTAAATTATAAATATTTTTCCCCTACAGCTGACTTGGGACTGTGGTACCAGCCTGGACAGGCTCTGCCAGAGGACCAGGAGCCCAAGATTAGTGGCGGCGGCAGCAGGGAGTTCAAGTAGCGATGGGTAAGAGATTCCCACACCACTGTTGTTGGACACCTCTGTAAGAGAGGGGGAGTTAGCTGGACCAGAGGAGCTGAAGAAGCAGCCGGCCAGTTGGCAGAGCTGACTGAGTTGGAGTCGGAGGGTTGGACGCCTACAGGGCAACCAAAGTAGCTTCCATGCCCAAACTGGGGCTAAACCTTGATTGAAATGGGATCTAGAAAATTGGCTTCATCCAAGAGAGCCTGGATGTGGGCTGCAACCATTCACTCAAGAACCTTGGCTAAGAAGGATAGTAATTCCTTAGTTTTCTGAATCCAGGGAGGGTTTCTTAAGGAGTAGTTTCACTCCACACCTACTATAATGAAGTTAATTGTTCTAGAATATATAGAAGCTTGCAGTTTCCCTTTACAACCACGTTTTTCAAGATCAAATGTATTACACTGGCAATATTTGAACGTCACCAAATATTTGAAATAAAAGTTGCATGAAGATCTGCATCCTTATTAGCATTCAGACTCTTGGCCAAAGCTATGAACATGGTTCACATTCATGTGAATTATAATTCTTTCCCTCTCTTGAATGTGTGTTTGCGCGCGCACGCGCACACACACACAAACAGAGTTTGTTTTTTTAAAATTGCTGGTGAGAACTGGCTGTTAGATGGGTGAAATTTCTAAATCACTTCTTTAAAAGCACATCAGAAAAAATCTTCTGCCGCTTGCTGAATTTGTTTTGGCATGCAGAGACTTTAATGCACCTGCAGAGAGAATGTTCTCCGTAATGGATGACATCTGGTTTGAAGACAAAAGTGGAATGTCAGTAGTTATAGTAAAGGGTATGACAGTGGTTAGAGCCAATCTAGCTGGCAACTGCTGTGAAGTCTCTGAACAATTGTTTGGAAACATGCAGCTTCTTTAGGAAACTGAATAATGCTTACAAACCGCAAAGGCCACACAGACCCTGGACCATCATTCCCCATCCTGATGCTCTCTAGCTGGTGGGAATTGCACCAGGCTGGCGTAGGCTCTACCAGACATTTGACTCCATCCCTTTAGAGAAGCATGCACATGAGCATATTAAAATTAATCCTTGAAATAATTCAATGTGCAGAGGTATCTGCCTGGGAGTGAGAAGTGTCTTGCTAGCTTTAGGCATTCTCACATGTTACCTGAAAATGAAACTCTCCGCTTTGGACTAGAGCTCGCATTTTAAAAAGGAGAATGGGTAGGAAAAGAACAGAGGTTCAAGCCAAAGATAGGAAAATCGTGTTGCTTTTGGAATCTGCTGCTCATCACAATTGTTTTGGTTGTACTGGGAGAGGGGAAAAGATTGTGTGACTTCCTCCATTTGTTGCAATTGTTATGCAGTCTGAGGCTCTGGGATAGATGGGACTCCAAAACCCAGGTCACATTTGAGAGAGCTTGGGCTAAGCCTTCTGTGAAATTCAGGCTGCCCTACTTGTTTCCACCTTAAAAGATTTGCAATACTCTGATGTACCTCTGTGTTTTTTAAGCTGCATAAAAGGTCATTTTACCCAGCGTAACTTTCCCCATCATAGTGCTGCAGAAATAATATATACAGTGGACACTCGGGTTGTGAACATGATCCGTGCGGGAGGCACGTTCGCAACCCGCAGCGTTCGCAACCTGCAGCGCTGTGTCTGCGCACGTGTGGGTTGTGATTCAGCACTTCTGCACATGTGCAAAGCACGCTCTAGCGCTTATGCGCATGCACAGCCGCCAAAACCGAGAAGTAACCCGTTCCAGTACTTCCGGGTTTCGGTGCATACGTAACCCGAAAAACGCAACCTGAAGCGTCTGTAACCTGAGGTATGACTATATATAAAGTTGTCCGTGGCACACTTTTCTCTTAATGGTATAGAAAGCCCCTCAGGCTGGAACTAAGTATGTTGTGTCAAACAAGGGGAGGGAAGAGAGGGCATTCTCAGGGGAAAGGAAGTGGGGGGCAGAGGTGATGTGTGCCTAACACTTTTCCTCTGCAGCCATTTCCCCAGCTACTTTCTCTCACTGGGAAACCTTGCCTGAGAGGAACAGCAGTCAAAGGGCTTGCAGAGGAAAAGTGGTGGTGAGAATAGAGTTAAACCCCTCAACCCTGGCCACTGTATCTCTCCACCACAAATCTCTGCTCCTAGTATTCTGCCTAACAGCAGCTCATACACTCTCCTGCATTTAGGCCCTGGGTGAAGGTTTCTATGGCTCCATTCTCCTCATGGCCCCCTCCTTGTTTCGGCTTGCATATTGGTTGAGGAAGTGTAAATTTAGGAAGATTCTCAAAACAGTGCAAACCAAACAGATTTATCCCCCTCCCCTACCTGCATGGCATTCTAACCCTAGCCAAATTGTAACACACCTATTTGGTTGGTTTTGGATTACATGAAGTGCTTCAAAATAAGGCTACATTCCCTTTGACATGTGGGTACCTGTAGACATAATGGAACCCTAATTTACAGATGAATTACCAAGTCCTATTAAGAAAACTAAAATATTAGAAAAAAAATAGAACTTGAGAAAACTCCTGGATGTGCTCTCAAATCTGTGGCTTTGACAGGGCTAGCAATTATTGCTTCACTCTGGAAATAAAAACATCTGCCAGGATATTCATTCAGTATAAAGAAATAATGGAACAGATATTAACAAGTTAGCTTATATTTGTGTCTCAGTTCTCAACCCAGCATAACAGACATTAGCACAAGACTAATGCAAAACCAGGGATACACAAACATATTAAAATAACTTTATATATATAGGCTAGGAAAAGACATTAATCTGAAAACAGAAATCCTTTTCTGAAGCTGTCAAGAAATCACCAAATCTGAGCCCAGACAGGAAGCAGGCTGTTTAGATAGCTGAAAGATCTAAACTTTTCACCTGACCTAGTTAGAATTATTCTATAAATCCTCACCTTTAGGATTTGCTGCCAGATAATCTCTCATACATTGAACAGTCATCAACTATTTGTAAAAGTATACATAAAATCTTGAAGTTTTATTTATTTCTACTTGGACTCTCACCTTGGCTTGCAAACTTCAGTTCCTTAGCATCTGTAACAGTGGTTCTTTTATCTGACCTGTTCTTTTCAAATAGACGATGGCTTCGCCTTTTCCTGGTCTCACCCCAAAGATTTGATCCTCCATGCATGCTTGGGATGTTCAAAATGGCAATCCCTTCCAGGGAAATATTGTTTAAGTCTATCTGAAATCCATCACACTTGCCAGGAAAAGAAGAAGAGAGAAATAAAGGGAGAAATCAGTGATCAGAATTAACCTGCTACATGAGCTCACTTCCACACATACTCATTTTCTATGTTTCAGTTTCTGACACAATACAAATAAGCACAGAGGCCAGTGTCTGGACCCCACCACTAACATTTTCTCCACACCCCGGCCCTGAACTGTAGGGCACCTGTGAAATGGAAAATGAAAAAATGTGATAGCGAAAGAACTAATGCCCTCAAATCTAGTCCCCGATAGTCACCAGTTTTGAAGGCACTTGTGATGACATCACAGAGCTTAGTGAGCAAATACTGGTATTTGTTCAAGCTATCGTCACAATCAGCAACAATGGGCCCTTTAGCTCTCTCTGTCAAAGGTTTCATTTACCCGTGGCACTAAAAAGAAAAGGTCAGGAGTTCTACCTTCTGTATTATTTGATGAGCTTCTGGAGAAAAGCAACAATATAGAACTAGCCAAATCCAGAAGGGGAGGTTCTCACTTAAATGGTTCGCTACATCATCAGTCTTCAAACTTGCTTCTATTCATTCAACCAAGTTTCAGGTGTTTTAATATATTACTTTTCTGTATGGTTTTCTTCATTTTAACCAGGCATATCACTTGTGGGAGGTTTGCACTGGTATGAATATAGGAAGTATACAATGGTATGGTTAAAATCAGTCCAAACTACAGTTACAGCCATTTACATAATGCCTCAGCATATGGTAATATTTTGCTCATATTTTGTTTTAGGAACAGCTACCTTCTCAGTCTGGTTCTTTCAGCGAGTGAAAATTTGAAATCTCCTTTGTGAAAGTGGCCCAAGTAGAAGCAGAACTGCAACAGCTAGTCTCTTGAGTCAAGCTATGATTCCTTTCAGATTTCAAATGCTTTTTGGATTCAACTTTGATCTATTGTGACATCTCACACCTCATCAGTAAAGTATTGTGATGTTGCTTTTTTTTTTTTTTACATAATATGGCTCTAATTCTGACCTTAATTTTTATATAATATGGCTCTAATTCTGACCTTAATTCATAATAAGTGTTGAAAGCTATATTCACCTAGTAATCTAGGGTAAGAATCATGACAACACTCCACGGATGTCTTTGTGACAGGCATATAACTCCCAATTTGTCTCCCAGTTCTTCTTATTATTATGGTTTATTATTAAGTAATGACCTATGGAAGGGATGCGGGTGGTGCTGTGGTTTAAACCACAGAGCCTAGGGCTTGCCGATCAGAAGGTAGGTGGTTTGAATCCCCATGATGGGGTGAGCTTCCAGTGTTCAGTTCCTGCTCCTGCCCACCCAGTAGTTCAAAAGCATGTCAAAGTGCAAGTAGATAAATAGGTACTGCTCTGGCGGGAAGGTAAATGGCATTTCTGTGCACTGCTCTGGTTCGCCAGAAGCGGCTTAGTCATGCTGGCCACATGACCCGGAAGCTGTCTGCAGACAAGCACCAGCTCCCTCCACCTATAGAGATGAGTGCCACAACCCCAGAGTCATCCGCGACTGGACCTAACGGTCAGGGGTACCTTTACCTGTTTAATGACCTATGGAGGGTAGTGCAGGGTGCCTCTCTGTTGACAGAGGACTAGAAGAAAGAAATACCGGTAGATGGCAAATGAGAAGTTGAACATAGATGAGAAATAGTAATGACACCTAATTGTGTCATAGGCCTTCAAATGTCACCACAGCACATCTAATGCTAGAAGTTTAAGTGTGGAGCTGCACCTGTTCGTGGTGTGAACAAAGGGTCTTGCCACCATTAGGAACCATCTTTGAGCGACAAGCAAGGAGGAGGAAAGTGGTAAAGGGTGGAGAAAAAATAATGGGCTGACAGTTGGGCTAGGGGAGAAAACTGGTTTCCATAAGAGACTTCATCACGCACACTTCTTGAATCAATATGCAAACAACAACAAAAACAGCTCTCTTTCAAAACTGGCACATCTTCAAATTTTGTGATACAGTTCTCTGACTAAACAATGTGTACAAAAGTGTTATATATGTTAGGGGGAAACTGCCTATATTAGTAAAAAGTATATACAAAAGTTGTATTTTATTATTATGGGACATTTCTGGCAAAACCTGCAGATTAGTTAAAATTGCATATAAAAATGTATTTATTCAGAAAATTGAAACAAAAATGCTGTTGAATTGTGATGACGTGTGTTGAAAGCCACCTTTTGGGGCAAGGGTAATACAGACTTAAATTGTACCATATGGTTACCAAGTTGACATTTAACTACCGTAGGGTATTGAGTTGTTATAATACGTTAATTCCATCCCCACAATCAACCTAGACATCAAACAGTGATGTAGAAAGAAGAACTATCCTTCCAGGTCCATGTATTAATATTTCCAAAGTCATTTAATTCACCATTTGAACCCCAACCATTATTTGTTGCTAAATTAGGGTGTTGCTCTAGCATTCATTTCACTGCCAAAAAGGATGAGATACTAAACGATTGCTTATGTGTACTAACATCATGATGATTTGAATCTAATTTTAAAATCATCTAAATAAAAGGCTTATCCAGTCTCTTGGGCTTTTGTTTTCTTTTATTTTTAGCTTTCTGTTGCTGAGATAGTAACTTGGTTTTGTACTTTGCTGTTGTCCTTTTAATTCATCATGGTTTTTAGCTGTTCAGTTTTAGGGCAGGCGAATCTAACTTCAGGTAGATCCCAAGACCCTGGTTTGTGATTAATATTATTAACGATGTGTTATTTAATGGTGCTTTATTAGTTTTACGGCCTTTTATCATTAACTGCTTTCATATGTCACTCGAGGAGATATTATTGTAGAAAATGTGGCCAAGAAATTTTAGGAACAAAAGGAATAAGTCCTACTCAAAAAGGGTTCTCTGTTATTCCTTGGCTAGCCCAGTCCTACTCTATTCCACACGAATGAACTCTTATATGGATCATACAAAATGGAGGCAGTGGGACCTCACTGACCAGACATGTCTACCTCCAGGCCAACATGACCTGTCCAATAGGAAGGTTCATGGAATCCAGGTACATTGACTGGAATTTGTTCACTTTACCCCTATGAAAATGTTGTGCTTAATGTACAATGTCCAATGAGCTCAGAGCAGTGTGCCTAATAGGTTGTGCTGGTGCAAATGTTCCAGATGGTGCAAGCTCATCTGCAGCTAGTCACTGTTCCCTTCAGTTCCCTTCCCAAAGTTCACTTTTAAAAAATAAATAAACCCTGGACCACTGAAATCTCACCTTATCCTATCTTGCTTTTTCCTAACCTGTCCCTTCTACTTGGTATATATTTATTTCCATTCTTATCTGCCCATTCTAGTTTTCAGGCTTTCTGAAATGTAGCCATTTAAATATGTTCTATGTGTTGCCATACACAATGTTTGAAAGTGGGAGGAAGAAAGAGGACTCAGAGCCATTAGGTTTCCATTCCAAAATTTGCCTTTCTGGATCAAAAGTTTAAATCTGCATACAATATTAATGAAAGGCAGCCTAAAACCTCCAGTAACACATCTTAGAATCACTTGGCAGCTGGGATGAAAAACAATTTTTATTGACTTCCTTTTCAGTGAGGGGTGAGAAAGTGTCTAAGTTTTGTATTGGAAGCAAACTTTTGGGGTTTGCTTTTACACCTCACATACATGTTAAACATAAAGACGAATTCTTTTTTTACTAAAAATTCTGCTCATGTGTATACTCACTTACTGCTATACATTCTCGATAAACAGATATTAATTTCATAATTAAAAGTAATCTTGTGTAAATACCCTGCAGGCCTCAATGAATCAAACACATACTGTGTGTCAGGCCTCCCACTGTCTTCAAGTGGAATGTACTGGCTGGATAATTAGATAGTACATATTTTTTAACCTTATTTGCATGCATATTATATCTTTTGCACACTGACAAGCAGCAGTAACAACAAAAGTCAGATTACCACAGGGAATTCCCACAAAGAAGTCTTCATTCCTTATAATTTGCAGCCTAAATTAAAATAATTTGATCTTTGACAAGGATGAAATGTCAAGCAGAAGGGGGTCCTCTACAAGCCACAGCCTGTGGCTTCTGAAATCTGCCTAATTTATGTCAGTCACTTCTTAATACATATTTAAGTATTACACGAAAAAGATGATAAATATGCAATCTGACACCTTTGGTATTTCCCTGCTGTTAATTTATAAAGGTCTTGTGCCCCCCAAACTGACTAAAATTATTTAAATAAAGGGAGAATTGTGATATAAGATGGTGCAGGGAACATATTCACTCAATATTGAACACAGCAGGCAGTATACTAAGACAATTATTTCACTAGGCCTCAGAGTCCTGCTGTGATGAGTTACTTTCAGAATTACTAAAGGAGAAATTCTTTTGTTCAGACAGAGGAATTTTCAGTACATGTCCATTTCCATTGTGCTAACATATCAAAGTTGAATTAAGAAAGGCAAATATATTTTATTTGGTATTGTGTTTGTCAGATAAAATGATGGTATTTAGTACACAGCGCCATGTATAAAAGTGGCATAAATAGATAATGATAAAGAATGAAGAAAAGGACTTTATAACATGGGGCTGCACACTATCCTAAGGAAAGCTCTGCTGGATCAGACTGAAACCAGCCCAGAATCCTGTTTCGCACAATCGTCAGGGATTCCAGGAAGTCTCTGTGTCATATTTATTGCCGATAGCCCTCCTCAGAAATTGGTGCTCAGCAACAAGCTACATCTGAACACTGACATTCCATCTAGCTATCATGGGCAACAGCCATTGATAATCCTAATCTCCATTGGTTTACCACATCTCTCTTAAAAGCAGTGGTAGGGAGTCTGTGGCCCTCCAGATGTTGTCACTCTCCCATCATCTCCAGCCAGCATAGCTAACGGTCATGGATGACAGTAATTTTGGTGCAGCAACATATGGAGGGCTACAAGTCCCTAACCCCTGATTCAGTGTCAGGTGTCACATCTTGCATTGGTCAAATCCATAAATTAATGGTTTGTCGAGAAATATGTTCTGTTTGTTCCGAATCTTTCTCCACACCAAGAATAACTTTCTAAATCTCTCTATAGTGTTAGTTAAGTCGCTGGGCCTCTCCTTTCACCGCTAGACGTCCACCATAATTTGCTAAGCACCGATCTGGATTTCAAATGGGCAACCACTTCTAAATCACAACTTTTAAAAGGCTCTGCCCCTGAATGGAATAATAGGTACTAAAATTCTTCCTTAGATTGTGGGCCTCTGTTGCTTTAAGGTTCAGGAATATTCCTCCTTATGGCTTAACCATTTAATGGATGCAGCCTCCTTGCTCAGGGTCCCAGAATAGCTGTCCTCATACTCATAGTCCTTCATAGCCCATTGCTGTACTGAGAGGATTCTGAGCATGTCAGCCCCTCTGGGCACTTTGTCTGAATGAGCAGACTCAAGTAGTGTCCCTGTCCCCCGAGTCTCAAAGCTTTCTTGGTTAGGGTCTGCAGGTTCCTCTCTCTTCATGGTAAAAGCTGTCTCAGGCTGTTCACTATAGTTCCTGAGCTGAGTGAGTGCCTCTTTGTGAGTCTGAGCTGCATTGCACCTGCTTAGGACTGCACCCCTTAAATCACCTGCACCGTTTGCCCATATGGCATAGGTGAAAACCCTGCTGCTGTAGACCCACAGTCAATAAGAACCAAGACAGGATAAAGAGGCTACATGGTCCCAAGATATTGGCAACCGCTTATGAATGCTGGTTCTGTTCCTCTCTCTTTTCAAATTCTTCTTCACCTAATCGCAAACTGGTGTTCTGTGCACAGACAAAAGTTACTTTATGAAAAGAATGGTTCCCCTACACCCCAAATGCATTCTTTAACCTTTAATTAAGGAAAGCGAGTACAGTTTTCGTGAACTCATCTTTAAAGGTTATAAAATTTAGATGGAATATATAGAAATAAGTTTTTCAAATTTAAATTCCCAAAGCTATTCCTGCCTTCACAACTTTTCCCCCTCTATTTTTTCTCCCTAAAAAAACCCCAACCACCTGTGCTATAGAGATCATAAACTTTCCAGTTGGTTCCTGATGCTAAGTGGCTAAGTTTTGATTTCCTGCTTTTTCAGCTGCTTTAAGAATTTCAGGGTGGTTTTATACCCTACTTTTGCACTTGTTAGCTGCTACGTTGTATCGCCATAGCTGGAGGTTGTTTGCTTCTCAATAACAGTTGCTAGAAACTGCAGAAAGGAAAAGTGATGCTTGTTCTAAGATCCTGTTTGCAGATTTCCCATAGGCATTGGACCTCTGGTCTAATCCAGCAGAACTCTTCTTATGTGGAATGAGAGGTGACTGGCAAGGCAAGGTATAAAATGAAATGAAATAATGTCAAACTTCTTTCCCTTTTCTACTGTAATTAATACTTGCCTAATAACAAAACTGAATCTTATTCCAATGTTCAAGTTTCATCAACAGTCACTTTATTTCACTGTCATTGCAGATTTGGGAAATTATTTTATGTTGTTTTTCTGGATTGTCACACTGTAAATTTAGAAAAATTCTGTACACTGCTTTGGAATACAAGCAGTTTATAAATATTCATAAATAAATAAATGCTCAGGGCTATAACAAAAGAATGCCATCAGGATTACACTGGGGGAAATGGCTTCAAAGTAGAACGCATTTTGTTGTCTAACTGCATCTCTTTTGAACTCAGCATCTCTCCCACATTTTTATTTGTATAGAGACCTTTCCTAATGTGTCTTTGAAGAAATGGTTCATATATATGTTTATTATTTATTTCAAATTGCACTTTTTGTTTCTAGATAGTCCATTACCTGCCCTGGGAACATAAATCTGAAGTTGTGGGATACACATTATGTAAATAAATTAAAATAAATGAATAGATTAAAATAAATATTTGGCTTCACGTATAACCCTCCAGTTGCTAGAATAACATATAGCAATTAGTTTCTTACTTCTATTTCTAGGGATTCATGCAGCTTCTTGCAGGTTGCTGAAAAAGTTTCAGAAGTGCCAAATTCGAAATACCAAAATTTATTCTTCATTCTGAAACATAAAGACAAAAGAAAAGAAACATCAATAACTGAACATTTCTTTTTTAAAAAGAAAAAAAGTTAGCATCCTGACTTTCATCATAAGAGATGCTACGATCTGACATCCAGGTTGAAATAGATGATCTCATAATTTTCAAAAACTTAAATGCAGCTGTCAAGAGATATAATATCCCCTACAGCTATAACAGGAAAGTTCTCTAACAGAGATAGATTAGCTAACTCTTAGGGAGTTTTGGCAATTGCCACTTAACCAGAGACATGTCTTGAAAACTTACTGAGTCCCATTTTATGTGTCATACTTGCTAATGTGATTTCTGATGCTGTCCAAAATCCAGTTCTAGGGTATGCCATCATAATGAAATGAGGTGGGAAAAGAAAAGTAAAAAAGAAGTCTTTCCCCAAGCTAATTCAGTGGCTTATTGTTCATTATGACAGGTATTTAAAAAATAAAAACACAAGCATTCAATGTATTCCAGATCTTTAAATTAATCGGCTGTAAGGCAGACGTATTGACAGGAAAATGGAATACACTAACAAGTTACTAATATTTAAGAAGTGAGCTGAAAAAGTTAGGTTTTATGGGGCAATTGGATCAGCTAACAGAAAATACACTAATATTTACATAATATTTCAGACTGAAACATACATTACAATTTTGCTGGGCCATATTTTAATAGGTATATTAAGTGTTGCAAGCAGATCTAAATAAAGCTATGCTGAAGATGTATAATTTAGGTTAATTTGTTGCATCCCCACTCCCCTTTCTAATTAACTTTAAAATGCACTTTGGGGGTGGGTGAAAATCTGTTGTATAAAAAATGGCTCCAATGGTTCCATCTGCACTACTCAGTTAAAGCAGTATCATACTTCACTGTGAAGAGGGCCTGATTGTTAAACTACTGCAAGAACTGTAGCTCTGCAAGGGAAATAACAATTCTCAGCACCTTTACCATACTATAGCTATCAGGGTTCTTGAAGGGAATCCATGACTGTTTAAAGCGGTATCATAGTGCTGTAAATGACGTGAATGTGGTCTAAACATCCCCATTCATAAACAGCCCTTTGGGCATGTATAAACAGTGCTACAACACCACCACTGTGCATGGGAGTGAAGACAGAGGAATGTTTTGCAGGCTGCTGATGACAAACAGAGTGCTTTTGATGTACTTTGGTAGCGTTTAGCCTTCTGATGTTGAAATAGGACCCGTTTCCTATGTTATCATTCTAACGTGTGCAGTACATTGCAGCCATGGGAAAGTACATATTGAAATCTGCCACAACATTTCTAGCAGAGTTACTCTCAATAGTACAAAATGAGCCCTCTTCCCCCACCTTGTGGTCCTTGAGTAAGTGGCCCAAATCTTGTTCCTCTCAAGTTACAGGATTTGCAACGGCCTGCCAGCCTGTTGCTCCTAATTTAAACTGTATGCTCCTGAATTCAGGATATTTCCGAATGATACAGAAAGCACTGCATCAATAGAAACTGCATGGAATTAAGGGATGCTCAATAGTCTTCAGGAATGACCTAATTGGGTTCCCAGAAATTCAGAACTTAATCTGGAGTACCATATTGTCCTTATGGAACGGTCTCTTTCACATTATATCAAAGGCTTAGATAACATTTCTTCAGCACCATAGAACTGCAATCGTTTCTGCCACTGGACTCAGCCATAAACTTCAGAAAACAAAGCTAAGCAGGAATGAGTGTCTATTGTTAAGGGACATCAAGTTTTAGCAATAGTTACTGTGACTCATTTTAAACATAGGATTTTTATTCCCCACATCCAAAATATGGTTTATCTGACTTCCATGGGCCTGCTCTGACTTAGTTGGCTAGAACTTTAAAAAACGAACCATTAGCTGACTACACATTTATTTCTGCATGTGGCCATATCTCAGTTATACAGTACTATAGTGATGCCAACCTTATTCAAACTCAGAAAGATACACACACACACACACACACACACACACATGCAAGAAAGACAATTCAGATGAGAGTTCATACTGGATAACAAGAATTTTTGTTCTTCCCAGGGGCAAAAGCTGTAATGCGGAGGATTTCATGCTGAGATCTCACTCCCTCTTTTAGATAACTTTTATTTATAAAGCCTAATTCCAAAACTTTCGGTCTTCACTAAACTACATTATTTGTCACGGAGAAGCAACTCCTTTCAACCTTCTTGTTCTTGCCTCCACACGTAAGCTATTGTATCATTCTTGCCTAACCAATGAGTTATGATTTATAAGAAGCTCATACACTACACATCAGACCCATATGTCCCAAAGTTAGTTGGATACCGACCTCACATGCCCCACCAGTACAGGGATTTCCATTTCTGCAATGCAACTCCCTGCCACCACTACTCCAACCTGCTCTGTAGGGCAGGGGAAGCCCCCTAGAACAGACTTTGGGGTGGGGAATCTTGCTGTGCAAGGAGAAATCCTGCATTGATGGGATGCATTACTCAACACTACTTTGGATACAGCCCAAAGAATGCCTGACACTACATTGAACCATTCTTGGGCAGCCCAGTGCTGTCTACCCTGACTGGCAGTGCAAAGAGTCTTTGGTTCGGCCCTTGGCATCTCCATATGGGGTTGGGAAGGGCTCGTGACTGAAACCCTGGACAGCTGCTGCCAGTCAATGTAGACCATATTGAACTATAGGGACTGACATGGAATAGATTCCCTATGAGGCAGTAACGGCCTGCAAGGTGCTTTGTGACACTTCATCCCGGTTATTAGGAAGCCATCTTATACCAAATCCATTGATCTAATTACTTTACTATTGCCTACACTGACTGGCAACATCTTCTTTCCCAGCCCTACCCAGAGGTGCCAGAGATTGAATCTCTTCCTGCAAAGCATGTTCTCTATGACTTTGCCACAGCCCATGGCTACCTAATTTGAGATCTATATACTGTACTCCATTCCCCCACTACAGATAAGAGGAGTGTTTTGTCGTGACCCCAACAAGCATGTGCATTTCATGAGCACTTGGCTCTCTCAATGCAGGATAAAAGAGCTACAGCCATCAAAGTTTCTTGTAGGTTTAGTGGAGCCAGTTTGGTTATCAATACTAAAATAGGCTGCAGTGCAGCTCTGCATTATGATGTTAATTAAAAAGCCCCCTACTGTTAAAACTATTTTATATAACCTTTCTGATTAAGCAATTAGATGGCATATTATCAGAAAAAATTGCCCTGAGTCTAAATATGGAAATAATAAATGTTTTATTATACACTAGTTGAGCACGTGAACACGGCATCACAGTGGGCACAGCTAAACTTTTTTTTTTGAAAAGTGCATAACGATGAATTTTGTTTATTAATAGAAAGGAATCAAATGGGTAGGTGTAATGCAATTTTGAAAAACTAAGCCCTTTCCACCTTAAAGATAGCACACACAGGCAATGCACAGATGCCCAATTTATAGTGCCCCAACTTTATCAGTATTTAAAGAACAGTCAAGTGTATTTATAATTCTTCACACTTTTGCACACTTGGGCCTTGATCTAGGGATTGTTCTAAGTTGCAGCTGCTGTGTACATGAATCTGCCCTACTGAATAGATATCCAATGGTGTCACCTTTGTCAGTACCAATAATAAATTAGAGAAGAGCAGGGTAGGTGAAAAGATGCCTAAAACCAAGGCCAGCCCAATACATTTTAGTGCCTGCGACAAAGGAACAGATCGACTCCCCAGCCCTTCAAGGAAAGGTGTGTAGAATCCAAAGCTTGTCAACTTATTTTGTCACCCAAGGTAGAAAATGCCACATGCAACTCTTCCTTCTCCTTAGCAATAAAAACAAAAACATGCATAATGGAGTGTGCCTCCTTGGGAGAAGTCAAACCGCTGCATTAGCAGCATAGAAGTGACCTCCCTGGGGCTCAATTTTGGCAATGTTTATGGAGGTCCTAGGCTATGGAGGCAACAAGACTCTTGGCCTTGCCAATGTGGTCCAAAGGAAAACAGAGCAAAATGTTTGGCACCAGCTTGGATTCAGGAGTTGCTGGATGGAGGCGTACAAGGCACCATTCAAGCATCTTGGAGACTCCTCTCCAGATTTGTGTAGGGTTTATGTCTTAGCCTTTTCTTCTCCCGAAGATAGCAAGTGGGTTATCAGCATATTCATCCACTATTGATAGCCTTGGAAAACGTGACAAATTAAATAATAAAAAAAACCTGCTCTCCTTTTGACATATGCAAAATCAGCAAGATCAGTCTTTTGTCCCATTTAGACAAATGAGATGTGCTGCATACGGGTTTCTTCTCATGCATGCAGAAACCTCTTAAATATCAAGCAGGATGAGCCACATACAAAGGCTCCCTTTGCCCTCAAATAATGTTATTGTCAGGGATGTTTGTGTGGAGAATAGTGGGTTTTTTTATTTAAAACATTCACTAGAAAGTTGCAACTGAGTTACTGAAAAACCTTGCACTATATTTGTTTTGGTATGCTTCCGATTAATAGTTCAGATTAATTTTGACTTTATTTTTATTCAAGCTGCAAAGTTTTTGTTATAGGTTTTTGAACCTGCCCATCTAGCTCAGTACTGTCTACATGGGTAGCCAACATGGTGCTTGACTACAACTCCCATCAGCCCCAGCCAGCATGCGGAACCGATTACCCCTTGCTCACTGGCAGGCGCTCCCTAAGATTTTATACAGGTAAAACATGTGCTCTGCCAATGAGCTACAGCAATAACCCTAACCCTGAACACAATCCGAGCTTTTTGAATTGTTCCTTTGCTTGAAAACCAAGGAGGAAGTCTTTGAGCATTTGAAAGGAAGGCTTGCAAAACCCAGAGAGTGTTCACACATCATCTGCCAGCTCTGCTTCAACAGCAGAGATTGCCAAAAGCACGGAGAGCTCACAGACAGGCACCTGCCCCTCTCCTGCTCAAAGCTGAAAAAGGAGCTTCTGAGTATGCACAAGAGCATCATTTGCAAAGACAGAAGCCTGTCTTTGAGCTCCCCTCACTCTCACCTGGGGACGCGGGTGGCGCTGTGGGTAAAACCTCAGCACCTAGGACTTGCCGATCGCATGGTCGGCGGTTCGAATCCCCGCGGCGGGGTGAGCTCCCATCTTTCGGTCCCAGCGCCTGCCAAACTAGCAGTTCGAAAGCACCCTTAAGTGCAAGTAGATAAATAGGTACTGCTTTATAGCGGGAAGGTAAATGGCGTTTCCGTGTGCTGCGCTGGTGCTGGCTCGCCAGAGCAGCTTCATCATGTGGCCACGTGACCCGGAAGTGTCTCCGGACAGCGCTGGCCCCCGGCCTCTTAAGCGAGATGGGTGCGCAACCCCAGAGTCGGTCACGACTGGCCCGTACGGGCAGGGGTACCTTTACCTTTACCACTCTCACCTGCCCCCCCCCCCGGCTTCATGGAGGTAAGGCAGAGGGGGCTAGTTGCAGCTGGGGAACTGGGGGAACTCCATTTCAAGTCCATCCCAGACTTAAGTTTGGGGTAACCTCACAATGGGGCACCACTTTCCAGGTGAGTTCACATCTCAAGCCTCTCTGCTCAAACTTAACCGGCACCACTAAGTTTGTAAAGCTTTGGTTCAGTAGCATTATACCCCTTTAATCTCTCTCCCCCCCCCCCCGCTTCTAGTCTAGAGCAGAAAAAACAAGTTCACATGGATCCAGTATGCTTTTATATTCATCCTATCACCAAACCGAGAGTGGCATAGTCACCAATTCACACATATCTAGTTTTAGTGTTTTAAAGGACAGGACAAAGTATCGTTTATTCCCATGACATCTGTTCTCATGTAATATAATGCTTTCACCAGCGGTGGAGCTAGCTGCTTGGGCACCCGGGGCGGTGCAAATACCCTGCACCCAAGGGCAGGGCAAGCCAGGGCAGGGCAAGCCAGGGCAGAGCACGCTGCGCTGAACCTCCATAGAGTTCACAAGCCCCACATTGCCATTTCAGGCAGCGCGGAGCCTGCAGGTACCAAAGCCACTGCATCACTCCCCAGGAGAGACGTGTGGCTCAGGCAAGCTGCAGGCCAGGTCCCAGGGGCACCCCCGCCCTCAGTGATGACACCCAGAGCAGCCCGCACCCACCACACAAGCCTTCCTATGCCACCTTTCACACCTAAACCAACTTTTGTAAACTCACCCAGAGTTGACTTTTCTATCAGTATTATTTACCTATACTGGGGAGAACAGTAGTTTTTGTATGTCAAGATGACTCATTTGTTTATTTATTTTGACCTTTGTTCCTCAAATCACTGAATTTATTCCAAGTATGATCAGAAAGTTTAAAACTGCAGATCCATGATGCAGTCTATACTGAAGGACAACTTTTTGCACAGATGATCAGTGCAAAACATGAAAGGCAGTGCAACTATATGTTAAAACATAGTGCATCATCTTCTTCATCATGGGCCTACATTAAACCAAATGGTGTGATTTAAAAATTGCCAGAAATTGTCTGGAAAAGTTCATTGCCTGGGACCAAATTCACCCATCCCTGATAAAAGTGTAACGTTCAAAAAATCCGAATAAAATCAGGCAACACCCCTACAGTTAGGCACAACAAATGTTTAGACAATAAGGATAAATTAGTATTAATTTATTTTAATGCTTTTAAAAAATAATACTTTTCACTGAAAAACAGCCTTTTCTCATTGCTCATAAATCTATTACCTAGGTAATTTTGTACTTAGGTAAAATGATTTCATTGTGGCACATAATATATATTAATAAGATTGTATGACTTTTTTTAATGTTCTCTTTTTCTTTTCAGTCCTGTCTTGGCTATCATATAATCCCCATTTTGCTTTTTAATGAATCAAATGAAAAGATAAGGAAATGGTCAGTGGCAATGCATATCCAGAAGAATTTTATATGTCGGCAGAAAGATTTATAACAGGCTCATCTTTGACATTTTTTATTTCCAATAACTAACTCTAGGAATGGCACATCAGAGGTAATATCTTTCTGCATACTGATTTAAACTTCTCTTTCTGAATGCTCCACCAAAAACCCCAGTACTTGCATACTTTAAAGCGTGTAGCTAAAGCTCTCTGTGTTCAGTCAATTGCTGACTGTCTTGGTGGTATTCTCCGTGTAGCAAGCATAAATTCAAACTGTGTGCAGAAAGGAAGAAATAGAGACTAATACATATATTATGTTAAAAACAGCTTTACTAAGAACCATCATAAAAATTGGGCAAATAGATGGCTGGGATCCAAACATAGTAGTGTGGTGCTTATGCAAATGAGAGGCCAATGTATGTTTATTAATGGTGTCACATGACAGCCCCACCTGTGCCCCTATGGATGTGCAGAGCACCATACTGACCACGTTTCCTTAAACTTTGTGTCCCAACTGCATTTGACGGCACTTATACTTGGCGCTTTCCTTTTCCTTTTTATAGCAAAAAATGAGGCACCAGTACTCATATACTGAAAAAGTGCTGAGGTTGCCAGCACAAAATGGCTGCCATGGGCAGTGAAGAAGAAGACATGCCAGTACTCCAGACATGCCAGTACTATCACCAAAAAAGCCCTGCTTATGCTGATGATTCCTAAAGTTTCACATCAATGTTGTTTGGATCCTGCTCTCCATAATCTTAGTTGCATGTTCATATATATGCTACTTAAAAAGCAGAGACATCACCTTGCCAACAAAGGTCCATATAGTTAAAGCTATGGTTGTCCCAGTAGTGATGTATGGAAGTGAGAGCTGGACCATAAAGAAGGCTGATCGCTGAAGAATCAATGCTTTAGAATTATGGTGCTGGAGGAGATTCTTGAGAGTCCCATGGACTGCAAGAAGATCAAACCTATCCATTCTGAAGGAAATCAGCCCTGAGTGCTCACTGGAAGGACAGATCCTGAAGCTGAGGCTCCAATACTTTGGCCACCTCATGAGAAGAGAAGACTCCCTGGAAAAGACCCTGGTGTTGGGAAAGATGGAGGGCACAAGGAGAGGACGACAGAGGACGAGATGGTTGGACAGTGTTCTCGAAGCTACCAGCATGAGTTTGACCAAATTGCGGGAGGCAGTGGAAGACAGGAGTGCCTGGCGTGCTCTGGTCCATGGGGTCATGAAGAGTCGGACACGACTAAACAACTAAACAACAACATATATGCTACTGTGCAGGCATATGATCTGAAAGATATGATCCAAAAGAAAAAGGGAGAGGGGAATTCAAGTTTGCGGACCCTCTCAAATATTCCAATAAAACTTCATTTAGTTGCCAGTTCCTTAGTCTTACAAAACCGATCACCACCAGCCAACATGCTCTCACTCCCTGTTTTGTCGGCCCAGGAAGAAACCTGTAAATCCTTTTGGCATAAACTTTTACTCTTCCAATTTATCCATATTACTCTTTTTATAAAATGATAACTAAGAACTAGAATGTGCCTTGAAGTTAAAGATTACTTTGAAAGAATACAGTTTAGGATGCACCTGCACTATGCTGCTTTGTTAAACTCCCCGAAGGTTATATCTTTTATCAGGATTATATAAATGTGATACTCTCAAGTGGCATAAATTAACAAGAGGTTACCTCAAGCACCTGGTATAAAACCAGCACCTGGTATAAAACCAGCAATTACACAGCAGTGTGATATCTGAATGATAATAATTTACAAGAGACTTCCCGCCTAAGTGAACAGACTTTCTGATCCGTGATGCTTTAACTTCAAAAGCAAATGCCACTATTCATAATCACAGTAAGATGCTTATTAGTGCCTTGTGAAAAAATGTTATCCGCACGGTAGACATCAGGTGGGTGTGGAGGGGTGATACCAAAAAATAAAAATAAAAATTAAAAATGTTTTTGTCTTTTGCATTTGATTGTGTAGATTTCTACACTAAATATACATTTATATTTTTCCTGACAGTTTTTGCTTATTTTCTCGGCTTCACAGTTCTATAAGCAGCTGCTGACATAGCACTGGTATATTAATATGAGAGTTGTGATTATATATGGCTTAATAGAAGTTGTGCATCTGTGCAACGGGCAATTGTGCACCAAATGAATGCATGGAAAATCTGAACAAAACAGACCACTCAAATGCCTTAATATTGATCATTGCCTCATTAATATTGAACATTGTTAACAATGTGAATTGATTACAGATCTTCTTAATCTACATCGATTCCGTACAAATTTTGTGTATTGTCTGGGCAAGGTTTTTTTTTAGTTTCAAAGTAGAGAATGGCTATGGTAGCCAGTCAGTGCAAATGCAACCAAGTTGACATGGTCACCTTGTACAGATTCCCCATTCTCTTGGAGATTATTCATACTGACCAGCCAATGTACAGAATCACAAATTCTTGCTATTACTATTGGCATAGTCTTCATACCTTCATGCGAAAGCTTTTGGGCATTCTCCTTTTATCTCACATCCATTGCAACATATACATTAAATAATGAAGGCTGCAATCCTAAAGCATAATCCCAACTACAGTGGGACTTGTGAGTAAACATGTGCAGGGTTGTACTGAAAAATCCGTAAACAGCTTTGGAACTACCAGCTCTGATGCATTTGGGGGAAATCAATGAAGCACAGTATAAAATCTCTGTAATTGTATGACTTATAACAGAGAACCTTATTAACTTTATAGCAAGGTCATAGAACTTCACACTTCATTTTTAAATTATGTCAGAGGAATAAAACAATTTTCCTTGTCTTTACCTCTAATATCCTGCTATGCTAACGCAGACCTGACACAGACTTTTACTTAAATTAATGAAGCTATTATTATAATTCTCCATAGGGCTATGATCAGGTTTCTATGAAGAAAATCCTGGCTGCCGGATCCGACTGCATAATTCTTACTGTATTTCAGAATCAAAAATGTACAAAGCATTTTTATGAATTGCCTCTCTGTAAGGCAGGACCACATGGAATTCATTAGTCTACTTCTGAACCAGGCAATATTTAACTCTTCCTAGAAATTAAAATTACTAAGTGATATTTAGTGCAGATATAGTCCAAAACCACATTTCAAAACATTGCTACAAAACAATAGAACAAATATTGGATGTTAAATTTGACTGCTGTCAATTAATGTCACAGGCAATCCTCCTCCCATGCTTACCTGTCTGTGGTCAAAGCTAAATATCTGGGACACTGGCTTTGTACCATGAGATGGACTCTCCTTCTTGAGAAGTTCTAAGGGAGGGATGGGGAACCTAGAGTCCTGTTTCCTTCCACAACTCAGTTCCCCTTTTGTCAAGAAATGTTTGTGTTTGTGTGGGAGCTACATCAAATTTCCGATGCTCAAAGTATGACTGTCACATTTCTTTGAAAATGTATGCATCTGATAAACTGTGCTTCACTGGCGCATGTATTTATACTGCCATAGGTTATGTTTCTTTCAAAAAGCAGCAGGATGCTGTTATCTCAAATCCAAACAAATAGTTCACAAAACTTTTCAACAGCATGGAATCCCATGTAGTGCAATTGCATTCTTGACTGCTCCTTGGAATAGGTGTCCACCACCGTACTGAAGCGAGCAAAGAATACTACCTGCTGACATTGATTTGCGACAAAAGAATTTCTCAATAAGTCTTTCTCTTTAACATTTACTCTTAGGAAACCTGTGTAGTGGGAGATATTTATGAGTTGCTTTCAGCTTAAAAATAAATCACCTCTAATTCCTCTAAGCGAAATCAATCAAAAGTCTGTAAAAAATGGGCTGGTTGTTTGGTCGATTCTGGCAGAAAAGTAAACAGCACTTCAGCTTTTCTCTACCATTAAGGCCTAAATGGCCTAGAAAGTAAATCAATATCTCCAGTCAGCCTTCTGGCCATTGTTTAGCCAGTAAATATGGATTTTCACCGGCTTACTACACTCCTTTGGGACTAACCTATAATCCACAGAGAGTAATAATAAGTTCGTTATCTAGTTCAGCTCTTTGTTGTACATTTAAATGGGCCACATCCATCAGCTGCACTTGTTGAAGTTAAGAGATGATGACATCCCATTCAACCTATTTCATAATGAAACAGTTGCAATATATTGCAGAAGGAACTGTTTTAAAGTCCCGTTTGCCGGTGGATTATTGAAATGGGCAAATGTAGTGGGGGGGGGGAAAATGTCAGGGGTTTAAATCCCCGATTTTCTATACAGGATTACTTCTACATTAATGAGCTAAATCTTGGCGCTGTTTATTTCTGTCACGCATACATCACACAATTTGTTCATTATTCATATCAATCTGTTTCAAATATTTCCGGTTAAATACTGCTGTGAAGCAGACAGCTGTCAGAACCAATCAGTGCTTTTTAAGTTTAGCTACCAGATGTTTGCTGGACCAAAATGATTTCCCCTCCCCCTTGCCTAGGACACAGAAGCAAGCCCTCATATGGTTAGACACCCGGTGCTCTTAGGCAGAGATAGTTATAGGCCGTGACACTGAGTACTTATGTTCACTGTGCATATACATTCTCTATGTAAGCAGAAGGAGTTCAGTACCAGTTGACGAAGCCATTGAGTGCTTTTACTGTCAATAGCTTCTCTTTATTGTAAAGGGTACTCGGTAGCTAAAGAGTTGTTAATCACTCATTTCCCCCCCTCCTTAGAACAAGCATTGGTTCTGCAAACTTTTAGGGTGCTTTGACATGGCCAGATTTATTATGGGCAAATGTCTTCTGCACTTCCAGGCCTCCTACGACGTTCTGCTGATGTGGATAGAGCTTATTTGCCTCCAACTCACATCAGACCCACCTAGTGCGGTCAATGCTCAGGGATGATCAGAGTTGTAGTCAAATGACCTCTAGATGGCCATAGGTTAGCCTACTCTAGGAGATCTGCACCTCCCTAAAAAACAAACAAAAGTAGCTTAGCAGTGAGAAACCGCTGCTGCTTCTATTTAAAATTTCGAAGGAAGATGCACAGCAATGTTTCATCTTTTCCTTACCTGGAAAAGGTAAGGGCAGAATGGTCACAAAAATATTCTAAACATCAGTTATGTCTCATCTGCATTGTAGCCCCCTGGTGCCCATTTCTTCTTTGAGGTACTAATCTGATGAGAATGCCTCAAACATCTTCTCTCTTGGGCTTCTTAAAGAACTATCAGGATCAGGCCATCAAGCAGTCAGGCTGGGGTTGCAAATTGCAAGAGGTCATAGTGCAGAAGCTATCACTGAAGGCCTAGAAGAAGTTAGCGTAAGGCAAGAAACTCATGGGCTTGGGGCTTGAAAAGGCAGTATTATAGGACAAGGGAGCCTGAGCTTTCCCTAGTGAGACTAATCAATCAGAATAAGGAACACATTTGAAGGCTAGGACTTTATAGGGATCAGCTGATAAGAGTACTCAGTCAGGCAACCCATTAAATACTACAATGTACCTTCAAAGAAGATAGCTCAGTTTGCCAGGCTTTTCTGAAGTTAAGCTTGGCTGCTGTGATCACAGCTCAAGATTCCACTCCCTTACAAGATCTAACAGAGGCAGAGAACTTTGTTTCTGGGCGGCATATGCATATTGTTAATAAATAATGTGAATTAATAGACTAGCTAATGGAACCAGCAAATTAATGGCTAAGTATTTAATATCCCCACTTAAATGGCTTTCCATACTGACTACAGCATGCTTGTTGGTAAAAAAAAAAAAAAAAGAGTACTCATATACTGATCAAATGTAACCGATCTTGTAAAAAGGGTCAATTCTAGATCTTTCTTGTAAACCAAGAAAATCATTAATAAAAATTATTTTTTTAAAAAAAAAGTGCTGTGGGTGCCGGCACAAAATGGCTTCCATGGGCAGGGGATAAAAGAGGTACCGATATTCTGTACCAGTGAGTACTGTCACCAAGAAAACAGACCTGCTTAAAACCATATAATAAAATCTGTATCTATTATCTTTCCAAGTTTCATAAAATAGCTTCAGATTGAGACTAAAATCCTGAGGCACTTAAATAAAATTTAGGGCTTGTCCCCTGCCTAGAAAGGATGGATCCAATCAGTTTTCTGTTTCTGATCTCATTTGAATATCATATTTTAAGAATATTTTCACCACATGCAAAGTTTTGTTCTGAACAAAAGCAGATAAAACTTTCCCATTTTCTTCAGTCTCAGCATAATTATATTGCCACTGCTGTTAAGATGTGTGCAGCTGGTATGATCTAATGTTTTTACTTAAACACTTTTAAGACGATAAATTATTGCGCTCTTATAGATAAATTTACGTATAAGTAAACAACAGAAAGCAAACCCTGATTCTAAAGTCATGTGTTCTTTAGTAAAAATGAAATGATTTATATCCCTTAAAAAAAAAGTTGCCCACATCCAGGTGTGTGTGTGTGTGTGTGTGTGTGTGTGTGTGTGTGGTCAGATGCAAATCTATCACTTGCATGCATTAATTTCAACACATGGATATACTGAATATATACTACCCTTACTGAAATTAGAAGGGAAGATCTCTGTGTGAGAGCAGTGAAGGGAAAGAAGTTTATTATGGGCTTCTGTGCCTAGAATAGATGACTGGTTCAGGGAGAACATATTGTTGTGTGCGCCCCAATCTTGTAGTGGCAAGAGTGTCAGCACTTAACCAGAGTTTGGTTTCCTCGAAATGAAGGCCTATGGAGGCTGTGGTGTCTTTCAGCTGTATGGTTTTATTTACCCATATATACAACATGAGTACAGGATAGAAGGGCTCACAGCATTAACTCACCAACAGATCTTGCCTCCCTATTAGGTTTCATAGCTTTGGATTCAACACAGAGAGGAAGTCGACCCTCTCTGTGTCTCCTTCGCTTTCAGACTAGCTCTCCTGTTCTCCTAACTTCAAGATGATGTTGTTCCCAGCCAGGTGATCAAGTGAAGGAAGGGCCTTAAGGGGGGCCATATATTGGATCGCCCTGTACTACAGCTTCTGAATACAAGCACTGACCCTGACCTTTCACAAGTAATTGTGTAAGGACAACTTTTTATATATAAAAAAAATCCTTTCCATCTTTCTCAACTTCAATTTTCTATTCAATGCTTTGTTTCCACCGAACACAACACAGTCATAGTCACACCCAGATGCTTCAGAAAAGCAGAACAAAATGTCCTGATAAATGCTGGGCTTTGAGAAATTCAGGGGTTTGGTTATTTGCGCTAGGCTATTTTGCGCCCTGCCACAAATTTGCTAACTTTTCAAAAACAGATGTCTTGTAGAAAAATGAAAAGCATGAAACATCAAAACTGCTAGGTGTATTTTAAGTTCTAAGAATAATTAACGCAACAATTCTTTATCTTAAAAAATGTTTTAGCATACAAATCATTTTGAATAATCTGTTAACAACTGTGCCCCTTCTGAGGTCTGCACCCTAGTTGGCCTTATGATAGAATCAACCTTTCTCGGTCCTAAATCTGAAGTGCAGTTATCTTATTAACTCCAAATCGACAGGTGAGACTGGCATCAGAACATGTTTCATGATGCCCAACAATTTATTTCCTCTTGATAACAGGCTTGATGAATATTCCTACAAGATAACCTTGAGAGCAAAAAGACAATAGATTAAAGATGCACTAAGAAAATCCATACAGATAGCTGAGTGAATCCATCAGTGTTAAACTGAGCAGGATCAACCATTTATGGAAAGCAGAATAACCAGGAGGTAGCAGTGACCTTCAACCTCTATAAGAATTGCAACAGGAAAAAGTAACGACAGGGGAAACATCCAATATTACAGCAAACAGACTGCTAATCAACGCATTATTGATTCTTCATTTTTGTCAAGGTCATTTAGTGTCTTAAAAAATGATCTCACACTAAACCTTTAGAGAAAAACAGAGTAAAATGCTATTAATTATGGAAGACAGTCAATAAAAAGCTGATTCTCTTAAACACAAAGGCAAATCTTGTGTTGTCCTTGATTTATGGTGATAATTATAATGATAAAACATATGCAATTTTCAACAGCCCCTCATTCAAGTTAGGTTAATAACACAGCTAAGAAGGCACATGTAAGCATATACACAAAACTTAACTTTTAAGAAAATGTACTTAACGCAAGAACAGCATAAAAAATAGCATTGAACTAGCCTTTTGTTGCTACTCCATGTTTCTTTTATTTGCCCAAATCAATAGGAAATTAATAACAATAATATTTTTGTACCACGCCCATCTGATTGGGTTGCCCCAGCAACTCTGTTCAGCTTCTAGCAGACTCTACAGAAACACAACAGGACATCACACATGAAAATCTTCCCAATACAGGGCTGCCTTCAGATGTCTATGGAAGGTTGTCCCTTTGACATCTGATGGGAGGGCATTCCACAGGACGGGCGCCACTACCGAGAAGGCTCCTGCCTGGTTCCCTGTAACCTCACTTCTCACAATGAAGGAACAGCCAGAAGGCCTTCAGAGCTGGACCTCAGTGTCCAGGCTGAACAATGAGAGTGGAGACACTCCTTCAGGTATACAGGGCTAAAGCCTAGACAAAGATTCACTTCTTAACTGCATTATTTCAATGGGTTGCAAATGCATTCCTATACATGTTAACTGAAATGTGAGGTCCACTGTGTAATCAGGTAAACATGCACATGTTTCCTACTTAAGGACCAAGATAAATTCTTCTCCATGCCTAATCAAGACATCTATCTTGTCATCATGACAAGCACATAGTGATCAGCTAAACATGAGAAGGATCTAGCACAAACTGTTGGGGCATGTGCCGTTTGCCCATTCAACACACCAGCAGAATGTGCCAATGAAACAGAAAAACACTAGGCAGTTTGGGGCAGGCCAGTTCCTTTACTGATAGCATAATGCAGTTCCGCAGCTTACCAGATACATACACTTGTAGTATACAGCCTTTCCCGCAGCATACAGTCTCCCTGAAGCACTCCAACACAGATTAGGCTCCAGCCAAGAGCAAACTTGCCTCAAACAAAAGGGTAGATTGTGTTGAGTCACTCTCATATGCTTGCTGATTCTCACTTAACTAGTTGCAGGTGCAGGACAAACACACCTAAAATTAACTAGCACACCATAATTAACCCTTTCTTCTCCTTTTCTCTCTCTCCATACATAAACACATTAACATACAGTGGTACCTCGGGTTACATATGCTTCAGGTTACAGACTCCGCTAACCCAGAAATAGTGCTTCAGGATGAGAACAGAAATCGTGCTCCGGCGGCACAGCAGCAGTGGGAGGCCCCATTAGCTAAAGTGGGGCTTCAGGTAAAGAACAGTTTCAGGTTAAGTACAGACCTTCAGAACGAATTAAGTATTTAACCTGAGGTACCACTGTATATTGCTCACTTTATCCTGGAATCGTAATGTACTATACTAAATCAAACAACTGGGTCTGCTCAACTCAGTATTATTATCTACACAGACTGGCAACAGCTCTCCAGGATTTCAGACACCTCTACCTAGAGGTGTCAGGGAATGAGTCTGAGCCATTTTGCAAGCAAAAGACATCTCCTCTACTGAGCTATGTCCCTTCCTCAAAAAGGTCTTCACCTGCCACCTTAAGTTCTTGTTGTTTTTTAACTTGAGATGCTAGGGATTGCTGTATGCAACACAAGTGCTTATTGGCTAAGCTACTACCCTGCCCCTCCCTCAAATAGCCCACTTACATCAAAGCAAAGGGACACATTAAATCCTTCCAAGGAAAATGAGATACAATCTATGGACTAGATGACCCTGGTGGTCCCTTCCAATTCAACAATTCTATGATTTCAGTAATTTCTCTGTGTGTGTGTGTAATGATCAAAAATGTTGCAGTACAGCAAGAGTGTGATTGCCACTCTTGGAAATGACTGGCTAGAAGAACCTAATTATGTGGCTTCTTCACATTGCCCCCCCTTCCATTCCTTGCAATCCAAGCAGCAAAGATCACATTACCATCTTACAGATTTCTACCCATATTCAATGATAACAACAAGCAGGTTCTTATGGTTTATTTTCCTTTGGATTAGAAGCAACGAGGCCAATAACTATTCCTATTTCCTAGCAAAAGCCCATCAAAATAGACATATATTTTAAAAGTATGCTGCAAGATGACCTGTTTGTGTCAGCGAAGGCTAAAATCTAACTCTTTTGTACACCCTTCTCCTCGGACAATTATTTGGAGAGCGTGCTATTAACATACATTTGCAAGGTGTAGGCAACAGGTCCTGAACCAAAGACCTCGCTATCATGAAAAGCTTTCACAGTGTTTGCTTTGTTGTTACCTGAATGACATGGCACTTAATTCTGACAATCTGTCATTTCCCAAGCAACTCCAGAAAGGGCAGTACTCATCTTTTCCATCAAAAGCTTTATGGTGCAGAACTGCCATCTTAATGTCATGTCAATCTTGCAAGCATTTAGATTGACTGTCATATTACTCTGAGACTGCCAGTGAAGAGAGGCATCTGTCTATAGGGTTTCTACCCTACAGCTTGTATAGCTATCCTTGATTGCCTTAATATAGGTAGAAGATTGCTGTTTGCAAAGGACATTTCAACAATATCAACAATTAATTGCTGGCATGATCCAGACAGCGTTAAGTACTTTAACGATCCTTCAATTTCAATAGCAGAAGTTTAAGCATATGCTGTAAAACTGTCCATTTCAGCGGTAGGGAGAAGTGCATTACTGTGACTAGAATGTTCTTCCCAAAAACTACTGCATGCCTATCCTTCAGGCACCTTGCACCTGACCATTAAAAGCTGCGTCATTCAAGCAAAAGAACTTTATGATTTAGATTATCCATCCTTACGGTATGTTTTTAATCTTCATCCCAATGTAGTAGGCACTGAATACTATTTTCCTATTTAGGGAAGCCACATGTAAACAGCTGTCACCTGGCAGTCACTTTTAATTGAATGTGTGACAGTTTCCTCGGCGTGGCAACCAAACTGATCAAGAGCCTGGAGCAGCTCCCCTACGTGGAGGGGATAGAATGATTTTAACTTTTTCAGTTTAGAAAAAAAAGGCAAATGAAAGGGGATGAACTGGAGGCCTACAGAATTATGCATGTGAGAAAATGATGTGGTGAAAGTAGGTAAGAGATTTCCCCCTCTCCCATTTACAGTCACACTTCGGGTTACAGACGCTTCAGGTTGCATTTTTTTCAGGTTATGGACCCGCCAAAACCCGGAAGTACTGGAACGGGTAACTTCCGGGTTTCGGAGGTTGCGCATGCGCAGAAGTGCTAAATTGCGCTTTGCGCATGCACAGAAGCACCCAATCGCAACCCACGCGTGCGCAGACACAGCGCTGCGGGTTGCGAACACTGCGGGTTGCGAAAGTGCCTCCTGCATGGATCACATACACTACCTGAGCGTCCACTGTATTTATTTTGAACATCTGTACCCCACTCTTTGGCCAGAAAGGCTCCAAGAGTGGCTCATATACAATCAATTAGAACAACCTGCCCACGTGCTTGTAATCTATAATACTAGAACTCAGGTCATTAATGAGGGTCTTTGGCTAATTAAACAATCTATGGCCTTTTAAACTGTGGGGGGTATTCATTTTGTTTGTGATAATAATAATAATAATAATAATAATAATAATAATAATAATAATAATGTATCATCATCATCCAAGGAAGCTGGATGTTGGGGGATTCAGGACAGGAAAAGGAAGAACTTCTTCATGAAGTACATAGTTAAATGGAATTTGCTACAAGAAGCAGCAATGGCAACCAGTTTGGATGGCTTTGAAAAGAGAATTAGACAAAATCACGAAGTACCAAGACTATCATCAGCTTTTACCTACCTACCTAAGGTCCCATGAATCCTCAGAACCCCAGGTGACCTTTTCTCTTCAGAGAACCAGCTGGTGGGGGCCTTACACCAAGGGTTTGGTTACCCTTTCTATCATTGGACACCATTCTCTCTGTTTTCATTTCATGTTTCTGACCAGTTCAGCATCTCACTCCTTCTCCCCCCTGCACAGTTTCTGCTTCTATCTGCGCTCCCTCACTCCCTTCCTTCTCACTAACCCATCAGTGTAGTTGGCAGCCTTCAGAACCTCTTTTCTCCTCCTCTCTTTGTGGCAGACTTCGTTCCCTTTGTAATCTGTGCCCCTCTCCCTCCTTGGTTGTAACCCCTCAAGTCTCTTTCTTCTCTCTCACTTTTCCTTGTCTCCTCTGTCTTCTTCACCTTGGCCCTGGCCCCCTCCTCCTCCTGCTTCCCACTGGGACAAAAAGAAGAAGCTCTTTGGCACTGCCCTTTAATCTGTGTTTGCTCATGTTCCTGCTTATAGGCATCCCATTTGCACCTCATTGACCACTGTGAGAACCAAATTGCAGACAAGGTAAGCAGAATTCTTCTTATATTCTTATTTATTCACATCATGGATAATTATCCATGTCACGTGAAGAAACCTTGTGTTTTACTGCAATGCCATTGTAAGCCTACAAGAATGTACACTGGGGTGGCATGGCGAAGGCAGGTTTTCACTTTTATAGGCTTCTTTCTGTAGACAAATAACTTGCCATTAAAAGGTAGTGCTACAGGTTGCAATTTAATGAAGGCCATCTCAAACCTCTTTCCATTTCCACTCCACTCTGGAGAGCCAGGATTAGCAATTAGCACGAACAAATGAATCGTGTATAATTCTGTGTGCCTGTGTGCTGCTGCTCCTAAGTTGCACAAAAAACTGGAAACTTTGAATGAAATGAGATTTTCAGCAACTCTCTTTGGAGTCTCCTAATAAAGCAATAATTACATATTTTTTCTTGCCAACATGACCAGTGATAATATGCTCCTAAGAGTTGCATGTGCCTCTCCACAGAACAATAAGTATTAACCTCTGTCTTGGCCTTTTGATTGCAGAGAAATACTCTATTTTGTTGCACGTAAAAGGAAAACATCATTATCTACTGTCCCTAAGGTACCTTAAGTGGAGAGGCAAAACCTTCTTTGAAAATAATTTCAGTATTAGTAAAAAGCCTGAAACCATAAAATTATCTTGCATTATTTATCTAAATAATTGAAACATTTTCTGGCAAACATACAACTTTTCTTTTTCTTTTTGCTTACCAGCAGAACATAAACTTAAAAAAAATCGGAGTTTAAAGTGTTAAACCTCAGTTAAAAGCATTTAATGCTTAAGTGATACTTTAAATAGACTTAAACCAGAAGAAACAACTGGTATTAAATCTTTCTCTGATGGTGGCTATCAGCTGGCTGATGGAAATTCATTCTCACATTTAAAATTAAATTGTGCAAAGATTTAATCAGGTAGCACAAATGACTACTGCAACTGTTTTCTCATTAGCCCTCAAACCTCTAAAACATATTATGCTGTGCTCGTATAAAAGTTAAATTAGTACAGTGTAGTTGTGGTCTTGTCCAGGGAATACGTTTAACCTTGGAGACATACTGTGCTTTCCTTTTAGGAGGAGGTTTCCCCTCCCCACCCTTTTAGGAGGTTGTGTAAATAGGATTTCTGTAGTATTTTGAGAAAAGGACCGAAGAGATCATCACGTAATAGCCTCTTTGGAAACTGAATCCATCTAAAAGCGGTTTATGAGGTACATTCAAGTAATAACAAGCCCATCAGTCACTCCCCGGACTCCTTTCTTGAAAGACTTACATGAAATCCTTCCAAAACATATTTCAAAAAGTTGCATGCCTCATTCCTGCAAGGGCAATCTGTATCTCAGGGATGGTGAACCAATGGTCCATGGGCCAAAGCTGGCCCACCAGGCTTCCATATTCAGTTCAGGAGCTGTTTGCGGCAAGCCATGACTACCTGTGCTACCTGTGGGGCAGGTAAGTCCGGGGCTTTGCAAAAGCATTTACCAAGCACCTAACAACCAGTTGTTGTTGGGTTCTTGGGAAGCACTGTGCAAAGCTCTTGTAAACCCTGTGCTCAACACTTCCCAAGCACAAGGCTTGCAAAGCTTGCTCAACTCTGTGCACAGTGCTTCCCAAGCACATGACAATCAGCTGTTTGTTGGGCATTTGGAAAGGACTGGTCTGAGCAAGTCCTTCAAGCCATCTCCTCCCCTACCCCCACCCCTGGGGCCAACTCTGACAGGTTATGTCAGATGGTGGACAGGGAAATCCTGCCCATCACTTGAAGTTGGCCCATAAGGCTGTGTGAGGAGATAGAGATTTGGGCCATTGGACCAAAGAGCTGTATATGTAGAAGGCCTCTGTGCCTGGATGAACTTTTGTGGTCCTGTAGTATGGAAAAACCTAAATTTCCTATAGTTGGACATACATATGGGGCACTCCGTCCTTGAATGCTGGCCAAAAATATTATCAGAAGGAACTGAGAGTTTTAAGCTTGTTTTTTTGAGCAGGATATAAAGAACTGAATTCAGGCATCCTTTCCCCCAAATGTCAAATTTGACAATTATATGGGTAATTTATCCGTGGTTAAAAACTTAGTGCTTTCAACATAGGTCTCAAGTGAATCCTACTAACCTGCTATGTGTTATGTACCTCGCACTCCTAGAGAAACACCCTCCAGTTTTGAAGGTGTGCAGGAGACTGCAGGAGAAGAGAAAGGCAGAGAAAGCAACTCTACTGCGCTAGCAGAACAGAAGCACAGGATACGGTCGTTAGACTGGATCATATCATGTGCCATCAAAGTCCAAAACAGACTCAACTTAAAACAGCTTTTTAAAAAAACCTCAAAACTGTAGGGTTTATAAAAAGCATGTGAAGCTTAATGATATTTTGAAATTGGTGTTTACTTAAAAGCAAGCATTTTAACCCAATGATATGAAGAACTGATCTATAATTTGAAATAGTTGAAAATAACCTAGCTAATACTGTAAAAAAAAAAGAAAGGGGGAAAAAGTACAGTATGTTGTGATTTGCACTTCTTACCTACCCTGAGCCCTTTGGGATAAATTAGGCTTTACATCAAATAGGCAACTACAAAACAATATATGAACTGCTTGCACTCATCCAGCTCACTGACTATATCTAGAAAATAATTACAAACATTTCTGCCCATTAACACCGTATTAATTATTTTCATTGTCTCATTAGTGGTTTGTTTATGACAGGTTGGGTTGACAAGAATGCTGATTGTCAATGCCATTACTTGATAATGTATTTACTGGCATAAACTGCTTCATTATAGATCGAATCACCTGAATTATACTTCTGTCTGAACTGAGCTATATGACTTACAAAAAAAACCACCGTGTTAGGATTATCGTGGGCCTAGAGACTCTCTAAATATGCCTTTTGCTCTCTTTAGAATTGTTCGGCTTTTCACCCCCAAGGCAACATATTGAGCCCCACACCAAGGTTAGGAACATGGGAAGCTGCCTTGCATGAAGTCAGGCCATTGATCTATCTAGTTCAGTGTTGTCTACACTGACTGACAGCAGCTCTCCAGGTTTACAGACAGGGCTCTCTAGGGATTAAACCTGCAAAGCAGGTGGTCTACCACTGAGCTGTGGCCTTTACGAAAGAAGCGCCCTAAGCAGGATCCCATGAACCATGAAGAGTTGCCACCAGAAGGAAAATAGTAGCTGCTACTTGTGTGTGAAGGAAAGCAGGCAAACAGATGACTGTCTGGATGTTAGCCATTATGCAACAGCAACCAGTCATTTGCTGGAGCCAGCTTTTTGCTGATTTTGTGTTTGAAAAATCAAATACAAATGTGCATGTTCTGATCCAAAATAAACTCTCTGGTAATGGAAAGATTTGAGACTCATAAGAAATAGTGCATGGCATTAAATCAGTTCTGGATGCGATTGCACTCCACATCAAATTTGCTGCTTATAGATAGAGCTTTCTTATTGAATCGCAACCTTCTGAAGTACCAAGTGCTGTTATGAAATCTGCTCTCCCACATCCATGCTTTCTGGGGGGAAATGTGTCTTCTTCAGATCTGCCTAGGCTTATTCATGCTCAGGCTTATTGTAAAGAAAATCATTATAATCAGCTTTGAGGGGTTTTTTAAACACTGGAGTATTACAACCATTTTAATAACAATAAAATAATTAACATTATTAATACCAGCAGAATCTATTTCTGTATTTGCACTACAATTTAGTAAATTTACATAGGGACACATTTACCCTAATGCTGTGAAGACATACATATTTTGTTTTAATACAATACATATAATAGAGTATTTATAGTCATAATAAAGAATGAATGAGTCCCTATAAATGCACACTATGACTGGATGCATTATTTACAAATGTTATATTTTGCATCATCTTGACATTTGACAGATTCTAAGGGCTATAGCAGCTATGCTTCAGTGGGTAATAAAAGCACTTACTCCTGAGCCATCAAAATGAATGCAGCAGCTTTAGGAAACTTACAGGCAAAATATTTTTCAGCTGCTCAGGGGCTGTATACACATTCCATTTGTATAAGTGGAAAATAGGCCCTAAGGGTCACATCTATTGCTCAGTCAAATCAACAGGTCTTTTATAAGTTAGCATTCAAACGTCCTTTTATAGATAAGGGGCATCTTACATTTGGTTCCATTTTCCAAACCTCCTTGGCTTTGCAAAGTCTAATCTACTCATTAAGGATGCAGTTTCGTTCACAGTTAAGTATACTTAAAACTCAAATGGAACTTATGCACAAATAATTTGTGCAGGACTGCAGCCTGAGAGATTTGCAGAATATTCTTTTGTTGGGTCCACCTTTGCTTTAGAACAAAAAAGAGCAGTTTATCACATGAAGCTTCCTTCAGTGAATTCTAGGCACTGGCCCATAATAGGCAAAGGTAAAGGATCCCTGGATGGTTAAGTCTAGTCAAAGGCAACTATGGGGTTGTGGTGCTCATCTTGCTTTCAGGCCGAGGGAGCCGGCGTTTGTCCACAGTTAGCTTTCCGGGTCATGTGGCCAGCATGTCTAAACCACTTCTGGTGCAATGGGACACCATGATGAGTGCCAGAAGACACAGAAATGCTGTTTACCTTCCCGCCCCAGCAGTACCTATTTATCTACTTGCACTGGTGTGCTTTTGAACTTTTAAGTTGGCAGGAGCTGGGACAGAGCAACGGGAGCTCACCCTGTTGTGGGGATTCGAACCGCCAACCTTCCGATCAGCAAGTCCAAGAGGCTCAGTGGTTTAGACCACAGTGCCACCCTTTTCCCTATTGGTCCATATAGTCCAGTACACAGTTCATGCAGAGTTAAGGCAGCTCTCTCTGGCAGAGGTCATCCTGATCTCACAATGATTTTCTCTCTAGACTGCAGTCCCTCATTCTATACTAAGCATGGCTCTGGAGTATCCTATGACCTTGGGAAGAGGGGGGTAAATTAGCAACTTCCCCATACATGATGGAGATCTTCAGATCCCCAACTAATACCAATACAGTGGTGCCTCTAGTTACGAACTTAATTCGTTCCAGAGGTCCGTTCTTAACCTGAAATTGTTCTTAACTAGAGGCGTACTTTCGCTAATGGGGCCTCTTGCTGCCACTGTGCTGCTGGCACATGATTTCCATTCTCATCCTGGGGCAAAGTTCTCAACTCGAGATAACTCTTCTAGGTTAGCGGAGTTTGTAACCTGAAGCATTTGTAACCTAAGGCATTTGTAACTCGAGGTACCACTGTACCTCGCCTTGCATTCAAGGCCAGCCTGGGATATTTTGCTGCTGTGGGCAAAACCCAACAACACAGCCTCTGCCCCACCCCATAACTGAGTCCCCACTGCACCCTCTCCCTGCCCCACCATTGCATCCACACTGCTGCCACCCATCACTGCAACTGTATCCTCACCTGCAGCTGCAACCACAATGCAGCAGTGAGGGCTCAGTGGGTACAACAGTGAGGACAATGTTTCAGGAGTGCTTGAAGTCCTGACAGGGACTGGCAACAGTGCAGCGGTGGGGGTCAGATCTGCCGCCTGAGGTAACTAGCTTCACCTTGCCTCATGCAAGGCTGCCCCTGCTTGCATCCCACATTCTCCTCCAGGAGTAGAATGAGCCCTCCTGCAAGCAGAACTCAGCTTTCATGAAAAGGTGTCCCTTGTGCAGTTGATTAGGCTGAGAAATTGTATTTTGCCGAAGGCCATTCATGGCTGAGTGTGGAGCGGTACTTCTTACCCAAATCCAACACCCCAGTCACTATACCACAGTAGTTCTCTCCTTGTCTGCACAGCTGTAGGTAGAGGGGCCCCAATAATGATTAATGGGTTTAGATTACAAAAGTTTATCTCGTACTAAGAAATACCTATCAAATTCATTGTATGAACTGGATAAAGCGAAAATTAAATCCTTTCTTGTACACTCTTTTTTTTTTCGTATATGCATGAAACATGGACACAAGAAATGTGGTCCATATTTGCTTGCACATACATCAGCAGAGATTTGATTTAATCAGTAGCTGAATGGCAGTAAGAAGAGATGTTTTGCTGTTTCAAATGGGATGCGGAAAGACAATGGTGACTGTCAGCTGAGTTGATGAAACAATGATTACAAGCAAAAGACATCTGATGTAAGGAGCTTAGCATAGCAATACTGAACACCAAAAGAAAGGCATTGTTTGTTGTTCCAGAAAACACATAGTACAGTGATTAGCAATGGCAGCAGATGAACTGTAATTCAGTAGTGTTTCTTCAACAAATTTATTTATGAGGTTATACATAAAAATGATCAAAATAGATTGCATGTAGATGGTGTGGCCCTTCATATATATTTTTGCTATTTAAAACAAAAGGGGGGGAGTGGAAAAGAGGATAGAGAAAGAAAATGGTTGCATTTGGAGATAACATTAAACTGAAGAGTTTAGTACTACATCAATAAGCATTGGGCTTGAACACTCCCCGTTTTTCTTTGCTCCTTCTAGCAGCCTCCTCAAGCTACAGTTAGAGGGACAAACTGTGATTAGTTTGAGCTACAGTTTGCCTAAACAAGCCAAATACAAACTGTGGTTAGTTAGAAAGGAACTGGCTGCTTCCAACTGCCTCTTCACACCTGGGGTGGATCTACATACATGAACAAAATGCTATAAATAAGTCAGAAATTAGATTGTTACAACAAAAGAAAAAAAAGCCTATGGAAAATGGAGTAGATTTTTTTCCTGCTCTCTGGCACCATCTGGTGTTGCATGTTTATAACACATTCAAATAGTTGCTTCTTTACTAATGTAGCTGAGTCCCTGCTATAGAAAGGAAGCGGTGATGCAAAAGTAGACTAACCATTATCACTAAACTCTGGTCTAGGATTAAGTCTGCTCTAGATGAAAGGCTTGGATTACTGAAAGTGAAGAACTATATAAAAAGATGGGAGTCAAGATTTAGCAGGGTATCAAACAATGCAAAGAGATGGGCAGACGGCAGTAGAAGGCAGTCAACCAAATGAATTAAACGCACAGCAAAAAATTTTTAAAAAAATATTCTTTAGGAAATTGTAATTAATTTGTCAAGTATGATTCCACAGGCAATCTTTATTTGACTAGCTTTATTACGTTGATTGCATACCTCCTAAATATGTTTCCCAGCTAGATAATTGTCATAATTTGCATCCTGAAAGAGCATCTCTGGAACACAGAGAAAAGGTATGTGTGTGACATGGATAACTCATGGTTTTTGTGTCCTCCCTTCCAATAGTAGCTTCAGGGGGATTGATTATCATTATGGCCACGGCAGGAGAGGAAAGGATTAGCTGCTTTCCCATCCTACGTGTTGTGTTCCTGACCCTCATCCAGTTGTGTGTGTGTGTGTGTGTGTGTGTGTGTGTATGCTGCCATACCTGCTTTTAAGAGTAAAATAAAGTTTGCTGTAACCTGTTTAGCATCAGGTGAAGTTTGGTCTTAAGAAGGAGAGGTACGTTTGACAGAAATATCCTATATCTTTCCATGGTATCCACTTATACTGCTGTTGACGATCCTGATGCATTTTAACAAGGGCGGGCAGAGTTTGGATTTCCTCCAGAGTAAGAGCCAAAGCCCTGTAAATGCAACATGCGAATATGGTCCGGGTTTTGGTTAATGGACCCCACTTTTGGTTAATTATGCAGGAGGATGGTAAAAATCAGGCAAATGGCCCACGTGACCTGAGTTAATTCACATTAGTTCCAATTGCCGACCAGACTTGCTCCATGATATGCTTGTACAGGTAGACATTAGGAATATAGGGATCAAACAGCAGGCCTTGTTATCAGTGTGCATGTTGTCACAGCTTCTCAGTGAACGATGACTGAGATGTATTAGTAGGTCAAGAGGAGAAGGATCTTCAATTTTTTAGAGCCCTAGAAAACAGCTGACATTTGAAGGAGAGCTTAGGCCTAGCAGGAGGCCAACTCAATTGTTTCTCGTTCCCCTCCCCCATATTCCAAAGAGAGAGAGAAGAAAATAAAAATAAAGAAATAGACACGGATTCCATTATTAAAAGACTCAGGTTTATGCCAGACACCTGCCCTCTGTTTGTTTTGTATGATTTACTGCCTATACCCCCTATAAGGCTCATATAATGATTTGGATAAAACCATAAAGAAATGTGTTATGAATCTTGCTTCCTGGAGCTGCAGAGGTTGGGCCAGAGGTGAAATTTCAATGAATTACACTCATAAGTGCCCATGAATTATAGATGACAGCATAGCTAGATGCATTATTTTATCTCAAATTATGGCTGTGCAATCGGATAGTTATAAGAACTCTCCCTCTCTCTCTGGCAGCTTTATGAAAATGTTGGCAGCTTTAAGAGGTCGGATGAGAACGTAGCTACCTTAAAGAAACAGATAATTAAGTATCTCCTAATCATCTACCACTTCTTTCTGCCTTTTCAAAAGGTTAATATTGAGAATGCTTTAGAATTCAGGCAGTCAAAAAAAAAAAGATATAGTGACCTGATAGAGCCTCTAACCTTTACTATTCCTGAACCTATTGTTCAAGCATTTAAATAATTCTATGACATTTTTTCCTTCTCCTTCTGTCTAAGGGCAGAAGTGGAAACTTCTGCAGCTGCATGCGAACTCCTGCCAACAAACAAATTTCATCTGAATAGAGTTTATTTATTTAAATATATTTGTCTCTTGCCTTTCTGTCTCATTTCTGAGATGTCTAAGGCAGATGACAACATTAAAAACACCATATAATATTAAGCTGAACAAGAAGAGCAGATAAACCCACCTTTTTAAAAAGCTGGCGGATAGCAGTCCAGGAACTGGTCAGGCCAACTGGCCTGCCAAAACAATGAAGTTTTCACCTGACATGCCATTAAGGAAGGGGTCAGCCAGATCTCCTGGGGAATATGCCTTAATGGAAATACTGACATAGCAAATGCAAGCAACAAGACAAACAATCATGGAATGTGATTTTGTAGGACAGTGGTATGGGTTCATTCTATGGTCAATCACCAGTGAAACTGGGGACCTCAACACCAGCTTCACTTGACAGCTTGAGATGTAATAATCTATTGCTCTCCACATTCTTTCTTTGAAAAACAGAATAAAGACTCAAAACAGTGTTGCATACCAAACAAAACAAGACTTCTATGTACTGTAATTCTTTACATGTGTTTGTTATTTATGATTTGTTTGTTTCTTTTTAAAAGTTTTTTAAAATCTCCTGGGGCAGAGAGAGGCTGTCCTTGCCTGTGTTCCCACGAACAGTAGCTCTGATGGACGTAGGACATGCAGCAGAGATAGTGGAGCATACAGTATTTTAAGAGAGCCAGCATTGTGCAGCAGTTAGTGTTGGACTAGTCCTAGGAAAACAAGGTTCAAACCTCCACTCAGCTGTGAAGCTCCCTGGATGACCCTGGGGCAAGTCACCAACTCTCAGCCTAACCTTACACCTCAGGATAGCCCTGTATGGGGAAGTAATAGTTGATGTTTTATTATGTTTTTTTTATTTGTGTTCGAAGCTGCCTGTTACTACTACTACTACTACAAGGCTCTTGTGTGGATTATATTGTGAGAAGGACAACAATGTATGCCACCTTCCTTCAGAACTTTGGCTATATCAGCTGTATCAGCAGAAGTTTCCAAGCACAGTGGTACCTCGGGTTACGAACTTAATTCGTTCCAGAGGTCCGTTCTTAACCCAAAACCGTTCTTAACCTGAGGCGCGCTTTCACTAATGGGGCCTCCTGCTGCTGCTGTGCCGCCGGCACTCGATTACCATTCTCATCCTGGGGCAAAGTTCTCAACCCGAGGTACTACTTCCGGGTTTGCGGAGTTTGTAACCCGAAGCGTTTGTAACCCGAGATACCACTGTAACACTCAAAGGCAGCCCCCATTTCAAGCATGCTAAGCAATCAAATCCTGGTGAAACTAAGGCAAAATATGACTGTAGTGAAATATGCTTCCTCTAGGACTGGAGGAAGTTAGCACACCAGCTTGAGGTTTACAAAAGGACTCCTGGCCACAGCTGTGCCCTGATCATCCAGGAGCAAGACTGGGAGTAAACACACACACACACACACACACACACACACCTGTACACCTGATTGATCAAAACAAAGCAGTTCTACTGAGCAAGAGCAGTTTTGTCTTGTCCGGATGAAGCCTCAATTTGTTAGCCGACATCCAATCCATCACCACTCTCTGACACTGATTCAAGACCTTCCTGGCCTCCCAGGAATGTGTTACGAATCTAACATCTAACATCAGAATAGAAACATGGTGACTTTATAAAGAAACTCTGGCATACTAGGAAGTCTTCACTATAAAGTATTTCCTGCTGAGAGATTTCCTTTTGTGGGAAACCAATTTTGTGTCTTTTCCAAAAAGAAGAAGAAGCAAAACATGTCTGTAGCTGCTCAGAGTACACAAAACTATTCACTGAAGTGAACTGAGTCGGTCTGCTTCACATTTAAAAACAACAACAACAACCTTCCTGGACTCAAGTAAAGAAGTATTTAATGCTGTGAAAATACAAAGTATAGGAAATTGACTTGGGCTTCTTTTTAAGAAGAAACTTAGAAACCAGTAGATGCAGCTCTAATCCTGTGACAACCAGAGAAATCTAAAATTGTTTAGACTTGAACTATTCATTGCACATTCATTGTTATTTTATCTATTGGCTTTATTTGTACTGCAATCAGGTACACTGCCTGTACTGACTTAACATGCAATGATTCACTGACTGTCCCTTTCAGCTTTGTTTAAAATTATAAAACTGGTGATACATACATATATATTGGTACAACATTTCACATGTGCAGAGACATCAAAAAATGAGTGTTAATTTACTCATGCAAGATAATTTTATGTGTTTTTTATATAAAAAAGGTTAAGTGGAACAACTAATAATGGCAGTGAAAGAAATTAAATCAGGATATGAATGAGTACTGCTTTATATTATAGGTGCTCTACCAATCTAATTGCAATGCCTAAACTTATCACTTAATCACTTCTCATATTCTTTTTCAAATATTAACCTTTTAAAGAGTTTTATAAGCTTAAGAATGGCACGGCATATTATTAGGGGGGTTTTTTGTTCTAAAAATGATGCTGAAAACGAGTGACTTTTAAACATTGGTTTTAATTATTAGGAGGCTTATATGAAGGGGAAAATGTACTTTAACAAGCATCTAGACAAGTGGTCTGATTAAGCTATTCTAATCTGTAAACCTAATTATCACCTTCTTATAGAGTACAAGGCAGAGTTTTAAAAGCAAATTAGTGTATCCTACAGTGGGACAGCTTGTCATTTTATTAAATAATGTTTTTCTTTACAAATAAAATTGTTAAGTTTCATTATATTAAGGACGCTACCAGTTCCCTTCACCCCATGTCTCTGAAGGTCCTCACTACCACTGCATCTTAAAATTAATATTGCAACATTTTAATGGTTTATTAAGTATTAACCATTAAATACTAATTAAGGCTATTTTCTTCCTAAACCTGTAAAGGAGAAAATGTTCTGTATGTATTTTACATTACATTTAACTGCAATTTAGCACACGCTAAAAATATTTCTTTCTGTAGTGTGTACTCAGCATTATTCAGTGGATAATGCATTTTTAAAATGGTGAGTGAAGAAAAATTGGCTATAGACTTGAAGGCTAAAACTCTTCTCTTGAACTTAATTGATGCAACATTAGTGCTAATGGCAATTCTAAACAAGATATAATTACTAATAATCTACAAAACATTTCCACAGCACAATTCTTCTCATATTGCCTCACAATGATGGGGAGAAAAGGCCATTCTGTGAGCTTCATCTACACCAGTGATGGCCAAACCTGTCCCTCCAGCTGTTTTGGGACTACAACTCCCATCATCCCTAGCTAACAGGACCAGCGATGATGGGATGATGGGAACTGTAGTCCCAAAACAGCTGGAGGACCAAGTCTGGCCATCACTGATTGTATCCAGTCCACAACAAATGTCCCTTGCTGACATTTAAGCTTCAGTTGGCACCACATGCTACATTTTGGACCCAGAGACGCTCAAGCACATTATATGTCAACAGCACTTCAAGAGTTAAGAGTACACATATAATTTTGGCACATGCCCCTTTAAAAGACTTTACAATAGAGGCAGATCCCACTACAAGAGTTCTTTGGTCCTTGAAAGAAGAATAGCGTAAAAGTCCAAGAGTGAAACATTTTTTGAGATCTGATGAGTAACATTTCAAGGTACATTCATGATAGGCTACACTTATCACTTTAAGATGGCTTCATAAAGGTAAAGGTAAAGGTACCCCTGCCCGAACGGGCCAGTCTTGACAGACTCTGGGGTTTGTGCGCCCATCTCACATCTATTGGCCGGGGGCCAGCGCTGTCCGGAGACAGTTCCGGGTCACGTGGCCAGCGTGACAAAGCTGCATCTGGCGAGCCAGCGCAGCACACGGAACGCCGTTTACCTTCCCGCTGGTAAGCGGTACCTATTTATCTACTTGCCCCCGGGGGTGCTTTCAAACTGCTAGGTTGGCAGGCGCTGGGACCGAGCAGCGGGAGCGCACCCCGCCGAAGATGGCTTCATACCCAATTATAAAATATATGTGAAATCCTGTCATATACGGTGTATTAAGCTATTATAAAAAGGTAATTATAACCAAGTGTGAACATATATTGAAATGTTAATCTTCTCAGTTTTCCCAAAACATTTCACATTTATGATTGCATCCCCACCATGAACTTAGCAGAGAATCCTGGGTGGTCTTTCTTCCAGGTATTCTAATGAGCTTTGGAGATCAAACTGTATATTGCATTTTCAAACAACTTCATCTCGTCTCCATGCTACATCAAATGGCACCACTACATATAATGGTATACACTTTAAGACATTTCTCTCTGCTTTAATCAGCTCAAAACATCATGTGCGTTAGGCTACATAAAACCTTTCCAAACTTTTCTATTATAATGTAATATATGACTGTTCTATTCCTCAGAACCACAAGAAGCCAACTCTCCATCATTTCTAGATTCCTCCCCTCTCCACAGGGAAAAAATATAATAATGTAAATGTGCATGAGTAAACATACTTTTTTTTTTAGGACATCAGAATATTGTCTGTCGTTCTCATTTATTCATTATGTCAATATGAAGCTTCTGGAACACCATAATGTGTAAAATGCAAAGTGAACCTAGTTTGCAAAATCAAAAATTTGTTTAGATTCAAATGTTACTTATAGATGCCGACAAGATCATACTTGCCCCCAAGGAAGCACATTTTAAAATAGGTGGGGCTTTTTGCTGGTTACACTTCTTTGTTGTTTTTAAAGTGAGGATTACTGCCATGTCTTGCAATAAAAGGTGAAAAACACGAAGCTCAAAGGAATCAGGAATTCCACTGAGTGTGACGGATGTTTCATTAGAGCCAATTGCTTTACAACAGGTGTAGGCACATTCCTAAAAGTTATGCTTATAGAGAGTATAACCATTATCCCTTTGTAAATGAAATTCTCAAAAATATCTCATTGTGTGAAAATGGGGCAACAGAGAGCTCTCTCTGATCCTTGCTATCCTCAGCACCAGTCTTCACACCGTAATATTAAGGCCACATAGGTATAACAGGGACAGAAGGCAGAATCCCAATCCTCTATGCCTAACAGCAGTAAAAAAGGGATCTCCCAAGAGACATAATTTACACGTCTGGCAGTCAGCAGATTTCCAGCACACTTTCTCCCAGCTTCTTCTGTCTCCACAGGCTAGAAATGACCCAACCAAGTATAATACCCTGCTCTGACAGAGTGCAGGGTCAATTGTCCACCTCTCCTGCCCCGACCCTTCAAGAAGGAGGAGGAGGAGGAGGAAGGAAGGAAGGAAGGTGTGACCTTGCAGGGCTTGCAGTCAGAATGGGCCACATCACACATTTTTAAATTATGATAAACAGGAAAACAGAAGGAAGAATTCTCATCTAAAAAGGTTGAGCTAATAAAGCAACAAGAGAGGGAGAAATGCTCCTTTAACCCAAATTGTGACCTGCCATGTTAACTGCAACCAGTGAATGTGAACGAACAAATATGTAATGCCAACTTGTAGCAGAAATAGTAAACAAGGTGGGAAGACCCCCCAGGAAGCCTAAAGCCTAATGCCTTTAGTCCCATATCAGCCTTCTTGGAGGGGGCAAAAAGAGGTCAGTTCTCCTTCCACTACACTCCTGCTCAGTTTTGGTTCCAAAACTGTTAAACTGCTTTTTCACAGATGTGCATTTGGCACCGATGTTTTACACCTTTTGTCGGTTACTTAAGAGGCACCTACTTACTCTGGCCCTTGGACGTGAAATATACCTTCTTAATTGTTCTTCCTCTAAATGCTATTGTTAATTGTTATCCTTTCTTATTGTTTGCTGTTTATGACTTGATTCTTATTTTCTATCTATCTTTTTAGCCTGTGCAATCCACCCTGGTAACTTAAGGTGAATGAAGGACAGGTTAGGAATAGAAGGAATAAATATTGAACAGAACAAAAACAGACTGCAAACCCCCATTTCCTTTTCTCTTCCAGTGTGTGTAGAAAGATCTGAATGGAGATGTTCTTCAAAGTGACAATAAGGACAGGAGTAAGTCAACCCGAGGGCTGGCCCACCAATAAGGCAAGATGAGGCAACCATGCTGGGCAGCAAGATCCATGGGAGCAATGGATCTGGTCTCCAAGGAATGTCTTGCTCTCTGCCTCTGCCACAGTGACAGCAATGACTGTGGTGCATTCCTTGAAGCTTCCCTATGCTTCCTCTACAGCAGCCTCTTAGTGAACAGGAGGCACTGCTGATCTCCTCCCACTCTTGTTCCTGGTGTGGATATTTATTTTCTGCTTGTTCCTGATGTTTTTACTCATTCCTTATTCCCTGGTGGTGGGAGGACGCACCATTTTGTGGTGCCAAAATGTCTTGGGCTGGTCTTGGTTTACCCTCTAATGGCCTACTACTTTTCAGAAGAGTCAGCTAGACAAGCAGATAGGTGATCATGTTGTGTTTTAAGTGAGGTATCTACAGGTGCCCAAATGAATACTTTGTGATACTAAACGAAGAGGACTCTTCCATTGAAACCTGATTGCTGAAAACTAAATACCCACTGATGGGTGTCACCCTTTCTTTCCTTAGGCCATAATAATAAAGTCTGTTGGTCACATGCCTAAGTAGCTCTAGCTCAGGGATAGAGAACCTGTGGTCCTCTCAATGTTGCTGGACTTCAACTTCCATTGACCCCAGCCACCATAGTCAAGGTTCAGGCCTCTTGAGAGTTGGAGTCCAACACCATTTAGATGGTTCAGGTTCCCCATTCTTGCTCTAGACTAGAGACATATCCACCACAAAACCTTGTCTGACAAACACAAATATTCCTACTATATTGCTAAAGAGGCAGACATTTTCTATATTGAATTGCAAATAGCATGCTACGGACTGCTCAATACCTTTACTTTTGAGATGGCAAAAGCCTGCACATGGCAAGTTTACATTCTCATTTATGTGCAAAGGCATTTCTCTAGAATTACCTCCATGAGAAAATCTAATATTGTCTCTAAAAGAGATATATGTCACTTGTTCCTTGTTGCACCCTTGCACAGTATATGGTCATATTGGTTACTGACATGTGTGTCAGAGTTTTTTCAACCGTGAAGCAAGCTTTTGTTGGTTCATTGACAAATGCTAAAGAATACACACTAAAAAAATGCACTTCAGGATCCTCAAGCTCACTGACTTCAGAGGAATTTCTTCAAAGTTTATAGGGGGTGGATCTCTGTCCTAAGTTGTCAAAGGACATAATGTATTGAAGAAAATACTACTCAAATAGAGAGAGACTTTAAATTTCATGCAACAGACATGGTTTAACAGCATTTTCCTGCAGGTCTGTCAGCTTGTCAGTTTTTATTTTATTTTATTAAAACACTAAACCAAGGGCATTAAGTAGCTATTGATTTAACTTTATAATAAAATCTGAAATCCTGGCTCATACTTGAAACCTTCAGCCTTTATTATTTCGCATGACACTAAAGTCTGTTAAAGGAACAGAAGAAGCGAGAGGAATGAGGAGGGGGAGAAAGTCAGAACAAAAGGGGAGTTAAGGAGCCGTCATGGACTGGCTGGATGCAGAAGAGTGGGGGGCGGCATCAGCTGGGCAACCCCCCCAAGGGAAGAAAGTTCAGAGTCAGGAGATTGGTGGTGGGATGATGATGAGTGGGATGATGATGAGGGAGCAAACTGGGAGGAGGAGGTGTGGGAAGCTAAAGAAGTAACAGGGTTTAGTGAGCAGGAAGAGTCTGTGGCAGACTGCAGCCGAGAATCAGAGGCAGAAGCGGAGGCTGAAGAAGAGGTGGGCCAAGAGGCAGAGATGAGGCCTCTTTTGCTGTGACCCCCCCCCTTTGCCCAGAACCTGCAGTGGTATGAAGACAAAGGAAGCTCAGATTGCTTGGGAAGGAACCAGGGGAAGGTGGGGATCTTCAGTCCTTGCAACTGCCTCACTGGGGCAAGATCTGCTGGGAAGGGTTTCTGTTTTCACCAGGCCTGTGAACTGGAATTATGCACATGAGGATATAGTAAGGGACACTGGGTAAAAATAAATAACAGATTAAATTTAACAAGACCAAAGAAACCATACATATATTAGGCCAAGTAAAACAAATATTCCTAATGGTTATTTAAATTGGAAAAAAATAGTCTGGAACCTGGCAACAATTCCAGAACTCTTCTTCTTAGGGTTAGAGAGAAAATGTTTGTGAAGTATCACTATGATCAAATGTGGAGGCTGAGAAACAGAAGTAATATCCTTTGAGGTTGAATGTCTACTCAAATTAGAACCAGCAAAGATGGAAGCTCTACTAACTTCTGCAGATCATATTCATTTCAACAGATGAAGATTAATTAACTCAAATGTCCTAAATGATGTGAATGATGTTTTGATCTCTGCAAAAGATAGAGCAGGTTTAAGTAGGGGCAGTCCTTGAATGAGTAATTTTGATGCAGGTGGAACATGCAATGCATGAATGCTGCGTATATCCCACAGTGCGCTAGATGCATTTATTCCTCTGCACATGGTTTAGTATATGTGGGGGCCACTCCAGAAGGACCATGGCAAAACACAATTCTGCATGTTAAGAAGGTCAACAGTGCTTTATTCAGGAAACAACATTTTACTGAAGAATGAACACATTTACTTCCTGTCTGTGACACTTTTGCATAATTCCATCCTGCTGAAAAACAGTAACACCTCTTTATTTAAATGCACCTTTTAACAGAAGTGCAAAATCTGGAGTGGAACATGGAGAGTTAAGTTTATCCACACATTGGTTCAAGAAGCGTGAATCAGGTTATTTTGCACAGGAATCTACAAAGGTCAAATTCCTCAACCTCCCTAACCTTTTCAATAAATATACAGTGGAAGCAGTATACTTTGCTTCTCAATCTGAAGTTGCTATTGCTAGAGTAACTATGATTACTCTAGAAAAGACTGAATGGCAGATTTGTCAAATCCAGCAAAGCTAATTATCAGTCTTCTAAAGCAAACAAATTTTTAAAAATGAGATGACCGCAAGCTTCTTTTAGCATGTAAAACAAAAGGAAGAAAGCAGTTTACCAAGCAGTGAATGACAGGATATGATAGTAAATGATACAAATAATGCTTATTGAATACAAAAAAATGTAACTATTTGGACAACATTGAAACTATTTAACAGTTTGCTATCTCTGAGTAGTTGCAAACTCTTCAGAAAGTCATAAAAAGGAAGCAATATGTCACTTATAATGGAGCCCGGATATTATAACCAGACAAGAGGTTTTGTTATTAAAACTGATGCCTGAAGTATTTAGCAAAGCCAATTTTTCAGACTATGGGAAAAGATATATTCTGTCGCAGCCTTGAATTACTTTTCTTAGCAAGACTTTGTGCCAAATACAGTGGTACCTCGGGTTACATACGCTTCGGGTTACAGACTCTGCTGAACCTGAAATATTACCTCGGGTTAAGAACTTTGCTTCAGGATGAGAACAGAAATCATGCAGCGGCGGCGCTGAGGCAGCAGGTGGCCCCATTAGCTAAAGTGGTGCTTCAGGTTAAGAGCAGTTTCAGGTTAAGAACAGATCTCCAGAAGGAATTAAGTTCTTAACCCGAGGTACTACTATATTCCATTCTTACGGGAACTATGTGTTCTCATCTTTCCACCCTTCTGCCTAATGTACATGTCTATGTATTGATAACACACAATGCAAAAATAAGTCTTAACATGCAACCCACCTGCACTGTGTTTCATCCATGTTTTTGTCTTTCATTCTGCCTCACTGGTGTACGTGGGCTAGTGCTGATGAATCACAATATGCATGAGTTCATGGGCACTGCTTTATTAATCCCCATGAATATATGTGCAAGTGCATCATGAAGTTAGGATAAAAAACTTGTGGCAAACTGCATGTGCCAGTTCCGTGATTCAACTTTGATGTCTGCAGACTGAGGAAGAAGCCACATGGGATAGATTTTTGGAGGTTTGAGGTTTCAGGAGGTCAGAAGAGGACCTATTGTATCTCAGCCCAGGATTCCTTAGACTAGCTATGTCCCTTTAGTTAGTACCCGACAAGATTGCAATGGCAAAACACAGTAACAAGGTATGATAGATGTGTTTGAAGACAAGTGGGGCAGCTTCATCATACTTGTCAAGGATAAGGAAATGCTTTATTTGTGCCACAGCAGTTGCAACAACAACAGCAGCAGCAGCAGCAGCAGCAGCAGACTAAACAGTTCAATGGGAATAAGCCAGTTTAAATACTAGTACAATTGTTTAAGGAGATGGTGAATTACACTGGAAGTCTGCAATCTCGATAATGTTCTGTATCACAAACACAATCCTCTACTTTGAAGAATGAGATGTAAATGTGTTTAGTTATGCGAGCATCCTAATGCAAAGGCATGAAAAACAATATGACTGAATGATGCTACTTCTAAAAATGCAAACTCTGATCAAGTCAAAACAAAGTTTTATTTGCATAAAAGTGATACATGTTAAGAAACAACACAAGCAATTCAAATGAATTGTCACAAGCAGGAACTGAAAAATGGTTTCTAAAATGTTGAAGATACACTTTCTAAAAGGCTATGAATTAGCCGCCTCCACTTCATTCTTCTGCTTAAAGGCAAGGGGGAAGAGTATAAGAATGATGACATGCTAGATAATGTGTTTTTGTCTCTGTGGACAGCTCTATAAACAAGAATGCTTTGCAAAAAGCAGGAATTTACATGTTAAAATCAGGCTCTGATCTGTCTGTATAAGGAGGACCGTGGAAAATAAAGTAAACTTAAGGTTTCCCCAGTTTTCCAGATTCCAGATTTCTACAGGCTGTGTATAAGCTAAAGATTAGTATACTGAAAAAGTGCTCAGTTGATGCAAATGGATGGGAAGTGCTTGTCCTTTGTGGTCCACTGATGGTGCTTATGCCCTTTTATTTAGGTAATACTTAATTTAGGTAGCACTAAATAGATGGTAGCACTGATGGACAAGTTTGACTGGGCTCGAATGAAATTGGAACAGACCAAGTTAATTCTCTCAAAAGCTGGTAGCTGTTAAGCTTACTTCTAAGCCAAGCCAAAAGGTTCTGCATGCCCATTAAATCAATGGCTACTGAATGGCCATTGATTTAATGAATAAGATGATACACAGTTGACACTTCAACCTCCTGGGTTAACTGTGCAGGGTGTGGGGACGGCGACTCTGAAGTACTCAAAGTAATCCATGTAATGAAAATATGTTGCCTGCCTGACATCTTTTGAAGAAAATTAGATTTTATTGACATTGGCCTATAGCATATGGATCTGTTTTGAATCAACAGTTTGTACTTGCAGAGTGTATGCTGGGCAATTTTTCAACTCAGCAGGGAAAGATGCTTAACATTAAAGAGTGCCTGGATTTGTCAGCCTGTGGTGCAGACTGTGATTCTCTTATGCTGACAGCAGAGCCCTGTCAAGCTGACATCTATTATTTCAAGGGTACACTGAAAGGCAGTCACCGACACAATAATTCTAGTCTTGTTCTAGAGATTAAGAAGCATCACCATTCCCCTAAGGAAGAATAGCTTAAAGCTATAGGTTTAATTTTCTATCCCTTCTTAGATTTTTTTCATAAGTAACTCCTAAAGTTAAGGTGGACAAACAGGTGAGTCTCCAGCTGCATTAAAAACTTCAGCGGATTTCAACAGAAACTGCATTAATGGCCTGGAATATGTATGAGTTGTTTGGAACGGGTGAGTACAGGCCTGCGTGCTATTTATGTTCTCTAGACTATTTAAATAATAATTGACTGGTGCACCAATATTTGTGGGCCATGTTCACCCTTCACACTTTTTTGCAAAGGTAAACAATGGGCCATGGTGTTTCGAGTACAGATATCTACCACTACTGTTTTTTGTTTGTTTTTAAGCCTTTAACAAAAGCAAACAGCTAGATATGGTGTTGTTGTTTTTTAAAGAAACAGAGGAAATAGACAACACCATTTTCCTTAAGTCAGGGTTCACAATGTGTTCATGGTCCAGCACAAGCACAATACAGAGTTTGTTATGCTGCTACAAACTAGCAAAAAATGGGGGGGGGGGAGTTAATTCTAGTCAAGTGACATGCCAAAAGTGGACACCATACTGAACTTGTACCATGGTGGTTCATGCATACAACTGGATTGGAGCTATCCATGGAAATGAATAACGGTTGACATTTTCCTGTTAAAATCACAAACTAAGAAGGCAACATCTTAGAAACACTATAAAATGCAAGATGCATGTTCTCTAGGATCACAGCCACTAATTGCGCCCCATGAAAATTATTGCTGCACAGGCCAGCCCTAAACTCTGAAGTCCAAGGCCTCATCTACCTTAGTACTAGAAGGATATATAACACAGAATAAGGTTTACTTCAAAACATGGAACCTGGTCAGGATGATGATGTAGGTACCATTTGTCTTATCTTTTTCTTCTCCTCAAAAGTTAAATTCCATACTTGTAGCTCAGAGACTTTATCATACTTTATGCATATTTTAGTAGATGACTTTATGCATGTGGCCTCCAAGATGGCTAAGTATATGGTGTTATTAAATGAGACTGTCAGCAGATGTTAAGTGGCAGATATTGGCACCAAACAGGGCCATAATTGCACTGACAGATAGAAAATGTCAAGACCGCAACAATCAGCTACATAGGAGAAAAATCAGAACGCAAAGAGTTTCAGACTCTGCCTGCCATCTTACTAACTTAGAAGCAAGTTCGATTACTTCCAAGATGACGCATTTACATTTGGGGTGCTGTATTTCTTCATCATAACAAGAGTTCAGAAGGTGACACTTGTTTCTATAAAATGTTTTTGGTCTTTCAGTATGAGGAACAGGATGGGCTTTACCTGATGGGAATGTTCATCCACGACAGAGGTCTGGTTCACACATCACACTAAGCTAAACCATAGCTTAGCACAGATGCACAAGTATGCAGGTTTCCAGAAAAAAGAACTGAGCTGCTTCACTCCATCCTAGCTGTTCTGCTGCTACACTGTGCTAAGCTAAGGTATAGTTTGGCATAGCATGTCATCCGAACCAAAGCTCATGGCTCTCCAGACAAACCACAAGCTGTAACCAAGGTTTGGTTTCCGGCTCATGGTTTGTTCAGGAGACCTTAACCACAAGCCTGGGTTCAGATGAGGAGGAGGAGGAGGAGTTTGGATTTGATATCCCGCTTTATCACTACCCGAAGGAGTCTCAAAGCGGCTAATAAGAATCTCCTTTCCCCTCCTCCCCCACAACAAACACTCTGTGAGGTGAGTGGGGCTGAGAGACTTCACAGAAGTGTGACTGGCCCAAGGTCACCCAGCAGCTGCATGTGGAGGAGTGGAGACACGAACCCGGTTCCCCAGATTACAAGACTACCGCTCTTAACCACTACACCACACTGACGTGTCATGCCAGCCTGTGGTTTGGCTCAACAAAGCACAGTACCAAAATGATAGGTAAGGAATAAAGAAACTGCAAAATCCTCTCCCAGAGCCCAGATTTTTTTGCACATTCACACTAAGCCATGGTTTGGCTTGGTGTGATGTGAGAACCAAGCCAGAGAGTGTATAGACCCTGCTCTCCTCTTTAAAGTGCTTTTACATAAGAAGTGTCTTCACAATAGGCAAACATAATATAGTAGTTGCACAGCAAATTAAACTTTGACAGTTATTTTGCGCAACCTTTCACGATGGGAATTATCCCAGTACTAGATAATTTCCCACTCAAATTCTTCAAGTATCTACAGAGCAAAGAGTATAAGGAGTAAGACTATATATTTTTGCAATTAATTTCCTTAAGATAATGTTAGAGGCATCGGGTTCTTTGAAATATAGATGAATTTCAAGGTGAGACGGCTAGCAGATGTTATTAATGGCATATGATTTATTGTGACATGAAATCTGAGCCGAAACCATATGATTAGCTGAGCTTTTTATAACTTATAATTGCCAACTGCTGAAAATATGCAGCAGGACCCTGATAAACCAGCTTCACGATTAAGAGGCTAGAAATCCTGCATTTGCCAAGTGTTTGATAGCTCCTGCCATTTGTCTCTGAGGGAATTAGACTGACCTTGGCTGGCCCAAAGCTGAATTCTTGTTATAGAATCATTCTCGAGAGAACCATTTTGGAGATGCACCATTGTAAAACAGGAACTTATAACACTATACAGTTCCACATGGGTGGTGCTAGACTTCAAGGAACATGTTCTCATAGTCCCGAAAACCTTGTATCACCAGAATTCCAGCTTCATCTACAGCTGCTGCAGAAACCACACCCATTTGCCGTACTTCAGATTCTTTGTCCATCTGGCTTCTTCATGTATCTCATAAAACATCTATTTATTTATTTATTTATTGAACGCCATTATACACTGCTTGAATGTAGGCCTCCCAGTTGGTTAACAATAAAAACAATGAAAACTCAATGAAAAAAGTAAAAAAGAGCAACCACTGGAATCTTAAAATAGTGAGCATGTTAACAAGCAACAACAACTATAATAATAACAATAATTTTTATTATTTATACCCAGCCCACCTGGCTGGATTCCCTCAACCATTCTGGGCAACTCCCAACAGAACACTAAAAACAGAATAAAACATTAAAAACTTCCCTAAACAGGGCTGCCTTCAGATGTCTTCTAAAACTACCTCCTCTTCCAAGATTCTCCTAAAAAGGAAGGTCTTAATGTGCCTATGGAAGCTGAGAAGGAATTTCCTATGCACTATAAATTATGTTCCCTCCAGCGAGAAAGTCCTATTCCACTTCACTTCGGAAGCCAGGAGCATGAGGGAGCACGGTCTCCGATCAGAACTTCTAGATCAGGCATAGGCAAACTCCAGCCTTCCAAATGTTTGGGACTACAATTCCCACCATCCCTAGCTAACAGGACCAATGGTCAGGGATGATGGGAATTGTAGTCCCAAACATCTGGAGGGCCGGTTTGACTATGCCTAGACTAATATAGAAAGAGGAAGTCCTTCAACTATCATGGTTCCCAAACAGGGTGACAAAGGCCATTTAAATCCCCCAAACCAGGTCAACAACTAAACTGACCCGGAGAATCTGCATCTTCCCAATCTTGAAGCTGAGCCATCACTGCTGGTTCTAACACCTCTTCAAGAACGGAAACTGGCCTGCAATTTGCTGGGTTTTCATGACCTGTGGAGGGTTTTTCAGGACCACTGTTTTCTTCAAACAGTGTTGACTGCATCCGAAAGGCATATGCCCTTTGCAGTGTCCATTGTGACCCAGCATTACTTTAGAGCAGAGATGGGGACTGCATTCGGCCTAAGGACTGCATTCTCTCACGGGAAATATCCCAGGAGCTGCATGCCAGTGAAGAGCACGGCGAAAGTGGGCAGGGCCACAGAAAGGGATTCCACAAACACATATCCAGCCATGCAAGCAAGGGGGCATTGTCACAGTTCAAAGATACATCCCAACCAGACAGAACCTCTTAAGGAGAGCCTGGAGCAGTGCCAGCAAGGAGTGTGGCCTGTGGAGAGCAGCACGACTGGCGGACAGAGCTGAAAGCAAGATGGAGAGGCTGGCAGGGGTACGAGGTGCAGAGGTGCCAGCTTGTGAGGGCCATGGGGGGCGCAACGTCCCACGCGGGACACCAGGGTGTCAGAAGGAGCCAAGAACATGGCAACTGTGTGTTTCAATGGCTGGCAGCTCCTCTTCTTCCGCCTCCTCTTGGCACTGCCACTGGTGGGAGGCTGATATGAACCCAGGGGAAGGAGCCAGCCACTGGAACTGTGCCATGGTTGGCGCCATGCTTCATCTCTGTGCTTTTTGAACATTGGGGCCTCAGGCCCCTCCCCCCAAGATGGGGCGGGGCCAAAGGGCTCAGCCCCCAAGAGCTGGTGCCCCTGGTGAGGTGCATTTGTTCTCCGGGCCTGAGGCTTGCCTCCCCTGTGTTTGTCCCTTAATTTAATAATAATAATAATAATAATAATAATAATAATAATAATAATAATAATAATAATAATAATTTTATTTATACCAGGCTCGGGGCAGCTAACAACAAATTTAAAACACTTAATTATAAAAGGAGCATAAAATACAGTATAAAAACATGAATCACAATACAATTCAAAATTCAAAAATCTATTTAGGGGGAAATAAGCTTTAGATAATCCCCAGGGCTAGCTGACTGAATTGGTCCTACTTGGGCCAGCGAGGAGGCAGGGGAGAATTAGCTGTGGGGTCTCAGAGCGGGTGATCTTCATAAAAGGGGAGGGGGAGGGAAGAGAAGGGAAATAAACAATCAGACTGAATTCAAATTAAAGGGCAGGTGGAACAGCTCTGTCTTACAGGCCCGGCGGAAGGAGGTTAAATCCTGCAGGGCCCTAGTCTCATGGGACAGAGCGTTCCACCAGGTCAGAGCCATTACTGAAAAGGCCCTGGCCCTGGTGGAGGATAGTCTGACTTTCTTAGGGCCCAGAATCTCTAAACTATGGTTATTCATGGACCTTAAGGTCCTCTGCGGGGCATAGAGGCGGTCCCGTAGATTTAGCACATCAAACCCTGCTTAAATAAATGCTAAGAATCTTTCAGAATTCCCATGAGTGCTATCCCCATTCACCACAGCATTTGTGACAACTGGGGGAGGTAGGCTAGTCTACCAAGTCTGCACTTTTTAGGAACATGCTTTCTGTTACAAAATCCCTACTGACTTCCCAATGAAAAATAGGGGAAAGAAAAAAAAATCAAATGAGGAAATCTATGTCTATTTATTAACACTTCTTACCTACCTCCCACCCCAAATGGGGAAACCCAGCCAGATGTGTGGGGTATAAATAATAAATTATATTATTTAATTTTAATATAATTTATATCATATTTATATAAATAACCTTTGGAGCACAGTTCATGTGAACAACTCCCCCAACCCGTCCCGAGGAACTTGTGTAAAGCTTGGTTTTTGCAGATTTCACACATTTTTTTTTAGGATTCCTAACGACAGGACTATATTTGTAAAACGGCATTCAGTGGCTCTTGCGATGAGTATGAAAGAGGCTCCACAAGTATGTGAGTAGAAGCAAAACATAAGGATTCACAGCTGCAGCTGCTTAATAAGTGTTCTGCAATGCCTAATGGCAAAGTGTCAACTCAGGGATCTTCAAATACCACACAGTGCATCATCATCTCTATCACGCTGGTCTTGAGAGGCAAGCATTTTATATGCCAGAGCAGTTTGTTATTTAGAATGGTACCTACTTCGGTTACAATATTGGAAAACAACTGATTTTACTGGGGGGGGGGGACCCTATATGTGAAAAGTTCATATAGACAGAAAGTGTTTGACGCAATCTGCTACTGATACTAGCGCAAAGAAAGCATGCTGGATCTGTCATCGTTTCTGCTTCACATCCTCAGAGTTGTCTATTCCACACACAATGCTGTACCTTTTTCTTACAGAGGTACCGTATTTTTTGCTCTATAAGACTCACTTTTTCCCTCCTAAAAAGTAAGGGGAAATGTGTGTGCACCTTATGGAGCAAATGCAGGCTGCGCAGCTATCCCAGAAGCCAGAACAGCAAGAGGGATTGCTGCTTTCACTGCACAGCGATTCCTCTTGCTGTTCTGGCTTCAGAATATTTTTTTTCTTGTTTTCCTCCTCCAAAAGCTAGGTGCATCTTGTGGTCTGGTGCGTCTTATAGAGCAAAAAATACGGTACCTGTTTTTGCTTGCTAAGGACACACTTCACTTGCTGCTCCCTTAGCTGACTTGAATAACTTGAATCTCTCCCCCAACCCCTTTATAAAGATCCTGTGCCATTGCAGCTCAGCATCCACCGAGATGTCTTGCTGGTCACCTATACATATACATATAGAAGAAGCTAATCACAATTATTTCATGATCCTGGAGCTTGGATATTTCACAATCCTAACTCAAATCCCATCCTTCTCTTTTCCCCGCCCAAGCTGGCTCTCATTTATCATGCAGTGTGCATGGGCACAATACCATTTATAAGGACTAAAAAGAATTAGAACCCACTTCAACATTTCCAGAAGGAGAAGGGGGGGAAAGGAAACAAGCCAATATTTGTGAATGGGTACATGCAAAGATCTGTTCCAGGGAAGTGAGGGGAAAACTGAAATGAAAAGTGACAAGATTGCTGGTGAGGACACACCTTAATGAAAGGTGTTCTGATGTTGCGGCCAGTGGCACTATTCCATTCATGATAAATTCATAACTTTCTTTGTCATGGCAGATGCTTCTTCGCCATCTGGGAAAAAAACCAGCCTCTCTTGCTAGGTAAGGTGTATGTGTATAGGGGTCTCACCTGCTGTTGAACTTCTCTGGGTGTTTTTCTCGCATGATGTGAAACCTGTGAGCAATCGAAGCATCCTAGGGGAGAAAAAGAAGAGCAGATATCTCATTTTTTTGTTGAAATGCAAAATATTGTAAAATATTGTTGAGGTTCTTTTAACCATGAGACAAAAGACTCTCTGGGCACAATTTAGTTAGGAAATTTACATGCCATCTTTGAAATGAGCGAAACTCAAGAAAAATAGCTTCCAAAATAAAGTCGCCAAAATGCGCATCACAATAACTTTTCTTCATATAAAAATAATAAAGTGCACCATAAGAATATAACGAATCACACTAAAACTCATAAGTGGCAACGAAATTCAAACCACTGTTAAATCCCAGGGCACATTATGAAGGCACAAGAAGCCTCCTAGGTAGAGGGATAGAAGAGAAACAATTAAACTTGTTTCAACCTGGTGCCTAAAATATTACCGGATTGGTACTATGCAAATATCCCTCAGGAAGGAGATCCAGAATCGGGCTGCCACCCCTAAGAAAGCTTTATTCCTGCTTGACCCTCAAGCTGGTGGCACCAGGAGGAGGACCTCTGATGATGGTTCATAAGGAAGCAAGGCTTCTTCTATAGCAGGGATGAGGAACACTTGGATCAGCAGAAACTTCCATTTTTGCAAAGCACAGTTGTCAGATTAATTGAAATTAGGCGCATAGTTGTGACCATCATGGATGGCTGGTCCAGTACCAGGCTAGACCAAGAGGTAGTGTGTGTGTGTGTGTGTGTGTGTGTGTGTGTGTTGCTATTGTCCACAGAAGCGCCATCTCCTTTACCAGAAAACCTCTTGATCTTGAAGGTGCTGCTGGTCCAGCAAACACCCTGTTGCCCAGTGGCATCGCTGGGTGCCAAGATGAAAACAGGTGCAAAGTGGGGCTTCAGAGCATAACAGAGAAAGGGCTTCATAAATGGGGTTGTGAGCCTATACAGCATTACAGCCTATAATTCTGTAAGAAGCAGCATCAATAAATGTAACAATAGGTACTGACAACAAAAGCAAAAAGGCTTAGCCTAGATCTGTGAGTGTTTGAATAAAACCCTTTAGTAAGTGAGTGAAATATTTCTGAACAATGTAAATTACAAAGCATTATTCCGTTACTAAGTTGTGCAGTAAGAGCTGAGAGAATGGATTGCATAACTATTGACTCTGCATTTAAAAGGTGGACTTGAGAGTAATGTATCAACTAAAATGATTCTTTATATAATTTTATTGTCATTGCTAACTTCCTGATACCTGTTCTAAGATAATATATGTGCATAAATATACTCTATTGTCAAAGGGATACTTACATTAGATCAGTAATGACAAAATGGCTTGGCACAGGTAATTAAATGAATTAGCAAAATTTAATTTATAACAGAAGTAGCCAGTATCAAAGCAAACTACACATGTGTTCATAATGTTTATATCCCATCTTTCAATTTAAAAGGACTTCTCTTGAAGTCACAGCAACACTAACATAGTATTAAAAACCCTTAAACCAATAAAAGCAAAAATCAGTAAAATGCAAATTATTTATTAAAAATAATCAGAAGTAAAAGTGGTATTTTTAAAAAAGTTTGGGAAAATAAAGACATTTTAACTTGTCTCTGGTCATACCTGCACCAAACATTTCAAGTACGTGGCTTCAAATGTTCTGTTTATAAGGATAATCATGAAAAATATCTGTCTGTGTTTAGTCTCTGAAAGAATTTTCCTACACCTAGCAAGTTTTTTTTCGCCATCTGACAATGAAAACTGTTAGTTTGCATGTTTCTTTATCTGTGCTGGCAGCCAGGAAATTTAGAGCTAAATTTGTGGCTCAATTCTGAATGTTCTTTTTGTTTTTGTTGTGTTACAGCTAAACAATAAAATTAAAAATTATTGCTATTACTAACCACAATCTTTGGTTTGGCTAGACTGCTAAATCAGGGATTGTGGTTTATGGCTCCCACCAACACTAGAGGGGGAGTAAGTTTACTATGATGTGCAAACTGTGCCAAAATTGTAAGTTTCATTGGTCTCACTTGGCTGCCAGATGTAGATTAAGACTGAAGTGTAATCACACATAATTTCTGCCTTAATGCCTATATTGTAAATTCTTCGACCAGTTTTGAATATTTCCTAGAAAATGTAGCAGCACAAGATTTCTGCTCTTTCCCTTCCCCTCCAGTGAATTTCACTAATATCACATGCTATCTTCTTGCCTTTATCCTCAAAATGGAAACTGTTAAAATCCATTCCAATAACTTTCTTTTGAAAATAAATATTTGCTATGGCAACATTTGTAAAATAAATATACATAAAATTAAAAACCAGGCTGTCTTGCCAAGCCTCTGACAAAGAAGAATGTGCATTCATAAAAATAGAATGCAAGAGAGAATCAGAGACTTTGCTTCGACTGGGAAAAGTAACTATAGACTACCGCTTTTACAGGAAGTGGAATGGTTTTGATCAATTCAAGTAGACACTTAGCAAGTTTCAAAGGATGGCATATTTGTACAGTGGTACCTCAGGTTACAGACACTTCAGGTTACAGACTCCGCTAACCCAGAAATAATACCTCAGGTTAAGAACTTTGCTTCAGGATGAGAACAGAAATCGAGCGGCGGTGGCACAGCGGCAGTGGGAGGCCCCATTAGCTAAAGTGGTGCTTCAGGTTAAGAACAGTTTCAGGTTAAGAACAGACCTCCAGAACAAATTAAGTTCTTAACCCGAGGTACCACTGTATATAGTATTCAGATGTACCTGTTGTGACAGACAGGGCCTGCCCTACTATTGGGCAAAGTGAGATTAGCAGCTCAGGCGGCAGAGACTGGGGGAGAAACACAGGCAGCAGCCCCAGCTGTTCTTCCTAAGGCCCTTGGCCAATCCCCTCTGTGGGAGGACAGCGCTCTATATGTTAGACAAACTGTTATGGTCTCCCTGCTGCCTCAGATACAATGGATGAAACTATCCCTTCACAACTGTTAAAGTAAGATTCTGCTGCCAATCCAGTCAGTTTCTGTAAGTGGGATGAGGAGGTGACATCTCCCTCTTTTCGCCTCAGGGAGCAAAAGGTCTTGGTCAGCTCTGGTGAACAATTACAATGAGAGACCCAGATACATTTTGACATCACAGCTTGTTTGTGTCTCTGTTCAGGCGCTTGGTACCTATGAAAACACACAGGAAAACACACCCCAGCTGACGTATGAGCAACATCAGTCTGAAAGGGGACATTACTACCCGTGTAAGGTTTCTAACATGGTGATGGGAATGCTATTGTTAGCAAAGTGCTTGCTAAGGGTGGGGAACATGTGGCCTTCCAGATGTTGCAGGACTACAACTTTCATCATCCTTGACCATTAGCCACGCTGGCTACAGATAATGGGTGTTGAAGGGCAGCAGGTTACCCACCCCTGCAGTAGGGATTGTATGATGCATTGTTCCTTTTAAATTGTTCTGTCAAAAGTGGAGGTGTGATATAGCCGTGCAGAAACTGCCACTTTGAAGATGGAAACGATTTTCACTTTTATTCTGCATGCCCCGCAAGTTCCCTGAAATGGAGATCTGTTTTGTGTGTGTGTGTGTGTGTGTGTGTGTGTGTTTTGCAGAAGGCAAAGGGTTTTGTGTATATCACTAGCAAATATTTGCTGCCGATTCTAAAGATGGGAAGGATTAAATTTTGTGATGGCTTCTCAATTCCTGGATTGGCTAAATTAGCTAGACCACAGAGAGAGAATAATGTATGGGTCTGGGTATATAAATAAAAATTCTTGAATAGAGAGGATGGGTGAAGGGTTAAAGTCAAGCACTTAAGTTGTGAAAATACCTGCACTTTGTAATAAAAGTAGTTCTATACCACACAAATGATTTGCATGCATCTTCCTGCTGAAACACTTTTCTGAATATCTGTTTTGACTAAATAATTTAGATAGGCAAAAACATTTCCCACTGACTTAATACCCAGCTTACAGTATTCAAAAGAGACACTTATTATTTTTGTCATCTTGACAGTGGAATATTTTGAAGTAAAATGTTACTTCTATTTATTTAGCTGGCACGTTCTATTATGTCATGTAAAGACATTAATTCACAAGTTATTTGAAAAACATTTCAAACATATATCCACAAAAGCTTTCCACTCCTGAATCCTGAAAATAATGTGATTTTAAAGCATTAAGAGTAGAATCTATTGCCTTCACTGACAAGATTGCTCAAAAGGGAAAAAAAGATAGTTTCAATAAGCTAGGCCTGTATTTATTTATTTATTACTGCCAAATGAATTAATAGGGTTTTTAAAATAGAGTATTTTGATGTATTGTATCAAAATCAGCAGGTAAATCTGGGCTTGTACTTGCAGTGCAAAGAGCCAACTTTCATTAGCAAAATCCTCAGCCTATCTTGTAGTGGTGCTAAGACACACGGATTACATTTTCTGTTCAAATCTTCAGATGATCTCACCCAAAGGTTGCCAAACACAATTCAATGTGTAAATGCAAACATTTAAAGCCTTGACAACTTGGGGACAGAATATCTGAGGGAACAAATCCCATACAGACGTGCCCACACCTGAATACCTTTAGGACACTCCCACCTTGGTGATACAGCAGGTGAGTCAAAGGACAAGTGCCCTAACTCTAGAACTACCTATCCCCAAAGGCACATATTGCACCATTGTTGACATCTGGTTGTCAGAGAAACAACCAGCGCTAATTTCTATGTTACTAACATGCTAGCTATATACTGCACTGAGGCTGCTTGATTCATGGAGGGACTAAGTTATTTGAATTTCAGTTGTTATGACATTTTAATGATTGTCTAATGCAGGGCTTCCCCAACTTGGGTCTCCAGCTGTTTTTGGACTACAACTCCCATCATCCCAACCTAGCAGGACCAGTGGTCAGGGATGATGGGAGCTATAGTCCAAAAACAGCTGGAGATCCAAGTTGGGGAAACACTGGTCTAATGGGATATTTATGTGGAATGTTCTTATGTGATTTTTATTATATATGTAACTCCTCCCCCCTCCGAACCTCTTGGTGGAGGGTGGGCTTATGAAACAAGTGTTGTGTATAATTTCAAATTATAACTCACCCACATTAGTTCTTGTATAAAACCAATGCATGCTCCAGCAGCTGCATTCAAAGGTTCCCTTACTCCAACAACAGGAGGCCCCTCCAGGGAAGATAATGTTTCAGGGCAACCTAAGGCTTGGGACTTAAGAACTAGGCTCAGGGACAAATACATGTTGTTTTCCCCATCTCTAGAGTAAATTTGCTCCCTTTTCTCTGCCCCACAGGCCTTTACAATGTGATCTGCAGCCTCCCATCTCTTAACCTAACCCTAAACTGTCCCTCCATGAGTCCAAGGCTTCTCTTGGTAGCTCTGCTTTAGAGCAGGGATGGGAGAGAAACTCAATTTATATCACATTCAAAGCCAAATTTCTCACAAAAAGTGTATGTTAGTCAAAACTAGACACAAAACTGTGTATATTAGGAGAAATTCTAAAACACTGAAGAATTTTCATGATTACCAAAAAGAAAAATTAAAGAAATCACAAATTGCTGTAGAAATGTGGGGAACCAAACTTAAAATCGGAAGCAGAGAGAACCAAGATTGGCATTCCTATTTAGAGTTACACATGTAACCTCTTTAACTGTGGTTTACTTACTTATAACCCAGAGTCTCACCTTCAAAATTTGAAACCATATGAAGGGGGTTTGCAAATAATGGTTTCCAAAGAAACCTGATTGGTGTTCATCACCGTTAACATGGGTAACACATTAACTCTTCACCAACAAGGGAAGTGAGCAGGAATTTCATTCCGCGGAAGACTGGCTTCCATGGTTAAATCTGTGTTGGGTCATATTCACCGGCCGGCCTTAAAGAGTGTTTTCCCACGGCTTTATAGTCACTTTAATTTTATCATCATAATCACCCTATCCCTTACATTGATGAATGAAATAAGGGCTGTAAACCCCTTTACATGCTCGAAGTGCTATATAATATTAATAGCCATGTAGGGTTTCAATTATGATAACAAAGTGTTGTGCTATAAGCACAAATAATTCATAGCAGATATACTTTGGACACCATGTTATTCTTGCTGTGTGACAGGCCTGGCCTATAAAAACACATAACTTCTGGAGAACGGAGCTGAAATTCTGATCTCAAGGCTTGTTCTATTAACATAACCAGAAGTAAATAATGTATATAGCTATTTCAGCACTCAGATTGCTTTGCAATCTATATCTTTTTAATATCCTCACACCAACTCTGTGAGGTAGATTGCAGTTATTATCAGGTCTCAGAAGGGCAAATAAAGCTGGAAGATTATTTGTGCCTGTGGATCAGCCTGGCAAAGTCTGCTGAAGTAGTGATGCAGGTGGTCTCGGAACATGCCATGGTGGAACCCATACTGTAATCCTGCCAAGTGAATCCATTCCTGAGCCCCTCCAAGTTGCAACAATAATCCCATAGCCTGAAATAGGGATGGCTATGACTTTAACTGAAGGGACCCAGGTGGCGCTGTGGTCTAAACCACAGAGCCTAGGGCTTGCCAGTCAGAAGCTTGGCGGTTTGAATCCCCACGACGAGGTGAGCTCCCGTTGCTCGGTCCCTACTCCTGCCAACCTAGCAGTTCAAAAGCCTGTCAAAGTGCAAGTAGATAAATAGGTACTGCTCCAGCAGGAAGGTAAACAGCATTTCCGTGTGCTGCTCTGGTTCGCCAGAAGCAGTTTAGTCATGCTGGCCACATGACCCGGAAGCTGTACGCTGGCTCCCTCAGCCAGTGAAGCGAGATGAGCGCTACAACCCCAGAGTCGTCCGCGACTGGACCTAACGGTCAGGGGTCCCTTTACCTTTTATGACTTTAACTAGGGAGGTCACTGAACTGTGGAAATGGAATCTCTCTCTGGAAAAGCCGCACCAATTACAAGTCAAACCAAACTCTATCAGCCCTGATGAAGTCTTTTTTTAATTCAAAAAACATTTATTTTTATAAACATTTCTTGTAAGACGGGGTTTCTCATACTTGAGTCTCTGGCTGTTTTTGGACTACAACTCCCATCATCTCTGACCACTGGTGCTGGTTACCTAGGGATAATGGGAGTTGTAGTCCAGAAACAGCCAGAGACCCTGGGAAACCCTGCTAAAAGAGGTCATGAATCAATGGTTAAACTGATAGTGTGGTTCTGGCAAGTTTAGAACCTGGCTGCTATAGACAGAGAAGGGTAAAATTAAGTTTCCCAAGACAGCGTGTAAGTTCTTTGTTAACTGTGTTCCTTGGAGGGACATCATAAGTGTAAGAACCACGGCATGTTGGAGCAAAATAAGTTCAAATCCTTCCTCAAGCAATATCATGGAAAGTGTTAGAATGACTGTAATTTATGAATTATGAACTGGAAATTGAGCATAATGTACTCTTCGTCTGTTTATTGTCTAAAATATTACTAGCATTAATTCATTCTTTTTAAAACCAATGGTTTTACTTAGTGCAAAAGTGCTGTAGGGCTCTCTTTAACTATTTTAAAATCTAGGGATATTACTTGTTTGCAATAATTTTGCTATTGTTGCATAAATTAAAAATTAGAGAGGTGGCACTCTTAACAAGCTCCCATTTATGCATTTTCCAAGGATACTGAAATCTGTTAAGCAATTCAAGATTATAATTTCAGCATCTGAAACCTACACAGAGTAATTCAAACAAATGTTATGACATTTAAGATAATGAAACTCTTCAGTAATGCCAGAGTGTCCAACTTCACGTATTAGGAGTCAACAGATGTCCGTATACTGAATTGCCAAAAGAAAAAGTTAGTGCCTATTTTGATTAATACGCCGAATCAGTCCATGGTGTCTCTTTAAAACTGGCATGCATTACTTCAAAACATCTATTCAAAATCCATTCTAGGAAACATAGCTAGACAAAGTGTTCCCAAGACAAAAGGAAAACAATAAAGCACTGTATAACCCTTTTAGCAGCGTGAGCTGCATATTATTGACAGACCATTCATTGCAATCAGCAAATGATTAATTGCAAACTTGTTACTAAATTGACCACCAAAGGAAAAAAAAAGAACCGAAAAAGAGACAAGCTTCAGTATACTGTTAAAGAGGAGGAAAAAACTTCTGTTAAGAATGATTGGAGTCTTCTTGCAGTGAATTAAATTCTAATCAATACTCTTGTTGACTACACTGTGGCATAATTACTTCCTTAAATAGCATAGGTACCCATTATTGAGGACATTTAAATTAATATTTAACCTAAATGTATTTTTCCCAACTACTGAATCAGCATTTTCAACTTCAACTTTCACAATTAAATGTTCTGTTTATTATCAACTACAAGAGCCATAAGTCCCCGCTCCTAATATCATTCGCTTTAGGAGGAATAACTTATCTACCAACATTTAAGGCCCAACAAAGCACACAGAGACATTTAATTATTTTAATGTAATTTGGTATGTGGGTTTGGCTCTAATGATGGTAATGAAGTAAGCTGAATTGATACTATATGCAGGATTATTATTTTTACTTCATATAAACTGTTATTATTAATTATTATTATTATTATTTTACAAAGTTTATACAGCAAAGTCATTAGTTAATGCATCCAACTAAATTCTTGGATTCCCCCCAAACATTTTGGAGTTGAACTACATGTCCAGCAGCAAACCTGAGATTATCAGTCCTGGGTGTACCATTGGCATGCAAAGCAACATTTGAGGGGCAAATTGACAATTGGATCTGTGCTTAATCATGCCACTTTCACAACTTCCTCCAACCACCACCAGTTAACTGGCAAACACACCTTAAAACCCCCACCTGGGAAGTAAGTCAGAGGACAGGAGAAATGGGAAATGACTAGCTGTGGCTGGGTGGAAAGAGTTAAACACCTTTCCATCCTACCAACTTCACCCTTGCAAAAACTGGGATTCTGTCTACCATACAGGGGGAGGGGAGTTCAATTTACATGGCAAGGGTGATGCACGGGGGGATGGGAGACAGGACGTTCCACACATGGTACCTTACCCATGTAAACTGAACTCCCCCAGTCCAGCAAATTGCTGTTTGGCAGACTGGGGAGAATATGACTGATGGGGAGGATAAAGTGTGTGTGTGTATGGGGGGTGTAATCCCCACACCGCATCCCCATGTAAACCACACTCCACCCAGACCTCCCCATTCACTCCTTCCTCAAGGGTACGGGAGAGGGAGGGAAGGAAAGTATAAGAGAGAATGACTGATCTAACCACCAGCACCAGCCATGGCCACATGCGGCCTACCCACATCTGCCTGAGGATCTTGGGGGCAAAAAGAAGAAGGCTATACAAAAAAACTGAATTTTCTGCAGTATAAGAAAAGCATAGTGATTTGGCGACATCACCTAGATGTCCAGTGAAAAAGTAGAGATGGGCGAGTCCTGCAAAGCTTTCTTTGACAAGTTGGAAAAATACTCAAGTCTTGTGGTGGTGGTGAGAAATCTGAATAACTCTGGTTACAAAAATTACCACTTCTTTCTGTTTACATACAAAGTAATTAAACAGCTCCATTAGTGAAGTCTCAATTAGCACGCATAGGGACTGGAGCAATATTGAACTGGGGGAAGAAGCCCACAACTCACAGAAAACCCATAGCATTCCCCCATGGCAGAATCAAATTTGGTCTTTCTCTGACACCATGCCAGCTCCTGCAGCTATTTTACTACATCAGCTTACACTGAAGAAGATAAATCAGAATGAGGACCACCTTTATGAGGTCTGGGCATGGCTTCCTCCTATTCCCCAAACTGGCCCCATGCAGCATCTTTACTCCGCACTCAATGAAAGATAATGGAGCAATCCTTGGAAAATGGGAATAAATATGAAAAAATAAGAGCTTCTAAGCATGTGTGCCTCATTCTCGCTACTGAATAATCATATTGTGTAGCCAGATATTAACAATTAAGGATTGGGCTGCCCAGCATTGACTGATTGTATCTAAGTTCACATCAGCAGAAGCAGTAACTTAATGGTCTAATATAGAGCAAAGACTTTTTATTAACTGAGATACTATCGTATGTATCTGAATCAGGAATCTACATAAATGCAAATTTTAACATTGTCTCCGTTTAACGAAAGGCTGAAACATAATATACAGTACTGTAAAATGTCCCAATGAGACTCATCTCTGTGCCAGATTCAGAATATGCCTTGATGGGAATAGTGTTTTCTACTCTCTTTTATTTTCCATGGGATCCTCTTATAATGCTGATACGTAAACCAACAAACCCGACATGCTATGTATATTGAACAGCCTCTCTGCCTACCAGCTGGCTTGGCTGTATGCCTTTCTAATGGTAATGAAGTGACACAGCTGCTAGGACAATCAGCTGGAGTTCAGATCATCTCTGGCTGAATGGATAGTCCTGACTGTTTTCTTATCAGGGACCATTTAAGTTGGTTTTAACAACAGTGTAGGGTTAGATAGGTTTACATGGTTACAGCAAAGTGACTTTTAAAAATGAATTTAGTAGAGCTCAGAAAAGCCACCCTTTCTAGCTTGTAAACGATACTTTGTGCTAATCAATTTATGAAGAATCCCATTCTCTTTTCCAAAAGAAGAAGGAGACTAAAGGATGAAAAGATGAAAAGCAAACTTTTATTCCTTCAAATGAGGCAACACAGATCAGTTCCCCAATGTTTAAGGGACCTCTGAAGAATAGCTCTATTCAGATTTTCTTATGAATAAGGGACTTGGGGAAAAGGTTGGGGCCATCTACCCCAAAACACCTCTTTTAATGCTCAGCGTGCATATGTGAAGTTGGAACAGTATTGGTGAATAATGGCATACTTGGCCAGGAAGTTCCAAATTCATAAAATGACCCCTTTAAGTAAACCTGAAATAAATTTACTTTTTAAAATTGGTACAAAACATTAACTATCATTTTCTCCACCGAGTTTTAAATAGACATTTTGCAAATATCAGCAGAACCACTCAATATCCACATTGCTGCACTAGGGTAATATCCATGGTCTGCTTCATCACTGTTGAAACATTCCTATTCGTGATATGACACTGTTTCATATCCTGACTATATATCAAAGGTAGGACCCTCTGACTTGAAAGGCCATATTCAACCTGGTACAGGTCCCAGTTTGGCCTACAGGGTCATTTTCTCCGAGACATGCCTACCTGCCCCACATTTGACATCATATTTGATATTAGTGTGGATCAGGTAAGGACATAGCTGTGTGCTCCTGATGGCTTGTTGTTCAGCAATCTCTTTTAAACACAGCAGAACACCAACAAGAAATTTCACATTCCACCCCGATATAGCAAAGTCCAGTGACCAGACTATATAAATGACACTATCCACACGGTCAGATGTATGATAATTCATCAGATTATTTCCACCCTTTTCTTTAAAAAGGTATTTCCTTACAACTTCCTAATTGAATCTACAAATCCTTTGGGGAAAAGAAAGACGATCAGCACTGCTTTTTCATATCTTAAAATAAAGGACATTGGCAACATCTCTCCTAACAGTGAGATAAATACCATGCCTCCCACAAAACCAAAATATGAAAAATCCACCCACATAAGTGATGTCATACTGACTCAACTAAGCATGCTCAGACTGAACATTCACATTCAGGGGTGGGGGTGGGAAAGTTTCCTAAAGGAAAGCAATTCCATGGTTATTAACCCCTTAGTGTCGAAGTCAATACAGCCTGTGTCAGTCTGCATTCTAGGATAACATCCCGGATCTTTCTGCCTGCAGCTGAACATTTACGCAAGAGTGCAAATTTCTACCACATCCACTAAGATTTTACTCGCAGGGGCAGCAGGAAACACAGGAAAAGAAATCAAATTTATTCTACACGCCAATTCAGTTCTAAGCCTCTGAGCGGAGAAACAGATCGTTGTGAACTTTTGGTGGTTAGTCTGATTGTCCGATTTCATTATTTCCTAATCAGTCAACCAAAGGCACTTACAACGTCTAGGTAGAAAAAAAGATTAGTCTTTCCTGATACAAATCTTGCAGGTGAGTTTTACTCTTTGTGTGTGTTCTAGTAAAGGCACCATCCCAATCCAGAGCTGTGTGCTCACTCCAAAACACATACAGAACCTACAAGAGGAAGCATCCCTACTCCTTCAGCAAAAGAGAAAGCACACTATTTGAAGTCATAGCAGCAAAGGAGTCTGGACACGATGCAGAGAGTGGCGAGAATGACATACCAGTGAATAAAAAAACCCAACTGATTTGCTACGCAGATGCTAGTATTAGCATTGCTGACCATGCATTTATAGAGCTGTAGCCTCCCTGCTTATATTACATGCATGTTCATCCTAAGGATTCACAATGTGAATATTCAGATTTTAAATATCATACAACTATGAAGTTTTCATATGATGGGTTGAAGATACCACCAAGTTCAGAGCCACGTTACTGCAGGGGCCACAAGAGAACCTTGTTCCAGGAGATGGCACATGCAATCTTTTGTATTTATAACTACATCAATTACTGTTGGCACAGGTCTAACCAATTTGTAAGCCGGCACCATGCCATGTGAGCAGATGGGATGAGGTAGACAGCCAAATAGCCACGTATGTGCATCAATTGTGGGTAGAGATGGCACTATTCCCAGCCATGAAGTTCTAAACAGTTGTCCATCCTAATCTATCAGGCTTATGCTTATAATGAATAATCATTATAAACTGGATTAACTTTCAAATTATATATAAAATATGTTTCTGTGTGTGGGATATTTCCTTGTAAAAAAAATGAAGATTATAATTAACTTTTATCGCTTGCAGATTTCTGTAGCAGATCGTCAGCCTCACTTTGTAATACCCTTCAGAACAATAAAGTCAGCAAAAACTCATCGGGGCCAGTCACCTGAGAATAGCTCTACTGAAGATCTGAATAACTAGCTCTGCATGCTTTCTTCCTTCTGTTTCCTGACTCCTGGAGTAATGGGGATCTAAGCAGTGTAAGAAGGGGATAATTCTAAGAATGAGAATGAGGCACTGCATTATCACCTGAGCCCTGATGAGGAATATCAACCTTGGCTGATCAAAAACATGGGCTTCAGGGACTTCTATGGCTACCTCTAGGGAGGCTATCCCCCAAGGCCCCAGACATCAGCAACAGTCTACAGAAGCAACAGGCAAATCACCAAAGGAGAAGGACTACATAGGCCAAGTGAGACATAACCTAGCTTCACTTGGGAGGTTACACTCTTACCTCCAAGAACATTAGTGAAGGAATAGCTACTCCATTGCTTGCTTCTTCCACTTCATTCTTATTTCCTTTTGTATCATTTGATTATGAACCTTTGAGCTGGGACTGTCTTATCTTTCAGCATATGTACAATACCGTTACGTAAGTTGGACACCACCCACAATCTTTTCCAAGTTGTGGTAAGATTCCAGGAGCTCACACAGAGGCTGTGTTCCTTTGAGAAGCAAGACATGGCTGTTGTAGCTTTAAGAAATATGAGTCATTCACATATTTACACATGAATTTAAATGGAGGGACTCTAGATCTTACAACATGGCCATCTCAAGAGGGTCTTGTTCCTCACAGCATCAAGCTGCCTTCATTCAGCCTGCCCACAAAGGATCTGCCCTTTTTCTCAGCTATCCTAAGCCTCATGACAAAGGTCCCAAACTCTTCCTGTGACATCATGCTCAGTTACCCCAGCAACCTTCCAAATCTCCTGCCTCTGTTCACAGCTCAGGGCAGAGGGGGAATGACAATTTTCTTGCATTGCCAATGACCTTCAATGGTCCTGTATTGTTTCTTAATGGCTCTAGCTTGGGCCAGGTCATTTTGCATATGCTAGCCCAGGAATTCATCTGCAGCTGGTATTTTCCCTTCATATCCCAAATAATCAAAATCCTACAATTTATTAATTTCCAGTGTTTAGAAGGGTCCCCACCCCAAAACCTATAATGATACTTAGAAGACTTTAGCTACACAAGATGCAGAATACCACCCTTCTCTCTTTCTCTCTACCTTGAATTATGATCATTGGCAGGTTGTCAGAGAAAGAATGCCAATTCAGATGTAATGCCAAAGTGGTACCTCTGGTTACGTACTTAATTCATTCCGGAGGTCCGTTCTTAACCTGAAACTGTTCTTAACCTGAAGCACCACTTTAGCTAATGGGGCCTCCCGCTGCTGCTGCCGCCCCGATTTCTGTTCTCATCCTGAAGCAACGTTCTTAACCTGAGGTACTACTTCCAGGTTAGCGGAGTCTGTAAACTGAAGCGTATGTAACCTGAAGCGTATGTAACCCGAGGCACCACTGTAATGGTACACAAGTCTCAGGTTCCCAGCCTCCCCCTACATAGTTACATTTCTAAACTTATTTCTGGGTTTTCGGCAAGCCACAGTTTAGTCAAATCACAGTTTGTCCCATTCAGAGAAAATAGCAAACTATTGTTTGCCAAGAACTCATAAATATGTTGAAAAACCACAAGAAGAGGAGGCAGTGTGTGAGCCAGAAGTTTGAGCCTCTTCATGCACATCACATTAAACTATGGTTTGGCATTACACAAACTGGTGCTTATTCAGAAACATGGGCCTCTCAGCAATGGTGTTATGGCAGCAACACAAATATCTATCCCTTTTGTGCACAAGGCTAAGGTTTGATATATTTAGCAATCACATTAGTTTGTAGTGCCCTGTCAATCACTGCTGCTCCGGTTGCATTTGGTGATGCCTATGTAACTTAACTGAACAAAATTTAAGAAATGTGTGATGTACAGGTTATATCATGCTTAGAAATTTACAACTTAATTCTGAACCATTGCAGTGATACATATGCCTACAGGGGTCCCACACAGATGACCATGATACCAAAGTAGTAAAACGTTTTATCAAATACCTGGTGCAGATATGGTGGGGGAAAGTGTAGTTATCATCCAAATACATGCCATCCTTCAGCACAATAAGCCTTAAAATTTTGATCTTTATAAACTTGGGCCTGATATACCATTTAAGTTTCACAGGGTGATATCCAACCGAGTCATACTAAAAGGCTAAAAGTAGACTAATTAAAATAAATGGAAGTCCATTTATTTCAGTGGGTCTACTTGAAGCATGACTAGTGTTGAATATCATCCACTCTGTATGCACATGATTATAAATTTGTATATCCCATAAAAGAAATCAGGCACATATTGATTGACTATACGAATAGGATATTGTAGCTTCAAAAGCAATATTCTTGATGAAGCAAATGAAAAGGAATATGTACACAATAAGCATCTTATTTTTGCAAGAGTAGGCATGCTTCTGTTTAGCGTTAGAACACTCTATGAGTCTGCATACTGTGCTCATAGAAATGCAATATATGCATTTTGGAAATCACCTTGGTTATATGATACCGAGAACCTTTTTCATCTCAGAGCTCAACCCGGCAATCTAATGGTTAATTAAGGACCTTCTGCATCTGCTTAAGGTCTAGTTAGTATTTGATAGCAAATCTCCTGAATGGCATAAAATGACATGTATTTTAACAGGTACAGCTAATGACAGCATATTAATATTAAATAAGGCCTGGTGATTAAGACAGTCTGCACTTTATTATCCTACTACACATGCCAAGTACATTTTCTCTCACCTATAATCAAGTATAGATAAAGATCACAGTAAAATTCGTAGAAAGGTCCTTTAAAAAAACCAAACAACAACCTGCAACAGTTCACTGTAATTTTGTTCCCTACGCTCTACAAGTACATCTGGCTAAAACTGAACAAAAGAGTGATCGAGAACCAACATCTGTTTTCAATGTAAGATAAAGCTGTTTACACGAACACTTAAATCACAATTCATTTCTGAAACATTTAACAGATATTTTTCCAGTAATATCCAGCATATTTATCAGAAAATTGCTTCTGTTTATTAATGTTTTTGGATCCTTAACACAATCTTGACCACTTTTATACGGGAATGTTTCTCTAGCAACGGATGCAGCAGCCTCTGTGGTGCTGTGCTTTGCTGAAACAGAGCAATTACCGTCTGTAAAAATCAACAGTATCCAAATTGCTGAATGAGACAGGGCTTACATTAAAGATTCTGTACATAAAAAGGCTAACAAATGAAATGGTCATATGACAAAGAGCCAAGATGACATAATATTATCAAGAAATAGTGCAGTCATAATTTTAAACCCACAGATGGTCTTTGAACACAAAACTACATCTATAGAATCCCAGGGCTGAAAGGGATTGCCAAGATTATGAGCTGTATCTTCCACACACTATGAGGAATGACTACACTTAAACTACACAGACGTTCGTGGACTAAGGCCCACTCCCACAATAAATCTGTTAGTCTTTAAGGTGCCGCGAGACTCCATTGTTCTGGTTACCAAAAAAAAGGGAAAAAAAGAACAGTCAGCTATCTTTCTGGAAGTTATATAGACGTTGTTCCGCTGTGTAAGAACACTCTAAAGACTGTAAATATGTGTCAGACTATAGAATCACAGAACTGGAAGGAACCTCAAAGGCCTAGTCCAATCCCTGGCAGATTAAAGAAATCCACTATTACAGCATCCTTGAGAGGTAGCCATCCAGCCTCTTAAAAATGACTTAAAAATGGAGGCAAATCCACCACTTTGAGCTCACCTTTTTCACTGTTGTTCAGCTCTTTCTAATGTTTAGTCCAAGCCCATTTTCCTGTAATTTGAGCCTATTGGTTGTTGTCCTATCCTGTGTGTGTGTGTGCGCGCGCATGCACGCATTAGGAAAATTATTGGAATAATGTAGATACTTCCAATGCCAGACTGTCCTCTCCCTTGGGTTTATAATAGTGGTGTCAGGTGTACCCCTGTACACCTGGTGGCCCATGAAAGAAGAACTTGCGACATTACCAAGGTGGCAAGGGAGGTGACAATGGACAGCAGCAATGCCCCCATTAATATTGCTTGAACTGGGTCTGACAGCAATAACAAAGGAAGGGTCACAATAACAGTAGATAAAAACATACTCTCTCTCTCACACACACACCCGCCAGCTTTTTAATATATATTTTTCCTATTTTAAAACATGTTGTTGTTGTATTTTATTTGGGTAATTTTGTCTTGTATTTTTGTAAATCACCCTGGAAGCTCTGCTGGCATCTGCAGTATTAATCTTTTAAACAAAATTAATATTAAAAACAGAAATAACAGGAAAGAAGGAAGCAAGAAACCATGATACTTCTAAGAGCAACAGCCTCAGAAGAAGTCTCAGTGGAGGCATGTTTTGACACAAAATCACTTTGGTGCTCACAGTTAAATTACTGAGTTTTTCACACCAATTAAAAATTACATTATCTCACAGATTTATAATTTCCAATTTGAAAATACATACAAATTATTGTTTTTGCTATGTCAGACGTGACACTGAATTTGGTTTCTGTCAAACTATAAATCACTTGAGATGGTACACAGTGAAATGATTTGGGGGGGAAAGCTCACAGCTTCCAGGTCCATTTGTTATTAATTATAAAAACAATGCCTGCTAAATGTATCAAAGACTTCTATAATCTGGAAGGTAGATTTGCTACCATGCCACATTAAGGCAGTGTTCTTCAATCCCCTTCAAAAAACCATGCATAAAATATATTAAAGAGCATTATACTGAATGACTTACTTTAGACATATTGTTCTGAATGTACTTTATGCAGTGTCATTTAACCTGACTTTCAGCATAAGCTGAAGTAGGAATTATCAAGGAGCCATCTTATGTTACCAAGCAGCTCAGTTCAGTCAACCTTCTGCATGTGCCCAATAATTACGATGAACAACCTACAAAGGCATTCCTATCTTTACCTCCCTCATGTTTACTTTTTCACTGGATGTCTCTTGCTAGCAGAATCTCAATTTAGAGGAGTCCAGAATAGTCTAGGCACCAAAGAATTCATGCCTAGCTGCTCCTAGAACCTTGGCATGCAGCTGTGACCGAGCATCCTCGGGTAATGGTGGAACTCGGGGAATCATCTTTTCTATTAGCATTTCATTTCTTCCCTCTCTATCTCCTCCATCTCACTGTCCTCATGAGATCTGAACCCTAGTCATGTGCCTTCAAGAACTCCTCTGGTATGTGGAGGTCACCACTGCTGCCCTGTCGGATCCCTAGTGCTCCTCCCTGCTCCCCCCCCCCCGCCCGCTGCTCTATCCCTATCATAGAAATGAACTAAGTGTAAGCTATTGGTTCAGTCAATGTGGTGTTGTGTACAAAGGTTGTGTACAATCTAGCATTTATAACAATTCACCTCGCTATTCTGCAACACCACATGAGGTGCTTCAAGCCATGGAGCCTTTCATTATTCACTGACCACAATTTTGGCAATGAAATTATTATTATTATTTAGCCCAAAGTGAGACACAGTTGTCTTTTGATCATTCCTCCAAGTAATTAAGTGTGTACAAACACAGTGCAATAGCCCATGTGGAGTACAACCTTTAGATTAAAGATCCCCCAAAACTGTGGTTCTCTGGGTAGATTTATAACTTACAGATTCATGAACACTTATGAACAGGAATGAAAACAATCCTTAGGATTTTCTCAATTTTTGTTGGGTATGAGAGAATTTGTATGTCTGCTGGACAGCAGTACCTGACCTTTCTTTTAATACTTTGAATTGTCCAAGAGTCAAATTCCACTTACAAGTCACAGCATTGGCCAATCTTGCCCTTAGGAATCTTATTGCTTGAGTTCCACACATGTTAAAAACAATTTCAACAAATTTCTAACAAGCAGCTCCAAAGAACTGTAATTTATCTATTTGTAAAAGCCACATTTCGGTTGATAAATTATGAAAAATGCAAGAACATTTAAAAAAAAATCATATTGGTTTCATAGTGCTGCCTGCCAACATTTACTGTTGCATAATTGTTTCTTCGAAAATAATACTTCAAGGAGACTAAAATGTAGGGGGGGAAAGAAGGGGGGGAAAGAACCATATGATATTTAATGTATGTGTCCTACCCATCTTTTTCTGTTGGCTTCATCTCCTAAGGTTCTAAAACGTAACCCAACGGAGTGTTTAAAAGCAACCTATGTCATTAAATCAGTTTCTTTTAAGAGACAGCTGTGAAACTTGATTTGTGTTCAACAAATATCGTTTGCCATGTGGATAGCTGCCTAAGAAGGAGCTAGAATAGGGTACTTAATTAAAGCCATATGTCCCCACCAGTTATGTGCCATCTATGAAAGTAGCTACACTCCAACAACTTACATATAAAGTAGCAGCTAAACCTTTATTTGGGGAAGGAACAAGTTAGTGGAACCACTGCTAGAAATGTTATCATCTAAGTCAGATACTAGGGTATCCAGGTATAAAGAGGAAATATATCATTGGGGAATGTTGTGGCTAGTAAGTACTGGACCACCATAGCAAATTCTCAACAGGGTTCACAAATCTGGTTGGTACAAGCCAATGACTGAAGCCATGAATTTCACCATGTATGCAAGCCTTCAGAGAGCAATCCAAGGAACCTGAACAGGCAGGCTACAGTGTTTGAACGCTCCCCTCTGCCATGACTTGGAGGGGTATGCTGAGGATATATTCTTTACTATGCAAGCTGCAAATTCCTGAGATGCCTCAGAGTTTTGGCAAGCCAAAGTCATCATCGTTACACCACAGCCTTTCTATGATTTATTCAGGTTCCATCCTAATTTTAATGAATATACAAAGAGCGTTCTTGCATGGAGAAAAAGGAAGGTTGAATACTGTATAGTCATTTCTATTTAGTACACATAAATTCCTCAAACTTGTCAGATTGTGCTACCCTTTTCCTGATGTACCAAACAGGAAGAAATAGCTCAAGCATTTGAAACTTTTCCACATGGAGAAGACCACTGAATGCAGCCACACCAAAGAAATTCACATTTGACCCAGTTCATCGACGAATACAGGCACACACCCTTTGTTGGCGACTCATGCAAGCATGGCAGGCCTTTGTTTAGTTTTACATTCATGTGAACTGTTAGCAAAAAAAAGTGTCTGAATAGACCAAGCAGAGTGAGTGTGAATTGGAACCATATCCACACCTAGGAGTTGCACTAATTTGATTCAGAACTGATTCAGTCTAGTTTGCACAACTAGAAGTACATTAGTAGTTAAAATTATAACTTAATGCATCTTAACTATTTTAAACAAATTTGAAAGTCAATGTATGATTGTTAGCCCTGCCATAGGTGTTTAATTTAAATAAGTATTGCTGATTTTGTAGAAACCCATATGGGCATAGGTGTGAGCAAAACTGAGGGCAAGAAAGAGAAAGAGGAATAATTGAACTAAATGAAGAAGGAACAAGGAGGAATCACAGGAGGTCTTCTTGGTAACTAAATACTGTTTGCTTTAGTTTCATACAGAACTAATCACTAGAAGCCTGCTGCTTAAGGGTTGAGATGCCATCCTTATGCAAGGAGTTATGCAAGAACATAAATGAATTGTGAGCATGAATGTCTCTTATTGGTTTAGCCTGCCAACCCATTACTAGCATAGAGAGTTTCCAATTGTATATCTGCCTGAGATTCTGTCATGATCCTACTGGAACAGCAGCATAGTGTCACATAGAGAGTTTTGGTTTTGTGTCAATTCTACAATCTTGGTTTAACATTTTCTCCTCATCATAGCAGACTTGCAGCCTGGGCATCCCCCCCCCCAGGGCAAAATGCCCCCTATTTCTTTCTTCCATACTTGGACCCTACTGAAGTGTGGAACCAACTAATTTTACTGGGCAACTCTCACTCACAACTCAATTTTCTGATTACATGCTGATGTGTCCATGCACTCACTAATGACAAAAATGCACATGTCCCTGAGGAGTGGGACTCATAAGGTCAGGAAAATCAGAAAGAAGGTTGGGCTCTTATCCCCATCAGATAGTTCTTCCCAAAGAGAGAGAAAACCTGGCACAAAGGCACCAAAGCAGATCTTAAAAACCAGGTGGGGCCATATGGAATAGGTGAAAAACTACCAGATCTGAAGCTTACTTCTAAACAAGAGCGAGATTTGCAATGGGGGAAATACAACATGAAGCTAATTGGCTTCAATCAACTTTTTTTTCTCAGCATGCAAAAAATCACTGGAACGAACCCCTGGTCAAGGGAAGAGAAAGACAGAATATTCACTAGAAATTGCATTTGGAGCCAAAGAAGGTGAATTCTTTTGAAAGAATGAATGGAAAACAATGTTTTTTCCATCATATTTTTAAAAACTGTCCTCTGTACATGGGGCAAAAACACATCTTTTTGTTTCTGTATATAACCAAGTCAGGATTGACTTGTATGGATTTGCGTATTCTTGCCATGCATCAAATCACTGATATTTTTTCCAAGAAAGCATGCTTATTATTATTATATTTCTCTAAGATGCCAGGTGGTAGTACTTGTAACCACTTGCTGTGGGAGTGAGAAATGGTTTATTTTTATTATTCATTATTGCAGTACTTCTTTTCCTTTTAAAGGAACAGCAACTTATCTCAAGGTAAATCAGAGGGTCGAATTAAGACTTCAAAAGCAAACATGAAGCTGCTCCGAAGAAAACAAAAGAAAACAAAAACCCCAATATCCCACTCCATAATATCTAGTAGAATTTAATTTCTGTTGTGACATATAATGTTCTGAACTGACAACATATTGTCAACAATCTACACTCCATGGAAAATGATACTCCCCTCTCAAATGCCTTAGGTGATAGCCAGACGACCCCTAAGCCCCCCAAAAGCTACTCACCTGCATCAGCGATAGAAACCCTGGAACCAGATTTGGCAACAAATCCAGATGCCAATTCTGCCCCCACATTTACTCAGACAGAACTTTGCTGCCTCCACTGCAACTGTAAAGAGCAGTTCAGCAGAGTTGTTTTGGGTACACCAGAAGCGTTGGGTGGACCTCTGGAGCACTTGATGGCATGTTGTGAGCAGTTTGCGCAGCACTTTGATGATAAATTTGCTCAGCCCCATCGTGCCTTAGATACCACTACTGTTGCAACTCCAGCTGAGGGAGCCAGTGCAGTGCTTTCCCATACTCTGTGCAGCCAATTTCAGATTATGTGGCCTGATCACGCCCATCCTGGCTGGTGAAAGCAGTTGATGGAACAGATCCAGGGATGAGATGAATGCAGCATTATGGAAATGACTGGTGCCTGCTGCCCTTAAACAGGAGGTAGTATGCCCACTCCTGAAGAAGTCCACGCTGTATATTATGGTTTATATCAACTTTCTGCCTTGTCACAAATATCCCTTTCTTGGGTAAGGTGATAGAGAGGGTGGTGGCCAAGCAGTTGCAGGAGTTCCTATAGGATACGGATAAACTGTATCCATTTCAGTCTGGTTTTCCTGTTTTTTGCTCTGTTTTTCCTTAAGGTGTCCCTTTTTTCACCACAGAAATGTTGGAGTGTATGGTAGGATATCCCTATTTTCATCTGAGAAATGTTGGAGGGTATGGACTTTTGATACCATTGATGATGGTATACTCTTGGGCTCATTCTGTGGGATTGGCACTGCAGGGCACTGTTTTACAGTGGTTCTGCTCCTACCTACAGAGTTGTGTTCCGAGAGCAGCACTGGGGAACTGTGTTAAGGCTCCATGGTCCTTGCACTATGCTGTACCACAGGGAACCATCTGGTCTCCAATGCTGTTTAACATCTGTATGAAGTCACTACATGCAGTCATTTGGAGTTTGGGGCAAAGTGTGATCCATATACGGATGACACACAGCTTTATTTCTCCATAATTTCTGAGCCAGGATAGGCTGGACTGGGTGCAGTGGCGGACTGAATAAGGGCCAGTAAACTGAGCTTGAACCCAGGGAAAACAGAGGCACTGTGGGTTGGTGTTTAACGTGTGTGGGAGAGCAGTTTCCTCACAGTGAGATATCACATGCCTGTGGTACACTGATGAATACCACAACCATGCTGGTGATGCCAATCGCCTGTTGTTGCTTTTCACATCCAGATATTGCCTCCTCTCCCAGAATGCAAATCAGTAAAGGTGCAAAGATAACTTTATTTTATCACTCTGTATTATTCAGCTAACTCCAGGATAGGATTTTGTCTTCAGAGATTTTGAAATCACTTGGCCTGGGTTGAAAGTGTACTGAATATAACCACACTATCGAACACTATACATTTAACACTGGCAGCAATTATTAATACCTGGTGTGGTAAGTATCTTTTCCCAGGGAATCTGTCTGGATGATGGATTAAGTTACATTGTTAAATTCAGCTTCAAACATTATCTCATACAATTAGCCAGACATAATTAGGCGTTAAAGTGAGAGGGTATAATAGTCAATCATGATCTTGTTAATCTTGTGGCCTGTGCTGATTCCCATAAGGTGAGGGCCAAAATGGACTACAGCATTTTTATTTGACTAGTATTTATGAATTCATGTATCATTATCTAAATATTACCTTTGATTGAGATCTCATTAAAGGTCTCTCTGTCTCATATCAAAATGTCAATAACCCTCCTAAGATAGGAAATGTCATTGACTAAGCCTGTACTTATTAATCTAATAACTTCAAAAATGATCACAGTTGCCTTTCAGAAAACCATTTCTTCTCATTAGACCCCCATTGTCAAGTTTTTGGTTTTTTCTCTCTCTTAAAAAATTAGCACCCATTCTTCAAAGGTAGATAATGAAAGGAGAATGTAAATAGTTGGTTCCATAATAAAATATGAACAATAAAAAGAAAATGAGGATCAACAGCTGGGTTGTTTCTTTCTCCAGAATAGAAATGGTTGGGCTTAGTGGGTAAGTGCTTCCTTTTGGACAGACATGTATGCAACAGTTACTGCTGAAGTTCATAAATGGATAATCTAAAATACCAAGCTAAGATACAAAGCTTCACATGTGCTCCCACACTCATCCAGAGCTCTTAAGCAAATTCCCATCAAGGGAATCAAATTCCCATCAATGGAAGAAGTATGTCCTTTCCTACATTCAGGGAAAACAATGATGCCTTGGTATTGCACCATCATAATGGACCAGATGTGCACATGGAATGATCTTCATTCATTCTTTTCATCTTCCTTACAAATAACTGGCTTTGTATATTAGACTGACACAACCACCATATTTTTAATTTGTGTCAGGTACTATGACATGGTTGCATCCTGATCAATTGAAACCAGCATCAAATATTGATGGCACTTTTCCCAATATATGTATATTGTCCCAAGGGGAGAAAATAGCTCAAACTGACAATAAGAAAAATCTCTGGAATCACAAATTCATGACAAAATAAAGAAATACTCATGTTCATTTAATTGCCATCTTGGCTTTAAAATAGCTCCATGATCGGAGCCACTATGCCTCTGAGTACCAGTTGCTGAGGACCAATAGGATGCTGGCCTATGCTGGATTTTGGTCTGATCCAGAATAGGGCTCTACTACTTGTGTTATGCTCTTACAACAGGAATACAACATCTGACATGGGGAGCTGTAGAATTCATTACTTATACTGTGCCTATCACTACATTATGTGCCAAATAAAATATACCATCAAAGGTTATAAGCAATCAAAAACATAGCGAAAAAGAATGCAGACATTCTGGAATTAATCTATATTGTCCAATATTTAAGCAGAAAATCCTTAACAAGACATTCATGGGAGGAAATACTTCACACTGTTATACTTCAGTGACCGTTAGAAATAATATTATCAATATGAGAATGTATCACAGTTATGGTGGATTATTATTAATACAGCACCATGATGAACTGTTAATCATTACTTAGTGAATTACAAATCTCATATAGAGAAAATAATGCCATAAATAATTAACAGTATATACGGACTAACATAACTATAAGCTAATTATACACCACCTAGCTGACAGTTACATTCATCCGAGCTTTTAGGTCTCTGTATAATTCTGAATTTGCAGTTGAACATTTGCTTTTCTTCATGTAGCTTCAGTATTCTCCCCCCCCCCCACCCACCTCATATAAAATGCAGAGGTACTCCAAAGCGGTATTCTGTAGTACCGTTTTAATAAAATATTCAACTGCTTAGATCTTGTTCCTCTGATCTATGCAGAATGCAAAGAAGAGCAGAGGGTTGACCCCAGGGCTCTCTAAGTCAACAAGCTCAGGAGAGCGCTAAGAATGTGGCTGATTACATTCTGAAGGAAAGCCCATATGCAAAAAACAAAACCACAGGAGTATTTGAAAGGAGCGAAACCTTCATGGACCACAGCACTAGCACTGGAAATAAGCCTCTGTTTGATGTTTTAATGGTAAGCGTTTGCATGGCTATGGCTGGAGATAAGACTCTGCCTGCTGCCTGGTTCCAGGTAGGGTTCTCTCCCTGCTCTACCTGGAGATGCTTAGGGTTGAACCTTTGGCCTTCTGCACACAAAGAAGATGCTCTACCACTGACTCTCTAGCCATCTCGGGCTTCGAAGAATACCTTGGTCTATGATACTGAAAACTACTAGAGAACCAGGAGAATCAGCAAGGGAGGGCTCCTACTATTCATTTCTCAGTCCATGGCAGCTTCCATTCCAAAACCCGGCCAAAAACCAGACTGGAACGGCTCTAAATAATCAGTTTCGGACAGAAAAGCCTGAAGATGAGATGCAATCATGTGCGCTGACACTTCCGATTTTACCCTTACTTTACATTTCAGCTTGGGAGTCATTTAGCTGACAGGGAATATTTAAATATATGAAATAAACAAAATTATCAAGGACCGGCTTCTATCAGTTTGTTTTTCAGTGAGGACTGAAAACATGGTGATTACAACAGGGTTTGGGAACACAGGCTTGCAAATATATGTTAAGCTGTTTTTGTTGCTTTTATTAAGTTTAGACTTCCAATACATTTTTCAATGCTTTTAAGTGTTGCAGATGTAATTTTTGTTATAATTTATATATTATTATTAGTCCCTTTGATGGAATTCTGATGTTCAAAGCAGGATATAAGTATTTTGAACAAGTGCATAAAAATAAGCTGAAATATAATTTTTAATTATATTTTAGATATAGGCTGATATTTTTTTTAAAAAGGACTAGGTGTACTAAAAGGTTTCCTCTTCCTTGCCTTGTATTTCTTGTTTTTTTCTGGGTATCACTTTGATTTACTGCCTTCATGTTTAGATGAGCATCAATTACAAGTCTGCATTGCCATCTTAGCGTCAGAAACACCAGTGTTATTTGCTTGTAGTACATGTGGGTGATGGTAATAAATCCTCATCTAATATAAGATTAAGTTATGATCCTAAGTTGTTGTAGCTCAGATTCTTTTCCCATTCTGGAAGAATATATTAAAGTTATGGAATGAAACATGAGGCTAAAAACTTAAGAGGATTGTGAAAGGGAGCTAGACCCATAACAACGCCAAATTTATGATTATGTGAACTAAGCAGTCATTTTTTTCCCCTATTGGCAGAATAAGAGGCTCTTAGTGACTGGCTATAGTTGAAGGATATTAAATCATGACCATGCAAATTTCTATTTGATAGTGCATTTGGATGGTAATATATTAGGTGTTGTAAAAGTACACTTGTCTTTGCTGTAGACCTTTGCTACCATACGATAATAACTTTTAAGAGAATACATACAAATTTCTATTCATCAGCAACAATGAATGAATTTTGTCTCAATATGGTAGACCAGTTTTTTTTAATAATGTTAAGACTTAAGGCATGCTTCTCTAAGAATCCAGAGAACATTTCTTGTTAACTCTAGTTTTTCTCACTGAATTGCTTCTATGGTTGGTTTATCTTGATTTATAAGCTGTTCTGCCACTGTATTATCTAACCTATGTTCACACATGATCTGAAATAGAGCGTCTCTTCACATGGGGTGGGGTTGCTGCCTCCCCTCCACACAAATAGACAAGTACAGTGGTACCTCAGTTTAAGTACTTAATTCGTTCCAGAGGTCCGTTCTTAACCTGAAACTGTTCTGAACCTGAAGCACCACTTTAGCTAATGTGGCCTCCTGCTGCCGCAGGAGCACGATTTCTGTTCTCATCCTGAAGCAAAGTTTTTAACCTGAAGCACTATTTCTGGGTTAGTGGAGTCTGTAACCTGAAGCGTATGTAAGCGGAGGTACCACTGTAATTGCAGATGCCCGTTTGTATGTATGGGAAACTGCTCCCCGCCTTTTGGCGAGTTGGGTCACCACATTCTGCACCAGCTAAACTTTTTAAGGTCAGTCCAAAACTGACTTTTGTAATTAATTGTTACAAGGAATGGCAATAATCACTAGTTTAAGTGGCTTGGAGAAAGTATTTGAAGGGTTGCAGAGAATAAGTTCGTTTTCACAGGCTGTTCACCTCTGGTTACGAAACTGCTAGGTACAAACAAGAGGGAGCTGGTGTAACTAGTAAACTCTGGGTTGAGTACTGGATAGATTAGCAAGATAATACAATTTCAAAATACAAATGCAAAATAATGAATAAGTAGTATAGCTCTATGAATGGTTGAGAATCACATAGCAATCATTTCATCCCAAACGGAAGTGGTTCAGTGTTAAATGTCTTCTGTATTCTTCCACTCATCAATATAATTCTAACAAAATATCTGGCCACCTCCTTTCCCCGCATCCTCCCTCTAGTTATGGTAGGAAGCTGATTTCATGCAGACAGCTCATTGATCAATCTACTTTAGCACTGTTGACTCCAGTGAGCACCACATTTCCCCCTGCCCCATAGACCACTTGAAATGCTGTGGAACACCTGAATGAATCTTGTGGACCACGGGTGGTCTGTGTGCACCACCGTTTGGGAAGCCCAGTCTATGCTGACTGTCAGGAGCAACTCTTCAAGGTTTCAAGCAGGACTTTCCCCCAGTTCTATCTGGGGCTGAGCCCCGAGACATGCAAAGTATGAGCTCCACCGTGAAGTCATGGCCCCCCCCCCCGGTGCTAACACTATTTATTTGGTTTCTGTGTCATCCAGAAGATCAGTAATGGATTCAGGGAAGCAATAAATAGATTGCACCTTTATTCATCAAGTAACGTATGGAAGCAAGCCTAATTCTGTCCATTAAAACAAAAGAATATATTTAAGAAACCTTTTTCAGCAGTGTGCCTTTGAAAGTCAGAATATTTACCAACATGACAGTTAAGAGGTGTTAATGAATGATTCATAGTTTATATTTGTATAGGCACCACTAATTTAGAGCTACAGCTCTTCATATGAGCCATTAGGAACTGTGTGATTATATTGCCCATACATGAACAGGTGGAAGAGCTTGAGAAAATAATTCTATTTTGACTATGTAAATAAATTTATGCAAATTGTTTCATTTATGTATTCCTTTTTCTAGACAAAACTGTATATAAAATAAATTATCTGTGCTCAGCCATCCCTCACTCTGAGCATCAATTCTGAACAGTTACTTAGAAAAGCAAAAACAAAACATAACAAAAACCACAGAAGAATAAGCCCAATTCTTACCACTCCAATGGAAAAGTAATTATTGATGATGCTGTAAGGCACTGGGTCTCCCTTTTCATCTTTATCATTAGGTATGACTTCAAATTTCCACCTGTCGAGCAAGATCTCTGTACTGTTCTCAATATCTTTTAGGATCTTCAGAAGATTCTCGCCTTCGTATCCTGCAAAAACGTACACATGCCAACTTTTAAACAGGACTGCCTTTGCCCTGCTCGTTTTGTTTCCTCACACAAGTTTAAGCACCGCAATCTCACCATGCAGCATTTCACAAGAGAAAAAATGCATTTAAGTTGTGGAAACCCGGGTCAGTTTTAGCATAATATGGAAGTTTCTTCAGCCCTGCAAGGCTGATAGAATGCCTGAGCTACCATTTCCTTACAGAACTGATGCCAACGTCCACTGTCACTTGGTCACGTGAGTCCAGCTCTTGTAGTGATGGAGCCGCCAGCCACCCTTTCCGCCTCACAACCTTACCTGTGGCATTATAATGGCCTGGGATCCAAGCGCTGCCTGCTTCCCAATTTATATTGTATTATTTTATGTACTGTGGCTTGCCGTTGTTTTATTGATTATAGTTTAGAAATTATTTATTGAAACTGTTGAGTGGATTTCTGTTTAACTTTTATATGTTATTATCATTTAGTACTATTCTTACGATTGTTGAACGTTACTTTTTATGTAGGTTGCCTATTTTAAAGTTATGTTTTATTATCACATTTTTGTAGCATTAGATTGTTATAAGGGACGCGGGTGGCGCTGTGGGTTAAACCACAGAGCCTAGGACTTGCTGATCAGAAGGTCAGCAGTTCAAATCCCCGCAATGGGGTGAGCTCCCGTTGCTCGGTCCCTGCTTCTGCCAACTTAGCAGTTCAAAAGCATGTCAAAGTGCAAGTAGATAAATAGGTACTGCTCCGGCGGAAAGGTAAACAGCGTTTCCGTACACTGCTCTGGTTTGCCAGAAGGGGCTTAGTCATGCTGGCCACATGACCCGGAAGCTGTATGCTGGCTCCCTCGGCCAATAAAGCGAGATGAGTGCCACAACCCCAGAGTCGTCCGTGACTGGACCTAATGGTTAGGGGTCCCTTTACCTTTTTTTAGATTGTTATAAGATGTTCATTTTTTGTTTCTTCAGCTTGTAAACCGCCTTGAGTATTGAAAGATAGAAAGACGGTATACAAATTAAAAATGATGATAACATAAAACATAGCACATGACAGCCACCTAGCATGGTTTAGAGACAGTGGCTCCTAGTCTCCTGGACTATTACAGTACCAGACAGCCATGGTGTGTGGGGTGGGGTGGGGGGTGTAGAAGTGACAGCAGCTGCTGAAAGCTATAACAAAGGGTGGCAGCAAAGTAAGCCAGAGCAGTTGCTATCAGCAACACTATACAAAAACCCAACTCAAACCTGGTGATGGCTTTGCTCCAGGCCAAGGAACTACAAAAACAACTTCAGCTTTCCACCAAACAAATGCAAAATAGCTCACCCTGCTTTCACGGAACCTAAATTAACAATAACACAATTTCTATTTATTGCCTTTATATGTGACTTTTCATCAAGGTGCCCAAAAACATAGTTGAGAACAGTCTAGTTCATCCCGTCATTGGATATACAAGCAGACTATTTCTTTCTTAAAGCACTGAAAGGGATTGGGGGCTTTCTACATCCCACATATCAGCTCCTGTATGTCACATGGAAAAACACTTTAAAAAAATAGAGTGGGTTTCTGATATGGTACTGAGGTGTGCGATTAGAGGAGGTGAGAGGGAATCAAATAAAGGCTCGGGAGTAAGCTTATGGGTAGTTTCACCCTTCTGCACATTCCCCAGAACTGCCTAAAACCCTTTGAAGCAGTCTCATGGGCTCAGCATGGAGGTAAGGTGTTGCTACGCACCATCTTCCCTGGAGCCTACAACATTTTATTCTTCTCTGTGGCTGCTCCCATATTGTGGAATTCCTTCCGGAGAGAGGTTAGATTTGTTATCTTTCTTCTAGCAGCCTAAGTCCTTCCTGCTAAGTCCTCCCAAAGACAGGCCTTTGGAAGCCAACATGCTGGCAGAGCTGATCACTGGTTACTGTCTTGGTAAATTGCATTTCAACAGCTGGTTTTAAACACAATGCAATGTGTTTTCATTGTTGTTTTTTAGCAAAGTTTGTTTTTACTGTTTTGTATTTTATAATTGGTATTTTCAAATGTAAGCTACCTTAATTCCCAACTTGGGATAAAGGCAGGCTATGAATATATTAAATAAATTGCCTTTATTAGCTGTAGCTAGCTTTCAAAAGGAGCAAATGCACACCACTGTTAAACAGAAACATCTTATTTAATAAGATCAGAGAAAGCTGAGAAGTCTAACCTGAGGAAAACCTTTCCATAAAGATTTTATTGTTTCAGTAATCACGCTACTTAAAAGTCCTTCATCAGCTGAGAATTGTTAGAAAATGCATGGCTGCAACTATGTGATAGCCATCATATGACTATAGTGTTTGAAAGGTTGCCTTTTTCTTTTTTCTTTTACTATATGTGGGCACAAAACAGTACTGTTTTATTCTGTGAACCACCCTGAGATGATGAAGGGTGGCATATAAATCTAATAAACAAACAAAATAAAAAATACTGTGTCAATTATCTTCCCTACAAATGCACACATGCTTGTTTGATAAACAGGAGAGGGGGCTCAATCCTTCTAAAAGATAATGAGATCTTATCGTCTCACTATAAAAGCTAATAAATTAGTACTGCCAAGCAATGCATTCAGTAGCAATGAAGTTGATTCTGTAAAATTGTTACAGGTTATTTGTTTAATAATTCATAATCCATGCTAGGAGTTTGCACCATCGAGAAGGGAAAATTACTCACCAGCAAACAAATTTGTTGGCCTCCCTTCTGTTCTCCAATCCTATGGAAAGGTTTCAGGAGGGGAAAAAATCAGTGTTGTGGCATCAGCTACCAGGGAAAAGGAGGCAAAGAATAGTAAAAAGAAGAGAACTTGAGGGCTTATTTTTTCCCCTCCTAGTTTAAACAGATGGCTTTCTAAGTGGTTAAGTGTGAGTCAAGAGTGGACAGTCCATAAAGAAAGAAGTAACAGAGTTCAGTGATGGAGGGTCCAAGAAGAGAGACGGTGACAAAATGAATTGCCATTGTGCAGACTTGCATTGTTAAGCACATCCCTACTTTCTCCCATTCTGCAGAACATTCCAGACAATCAGAGGAAGCGGAAAGAAGCTCCATAAAGAAGGAGTGTACCAGTTAAGCAGCTTATGGAGTACACTAATAAATGTTTTCTTGCTGGCATATCCACCTGTCTGGCGGAGCAGATTGGTCCGCATACCAGATTTCACATAAAGCCTGAAAACATAGTCATTGCATGAAGTAGCTATGCATCTCTGGATAAGGAAGGATTAAGGCTTTCAGAGGCTTCTAGCCACGATGGCTATTGTCAGGGGACCGCCATCGGAACAGGGTAGGGAAGCAGAGGTGCAGTTGGGTTACAGGGAACTTCCGAAAATCTTATGAAGCAGTTCCTCTTCCTGTGGTGGGGAAAGCCACACCTCTAGTGGGGAAGAGGGGAAGGGACCAGAGGATGCTTCTGGGAGCCTCAGCACCCTGCCAGGAGGGAAGCACGCCTCTTCTGTTGCCCACCCTGCGCAGAGGTGTAAAACGCAAAGAAGGAAGAAAAAGGCTGGGGGTGACTAAGCTCATATGTTGGGGGGAGGACCCGGAAACGACCACTTCCGGATTCTGCTAGCGATTGAGGCAGACATGAACTTGTGGTTCTGCACTGTAAATAGTCTTTGCACCAAAATAAAACCTGTAAAAGACAGGTTGGAGTCCTCACGAGCAACCACCATTGCCATCTGACAGCTATGTTCTCCCTGCACTGTTCAAGACAGGATGCCTCTCAATACCAGTTGCTTGGAATGGCATGTGCAAAGAGGGCTGTTGCATTCAGATCCTGCTCACAGGCTTCCCACAGGCTAGCCACCCTGAGAACAGGATGCTGCACTAGATGGGCTTGATGAAGTAGGGTTCTTCTTACATCCCCCAAAAAGTCCATTCTTTTGTGGAAGAAGGTGAAATATTTATAGTTTGGATTACAATGGACTTCTGTAAATAAGAGATTAAGAAACACGAGTGGCACGTGTGAGATTTCATCACTCACACATAGAAGGATGTTTATAGCTGATATAGAAATTAAATATTATTTTTACATGCAGAGAATGCCTGTCAAGATGAGAGATGCTTTAGATGAGGTTGGGTGGATATTTTTGAAGTCATACCGAAGTCCCAGAAAGGTTAGCTTTCATAATTTTGAGTTAGTTTGCCTGTGGAGGGACTTTGAAGTTAAATGTTAACTCAATATATAAGAGCTCTTTGCTGGTGTTGTAGTGAGTTTCAGAAAGAAAGAAACAAAGGAAGGAAGGAAGGAAGGAAGGAAGGAAGGAAGGAAGGAAATGTGGCTCAACTGCATAGACAGGCAATGATCCTAATTACGACAGAAATCTAGTAATAGTTAAGGTCGGTGAGATAATATTATTTTGACTAATGTACCAATGCTTTCAGAATGGCTTAACACAACCAGCTTTTCTTGGATTGGGACCAAAAGTTTACATAGCCTACATTTCCAAAAGGAAAACCATTAAAGAAAAGGTATTTAAGATAGCAACATGAAAGGCATAGCTAAAATCTGATCCAGGTTCTAATGCTAGGACCTCTGATAAAAACTCCAGTTATTATTATGTTTAAATAATAATAATAAGAATACACATTTTCTAAATAATTTGATTATACTACAACTACAATAGTTTGTGATTAAGCCTTTCATGCTAACCAGCAGATTTGTTATTATCTGAAAAGAATTCTTCTTTGAGATATTCATATAATTTCCTAGAACACGATCTATAACATTACACAAGTAAAACAGCAAAATGTGGAAGAAAGTGATTTGGAACAAGGCAGACCAAGAAGAATCATTGAGGCTCTGAGGTATGTGTTCAAGACCAGCTGAAGACAACCAAGAGAGAAATATATTTTTCCCATTCAAACTGGATATATTTGTGAGCAAAAAGAGTTACCACAAAATTGGATAAAACTTAGTTGTTGGGGGACTTTTTGCATTGCAGCAAAGATTCTCAACACCAGTACTAGTGAAGCTGGGAAAAGTCCAAAATATATGTGCATAGGCAGGCAGGATCACAGTGAGCGCAAAGTTCATGGTGTGAAAGTGTGAGAGCTAACCAAGGGTGTCAAAAAGCTACAACCAAACAAAGCTAGTATGAGGGACTTTGAAGCCCTGGACAAAGGAACCAGAGGAAGAGGAAACAGTCCTAATGTAAAAGATACCAGTTAGTTAAAGCTATGAACTCGCAGTGGAAGAGTGAAGGAGAACAAACAAAAAGCTTAAGACTTTTTGGAAGCTGGCACTGAGGACATAGTTAGAGAAAGAGATATGTGTGAAATAATTTTCATTTATTGATGACTGTATTTTTATCCTCCTCTTTTGTTTAGGAAGCTCAGAACAGCTTTCATGAATCTTCCACGCAGGTACTGATCATATTCTCACCGGCTTAACTTCAGCAATGTAAGAGTGTCAGGTACTACCTTTGTAATACTAGACATCAAGTTTCAAATGTAAGGGATCTAGAAGAGTCTTCTGGAGACTGAAATGTAGACAAGCATAATTAAGGCCATTTACAGACTGCTTTGATACCTTAAAGCGGTATAACTTACATAATCACAAGGCCTCCTGTTTCCTTGGCAATATCTTTCTCATGGCATCTTGTGTAAGTTTCTACTGTCCTCCCCTTTATACAGTGCTGGATCTACAAAAAAATGTGTGGGTTTTATTTATTCTTTGCCTCCAGGAATCCTGGTAGATAGCACCAGAAGACTGATTGTCTGAAATCTACTGCAGGATGAGAAAAGAAGGAAAGAACTAAAAAACAAAAACATCCAATATATTAGCATTGCATGATTTGAGACTTGGTTTTTAACATCCCTGAACAAAAATAGCACTAAACTTCGGATCATTTTTTTCGGGAAGGCCAGGAGCAAAGAAACAAGCATTTGTTTCTAGATTATAGGGGGGGATGCTTTTATGTTATGTACAATCCTGCGTTAAAAGGTAAAAATAATTGCTATTTAGAAATTTCATGATTACAAACTCACAGAAATTGCTAACTTTTTGTTAGCCCCGTGAAGGTTTGGAGCCACCAGCTCAATCCCTGACCTCTGCATATTCATCCAAACTTCCGTACAAAGCCTGTACAAAAGATTGGATGAATATACAGAGACAGAACCAAAAGCCTTGGTCCACAAGTTCATTCTCCCTAATATGTTATCAGCACAGGTTGCACTGACATCACTACAGAATAATATAACTCATGCCTCTGCCATTCTGATTTTATGGGTTTGTCTTACATGCAGTAGTGCTAAGTGCTGACATGCAGCAGTGAAACCAAGTGAGATCTTGTGCTCAGAAAGTCGGGCAAAGTCAGGTTACTTTTGTTCCAGTTCTCGGGGACTTCTAATGATGGCTGCAGAAGAAGATGCAAGGCACTTCTTGGCTTTATGTTAAAAGGATGGAGAAATTGGCTTGGTTTGGTAACTGCCACTTTCTGGACCACTACATGAAGTGAAAGACAAGTTATCTTTTGAAATATGTCTTTTCCAAATATCTCAATGCAACTATGCAACCAAAAACAAAAACAAAACCGCTCACACAAAAGCAAAGTTGTGCCCAAAATGATTCTCTCATTGAAAACGATGTACCAAAAAATGCATCACATTAGAGAAAGATGATATTTAAAAGCATGCATATTAGGCAAAACAGCAAACTAAAAGGAACACACAGTGGGCTAAATTCACTGAAAAATACACATGAACTTTCATACGGAGCTTTTTAGTTAACAAAAAATCAAACTGATGTGGAAAAAGGGAGGACTGAACTTGAGACTGAAAAGTGAGAGAAACCAAAATTGACAGATCTGTTCAGTCCTAGCTTTCCCTACTCCTCCTACCAGAGCGGAGCAATGTTCATTGGCTGGCATGACTGTGATGTGCAGGCATTGAGAAGGAAACATCAAGGCGACAATGCTAAATGCAACCAGAACTGTCATGTTTGAACCAATGAGCCACTGCCTGATTGCATTGCTTTGGAGAAAAATCATTCCATACCCTGGAAACAGGAACAGTGGTTAAAGAACTGCATGCAATACACCTTTACGTGTTAGCAAGTGAAATAATGTTTTATTTACCTCCTCCCCATCTCAGACACCTGGCTAAGTCATTCCCAGTTCCAAGGGGAAGAATAGCAACTGGCGGGTGCTTAATCAGATTTGCTTTTTCTGTGGATGAAAGAAGTAGATACTGTTAAATTGTAAAAAGCAGATGAGCCAATGTATAGATCAAACAAGTATTTAATTGCATAAATATTGTGGTCAGATAATGTTTTGACTCAACCATTAGGCTGTATTACTGAAGGAAAAAAGCAGCCTTCCAAATTAATTGAGTTATCATTTTTCCTGCAACTGCCATTCTCATACATTATTCCATTATTTATTATTTTAGACACTTTTGGCATATAGCCTATTAGCCACTGACTAGCTGCCAGTGCTTCATATTTCAGTGGGAGAATCACACAGCTCTAGAGCTCTGGCACTTTCTGACTTACATTGGAAAAGAAGCAAAGAACATAATATTTCAACTTTTTGTTCAAGTGGCCATCTTTTGATAATTGTTATTCTTTATAATTATTGAACAGATCAACCCAATATGTTTATTTCATATTTCATAAAATCTATATACCATTTGATTGTTAAAGAAAAAACACCTCTAAACTGTTCCATATATGTTCCTTATCCACCTTTATATGAAGCCAAGGTACATTATATATCAAGTAAATACATGAATAGATATAAAACGGGGAAAAAGAAAACGCTTCCTTTCTAAAGTGAGTAATTACAGAGAGATATCTAAACTTCATAGGTGCTTGGAGGGACCCTGTAATCTCACTGAACAGGAAAATTGCACACACACACCCATACACACACTGTTCAGGTGTGCTTTCATGGGGTCTCAGCTAATACTATTCCTACTCAGAGTAGACCCATTGAAGTGAATGGCATGGCTAACTTGGGTTCATTCATTTCAATAGGTCTGTGCCAAGTAGAACTCAAGTTGGCTACAACCTACTGTCTTTTCCAAAGGTCAAAGTGACTGAACAGGAGTTCTAAGTTGCTTCAAGAATCTACTTTCTTAGAACATTCCATAAGTGGACCTTCTCTACAAAAACTTTATATAGAAGGTTGGTGGCAGCATCAGAAACCTTGAAATGAACAGCTCAATAAAATTAGTCTCTCTCTGTGTGTGTGGGGGGGGGCAATTCAAGATTCTGGCTAAAATGGGTGCTTTCAGACCTGTCGGGTAAGCTGTGTTGATGGCTCCCACAAGAAGACACAAATAACTGACCCTAATGGTCTTACTGATTATGAGCCAGCTTCCAGTGTTCCTACGACATAGAAAAAGAATACTCCTATACTTCTTCATTTTAAGAGAGCCAATTTTAATGAGGCATAGGCTCTAATACTGCCAAAAGTCCAGTGTAATGAAAGAGGATCAGCACTAAAATGAGATATTCTCTATAAACAATATGTGAAAATGGTTAGAGAGCTTAAGTTAGAACTTCAACTGCCTGTTTCAAAAATTCCCCAAACACTCCTAACCAACTTCCTTTCTGCAGCCTCCCCTCTTTTGATTACTTTAGCAAGGAGCAGAGGAAGTTTTCCTACATCTGATGAATCCCAAGAGTCAACTGTACATAAAGCTCAAATCGCAGACCTTTGATAAAAGGTTCAAAAAATAGAGTTAATTGCTCAAAAAATGGCACGTTACCTATGCAGTCCAAAATCCATCCCACAGTTCCATCTCCACCACATGCTAATACTCGAAAGTCAGACACATCTCGGAAAAAATTCAACCTGAAAGAGAAAGGATGTGTGTGAAGTTATGACCCACAACCTTGTTCTGTCAATGCTCTGTGGACAGAATACTTGCACAGCAGTTCCTCTGCTCAGCTTGCAAGCACGCGCTTCATGATGAAGATAATTCTCAGATACAACGGGCTATGCTATAAGGGAACCAGTCATAAGATGCTAATTACTGCAAAGTGATCCAATAAAATTAGTTTCATTATAACATGCAGTTTATTATGGCAAGCAGTAAAATATTCATCTCCTGGGAACTATATTTTAATGTACGAAGATTAACTAGCATGTAGATGCCAAGTAGCTGTAAAGAACATCATTTTTCAGAGAGGGATCTATGCAACCTATGGCTGACTTGCAAGAGTTTTCACATGATTTCGAAAGCCAAATTAAAACAATGGAACACGAGCCCCCTTCACATGTTACTCACATGCTATGGTAAAAGGCTGTGAAGCAGGCATCATGTGATTACTAAGGAGTGAGGCCCTAGCTGTGGTGTTGTCCTCAACTGAGGAGCTCCTGGCCCTGAGCCTGGCACCAACAGCAGCCTGGGTGTAGGCTTCCAAGTAATCAGAACACCAACATGACTCAATGCCCTGAAAACATGGAAGTCTACATGCAAGCAGATACTCACCCGAAGGCATCTTTTCAGCATACAGCTATATGATAACACAGTCATACCTTGGAAGTTGAACAGGTTAGTTCCCAAACGTTTTGGCTCCTGAACATCGCAAACCCAGAAATGACTGTTCCGGTTTGCGAACTATTTTTGGAAGTTGAACTTCTGCAGCTTCCAATTGGCTACAGGAGCTTCTTGCAGCCAATCAGAAGCCACGCTTTGGTTTTTGAACGTTTTGGAAGTCGAACATTCGACTTCCAAGGTACGACTGTATTTGGAGATCTGTAGACTGGACCAGGCAGTGCATGCAATGGAACATTATCCTGCCTCTGAGTCATCACCATTTTGTCTTCGCATTAGTAATGCACAAAGGGGGCTTCATGGGCTATATAGTGAAGTTACATGAACGTCAACAAAATGAGCAATGTTTTCAAACTGCTTATAATGTATGGGAAACAGCCCTTTTAGAAAAGTTAATGAACAAAACTTAAATTAGCAAGGGGACAAAGGGTGTCTTCAACCCATTGTGGTTTCCCCTTTATCACATACACAGCACAAGCAGACAATGACCTAGCCCCAACAGCATATGAATCAATATTGCTAATCTGACCCAACAACCACCACCTAATGCATGCAAACAAACCACACTGTAACCAACCAGGCACTGGGCCCTCCAGTGCAATGCCAATGTAAATAAATAAATGTACAATAAAGGGCCTAATCACATGATGCTGACGCAATACCCTACGTTTCCTTGTTCATTCCTTGTTCATTTGGTTGCTTTGTAACATAAGAAAATCTTCAATAAAAACGAATTAAAAGAATTATTACAGCAGATTATTTGGCTGATAAAGTTCCAAGCTGATATGTAGATCAGTAATTCACTTGTTATTAAAAAATGCACATGTGTAATCACAGAAGATACACACATGTATATATATCTAAACTACTGGTGTATTGTGTGTTTCCATCAATAAATTTCATGAGTGTCTAGTATGCTCATAAAATAGAGATGACAGATACAGTGAAAGAAAAATAAATTACTTCTGTTAAATAAACCACTGGTTTTTTTGGTGAAATTACTTGGGCTGTACACGTTCTAAGTGAAACACACTTGATAAGTCACATAAGTTTCCAGTTCTGCACCATTTATTATCTGCTAATGACAAAACACAATAGAACATGGAAAGAAATCAGTATCAATGACAGGAGGAATAATGAGAGGTAACATCACTACTCATTCTGAAGAGAGAAACCAGCTATGAACATGATATAGGCCAGCACCTGCTCAGCCATAATTTACTGGCAATATTTTTGCAGGCATAAACTAGAAATAGATACATTTCAAGGGCAAATGTATTTATACTGGCCATAGCTTACAAATTTATGAAGAAATGCATGTCGCAGGCTGAAGAACAGATACACATGTTGAAATAGTAGACTGAGGTTGACTGTGAGCAATTTTGATAATATGGGCCCTAATCAATACTTGAATTCCAAAAATGGCATTAGGAGTCATGAGATTATATATATAATTCTTATTCATGTATTTTTCTTTTTTAAGGGAAGTTCATCCCTAGTTCAATAAGGACAGGGGTCAGCAAAGTTTTTGTGGCTTGGACCGGTTCATGGTCCTACAGACGCCAGTGTGTGTGTGTGTGTGTGTGTGTGTGTGTGCTGTTTCCGGCACTCCTTCCGGGCAGAGGAGGTGTGCGCAGCTTCCCATTGGCTGAAGGAGCCTGCTCTGCTCTACGCCGGTTTAGTGCAGCACACGAGAGCCAACTGAGTAGGCGACAGGTGTCCCTGAGCAGGTGGTGGTGAGGCATCAGATCAAGGCCTGCATTTTAAAATGAGCTTAAAAAATATATTTGCAAATGTTTGTATGTCTCATGCCAGGCATAAAGCAGCTGGCTAAGTACTTTGGCAGATGTTTATCTCCTTGAACAGCCCCCCCCCAATTTATAACAGGAGACACGTTTCTTAAAGTTGTAAAAGGAAATTACAGGCTGGGAGCAAAAGGTCATATTGACCATACAAATTACAGAATACAATCAAGCTGCAAAAACACTAATTAAGAGTTGGTAAATAGTAAAATTTATTGTAATACCATGTGCCTCCCATTAGACTTGAGCCACATCTTCCTAAGGTTAAAGGGCAAGAGCTAATAGAAACAGCAGCTGGATTGAAAGGGGAGTTGTAAATTGAAGAAGTTGCTTTTAGAAACAGCAGCTGGCTTGAAAGGGGGGTGTAGATCTAAGGGGTTGCTTTTGGAAACTGTTTTTATTAAAGTTCCTTTTTACTTTGAAAAGGCCTTTCCTTCTAAAAATCTATCTATGTTATGTATGAAATATATTGGCTTAAATGTAATTATGCAAAGGATTTAGAAAGTAAGAAATGTTAGATTCTTATGTTAGATTCTTATTTCATTGATGGTGTGTGAGAAGGTGAACCCAAGATCTCTGTTTAAGATTAAAAATTAAAACCATTAGCCATCTGTTTTGGAGTGAATAGGGCAATAGGGCAATAGGGCAAAGATGATCTGATAATTAAGGTGCCTGGTCAAGGCAAATGTAAGATATATGGCTACTTGTCTGCCATTTATGGATAGAAGGAAATATAGCTCTTTGTCTCCCATAAAAGGTAATAGGAAATGGGTGTATCTTTTATGATTGGTTCTAGCAAACAGCCAATAGGAATTTCAACCAGGCTGATTGGACAGAGGCAGCCAAAGGAGGAGCAAGGGGGCTGGGCTGAGGGAATATAAGTGCTGGCCATCAGGGCTGGAGTGGGCAGAGCTTTGGTAACCATATACTACTGTGTCTCTCATTTATTTGTCTGACAAATAAATTATTATTTTAATTTCTCTATTGCTGCATTGAATATTTCATTCCAGCTAAGCGTTAACCACAAGCAGGGTGCTACAGTGGGGGTCCATGGGCTGGTTAAATGACCCCCATGGGCCTTAGGTTGCCAACCCCTGAATAAGGAGAACATTTTACAAGCAATAAAGAAAAGAGATATTTAATTTAAAAGTAGCAGTTATACTTGTTTATCATAAGGAAATGGTTGGTTGCTTGTCATTCCCCCAAGACATCACCTATAAGCTTCCAACCATCCTCCAATTCAATGCACACAAAGACAATGCACAATACTATTTCTCTAGACTTAGACCCTGTTTTCCATGTAAACCGCTGAGAGTGGATTACATCCAGATAGTCTACAGGGCCAGGCACCCTAAGTTTCAGGAGTAGGTTTGTGTCATTTACCCTTACACAAGTCTGTGGTCCATGTATATAGGTTTGATTATATAGCTGTGATCCACAGGCAGATAATGTCTCCACACCATTTTAATCTGACTCATTTCCTGTCCTTCTGGTTTTATCTATTATCTATGCAGATTTGACACATATATTCTCCAACTCAGATAAACTGAACTGGTGGTGGCCAGCCACAAATGGAAGCACCAGTGATTCCTAGTTGGCAGCACCCTTAAACATCCTTCTAGATTCATCACTGTACCAAGATACCCAGATTTTGTTGGTGGCCATTTATTGATGCCTACAAATATGAGCATGCTGGCTTGAATGGCAGAATGCAGAATTGAGATGACCCACCTCAAGCAGGCCACCTGCCATGATTCTCCTTGAACCCCAACCCTGCTCTCCAGTATCTATGCACCCTCTTCTCCTCCAATATTTTCTAAAAGGGGAAGGTGATAGCAGAAAGCAGAAAATGGCAGCAAACAAGAGAAAAGACCTGATGGACGTACCCTGTGGTAGGAAATCATGATTTGAGTGTCTTTTGTCAATAGCAGCGATGGCAACGAAACACTCAAAATGCCATTGCTCAGGAGAGGAGAGACGATTTCCCAGTTTGTAGCCCAACTCTATTATACCTGTCCGGTCGTGGAGAGGATGATCAGTTGATGGAAGAGAAACAGGAGCAGACTGGGGAGCTGGATGACCCCCAGTGGGCCTAGCAGTCTGTGGGTGGAGGGATGTGGGTCCCAGGAGATGTCTAATTCTTAGGGTAGAGGCTGCAAGCTGGAAGATTGAGGTTCAGATCCTAGGGAGGAGCCAAGCAGGCTCTGAGAAGAACGTTCTACCCAAGAGACACTAGATGCCCAGAGCCGAAAAATGACTGCAGTGACACCACCTCCTGTGAGTGAGGAGTCCCTCCATTCTGGAAGGGCAACTGGGAGCCAGTCTGATGCTGAGCCAGCTCTGCCTCTGCCTCTGTCTCTAGCGGCAACAGCACCAGAGCAAACATGCCTTGTGAAGCCAATCTGCTCAATGGAGTCCTTGCTTGCACTGGAACCTGGGCTGCTTACCACACAGACAGCTGTGCAACAGAGGGCATGTTGCATGTTGGAACATCTTGGCTTGTGCTTAGCCACATGTGCTAACCTCTTATGCACGCGTTGAACCTGTGCTTTGTAATCTGATTTATGTACCACTCTGACATATGCCTTTGGCAGAAATGGTGTTAAGAGTAAACCATTCTTCATCCAAGGCAATACACAGAATGAAAAGGTCAGCCGATTCGCAAAGGAAAAGAGAAGACCCAAATAACTAATGTTGCAATCTTGTGTATCATTCCGAGTGGACAGAAAGAAGCTTTGAATGATAAAACTTAATTTGCACAAATATAGCATTCTTAATAACACAGATACAACAATGAGGGGATCCAATTGCCAGAGTTTAAGATAGCATGATTTAGACATTTCAAGCATAGAACGGAGTGGACTATGGAATCTTTCTAGGAAAAATGGTGGCCTCTCTGCCAGTTGCACAATTGTTGTTCACTTAGAAGGCAAATAATGACTGAATTTCAAATGCTTCAGCATAATTAAATCTACAGTAACAGTTGTTGACAGAGCTGGATGGCTCCTATAGAGAGACATAACCACTGAACAGTGAAACTCGCTTCAGGGTAAAAACAAGTGCTCATTACAAATTGTGCAGTGTATCAGAATGGCAATTTTCACGTCACCTTGTTAACTGTGGCTCTTTATAAATATACGGTACTTTTCATATTTAGGCTCAGCTGTTGAGCCTGCATCATTCTCCAATTTACACTACTTTTCTCATTACTAATTTTCAAATATCAACTCTTAATATTAACTGAAGGGTTCATTTTGGCCTCTCAAACTTACAAAGTGTGTTTACTAAAATGTTAAGTTACTACTAAAGCACAGCTTTTTTTACTGGAGGACTGGAAATTACTGAATGCATTGCCCTTTATTTTCCCTGAATGACCCAGGAAAGCAGAGACCCACTAGCCCAGGGGTCTGCAACCTTTAAGACAAAAAGAGCCACTTGGACCCGTTTCCAAAGGAAAAAAAAACCTGGGAGCCGCAAAACCATTGCGACATTTAAAACAAATATATCTCCAGAGCCGCGATCTGACAGCGGGCGGGAAGGTGACGTCGGGACGGTGCGTGACTAACGCACGCACCGCCCCAATGCGACGTCACAGCCAGTACAGCGCCCGCCACAGTGGGGAGTGTCGGGGCGCACAATGCGCCTCCTCCCCTCGCTAGTATCCGCCCTGGAGCCGCGGCAAAGGTGTAAAAGAGCCACATGCGGCTCCGGAGCCGCGGGTTGCAGACCCCTGCACTAGCCTTTCTGTGCTAGGCAAAGCATTAATAAGCCCCCCAAAAAGAGTTTAATACACATGACCTGCTCAGTAGTAAGATAAAGAAGACAGACCTCAAGAGTACTCAGCCTCCACCGGCAGCACACTTATTTATTTATTTGCTGCCTTTAGATGCCACCTTTTTGTCCAAGGAGCTCAAGGTGGCTTAAATTGTTCCCCAGAACAGGTAGGTCAGGCTGAGAGGAGTGACTGGCCCTAAGGCCATCCAGTGAGCTTCATAGCACAGTGGGGATTTGAACTCTGCTCTCTTGGTCCTTGCTCAACATTCTAATCATTATACTACACTAGTTCTCACTATAGGTAAAAAGGGTAAAGGTAAAGGACACCTGGTCAGTTAAGTCCAGTCAAAGGCGACTATGGGGTGTGGGCTCACTTCACTTTTCAAGCCAAGAGAGCCGGCAGACAGCTTTCCAGGTCATGTAGCCAGCATGATTAAACCGTTTCTGGAGCAACAGGACACCGTGCCGGAAACCAGAGCGCACAGAAATGCTGTTTACCTTCCCGCCGGAGCAGTACCTATTTATCTACTTGCACTGGCGTGCTTTCAAACTGCTAGGTTGGCAAGAGCTGGGACAGAGCAATGGGAGCTCACCCCGTCATGCAGATTTGAACCACCGACCTTACAATCAGCAAGCCCAAGAGGCCTGGCGGTTTAGACCACAGTGCCCGCTTGCTATAGCTCTCACTATACCACAGTGTTGGGACGCGGGTGGCGCTGTGGGTAAAAGCCTCAGCACCTAGGGATTGCCGATCGAAAGGTCGGCGGTTCGAATCCCCGCAGCGGGGTGCGCTCCCGTTGTTCGGTCCCAGCGCCTGCCAACCTAGCAGTTCGAAAGCACCCTCGGGTGCAAGTAGATAAATAGGGACCGCTTACGTTTCCGTGTGTGGCTCTGGCTCGCCAGAGCAGCGATGTCACGCTGGCCACGTGACCCGGAAGTGTCTCCGGACAGCGCTGGCCCCCGGCCTCTTGAGTGAGATGGGCGCACAACCCCAGAGTCTGTCAAGACTGGCCCGTACGGGCAGGGGTACCTTTACCTTTACCTTTATACCACAGTGTAGCTCCTCCTCTGTGCCATGCAAGTCACACTCTGGATCACTGATAATAATTTGTGGGACATGCTGGTCAAATACTGACAATCAACTCATTAAGTGGAAGTGTTTCCAGCCACAGATTTGCTTGGTCATCTGGAATGACACACTTTAAAGGTTAGAATTAGCGCCTTGACTTTCCTTTGGAAATTCACAGGAAGCCAGCACAAGACAAGATTGTTGCAGCCTATGCTTGTGTGTATTGAAGCAGCTGGAGTCTCTGAGAGGTCTCCAAGGGTGGTCCCACGACAGGCATTGTTTGGAGCTGTCAAAACACCGAACTGTCACAACATAGACTCAGGGCAGCTGCCTTTAAAATGGGTGGGGCTACAAATGGATAGCGCTTTAATTGGGAGGGGGGAAAGCAGCTAGCAGTCGTAGGGCAAAGGCACAGTAGTGTGTGAGAGTGGCACCCACCCTTTGACTTGTTATTTGCAAGATGGTTCCCACTGAACTGAGCATATTTGCAAAGCATTCTGCAAAAAGAGATTTGTGTACAGCTAGAAGAACAACAGAATTGCAGATATGGATATTTATTGGAAACTGACAATTATATTAATTTTTGTAAGATTTTTTCAAAACCCCCATGAAATATTGGCTAGATAATTAATCAGAAATTTCTTGAAGTCACTTCCCTAACTTTTCTAAGACAAGTTGGACTTTAAACACAGTTTCTTAAATGCAGAAACCGAGAATGGGAAAGTACTTCAAATTTTAGTCTTCGCTGAACACTGCCCTCTTGTGGCTGTACGCTACACCTTATCCTTGCAGACCTTTTAAAAATATATTCACAGTGCAATCCTGCACACATCTACTCAGAAGTAAGGCCCACAGAGTGCAGTGGGGACTATATTGAAGTCGCCTGGATGACAGAACAGGCTGGTATTTCATGTGGTTGCCACTCCACAACAGAAACTTATTTCACATAATGCATCTCAGTAATCCTGAGGAATTTCTTTGGCTTCTGTGGGGCTGTCATTTTATAGTAAGAGCTTCAGACATGCTGTATGGTGTGTGTGTGTGTGTGTGTGTGTGTGTGTGTGTTTTAAAGAGCAAGAACCAACATCTTCAATTTAGCCTTGAAGTAAATTAGAAACCAGTAATGCAGTATTTTGTCCTGTTGGGACTTAAATGCTTCTGGGAGCTAACACCTGTTTGTCAAACTAGGTGTTGGGCTGCTTAAAGTTCTGAACTGCTTTCAAGGGCAGCTCTGCCTGTAACACACTACAGTAGTCCAGACAACTAACCTTCAGGGGAAGAACCACAGTGGCAAAATATCTGTTTCCTAGGAAAGATGCAGATGAGCCTGAGAAGAGGTGCTCGTGCTCAAAGAAGCCCTCACTAGAGAATCCAGGAGACAGGTTTCTTCAATGGGAATACAACTCAGTCACCTCCCCAGCTATAGGACCACTCACCTTCCTTTCCCCCCCTTCTTATACATTTTTATTAATTTTCCATTGATTATACATATATACAGTCTAGATTACATAAGTTGCATATAACATAGCTGTTACAAGAATCATATATATATATAGTACACAGTTATTTTAGGCTCCGCCAAGCCTCGGACTTCTCTTCACTTCATTGTTAAGTATCAGATAATTTCTAAAGTTACGTGTTTTATCTCCTTTACATATTTGCCAAACACTGTTAGAGTTATTCTAACCCTGCCAGGACCACTCACCTTCCATCAATGGGAATCAGGGAAACTCAGTCAATAAAAGATACGTTTGCCCAGGAAGTAAGATGCTAAGAAACAATGAGAGACAGGAAGGAGAAGGAATAGAGAAGCAAGAAGAATAGAGGGGTAGAAGGCATGGATTTCAAAAAGAGCCAGTCGACTGACATGGGGGGAATTCAGGGTACAGGAAAAAGATGATCTGCATGCTGATAAAGTAAAAGAATTAGACAGGGAAAGGAACTATGAGTTAGTGAAATTTAAGGACAAATTGCAACTTTCACACCAGTTTTGGGTGTGTGTCATATCTCTCCATGCATTGCTTCTGCAGTTAAATTGATGCTGCCAATTCACTGAAAATAATACGCTGCATTTCTCCCCCCCCCGCCCCCAAAAAAGCTCATGTTTGATGACATTTAGGATTACACTTACCCCGGCATTGGCCCATTTCCAGCAAGGCTGTAAACTTGACGAGGATTCAAAAGATACTGAAATTTTCTGTAAATTCTGTATTTGTGGGGAAAAAGGAGAACTATTTAGCAAGCCCTATTAGCTAGTCAATTGGTAATCCTAAATTAAACCAAGATATTTGGATTGAACAAAATCTTGCCCACCTGAGCTGAATCAACTAGTGTGTGTTGGTTTAACCATTATGATTGCATATAAGAATCTTACAACGCATGAAAACAGAAAAAAGTTACGTAGCCGCATCTCTTATTTAAGTTGCACCCTCTTGTAAGTTGGTCACATCTGAACAGCCTGATCATTTATCAAATGTTTATTAATGCCAGTCAAATCCTTGGGAAACCAAACTCATGCACTATTCCTAGCCTGGACGTGATCCAAAGGAAGGGGGAAGCCACTGCAGGGGGACTGGGTTTGACTCATGGATGGATGAAATACTGCAATGACGATGACTAAACTAGACTTCTGACAGGTGGATATGCTTGGGGTTTTAACAGGACTGAACTTTTCCACAAATTATCAGTGCTTTCCCTGTCTTCTTTTGGAGTAAAAAAAAGGAGTTAATATGCTATGCTAATCTATTTAATAAAGTCTTCCAAAAAGAGAAACATTTATTTGGAAGAGCCTGCGAGACAACTAGAGTGAAAGGTCCATCTTGATTCTTATGCAACCTTCCATTTTTGTGGCATTACAACCTTGACCCGTCAGCCACAACAGAACTCTCACTCTCTCTCTCTCTGCCCCCGCCCCCCAAGCTGGCATCGACCTTAGAGTTTGGAGACATAAATTTAACTCTTACAAGGCTGCCTCCTTCCACAAAACACTGGAATTGGAGAGCGCTGGTAAAATCATGACCTTTCATTGCAGTTTAAATCTGTTAGTCATAAAGACCCCCATCCCATTCCATGTATTTTCCTTAAACTAGAGATATATTTTTTGTTTTTGAAAAGCAGCTTCCCTTCTCCTCATATTGTGACATTTTCCTTATATGATAAGTATAGGTAAAAGGTAAAGGGACCCCTAACCATTAGCTCCAGTCGTGACCGACTCTGGGGTTGCGGCACTCATCTCGCTTTATTGGCTGAGGGAGCCAGCATACAGCTTCCCGGTCATGTGGCCAGCATGACTAGGCTGCTTCTGGCGAACCAGAGCAGCGCATGGAAATGCCGTTTACCTTCCCACTGGAGTGGTACCTATTTATCTACTTGCACTTTGATGTGCTTTCAAACTGCTAGGTTGGCAGGAGCAGGGACCGAGCAACGGGAGCTCACCCCTTCGTGGGGATTTGAACCGCTGACCTTCTGATCAGCAAGTCCTAGGCTCTGGGATTTAACCCACAGTGCCACCTGCATCCCCATATGATAATTATATAGGCATTATTTTATTTTTAGCACATGCTTGTCTACAGCACTTTTTGAAAAATGTCTGTATCACTAAAGTGCCAAAAAGTGCTTTAACTTATGCACCCTTGTACAGATCTTGCTTGGCAAGGCCAAAATTCCTCCCAGGAACCACATCCAGGATTCAGAATTAAATGCAAATAAGATGCCCACCCCTCGTTTTCAGGATGTGAGAGATGCTTCTTTGTGGTTCCACTTAGACTTTTTTTTATATACCCTTGAGGCTTTCTAAGCTTATGCTTCCTGGTTCTAAGGAAACCAAGGCTGTGTGCACACCAGGCATTTAAAGCAAATTTCCACACCCCAAAGAATCATGGGAACTGTAGTTTGTTAAGGGTGCTGGGAACTGTAGCTCTGTGAGGGGGAAACAACAGTTCCTAGCAGGTTTGCGGGGAGGCGCGTGCTTTAAATGTATGTATGCAGTCCAAGTTTATGATTTCCAGAACTTCCACCAGCAACATTTAGCCTTAATAGGTTCCTTTCATTTCTCTTTGTTACTTTTTAAGGTTGATATACTGCTTGACTGCAGTAAAACCTAAAATACTGAATCGTATCATTTTACTTAGGAAACTATTTGGCTTTGAAACGGTAACAGATTATTTCCTTGGTCACCATCCCACCTTCTTGTTTACCCTCATCTTTAGTAGGGCAGGGAGGAAGACTTTAGTAGGACTGTGAATGAAGACTTGTCTTTAGCAAAATAATCACAAAAAAATCTAAATATTTGGTATTGTCCTAGTTCATTTGTATTGCTAGTAATGTACACTGGGTCACATAATCAGAAGGGGAGGATGAAATGTAAGACACACATTTTCCCTCTCAAGTATTAACACAAATAATTGACTTCCTCACAGAAAAACATTGGAAAGAATCATGAGCAATAAATGCATACCTTTCTCCTTGTTTCCCACCACTCTTAGGGTTGACGAAAACTAGAAGCGGATGAGTACCCCGAGTAGGTGTAATCTAAGAGAATTGCCACAGAAACCCATTAATCTTGAGTTTTTAATTCTGATTTTCCTTATATCTACAGTGGGTGGGTGGGTGGATGTGTGACACTAACTCATTGCTAAAACATTTTGTTAAAATATAAGTGAAATTTGTTTTTATTTTGATGCTCACACAAGGTTACACTACTTGAGACTTTAAAACGTTTCTGGTGCGGTTGCTTTTTGTTTTTGTTACTGTGTATTTTTGTGTTTGTATATTATAAAGCTCCCTGTAATCTTCAGATGAAGGGCGGTATAGACATTTAATTTATAATAATGATATTAATAAATACATTTTTTATTTTAAAAAATCCATACTTCATTCAACACATCACCATGTAATGGTGTTTAATGTAATAAGAGCGTATAATGTAATAACTGGATAATATTAAATCAGCTCCTTAGTGCAACTTTAATATCATTTATTCCCAATTTTAATAACTATTCAAAACGATCCTAAATACTTTATTCATAATACTCATGTTGTTACCTTATAACTATGTTAAGTTATGCTATCATTCCACCCTATCAAACCAACACTTAGTTTAATACTTACCATATCTATACTTCCCTCAGTAATGTATTTCCACTGAACTAGATCTCTTGAAAAAGCTGTTATCCTGCTGCTTTCTTCCTCTAACCCTTATTGCCTTTGCTAATTTAATCACATGCTATTTCTCATATTCTTGTTGACCAATTACCTACCGTAGGGAGACCGGGCTCCCCCCACCCTAAACTTGACATATGGCCATCCAGATCATTGTTAACAAATAGACTGTAATTTCTAAGCATCCATGAGTTATAGTTTTTTAAAAAAAATATCCAAACAATGCACTTGAAGATCCCTTCATAACTCACACCGAGTAATATATTCCACCAAAATGTATTTAATTTTTCGAGCTTGATAGTGCTATCGGTCTAGGACAGGCTTACAATTCTCATTGTCTGGTTTGGCTGTAAATACAACTGGGAAACCCAGCCAGATGGTGGCATATAAAGAAATTATTATCATTATTTCTCCTTTCTGTGTTTCAGGGGACTTATATTCAGCTGTGACCTCAATTAAAGGTTTTTAAAAGTGTTTGTACATTCCAAAAAGTTTTATGATGATTTGCTCTAAAGATATTAAAGTCTGGTGCACATATATATATAATATTTAATTCAGAATGATTGCCAACAACATGTGTAAGAACCCAGGTCCCCTATTCCTGAGCTGCCTGTCCCCTTGATTTAGACGGGTGCCTATGTAGACCAGTCAAAAATTTCTGGTGGGTCATCAGGAACAATTGGTTAGGGCTGGAGTCACAGACAAGGGCCCACACCTCCCACACTCCCTCATTTCTCATTCCCTCCTACCTCTCCCCCTTGTAGCACCCTATGCCCCCATAAAACATCTACATAGCACCAAGGAGACTTTCTGAACACTATGGGATGGGATGTGGGGTTCTGAAGGGAGAAATCATCTCGCCGCTTCTGATGGTTCTCAGGATCCAAGCCATTGTTCATGGCTGCAATCCTGTTAGGTTATTAACCCTAGCGCTCTTGGCTGACGGGTGTAAATTTTTAATAAAGTTTAAATTTTTAACAGGGTTTAAGCCCTACAACATCTGTAACTCCCACTTCTCTGCTATTAAGGAAAGACAGCACTCTTCAGGACCCTGTTCAGCTCCCCAGGCAATTATCTGTTTGAATGGGGGCGGCGGGGGGGGGGAGGCCTATGAATTGAGTCCCATATGCTTCTGCATGGATAGCATAACATTACAGCCTGTTATCAAAAACTGTCATATCTTTAATGCTCATCTAGAGCTTTAATCAATTCTACTTATTTAGTCCAATTCCAGGGGTGTTTGTTCCTGTGAATGAAGGATAAACCAATGGTTCTCATTGTGACAAAGATGGACTGCCTCTTAGAAGTCTCTATGGATTCAGGTTAATTAATGAGGCTCATCCTAAGGTTATACATGATATATTACTTCCTCTAATTAGAAATAATAATCCTGATCATTATGCTGGTTAAGCTAGAAAGAAATAAGATGAATGTGCTTAACTATGATTAATAATAGTTGTACCTAAGTAGCAATCTCCTCTGCCACTGAGTTGCCTGCATAGTCTTATATGACTATGTTTTTAGCAGCATAAAAATATTAATGAATATTCTAAAACTTTTCTTTCTGTAATACAAATTTTTTTATTTAAAAAATTGCAGCAGATCTGGGAAATGTTATCTTTTCCTTACTCTGATGCCAGGATAAGCTTAGAAACACATTTAGGAAACTACTCGAATTCACCAGTCCGTACATTGTCACAGGAGCATAGAATCCACTTTAAACTGAACATCTAGTTATACTGTTATATTTCATGTGTTAAAACACAAGCCATTATAGGATTATGTATAATGCTAAATCTGCTTCCCTTTTTTTGCTCAGAGATCCTCTCTGTTTGCTTCCACATGTTGGCTTTAAAGCATCTACTAGTTATACAAGGAATCATTGCTGATATCTCAGATAATAATAAATAGCTATGCGGATATACGTTTTAATCTCATACAAACATATTGCAACCTGCTGGCTTCTAGTATATCTTAGGAGAGGTGTCTGAGGTAGGAGAAGGAGTTCTTGTACGGCTATTTTTTTAAAGAGGTCACCCTTGTATTGTATATGATTCAGCCAATCAGAGCGCAGGTCTTTACAAATTATTGTGTGTATAGGGAATAACCCATACAATTGAACTTACTTGTGCTAAATATAACAGCCAAGTTTTTGTTAAATGTTTGAAACCCAATCACACAACTGGAATGAAATATCACTGATCAGGATATATGCTAATACAGATGTGAATGACAGCCAGCGAATGATTTGCCTTCTCACCTACTGGGCTTTTAAAAGCAAAATGTTCTACCAATTTTGAAAAGCAGGCTTGAAAGTCCTGTGCAGATGGCATTCCTAGAAAGGAACTGGAGAATCTGCCAAGAGTTTCACTGTGCGTTTATATTCTATTGCAGAAAATGTTCTCTTCAACGTTACCAGTCTAGTGCCTTCTTCACTCCTAACAGAAGATAACATGGAGACACCTGGAGGCGATTTTGTTCTGTGTGAAGGCAAACGAGGCAATGGTATGATTTTATAAACCATGTTGCAGGTAGAGATACTGGCGCAAATATATGTAGAAGGCAACCATCCTGTTACCATCTTAACATTATACAAGAGCATTTGCTCAGACTCTCCACCCCTGTTCTAAGTTTTGCCCTGTAACTGGATAATCTGAAATGTGCAACCGGATGCTACAATTTTATGCTGGGGCCCCATATTGGGCCGAACTCATTCTGCGACATGGGAAAACGTTGGAAGAGTAGCTGTACACAATTTTAAACACAATAGAAGTAATCACACCTGAAGGCCTTGCCCATCTATAGTGACAGAATTTGCTCTCTGCATCTTGTTCCGATCACCTAGTTTGTTTGTTTGTTGGGAACCATCCTTTTCTTTTTTCATAGTTGCCTGGCGTTCCTAAAAGGGAGGTTGGAAGCAGCAGATTAGTGCATTATAGTATCTTACTATGGTGGAAATTGAAGACTCTCATTCTAGCCCTATACATTCAAATACTGCTTCAGTGATCATGGGTTCAGTGATTGCAATCAAATCATTAAATGAAGCCCAACTTCTTATACATCTATTTATGTATCTAAACATAATAAATAGATAGGTGATATTGTATTTTGTAACAATAAGTGCTAATGCAATGGTATGAAGTTGGTAATAATCATGAGGTCATCTAAGCTGTATGGTTAAGCGTATCGAAAAAGGAGATTAATCAATCGCGTTTTGGCCCCAGTCTCTTAAAAAAAAAAAAAACCTACTAAAAAGCGCAATTGTTTTTGCAATCTGCTTTACCCAAAATCTGAAGTTTTCAAAAGGGTTTGTTACATTACAACCTCACTAATCTGAGTTAGCTACAACACAATCCTATATATGTCTACTCAGAAGTAAGTGCCATTGACCTCAATGGGACTTAGTCCTTGCTATGTGTGTATAGGATTTCAGCCCTAAAACCAAATTTGGACTATCTGGATAATACAAAGTTAAGATTGAATGCATGCAAAAAGCAGGAAAACATTCTCCAAGTGGTGAATTATTTATTTTTTATTTCTCACATACATATGCTTTTAAGAAGCATTTTTCCAGGTGAAAATATGTCACCTCCTCAGCAAGTGTGGATAAAGAGGCTTAGGAGACTACACAGGAAAAGACATGGAATCATAGCTACACTGAACAAGCAGAAAAAGTGAATGAAATAATTATTTTAAGAATACATAACATTCACTTAATATCTATAGGAGAGAGGGAGATACGCTGCCCACAATGCCAAGACTGAGGACTTGTTCCTGAAATATATTCACAGTCTTCCAGTGTTTACAGCCACACAACTGGAAAGGCAGGGAGCACTACTGAACCCAGCATGGAACCACAGTAAGGAAGTGTGCACCTCTGGAATTTCATTCCTCAGTTGCATAAGCCTAGCAAACTTCTTTCTTTTTTTTTTAAATGTCTCCTATACTGCAGAGTCCACAGAGCGACCCAATATATCCCTTGGTTTTTCCTACCCCTTGTGACCAGTACATCCTGGTCTTCAGCAACATTTGAACAGATGGTGGTCCAGGCAGATTGGTAGCAGATCGGACCACCAGATTTCACTTCCCCGAGTTTTCAAAGGCTTACATTTGAAGCCTAGGTCCTATTCCCATAATGGCTGAAGGAATTCGGCAGACACAACAGGAGACAAGAATGCTGGGCATTAACTCTGCTGAAGCAACTCAAGACCAAGAGCAGCTTTTCTGTCACTTCCCTTACTGTTCTTTGAGAATTAATTCGACAAACAGATAAATAATAATAACCTAGTCAATATTCTGTGCCACTCAATCCCAGTTGCTCAGTCCCCGTTAGACTTGAAAGCTTTTGCAGATCCTCTTTCACTATATAAAAGGTAAAGGTGAAGGACCCTGGGACGGTTAAGTCCAGTCAAAGGCGACTATGGGGTTGTGGCGTTCACCTCGCTTTCAGGCCGAGGGAGCTGGCGTTTGTCCACAGACAGCTTTCTGGGTTATGTGGCCAGCAGGACTAAACCGCTTCTGGTGCAACGGGACACTGTGACAGAAGCCAGAGTGCATGGAAATGCTGTTTACTTTCCCACCACAGCGATACCTATTTATCTACTTGCACAGGTGTGCTTTCAAACTGCTAAGTTGGCAGGAGCTGGGACAGTGCAACGGGTGCTCACTCCGCTGCGGGGATTTGAACTGCCAACCTTCCGATCATCAAGCCCAAGAAGCTCAGTGGTTTAGACCACAGCGCCACCCGCACCCCTCCTTTCACTATATATATATCCTAAAGGAAGCAGTGACAATTCAAGAGGATAGCTAACTGCTTCAATGAGGAGAGCAGGGGAATCCAATATGCTGTCCTTCAGAAACTGCTGGATGCAAACTCAAGTAAGTCAAAACCAGCCTGACGTATGGTCAGGTATGATGGAAGTTGAGAGTCCAACGACATCTAGAGGGCACCATGTTGGCGACCCCTGCTCTACTAATTAAACACCTCTACTTTGTGGTGCTAGAAATATTCCTAAAGGCACATTCACGAGGAAAGTATGCAGGTGTAGGCAGTAATGCTACTGGCTTCTTGTTGTCGTTGTTAAGTTAAACTAAATTAATTGTGCAGGTGTTATGCTTCATAGTAACAAAACACATATAAACACAGAAAAAATGCAGACTGCCAGAAATAATATTCGTAATTGTCGTGATCAATTTACAGCTTTTAAAAGGGGAACGGGGGGTGGGAGGGGAGAGATAGAAAAAGAACTAATGTTGCAAAGTAAGGAACACTGACAGATTTTTCTGCTGCTGCTGCTGCTGCTGCAGTGAGAAAGAAAAGAACCAAGGCTGGAGGTAAAATTGAAATTTTTTTAGTAATATATAGATCATATTGAGGCCCCCCAGAATCCATGCAGGCCTAGATAAACATCCAAAAAAGGTATGTCATCTCTTGCTATGTTGTCTTTTAAAATGGTAGGCTGGGACATTTTTTTATTCACCTATGGCGGTCGCTTCAGTCTGAATAAATTCACTTTAAGTTGCGCCCCTATTATGTTAAAGGGAAATCAGGTGTGCCTGCTAACAAGAAGCACTATCTGCAATTATGCGCTTTGCCGCCCCTTTATTCCAATGTTCAGAAACTACAAATGAAGCACAGAACAAATGACAAATAGAGAAATCAAAGGCATCTAAAACCTCAGGAGAATATTATATTCCTTCTTAATGTAACACAGAGGACAGATCTTTTTTACATACATGTGTATAGCATTCTGACTGATAATTCAAAATATTTACTTTATTTTTTCATGCAGTGGGTACCTTTAGTGTTTATGATTTAACAAGCTAACTTAATTTAATGTGCAATACAATCCTATGCATGTTTACTTGGAAGTAAACTCCACTGTGTTCAATGGGGCTTCCTCCCCAATAAATGCAGCCTAAGATAGATTTTATCTGAAGCCAATTTTTAGCTACTAAGTTTTTGGTCACTGAAATATATATTTAAGTAAAATATGTATTCATGTTCTTTATTGTATATAATTTTATTGTTTCTTAACTTTTGTAAGCTGTCTTGGGAGGGTATATTTTTTAAATAAAATCTGTTTCTTATCTCTCCCAAGAATCAAATCAAGATCACTACAGAATCCAAAAGCTAAAGGCACATTCCTATTCAAAAAGTTCATAGAAAAACGCTTAGAATGGGGTTACAATGGGCATCACGGAGGAAGTCACCCTTAACATTATCACATCTCCAGCACTGCATATCTTCCTAATTTTCCTAGGGTTATTATACTTTACAATGGGTGTCAACTATTTTATAAAAGGTGACATTTTCAAATCAGTTTTCAAATATAAAATACAGTGTTTATTCCTCCTCATTGAACTCCTAGATCATTGTTTCACTTTTCCATATAACTTGCATAATTGCTGGCTGGCTAAATCTTTATCTGTTTATTCCTACCTGCAGATTCTTTTCATCTTACTTGCCTGAAATGGCAAGAATCTCTATGGAAGGGATGATGTAAACATTGCCTAAGTAAAGGGTTTTTGTTTCTCTTTTGCAGTTAGAATTCTTTAGTAGTACTACAGGACTGAAATATTAAAACCTTAAAATAAGGAGATCAAACTACATTTGGCATGTCCTTCAAAAACAACAGCTATGTAAAATCTCAGGGCGATTGTGCGATATTCTTGTATAAAAATGGAGGTGAAGCTGACACTTATTGAAAATAAATGACACTGTAAAATGCAGAAATTTATTTTCTGGGTAGCATATATGTTCTAGTTATGACTATTTTATTAGGATACACAAAATGATTGATGCGGCTGTAATCATTTTGTCTCATGGACACAGGCAATGCTGAGTGAAAGTTACTCAATAAAACACTAATGCACATTTTGACGGCTTGCAACGTGAAAGTATTCTGTTTTCTCCATGAACTTCTAGACTAGAAAAAAATTCCAAAAAGTATTGCAACAGGAGACTGGATTCCTGATTGTCATCCTTAGAGGCTGATTAGGTAGCAATATCCTATTCATGTTATTCTATATAGTGTTACAGATTAAGAGAATGCACCAGTGCAAGTTCTCTTTGCTCGGGATCCTTCCATTCACAAGTCCAATCACTATTGATCTTCTACCCATGGGCATACAATGGACTTTGATGCAGACAAGGAAAGGCCTTGTGGGAACTATAAAAACATACACTGAGTTGCTCCAGGTCTGTCCCAGTTTTCACACTGACATTACAACACAAAGATTCTATTGTACCATTATACCGGATCTCTATTTTATGTTGTTTATGTTCAAGGAGCAGAGGTTGTTCAGGCCTCTTACTGCTATGACAATGCTGTGTTCATATAGTTAAGGCAGAAGAATCAGATGATGCTCTTCCAAAGTGATGTTTAGCTGATGGTGTAAACTTCCAGTGAATTTTGTTCAGGAAGACTGTATACGTCTGCTGCCTAAAAAAATCCACTTCACACAGACATGAGGGAAAATCTGTTTCTGCCACTCTCCTCCACCATATTATCTAAACGTCACCATTTCAAATTCTCTAAAAGCCACAGGAACATTTGTGATACAACTCATAAAGTCCCAGAAATGAGAACAAAGGTCCTCTATAATATGCTGAAGGCAAAGTTCTGAAGAACAGGATCTTCGTGCACCTATTAGCTATCAATAGCTCAGCCTGGACAGCTCAGTTGGTTAGAGTGTGGTGCTGATAACACCATGGTTGCAGGTTCAATCCCTGTATGGGACAGTTGCATATTCCTACATCACAGGGGGTTGGACGAGATGATCCTCAGAGTCCCTTCCAGCTCTATGATTCTATGAAATTGCCTAGAGATAGAGCAGAGCTCCACCCAAACCAGAATCCACACTGGAACTATGATTTTTGGTTGGGATTGAATTCATTGAGTGGATCCAGAGCATTCTTCATGCACCAGGACCTAAACCAGTTCCAGAAACGTATGAGGCATAGCACAACCAAGTGAGTTGCTATGTCATGCTGTACCCATATCTCAATATTCACAAGGCAAGGCCTAATATGGTTGGAGGACATTATTGTGGCTGCTCAAGCTCTACCCTAGTCTGTGAAGAGCCTCTGGAGTACAAAAAAGACCACCCACTAGACATACCAAAGGCCTCAGAACAGACATGGAACAGTCCAGAGTGGTTCAAAGGATCACATTTGTTCACACCTTGTCTGCTGTGAAGGCTCCATCACGCTCAGAGAATGTCAGTACTGCTACTCTGCTGTCTCCTAGCATGGGCAGAGACCCATCTCTGCACATGCCGATAGTAGATAGCAGAATTCATTATGGATATCACACTCTACTTGAGCTGCGGTGGAACAGAATGGATTCCTTGCCAAAACTGTACAAAGCAGACCTTACTGGCTTGCTTATCCCTGTTATCAACCCTGGGCGACCTTTAAAATTTCAACAGTTCCAGTCTAATCTCAACTGTAAGTAATTTAGGAGCACTCTAGGGAGTCTATCCTTTGATAAAAGAGTCTTCTTTTAATATGTAATGTGCAGGTCTTCTGCTTTTTGGAGTGCTGCAAGAAATACAGACTGTCATAACTACTATGCCAGCCCCAAAATGTACTTTAAGGCAGGAAGTCAAAACACCAAACAACTTTTATTTGCATCTGTGAACACTTTTATATTACGCACCTCAGGAAGCGAAACTCCTAAAGGAGGTAGAGTCTGTTGGAGAAAAACAGTTTCAGCTACAATATTAATATTAATTAAAGACAATTCCTGCAAAGAAAATTTGAATGTGTGGCCATTTTGTTGAGCTAGTAAAGCAGTTTTCCATTACAAGTCAAGTCATCACAGCAAAGTAATGTGGATGTATCGTGTTTGTATAAAAAAATTCACAAATAAGATAAAGATAATTAACAAAAACCAAACCTTAAAAGCAATAAAAAACATCACCATACAATCCAAGAGATCAGCATAAAGCAAAAACTCATCATAAAACGGCTTCCAGAACAAAAATATTTTCACTGCTCACTTGAAAATGGGAAGAGATGGTGGTTGGCAGATATCCCCAGGTAGTAAGGTTGGTGCCGCCACTAAAAATGCCCTGCCTCTCACATCAGACAACTGAGGATGGTTTGGTCAGTCTATTTCCAGTCTGTGTTGGCTTTGTATAGCTTCATGTATAAGTCCTTTCCATCCTCTCGCTGCACTAATCTATTTTTATTTATCCTGAGACCTCCAGGCATAGGGTGGTATATAAATTCAATAAATAAATAAATAAATATAATAATAATAATAATAATAATAATAATAATAATAATCTATTAAAAAATTATGTGTAAAAAAAAAGTCAATCCATACTGAAACTTGCAAATGAATTCCTCAAGCATCGCTACCAGTAACTGAATCCTTGCTAGTGACTAGCCAGAGGGGATCTCACAGTGATCATAGGGCTCAGTAAGGTTTACATGGACAGAATTGGTCCTGGTTTACCCTAATACTTTAAATTTAACATTGAACAAGTTGTGTTTGAATACCTTGTGTATAAAATGCATTTCTTCATAAGGGATAGTAACACTGCTTCCATAAAAGCAATTATACCAAGCCACTTCCAAGATTCAATCACAAAGATTCCCTCCTGCACCTTTCATTGAACAGAAGGTCAAGGGTCAAGGGTGCTGCTATATTATTTCAGGCTTTCAAACAATCTGTCCACATCCTCAGGTAGTATAAGCTAAAGCATATTCCTAATAAGTGACCAGACTCTATTTTTACAGTTCCTTATGGACTCTTATAACTTCCCATTCTTCTTTCAACCTTTAACAGCACAGGCCACAACCCTTTGCTTCCCTTTTATTCTTTCCAAATAGTGTTCTGTCATCAGAGGCACATCTAGGAAATTTTAGACTCTAGGCCCCAGTAGAACCCAGTATGCCCACTGTCGATTTGCAAGCCCCTTCCATAGAGGCTGGCCCCTCTCACTGTCCTTGGAGCTTGCTTACCAGTAACCTCCTCTGGCTGATATCCAGACAGACCAGGGAGATTTTGACACCCATATGGCTTCAGCTGCTGACACTGAACCTGCTTGCCTCATCATATCTGGCTTCAGGGTAGTCATTGGGGGGCCTGGACTTTGGCCCCAAAACATAGCCTTAGCTACATCACTGACTGCTATACATAATTATTAGAACTCTTCGATTCACTGCATTGTTGTGTAATGTGAAAGTTGTGGAGAACCTAAGAGAAAGAGTTAGCAAACATGATGATTTGTGAACCTGCATATCCACTTCTATAAAACTGCATTTGTTAAGGTAAAGGCTCACCATCCTCAAACACGAATGATCATGGAAGTTATTTATGAGGTGCTATCATACCTGCTTAAGATGGAAAGAGCTACTAGGAGACTCACGACCAACAAGGAGCCAGGCCCTTTACTTCACCCATGGTGCTCACAGAAGTTTGTATGACCAAACCACAGGGAATACAAGTTCCCACATCTCTTCAGTGACTTATGAATCAGCCCTCACCTCAGTGCCTCACAGCAGTTTACGCTTCTACCATCGAGTCAGTGCCCTGACAGCATACCAGCTACATGTGCAGCACAGATCATTATATCACAATCTCTGTCAAAGTGTTGGTTCCCTTTTGCCCAGGACACTTGATGCTTACAGAGTTGACAACCCTAGGTAAAATTCAGGATGAGTGAATAGTGCCAGCTACAATTTATCACCCAACACAGAGCTGAGAGGAGCTTGAACAATGGTAGTTAATTGAAAAATGCATCTTCCTCTGGGGGGCAGTTATTAATTTCAATCTGACATGAAAAAGAAACAAAAAATAGTTCTTGCTGTAGATAAGAACACTCTTATCCTTCAGTTTTTGCAGTTTTTGGGATGAAGGAGAAAGGGATTTTGTGTCTGGTTTCAATCTTGCATTCATTGTGTGTTGTGCAACACTACAACTGTATATTTAATCTGCTTAGATAGAGGTTGAGTCCTCAAAGTGAACTCTTTTCAGCGCAGAGACAATGTTTCACAGCAAATGGTGTGTGTTTTAAATGCTCTATCTATCCATCTATCTGTCTGTCTATCTAGTAAGCTCACAACTTACATTTAACTTGTACGTATTCAGCTTTACATGCTTGGCAAATTTGGAAAGGAGGTAGGCCTCTGGGGAAAATGAGTTTTGCAATCCCACCTGCTATTGCACCCCATGTGCTCTGACTATATGAGATTTTGGCTTTAGGTGCAATCCTAAATTGTGGGCTTACAAAAAAAAACAACAACCCCTAACTTTTAAAATATTTAATTGATAGTAAATAAACAAAAAAACAATGGAGGTGTACTGCTCAAATCTCCAGTAATCAGGAGTAACAGTTGTCCTACTATTACAGTATTATTTGCAGGTGGAGAAAGAGAGAAGTTCACATCTTTGTCGTTTGTTAAATGGACAGCTACCATTTATAATACAGAGCAGGAAAGTATTAGCAATCTGTTACTGATTCTATTCAGAAAATAGTACTGTTACAAACTGGTAAAAAGTTGAGAAAGTATGTATCGAAAGACTGCAACTGCATGCATTTATGTTGCATATGCAGAATTATATAAAATAAGTCATAGTAAGGGCAGAGATATTTTTTCTTCTTGCATACAACCACCTCATGCCAATACTCTGCTTCTAACCTTGTTATAATCTAATTCTATTGTAATACAAAAGCTAGGATTAAATTGAGTTAAAGGTTTCCTTAAACTCACTGCCTGTCAACCTCATCATGAACTTTCATTATGTGCATGCAATTAATTGGATCCAATGAACAATTTCAGAACTGAGTTATAGTCTCCCCCATACCATATAATTAAAATATAATTACCCACAGGATATCAGAAGGATGCAAAACCTTTCTTCTAAATGCACCCTCATTAGGAAACAAATCTCAGTGTACATTTATTTGATCAGTGTGAATTAATTAACATGTTACAGAAATAAGAGGGCAGCTATAAACTGATTCTGGCATCTATTAAGACTACCATGAGATCTACATGCGCAGATTGTAACTGAAATCATTTAATTTCAGTCACAAAGATCACCATAAAATATATCAATGCACACAGTACAGAGTTCCTCTTGAATAATGTCTGCAAAGGTAAAAAGTTTTCCTGCTTTAGTATTCCTTGAATAGTTCTTCTGGGAGACTCAGAAGTATTACTCTGTTTTGGATGGTTGGAGTGAAGATGAGAACAATGAACAAGGCTAAGATGTACTCCAGAGTTTATTAAACTTTATTTTATATGGAAGACCACAACATTCTGGATAAGACAGGAATGTCAAGAAAAGAGAAATATCAAAATTCCTGGACTATATCTTCACTCCATGCTCCAAAAAGCAATAGAAACTGGAGATCACACAGACTAAAAGTTAAACACTGTTCATAAGTATGAGCAATGGACAGATAATAAAATAAAATGCAGCAAGAACAAACCTAAAATGCTGTATGTAAAATGAAAATCCAAATGCACAAAAATAAGATGCATTAGCAACTGGCCACACAGTAACTGCCAGGAAGTATTAAAAAACTCAGGAGCTTTAAAGAACAATGATTCCCAAGACTTCTTAGACCTGGAATACTGCTGTTGCAGCATTTTCTTTGACAAAGAGAGGAAGGAGACAGGGAGAGAGGCAAACTTAGGCGGACAGATAGACAAACACCTTACTGATGCCATTCACCTCCCAAAAAGAGTACATTTTGGAGAAGGAAGAGAGTGGCAGGAAAAAAAGGAGGGCTGACCGGTGTCAAGGACAGGCAGGGATCCGAAGAATCTGTGGCAAAGGAAAGGGACAAGGGGAGTGACCCGGGAGAGGGGACCAATGATTTATGGGGTGTCACACCACCTGCAAGGCAAGAGCTGGGGAAGGAGGGAGAGTCGGGACAGTCTGAGGCAGAGGAAGGTGTGCAGGATGTGGTGGAGGAAGAAGGGATGGGTCAGGTGAGGGATGGGTCAGTAGATTCCCCACCTTCCCTTGCACCACTGCCTCCTAGAAGCAGGAGAGACTTGAAAAGGAAGAGCAGCGAAGACTTCCATGCAGGAGGAGTCTCAGGTTGCAGGCATGCAACCTGTCAGAGGAGGGTATATAAGCAGGCAGAGGGAAGGGTCCCCCACTGTTGTTGCAACTGCTCCATTGGGCCCAGACCTGTGGACAGGTGTCTAGGGGTTAGAAGTGTGTGTGCATGTGGAGCACCATGGAAGCTGCTGTAAGTGTTTCTCTTGCCAATAAAAAGTTAACAATTACACATGTGCCTTCCTGATCTGGGATGGGTTATGACAGCCAGCAATCTAAGCCAATATTGGGGCACATCCAAATTTGGAAGGACCTGAACCCACCATGTTTTGAGGTGAGGCTATTCATGATAATGTGGTGTCCTTAAAAAGGGGGGTGGGGTGAGGAAAGCGACCAGAATTTGTCATGGCAAAGTGCATCAGACAATCCAGCATGAAATCCTATTTTCTGTGAGTGATATTTATTATGGGAGACAAGTTTACCTAGTACTGTTATTGCATTTTTTCTTGAAGAGTTGGTTCAATCACCAAGCATGTTGTACAATAAAAGGGAAATACAATGATGAGTATCTACATATGTCTACATACATGGGACAGACAATGTAGTAAGTTATGATGCTATGGGATAAGCCACAATATTAAAGGTATATTGGAACTCAGTTGTTTAGCCTCTTCATTAGCATAATTTTATTCGCATAGAAAACTGACCAGTAAGATCATTACAGTACTTCAAGTTCTCTTATCTGCAGATAAGACTCTCACAATGTTACTACACTGTGAATGAAAGATCCTAAGATCAAGAAAGAGTTCCACAGCAACAATGTAAAAGTATTATCTCTCCTACGTTATAGGAAAACAAAACAAAACACAACAAAACCTTCATACTTGAACCAAACAAACACATACTGCTAAACCAAGATTAAAAGCTGAATTTCCTACTGTGAAAAAACATATTGTGCAGATTTGGCCATTTCTTAAAATTCATAGATCCAAGCTGGTGAATGGATCCTTTTCCACAATGATGAACAGAATTATGATGTCACTGTAAAGGCATATTAAATGCTGCTCCAAATACAGAGAAAACGTAACAGGCATTCAGAATTTCCTAGTGCCTCCAAAAGGTTTCATCCATTAGGTTCCAACCACAGATGCCCAACTCAAAATCCTTGAGACCTAAAAGAGGCAGTTTAGCTCTGGATATCAGTTTGCTGGGGACAAACAGGGAAACTGCATTCTCTCATGTTCTGCTTGTAAGGTTCCCAGAGTAATTTTGTTGGTCTTTATTGGAAACAGAATGCTGAATGAGGCAGAAGCGAGTGACCCGCCCACATCCAAAAACCAGGCAGAGATGGAGTCAGAAGCCCCAAATGCCAACTCTCTCAAATACTTTCCTCCACCAATGTAGAGGTTCTTGGACTACAACTCCTATCATTCCTGACCACTGGCCAAGCTGACTTGTGCTGATGGTAGTTGGAGTCCAGCAACACCTGGAGGAAACCACATCGACTACCCTGGTTAAATATTATGAGAATGAGCTACAGCAAAACTTAAGTCTTGCATGTCCCCCCACCCGCCTTCCATTTTAGATTAACTGGAAATTTAGCGGCCATCTAAGCCCTAAACTTTAAGGTGAACTATAGCTGAAAGAATACAGCATCACGAGCCATGGTTTGAAGCTGGATAAACAAATCATAGTAAAGATTAACCACAGTTTGTCCAGGTGTGGATGAAGTGGCAAGTTGTAGTTAATCTAAAGCGGAAGCTTCTAAACTCATCATGGCTGTGCCAGAGAAGGATGGAGTGGGGGGGGGGAGCACATGAGATTAAGGCTCTCTGTGGCTTTTCCCCATAATGCTACAAAGGAAGAAAAGCAATTGTATCATCAACAAAGCAATGGGGGGAACACATTATAGTACTTCTTTACCCAGTGCACAGTTAACTTATAGAAGTCACTGCTGCAGAAAAACAGCCCAAGAATGCTACCCATTCTAATTTACCATCCAATTTTCATTTTAAAAAAATCAGTAAAGGAAAAGCCATTGTTTAGAGAAAATAGTGGCATAAAGTTTGAATTTTGCAAATCTTAGATTTCTTATTACTGTAGTTTTGCAACATCACTTTTTTAAAACACTGAAGCCTATTTAAAGAAAAACAATTGTATTTGGAAAGACCACTGTTAACATAATTTATGGTTAAAGAAATGCTGAGCTGGGTGCCACTGTAGTTCTTTAAATTTCGAAGAATGTACCCTATTTAGTAGAGTACACAGTTTTTCAGTTTATTGTATTTTAAAAACATGATCACACCTAACATGGCTCTGGAGTGCAAAATCAAAGGCTGATGCCTGCACAAATTTCAGAAGTCAGATTCAGGCTAGGCATTGACAGATCCCCAGTTATGTGGCGTCATGAGCACCAGAGTCATACAAGATTATTTTGCTTCCTCTGTTAGTACTACTCCCAAGGCCCCCATCCTACAAATACCTGTATAATCACACATACATTTTTCCAGGAGTGTTCAATAGACATCATCGCTCAAATCAAACAAGTTTTTTTTCCTCCAGGTGGAGGGGAGTGCAACAGGGGTACAGAGTTTGCACAACTCTATTGACATATAAGCTTTGAAGGTCCGTCTCCAAAACTCTTTGTAGCACTCTTCACAGAGCATCTGTATTGCCATTTTCACTGAGTAATTATATTTGTAGACAGGTAATTTACTGCTCAGTCTAGCAGCATAAAACATATAATGTTGATGCATTGCTTGCTGCAAGGCCAAGGCCATCATTCTAGGTAACCTCCGGTGGAGATCAGAGCCCTTAGCATTGCAGATATATAACGTGCATCCCAAGCAAAATGTGCCCATAAGAATAACTTCATTATTCTGGGAAGCTAGATCTATAAAAGAAGTAGGATGTGCAAGTATTTGGCCTATACAATTTCTGGTAAATTCAGCATGACTAAATGATAAAACCACAATCAGTTTCAATTACAGCATACATTCTAGAAGACATTCAGTAGCATGAAGGAAGAGGGAAATACAACGTACTATCATTAGTGAGTTAGCATTTTATTTAGATTGTGCTGTCAGAACAAGGCTGTAGTAACAGCAGCCTTGAAGCTCTCCTGTAGCCTTAAGATGCCTTTAATGCAGAAGAGCTCTTTTGAAATGGATGAACAAGAACTTACCAATACTACAGGGCAGATAGATGTGGGTGGTAGAATATGATCCTTCAGAGCACCACAATCACATTCAGGCTTGAGGTGTGATGCACATTTGTTATGCAGCTATAAGAGAGAGAGAAAAATCTATCATTAAGAATATAAATGTCATAGGAGTCAGTCGATGTGAGTGTGCTGAAATACACCGAGCTGTTATGATGTAAAAAACAATAATAATTAAACACAATAGACTTTGAAGGTGACCAATTTTAGATAAAAGTACAAAACTCAAATATAACATGAATAAGTAGCACTGAAACTGATTTCACAGAGAAAGCATGACTTAGTAAATATGTATGTAAAAATCATGTTACTAACTTTGAAAAAGTTAACCAACTGAAAAAGATGATACTTACAAAGTAACAGCAAAATAACAATGATCTGTTACAATCAAATAACCTTTGAAACTTGGTAACAGAGAATCTTATGACACTTGAAAGTCTAACAAGATTTTTTAAGGCATAAACTTTTATGGACCAAAGTGCTCCTTCATCGGATACATGAAGTGTTAGCCCAAGTTACCGGTAAGACGTGTTTTTGCTGCAACAAACTAACACAGCTGGGTCTCTGGAAATTAGACTTTTACTGAACAATCCTAACCATGTCTACTCAGAAATAAATCCTTATTGAATTCAACAGCGCTTACTCCCAAAGATTAGAATTGCAGCCTAAGCAAACAAGTACTATCAGTGCAATCCTTTAAAAAATTGGTCAAAATAAAATTCTACTGGGTTCAATGGGACTGACTCCCTGGTTCAGTGTGGTAGAATTACAGGTTACATATTTCCTCCAAGTACTGAAGCTTTATTGTGGGTGTCTTTTGCTCACCCCATAATCTAAAACTTGTCACACTAATTCCCTGCCTTAGTGGCGAGGCCACTTTTACCAATAATTAATGCACACTTAAGCCATTCTACAACCAATGAGGTTGATTTGGATTCTCAACCAATCTACTTAAATTGGCTCTCCCCCAACCTCTTCTGAGGCACAATTCAGCATTCACACTCTATTGACTTGCATGCAGACCAGTTGTGCATTTTAAGTGTTCTAGATTCTCAAATGCACACAAAGGCAGACCCAGCTGAGAGTAAGGACCCCACTCTTTGGTGCTAGCTTTTTTCCAGTCCCTTCAGCCACAGCCTCAGGGAGCACATGTGCCCAGTAGAAAATGCTGTGGTATCTCAGCCTGCAAAATCACAACCACTATGATCACTCGAAGGCACTCACTGTGACTTGGCACCAGACGCAATGAAGCCCAGTCAATCCTTGGTAACATTTTACAGTTTTGTGGCACTTATCACATTTGGTTGGACAATTCCCTTCTACCCAGAAGTGATGCATGACCTAGGAAAGAAAAGTGCAGCCGTAAGTAAAATATTTCATTTCTTTACTTTAAAAAAAAAAAAAAAACACTTTCAAAAGAGTCACTTCTCTACCAAAGCATGCAAAGCAACATTAAACTATTAAGAGGAACTACATACAGATTAAACTGAACAATTAATATCCTTAAGTCAATAAATATTGAAGAGCAAGCAAGCAGGCCACAAAAACAATAAAAAAACAACAAAACTATCAATCCAAAGTCTTGTAAAATTGCAAGGTTTTGACCCGGAACCTAAATAGCTTTGATGAAATCACCTTCAAAAAGCTGCTTGGGGAGGGTATTCCACATAGGCGATGCTGTCACTGACTAGGCCTCGCTACTGTCCTCACAGGGTGAGGGAGTACCCAAAAAACAGGCTTAGAAAATTACCTTATAAGATCAGGCAGGTTTGTATGAAAGGAGCCTGTCCTCTAAATACCTTGGTTCCTACGCTGTTTAGGGTGTTAACATGTAAAACAGCACTTTGAATTGACGTTGGAAACCCACCAAAACACAGTGAAGACAATAATGGTGGCTCACCTCAGTATTCTTTTTGGATTTCACATATGTTTTGATGCAAGAAGCTGGTGCTCTCGAAACGCAACGTTCATGGACTGTGTACTTACAAACTGAAAATGCAACAATGTTGTTATTGACCCAATTTTGTAGAAACCTATTTTGAATAACTAAGCTTATCAAAAGGCAATTCATTATTTGTATCAGGAGCATGGAAATCCAAATCTAGCAATTTGCATTGAAGCAAAAAAAGCCCATATAATAAAGGAAATACTGCTTAATATCAGTAACATCATGGGAGGAGTGTTTCTAGGACTAAGGTAAAATGGTTATTTTTTGCTGTTGGATGCTGCATGTTGTTTATGTAATCTTGTAATTCAATATTTATAGTATTGAAATGTGGTACTTTGTGTGTTACTATATTTTAAGTCTGCTATGTTATTACAAAATTGTTTTTGTGGTGTTTGTAAGAAATTCTTTCCTGCTTGTTGTAAGCAGCAATGAATTTTTTTGTGGGTGTTTTTTGTGGGTGTTAAAAGCAGCATACAAATAAAATGAACGAATGAATAACAAGTATGGTCAATGTAAGAATCTAAGACTACTCAATGGTTGAGCAAGAAACGCTTAACTGAATCAGCCCTTGCTAAAATGTCAACAATCGTTCCTAAATTGAAGGAGGGGCAGATACTGAAGACAAATTGATGCCTGCCAAATGTGTTTGTGTCATTGCCAAGAAGGAAATATCTATATTTTACCAACTATAGGCATGAGAGCAGCTGGCAAACCCAAATGCAAAAAGCAGCAAGTTTATGTTATTCCCTATATTGATTTATCAACCTTGGGTAGTCTTCTTTCCGGATAGAAATCGTTATAAATCTGTTCATTCTATCACACACAACATTCAATGATCATTCACCTTGCCAATTTCCATTCCCCAGAAAAGCTTCTATTGCAAGATCTCCCCTCTTGCCCTTCATCGCTTTTCTGCACTTTGTAGCCTTTATTGGTACAATAAAGCCTAAACGGTTTCATGGAATACTGACTCAAGAGTGGAATCCAATTGATGCTCTTGTGCTCATGGAAGCATTTTGAACCATTGGATGTCTCTGCTAAAACAGGAGAGGGATGAACTTTCTGCCTATTCCCTGCTACCCACTGGAGCTCCCATACCACCCAACACTTAGTTCTGGAAGGCCTTCCAACCCTCTGGAGCCAATCTTAGGGGCTCTGGGGGCTGCAGGAGGAGAGAGAAGCTTTCTTCTCCTTTTGTTAGCAGCGGCCATCTTGTGAGCACAAGGGCATCAAATGGATTCCACACTTGATATTTTTGTGGTGACTGAGCAGTTAACATTACCACTATGAGGAGGACTAATGCTAACTTCAGTAGTCAAAAGCTCACCCACATTCAAAACAAAAGCACCATTTATCACAGGTTTTATCTTCAAGGGTAGCCGTGTACAATGCTTTCTGACCACTTCTTTTGCACTTATTACAGACATCCAATGGGAGGGCCAGCTATAAATCACATATACTGCAGGGAGCAACTTGATTGGCCACAGAGGGTTGTGCGGCCCCAAATGTATCCTCCAGAACCCTGCCCCCCCTTATGCAAACCACTCTTTAATGAAAAGCAGCAGCAATGCTTTTAAAATATCAAGAGATGCAAATGCCATTTTTTTAAGAAGAAGGGCAGGCTGTGTATCCCTAACCAGTGATGGGTGCAGAAGCATATGAGCAGGTTTATTAATATGTGCTTAACAAGATAATTTGTTAAAAAAAGAAAACTGAAGCTCAACATGGATAGCATACCCAATCAATGATGGGCTTAATCCATGTAGTGCCGTCATTTTATTGGACACCAGAAAAGACTGGTGGGAAACAGTCAGAAACGTAGTTGGAAAGCGTGAGTGCCTCTTTTGACAGATACCGTTATACACAGAGGATGACTAAAGAAGAATGTGAATAACTATTTACAAACATATTAGGAGATGAGTGACAAGAACAGAAAAGGGGAGGACAAAAAACCTTATAGCTAGGCACCTTGTAGCTAGAATAAATGAGGCATAATCAAGGCAAATCAAGGCAAACAGTATGGATTGTAGACAAGGGTGTCCATCTACAAAATACTATCAAGATGAGGGACTCAAAATCCAGGCTGAATGATTTTATTTTCTAAATTGGGCTTGAGTCTCCCAAAGAAAGGCATGGGCAGTTGCTATCAGAGGCACATGCTCTTCTTTGACTTGCCCTGGACTAGAGCAATCCTCTCTTAGCAGAAGCATTGGTATATAATGTAACATAAAGCAGGAAGCAGTTGCGAGTTTTACCCTCTGAGAGTGACTGGCAAATCATCTTCTCCAGATGCAAAATTATCTTGTACTTGGAGAAGAAGCCATTTTCTAACATAATACTACGCCATGGTTTAAGATTACAAGAACTAGCCACTGCAAGTATAGAGCATGCATCCTTCTCTATATTCCATGTAAAATAAGTTTCTGGTTCTATTTTTTATTAACCGTTGTTTAGTATGTCATCCAAAAAAATCATAGGTTATCTTAACTTGGAGTAGTTTAATCAAGCCAACTTTATACACAATGGTTTGAAGATCTCTTTTGTTTCAACAAACCATAGCTAATTTAAACTACAGTTTGTCCAGGTTCAGACAATGTGACAGTATTTTATATTATATGCAGATTATTTTTATTATTATTTGACTTTATATACCGCCCTGTAGCTGGAGTTCTCAGGGCAGTTTTTATATTCTAATTTTATATTATAGAATCCATATAAAGTAAAAGCAAAAGTTTCCAAACTTCTCCTTGCAGCTGCGACAAAGGAGATGCCCAAGAACTGCAGTCACTCATTCTTAAGAATCCTAGGACACCCACACCATGATTTAGTATTAGTTTTATTCGGTTTGTTGTCTCAAAAGTTACCTTGAATTTTTGGAAAGTATAGATAGATTCCACCGTATAAAGAGAGTCTCTTGTCTCTTGTCTCTTTTTCTACACTTTTGTCTCTTTTTCTACACTTTGGCATTCTACACCTGAAAATTCTTGATCTAATGAAAATCTGTGTCCTGATTAGGATGGTGAACAGGGCTGGATCTCGTTCAGAGCACAATCAGAGCTAAACGGGATGTATACTCACATGAGCAGGAGAGGCCCTGTTTGCCTACTCCTATAAGCATGTTCAAGCAAAGATTGCAATAGGCAGGTTTGTTGAAGTGTTTCAACCTCCATACATGCTGCCCATCATCCTTCACATTCTGCAGAAGACATAAAAAGAAATGGATTTCATTTAATGGCATAAACAGTGAAACCCATAAGTGCCAATAAAAAATTGAAATTGACTCAAGAACATAAAAGACAATCTGCTTCTTCATTTATTAATTTGCAAGAGATCAAAACACAATTCTTTCAAACAGACATGTGCTGATATGGTAACAAGAGGTTTGGGGGTTGGGTTTTTAAGCTCAGAGTTGTATTTCCAGAACCTTTTTACCTATGGCTAAGACTGTAATACAACCCTTTCAAGTTCATAAAATGAATATTTGCCCAAGTAACATGTATGCATAGTTATTGTGTCTGGAATGATATACATTTATTTAATTATTTTGCATGCATAGATTTCTTCTCCAGCTAGGGCTGTGAACACATAGAGCCCTTGCTATGCCAAGGCATTTTCCTTTAATAATCTTTTCCTATGCTTGGCTTTCAGTTCATGAAAGATTATCACTAGATGAACGCATCTGAATTCAGATTAAACCGAAAGTTTCACACAGAGACACTGAACTGGTCATCAGCAAGAAGCCCCCCCCCCCCAAGGAAAGGGGAACAGATATCTCAAATATATTTATTTTAAAAAATAACATAAAATGCATAATTAAGAGATATTTATAGTTGCACAGCAGTTTTAAATTTTGCCATTTATTCAAAAGAATGGTCATTACATGTGATTTCGCCTCCATTGGAACAGAACATATGGAGCGACTTAGCTGGCATTTTCCTTATCAGAGAAACAAACAAGTCTTGAATGTGGGTGTTCTGCCAATTAAAATACTTGAGTTACAGGCTGCAACTGATCCACAGATCCCATTACATAAATACAGTGCACTTTGGGAAAATAACATATTAGATTTTTGCTCTGGTTTACTGCCAAATATCAGCCACCTTAGCTGTTACATATAATTATGTGTAATTGTAACTTAAATAATTTCTAGAATGGAAAAGTCATGTTGTTATATCACCACCATAAATGAGATTTAAAATAAAATACGTAGGACTACATTGAGCAATTCTCACAAGTCACTCACCAACTTCCTTTTATCCATACCAAATTCTTAGGACCCACCCTATCCTCTTGACTGTCATTTGTTTTAACTTATTTTTAATATTGCGCTTTCAATTTTTGTAGTCCACCCTTGAACCACATGGTGACAGGCAAAAAAAAAGGAAGGAAGAAGACTTAGCAACAGTTAAGATTTCACTCAGAAGGAAAGGTTCGAACAAAAGAAGACTGGCTTTTGAAAATGATGAAGTATGTGGAACTGGCAAGATTAACAGCAAAGATTAGAAACCAAAATGACAAAAAATTCCTTGAGAACTGGAAACTTTTTATTGAGTATTTAAAGAACTACTATAGCAATATGAAAACGTGAGCAGGATTTGAAATATGAGCAACAGAGTGAATTAGTAAGCTAAGTAGATTAAATTGAATGAGGTGAATAGTATAGGCAAAATATGCAGCATTTAAGGGTCAATATGGAAACGCGGGTGGCGCTGTGGGCTAAAGCCTCAGCGCCTAGGGCTTGCCGATCGAAAGGTCGGCGGTTCGAATCCCCGCGGCGGGGTGCGCTCCCGCTGCTCGGTCCCAGCGCCTGCCCACCTAGCAGTTCGAAAGCACCCCCGGGGGCAAGTAGATAAATAGGTACCGCTTACCAGCGGGAAGGTAAACGGCGTTCCGTGTGCGGCTCTGGCTCGCCAGAGCAGCGTTGTCACGCTGGCCACGTGACCCGGAAGTGTCTCCGGACAGTGCTGGCCCCCGGCCAATAAATGTGAGATGGGCGCACAAACCCCAGAGTCTGGCAAGACTGGCCCGTTCGGGCAGGGGTACCTTTACCTTTACCTTTATGGAAACCATGGGGACGCGGGTGGCGCTGTGGGTAAAAGCCTCAGCGCCTAGGGCTTGCCGATCAAAAGGTCGGCGGTTCGAATCCCCGCGGCGGGGTGCGCTCCCGCTGCTTGGTCCCAGCGCCTGCCAACCTAGCAGTTCGAAAGCACCCCCGGGTGCAAGTAGATAAATAGGTACCGCTTACCAGCGGGAAGGTAAACGGTGTTCCGTGTGCTGCGCTGGCTCGCCAGATGCAGCTTTGTCACGCTGGCCACGTGACCCGGAAGTGTCTCCGGACAGCGCTGGCCCCCGGCCTCTTGAGTGAGATGGGCGCACAAACCCCAGAGTCTGTCAAGACTGGCCCATTCGGGCAGGGGTACCTTTACCTTTACCTTTATGGAAACCATGAATGGGGAGAACGGGAAGTCAATTGATAAAGTAACTTATGGTTTATGTTAAAATTTGAAAGTTTTTTTTTCTTTGTAAAAAAATATATTTTTTTAAAGAAATAAGATTTCACCCATTTTTCTGTTCCATATTTATATTTGTAGCTGTCAGCTCTCTCTCCCTCTTTCCAGTTTTCCACATGTAGTAATGCTGATTTGTGTATCTTTACTTAATCACGGTCTTAACTATGGTTTCCATGTCATAAATATCAGCTTGGATCAAAGTGCTAAGGTATCTGTGCATGGACTGCAGGTGGCGAACACGGGGCCAAGGGAAAAACTCACTTCCCATAGACTTCAGTACTATCAGTACTAACACTAAAAATGGGTACAAATGGAAGAAAAATGGGCTACACTATTTCACTAGTTGTGTGCCTCACCATCTGTAAAGCTGACTGAATTCTGCAAAGAGGTTGGACAGCTAAAACAATTTTCACTGGGTTCTGGTTGCTTCAGAATATTTAGCCTTCTTGCTGTTTTTAGTTGCTTCTTTTTGCTGTTTTTGCTTTTTGAGAACTGGTTTTTATTTTACTGATGGTTATTTTATGTTGTACCCTACCCTGGCATAAGTACCAATGAAAGGTGGCAATGAAAGGCAGCATATAAAAAATTAAATAAAAATACCGGTAAACTTGGCATATGTGCTGTGGAATTGGTAAGGCAGTTTCCCCTCTCTCCGCCCTTATTGTATTCTTATTTAGTGTGTATGCATCAGAGAAAAGGGAATGAGAAAATCCTTTTAGCAATGTCCCATATTAGAGAAAAATCAAAATCCAACAGGGTGGGAAAAACCATTCTAGGTTATACAGAAACTCTTCGTTTCGTCTTTGCTCAAGAGTATGAACTTTGCAAAGCGGTTTCTGAAATAGTTTCCAAAAAGAATTAAAGTTACTCCCTCCTGTGGATATCCAAAGAACAGCAATAAAGCTTCCTTCAAGCAAATCTTTCTCCAGAAAACAGGATTTCATACTTAAACCTTACTAAATCTCACTGTGTCAGAGTATGTGTAGAAATATCCTACAATTTGTTGATGTACTTTCCAGACTTTTAAGATAGTCATAAATAGTCTTCCATATTACACTCATTTTAAAACTGGAATAAAAGAACACATTCTGCCTAAGCTGAATGAGGGATTCCAAAGTTTTCAATAGTATTTATAAGCATCAGATATATTGTGCATTCTTGTATAAATTTGAATATATACCCTGCAAAGAAAGTTCAAACTATGCATCCTTCTTGCAAAATGTACCAGTGGGGGTACAATGGAGGTTTGAATTGAGATAATCACTCTGGCATCAATCTTACTTATCTGCTTGTGGACCAATTCAGCAATAACTCTCTATACTTTGAATGTAAATTTTCATCAGCCACATATTTATTTACTTATTCATTCATATACTTATTTTTTAAAAGGTTAATTTTAAAACTCAGTAGGCTCATAGGACTTATAGTATTGCATGTTACAAGGACACCTGTTACGAAGCTTTTAAAAATCACATTTTGGATGACACAGAAAAAGCAATTGCAGTGCAACTCTGACATCTAGTGCCAGGGAAAGAGAACACAAATTACAAAGGCTGAGCACACTCCAAAAAGTAGTTCTTTTATAGTTAGGGGGAAAGGCATGGTGTCGTTTTTTTACCAAACCAATTCATCTTGGCTGTGGGTCCTGGAAGACCTGCTCCCTGCCTTGCAGACATTTTCCCACCTGGCCTGGGAGGGGAGGGCCCTGACTGACTCCAGCTACAAAAGCTGAACAGATCCTTGGGCTCAAGTATTTGTTTAGAGAGTTTTGTTGGGCAGAGGATTGTTGCTGTTATTGATATTATTTTTGCACCTTTATTTTAGATCTTATGATTAATGTGGATATTGTTCAGTTTGGTTGTGGATTTTTTGATGTATTATTTATTGTTCATGACTACTTTTGTTATGGTGGAATAAAGTATTTTTTCATGTTGTGAGCTGCCTTAAGCATGGCTTGAACCAGTGGTCCCCCCTTTTTTCAGGGGGTACTCAAGAGTACGCAGTACCAGCACCTCTTTTTGTTGTTCTTAAAGTGTGGCACTTATTGCAACAACTTCATGGTGGCAGCAGTGATGGGTTGCCAAAAGTGAGAGCTTGTCCCCTTTCTCATCACTGATGCTCCTGCGTCAGTTTACCAACACAGAGAAAGCAACAGTGTTGTGAGGGCTGGCTGAATGGCCGTTTGAGGAGGAAGAGGACCAGCAGAGATGTGGGGAGGATAATTTTTCACTCAAGGCTTAGGCGACTTCAGTGGCAAAGTAGTGCCTTTAACCAGCCTTGGCTGGTGCGTCAGCTGCCAAGCTAGCAGTTCAAAAGCACGCTAGTGCAAGTAGATAAATAGGTACCACTGCAGCAGGAAGGTAAACGGTGTTTCTGTGCGCTCCGGTTTCCATCACGCTGTCCCTCTGTGGCAAAAGCGGTTTAGTCATTCTGGCCACATGACCCAGAAAGCTGTCTGTGGACAAATGCCAGCTCTCTCAGCCTGAAAACGAGCGTCACAACCCCATAGTCACCTTTGACTGGACTTAACCGTCCAGGGGTCCTTTACCTTTTTTTAACTTAACCTCAAAGATATGCTATTGTAATCAGTTCTGTGGAATTGCCTTTGAAGACTGGTTGGAAGGTCAACGTGGTGCAGAATTCTGTGGCCTGTTTTTCGGGTGTTAGCTACCAACAACACTTTCATTCATTGGGAGAACGGCACTTGCTGAAGGTATGCAACCAAACTAGTTTCAGGGTTTTACTATTAAGCATATAAGGTCCTAAAGAACCTGGGACCAAAGTATTTTTAAAACAGCCTTATTTCTCACATCCCTGCCCTCATTGCAATCTGTTGCTGAAGCGAGTGTGACTAGGCCTGGCGTCTTCAACAAGAAATTAGGCATTTAGTGCAGTTGCACCAGGCGTAAGGGAACTTTTTCCCTAATGAAATGAAGATGGCACCATCTGTAATGCGTTTTGTACACCAACTTGGATATTTCAACAAGCGTTATTAAACTGATTTAGTTTTTCCATAACCTTCTTGTCACATGACCCATTCTGCACTTGTTTGTTTCATGTCTCCTGTGCTGTTTTATTCGTTACATTGCTTTGGTTTTAACTGAGATTTTGTATCTCATGTTGATATATTTTTATATGTGTTTTCAAGGGAGGAAACACATATAGGGAGGAGGATTCAGAGTTCTGAAAAATGGCCTGAGTAAGGTGAACTGGGCAGAAATCATCCGGCTATATAGTATGTATCTTTCTTTTAAAAAGTATGCATAGTTCAAAAATTGTGAACAGGGACAAAGAAGAGCCATTTCTGAAAAAGTGACCTGTCACTGATGTGGAGAAGAGCACGTAATAAATTAACAAGGAGAAGGAGAAGGAAGAGGCACACTAAGAAAATGATTGGTGTACATCTGAGGTCTCCAGCCTTTTTACTCCAGGGGCACTTGGGAAATCTAAGAAGCTGTCAGGGGCACCACAAAATACCCATTTCACAGAAGAAAGATTGGGAGAGGTTCTGAGTGGCACTAAAGAAATAACCTCTGCAAGAAGCAAGTAAAACAGGGGTCAGTAAACTTTTTCAGCAGGGGGTTGGTCCACTGTCCCTGACCTTGTGGGGGCCCAGAGTATATTTGAGGGGGGATGAACGAATTCCTATGCCCCAGAGATGCATTTTAAATAAACCCAGAAATGCATTTTACATTCTACTCATGTAAAAACATGCTGATTCTCGGACCATCCACGGGCCAGATTTAGAAGGCGATTGGGCCAGATCCAGCCCCCGGGCCTTAGTTTGCCCACCCATGAAGTAAAACATGACCAGAAAGTAGGCAATGTCCCCCTGCCAAACACAAACACAAAGTTAAAAAATTAAAAATCAGGAGGAGGAGCTTTAGGCAGATGCCATGGGGTTGTTTTGAAGACAGAGTGGTGCCCATCAGCAAAACATTAGGGGTTCATATCCCCCCAGCTGTACTTCAGGTTGAGAACTGAGAATCATATTGTTATAACAATAACAATAAAAAAGAAAAATATGGAAGTAAATTGGGCCACATATAAGGATTTAGTAAAGGAGAAAGAGGACAAATTGGTATTTAAAAACTACGAAGAAATAAAACAACACCTAACGGGTTGGATCCAATACCATCAATTACATGAAGTGTTTAGGGCAGACAAAAAGAAAGACTTCTCTAAAGAACTCTCATTATTAGATAAAGTGTTGTTACAAAATAAGGTTAAAATAATCTCTAAAACCTATGATACATTATTGGAGCGGGAAGTCAAAGACGAACAAGTCAAAAATGTAATGATCAGGGGGGCTATAGATATAGGAAAATCTATTAATTTAACATCATGGGAGGAATTATGGGGAAAGAATTGGAAATTCATGGCTTGTGAGGCATTAAAGGAAAACCTAATCAATATGTTTTATAGATGGTATTTAGCACCAGGCAAAATAGCAAAAATGTATAAAAACAGGCCTGTGCTGGAGATGCAATAAAATGGAAGGGACACTCATACATATTTGGTAGACCTGTGACAAAATCAAATGCTCCTGGGATATAGTTTACGAAGAATTAAAGAAAATGTTTAAACAAAGTTTTGTAAAGAGAACAGAAGCTTTCCTGTTAGGGATAACAGACACAGATATCACAAAAGAAAATCAAAAATTATTCCTATATGCCACAGGGGCTGCTAGAATACTAATTGCCAGAAATGGAAAAAGGAAATTATGCAAACAAAAAAGGAATGGCAAGACAAATTATTAGATTATATTGAACTGCCCAGATTGAAGGAAGCAATTAGGGAACAGCCCAAATAAAAGTTCCAGAAAGAATGGGGAAAATGTAGAGAATATTTTAAAAGCAGTACCCCCAAATAAATACCTGGTCTTGTTTCTGCAGGAAGATTGATGGTTCTTAGGTTACAATTTGGAAAAATCATGAAAATAATTCAAAAAAAGAGACAGTTTAGAAGGAGAAAGGAGAAAACCGTCTACACGATGAAAGAAGTCGAAAAAGAAGAATTTGGAATCAAAATACTGTATTGACAAATTTTCCTTTTCTTTTTTGTTTTACTGTTTGGTTCTGTTTTACTGTCTTGTTTGTTTTGCTTTGGGGGTCAAGGGTAGTGGTTTGTTCAGTTTTTGTTGTTGGAGTCATTGATTTATGTGCTAAATAATTTCAATAAAATTAATTTTTAAAAAGGGGAGAAGAGAACTGAGAATCATAGCATTACAAAAATGAGAAGAGACCCATGTGGCCCTTCAGATCAACTCTGACCATGCTGGTTGGGGCATATTGGAGTTGAACAACATCTGCAGGGCTGCAAGTTCCCACCACTGGAATTCATGAAAATTATAGCTCAAAATTAAATGAGCGCAACAGGTTCCCCATACCTGATCTACACAGACTTCTCAACAGAAGTCTTGCCATTCCTAACTGTAGGGCTGCCATACGTCCAGATTTCCTGGACATTAGAGGGATTCCAAAGGCGGAATTGATGTCCAGGGGGAATTTCTGAAAGGCGGCGCTTTGTCCTGGATCTTAGGCAAGTCAACAACAAAAAAAGTGTTTCTGTAAAAAGAAAAGCTCACCAACCTTTGGGTTTTCCTTAAAAAGTGCAAAAAAACCTGGGGTCTTCCTTTAAAAATAACACTCAACAACTTTCAGGGAGTCCTGGTTATAACTTTTTGAAATATGGCAACTCTACCTAACTGGGTATGCTAGGAACTGAATCTGACACCTTTCCCATGCAAAACATGTGCTCTACCTCTGGGCTGTAGCCCTTGGTATAAGGCAATCTAACTAAAGAATAAGTATATTTCATAATGCTGAAGATATCAAAAGGGAACTGCACACTTTGTTCAATGAAATTGGAAGGCATCAAATACTTCTTGGGTTAGTATAAAAGAAATTAATTATTAAGTTTTTGTGAATTTTGTTTTCTAATGACTTTTACAAATAACACATTAAAGAAAACAACTTTTGATAGTTGCATTATGTAAATATGATCTAGTTAATTAATCCATGTAATTGCATTGTATCTTAATTGTTTTGTTCAGCATCCTAATTGTAGTACTAAGGGTGGCATAGAAATGCAATTATAATAATTATTATTACTATTATTAGTCAATTTTGCAGCTGCTCTGCAGACAAATCTCCCATTTATCCCAATAAGAGCTATGCCTGCAGAGAAGCTGCAAGAGCATGAACTAAATAAGGGAAATAATAAGAAAGTGAATGAAAAATAAGATAGGATAATTATTTCACAATAGCATCATTTTTCTTCAAGGCATTTAAAAATATTTCCTTCCATGTATTTATATAGTTTTTCCAGACTAAAAAAGCTGTTAATTCAGTAAGAGAGCTGCACTTTTTAATGGATTATATAGAAATTATGGAATGCCAACTTTTTTGAGGGGGTGCCCTTATTTTATATAGCCAGTGGTTCCAAAGCTAAGCATGGCCATCACTTTAAAGTAGTATTTTTAAAAGAAAAATTGAGAGGGGCTAAAAGAAGCTTCAGAGGCCAAGGTAAGAGATCCAGGAAGCAATCCAGAAAGACATTAGTCACATGACTGGCTTTTGCATTCTTCCTTTTTCCTATTAAAGAGAATCCCCACGGGGAATGATTGACACCAGAACCATGGCATGGGGGAGGCAGGTTTTAACCCTTTTCTACAGTCCTAATCCCTATCCAGATTGGGCAATTCTTCACGAGTGTTTGCATCTAGAAGAAAACTCCCAAATCCAGACACAATTTCAGCTTCCAAAGCAGTTCACAACAATAAAATTCTGTTTCAGAAAGAGTGATGAAACCCAACCCACAACAACACTTAGGCATGGACTGCTGCTATACAAAGCATCCTATTATTTGTTTTAATGCTCTACAGAAGAGGGAGGGAGTAGGACTCTCATTTTTATAGCCACCCTATCATGTGTTATTTCCAGATTTCCAGGATAAAAGGAATACCAGGTCCCTTTAAAAGTTCTCAGAGGTGCCACTAAGGGTTTTGGCCTAAACAACCAAACAAAAAAAGCCATCATATGCTGGGTTTACACCAACTGACACAAGAGAAATGATATGATGGGTTGTGGTTCATTCATCCTTTGATTTATCTTTTTGGTGGCTCTTACACTCTCCAGTCCAAGCAACACTAAGAGTGGGATTGTAGTCATCCCTCCCTGGATCCATTCTTCCAAGGAAACGGTGCCATCATGGTCATAGTCAATTTCTTCCATCATCTCATGAAGAATCTGTTAGAATAAAGGAAGGAAATCAAATATTAAAGAAAATGACATCCATGAAAGCTGAGAACCACTTACTATACATGGAAATAGAAAGTGACATAAAGCTAAAACATTTTTTCTCACTTGAGACAATTTTACATTGGAATAAGGAACAGTATAGCTTTTTAACCTATATTTGCTTTGTTTTGTTTCTCCATTTTCAAAAACAATGTTAGCGACTTTTTCATCTCCCAGTAGAGCTTCCTTTAATTCTATCGCTGAAATTCTGACAAGCAAAGAGGGAAGTTTCGAAAAAGCACTTCGAAAAACAGACAGCTGTCTTATTCGTTTATATTAGTAAATTTACTTCTAATTTACTTATAATCATAAAAAAAGGAAAAGGGGAGATAAAACCTCAATACATTTAAGGCGTGCTTTTGTGAAAATTCTTGCCTGCTGTCATCTGAGAGCACCAGATCTCTACAAAATGATCAGTCTGGTCTGACTGGTGGATCCAAGGGCATGATCCCTTTCCATCAGGCTGCATCTAAAGGAGAGGTGGTCTCAACTCCATTAGCTCAGCTGAACCCAGTTGCCAGTGGCCTTTTCCCTACAGCTATGACCATTGCACTCCATCACTATGTAATAGAACAAAGGAACTCAAATCTATATATAATTATTTTCCTCTTCCCTTTTGATGCACAGCTCTTCACAGTTTCATTATCAAATGTATTAAAAGGGTGTAGTGTAATGATTTGTTGGGTCTCTGGACCGTAATAAAGATTGATGATGAAAAGGGTGTAGTTAGGGAAACAGACTAGAAAGCATACAAAAATATACCTGTACTTAATCCTCTCTGCCACACTTAATGAGTCACTTGCTGTACTTATTCCCTGAGTGGGCTTTGCAAGGATTTTGTTTTCTCCCTAGGCAGTCGTTCCATCAAGAGATTCTAAAACTTAAGTGCAACGGAAGGCACTCGTCAAGTTCAGAGATAAAGGGTTTGTGTGTTTAAAAAATACCTTGCATCTTATTTTAAGAGCTCAAATGGGGTAAACCTTTGTCCGTGACCCAAGAATGTTATCACGAGTATACAAAAAGTTACCCCCATTTTAATATGACAGCAGCAGGCAGACGCTGCTGCTTTGACCACTCAGGACCATTTTCCAGTCATAAATGATGCCGAATTAAGTTCCTGTTACTTTGCTGTCTGTGGCAACATTAAGCCAAAAGGTTTAACTTCAAGCCACTCTGCTGCAACAGTAAAGCAGCTGGAGAAGAGGAGGTAAGCAGAGGTCAGAGAAAGGACTGCGAGCAGAGGGGTGTCCTATTTGCCATTCTTTGGTCCTCATGGGACACTCATAAAACTAAATGTGATGCATTCTAGAGTGGCTAAATGAGAAACAGCTGTGGGCAACCTGAGGCAGCTCCATCTCCCTGGTGGCTACCCATAAAAGCAAGCCTTGACCAGGTTGATGTCAGCAGGTTCCAGGAAACCTTGCGAGATGGGTGGTTGGGTGGAGTCATGGTAAGAGTCAAGAGAATGAGTGGCATTGAGTGGAGAAGTGTGTTGTGGTAAGACACTAATAACAGCATACATTAGCAATTAATGACTTTTTAAAAATAACAATTTATTATAAATATTATGTAATATATCCGCTGCTGTTTTAGTTTTATGTACATATTTTTTATATAACAAGTGCTATGGGCAATGATCTAAATAAGCAAGCAAACAAAACGTTAACCTTAAATCAAATTATTCAAAACAGTCCTTAGATACTTTCATTATTAATTAAATCATTGACCTGAAGAAATGCTTACTGGACTGAGTTCAGTGACATCCCATTCAAGATATTCTGCAACGTGCATCATCTGAGCGATAATGTTTTCCAGTTCCTAGGCATGAAAGCAAGATACATGATCCTTGTTAAACATACTTACAAAAATGCTTGTTAATTTATGAACATTTCTCCTTGAATTTAATGAAGTTAATTGAATTCTTTTAACACAAACTAAACAGGTATTTTAAAATTTAATTGAAAATGTTTTTTGGGTGGTTTTTTTTTTTTGGTAAAACAAGTATTAAACATTAATTCATCTTGTTGAAATAACATAATAACATTTTAGAATTTTTGTACTGGAACATGACTGAAAGCAGAAAGGGACTACAGAATCAAGCAGGGTTGGCAAGTATTGATGGTACCACACAGAAAGAGCCATTTCTTGTTTAAAAGCCAGTTCCACAGATCTAAGCATATATGGGGTAAGGTAATCCTTCAAGTAAACTAGTTTCAAGCTGTTGAGAGCTTTATATACCAACAGTAACATCATGTACTGTTGCTCTCAGGAAAAACTGTGCAAATAAACATGGCTGTCTCTGTAGAGTCATGGAGGCAAATAATTATTTCTTTCTGCACAACTACATACAGCTTAAGTGCTTCATTCCAAGCTGCCACTTGAAAACTTTTTTTTTAAAAAAAAATGTTTATTTTCTTGCCTTGCTTATACAAATCCCTGTTTCATTTACATGGATTTCTTACATTGGCTTAAATCTAAAAGGTATTGTTCAGCAAGTGGAAAGAACTTCCTCACAAAGCAGTGGTTTTGTGAGATCACTTTGGTGATTTGTTCAGTGAGACTTAGTTCCCACTGACATCAGTTATGACTCAACAAGTGCAAACAGCTTAGTCGGGAACAGCTTAGTCGGGATCAAACTCTACAGCTGCAATTTTGATGAAACTATCTGTTGCATATTTAACACAAACACCTGCAAATTCTTACAAATTTTCTGTTTCTGTCACATTACAACATTTACAAATGCTGCTATGAATTAATAAAATTACCGAGCTATCCAGGAAACCATTCCCATCTGTGTCATACAAGCGAAACATAACTAAGGAGAAAGAAAATATTAAAATCATGATGTAAGAAAGCAATGAGCTCATATTTTAAATTTACGTCATCAATAGACCAGAACCCTACTCAGAATTAAGCTATACTAAAACGAATGGTAGAATTTACCATCCTCCCACATACTGCCACCATTTGCAGTATGCAAATGTGAAGGGAGCTGTAGTTCAATACATCTGAATGACCACAGTTTCCACAGCCCTGACTTAAGGTTTCACCCGAATCAACCTATCATATTTTTCTGAATGAGGGCAACCACATATATTTTAACTCCGTTTTCAGCAATATTTAAATATTAAATATTTTAAAAGCAAGAATCTGTAATGAAACAGCAAATGCCCAACCTGGGAAATATTCACTAGAAGTGTCAATTCCCTTCCCCACCCTATGCCCTCCCCTTGAAAAACCAGATTAGATCAATCATCGCAATCACCTATCATATGTATGTTGGAGACTTGTACGCATCTTACTTCCCCTCATAGCTTATTTCATATTTCATATTTTTGTACAGAAAATAAATGTATGTGGATCACATGTGAACTGGGTAATTTACAGGTATAGCCAATATCCATGTTCCTTGTAGCGTCATCACATGGCTTCATGGGCCAGTTGTATCTGAGAGTGCTCAGCACATACATTCTTTGATTTCCATAAATCCATAACCAGGCGACAGCCTGGGGTCCATGTGTGCAGAAGGAAAGCAGTTTCTGTGAACCAGTCTTAGGCCCGGTTTGCATTCTGTGTTAAAACCAAACCAAAGCAAAGCAAAGCAAACATTGGCTTAACATGCACAGGTGCTTTGCTTCTCTCCCACTCCTACTGGGCCACACAGGCAGCCACAAACAAACAAGTCAGAAGTAGCATAAGGCAAAAACAAACCTTGGCTTGCCACTCATGTTATATTTGGAGAGAAGCAAACCAGGAGCCTAGGTTGGGACAACACCACAAGCCAAACTTTCATTTGTTCTTCCCCTGCATGGCACAGCCAATGTGTCAGGTGGGAGAAGGCAAGCACTCATGCACATTAAACCATGGTTTATTTTAAACTGTAGCCCAACAGGGCATTGCAAACCAGGCCTTAAAAATCCATCCATCCATCTCCCATTCATGTACGTGCACACTACGCATTTTAATAAAATATAACAGAAAGGATCACACTAAGAACACAATACAGTTGGATCCATATGAATGAAATAGTTGGCATGATCTTCAGAAAATAAACTGCTTCACATGACATCCTTAGGCAAATTATGTATTTTACAAACAGGACAAGAGTGTGTGTGTGTGTGGGGGGGACTTATCTCTCAGCTTGCAGTGAACCTGTATCTCCAGCAGATAGAGCCTACCGTCTACAATTTCACAGCAAATGTTATTAACAACCCATTCTGCTACCAAGTGCATCAAAGACCTGAAAACATTCAAGATCTTGGGTTTTTAATGAAAGGAGAGCAATTCAGTCAATATTACACACTTTTAACTCTTACTGATTTTTAGAGGAGGAGAAGGTCGGGACCCCAAAGGGCTTAATTAGATAGACTGAAAATTTTGGTCCACAGATTTGCGTAATGGGTTTATTTTGTGGGTACGGCAACCTCTCTCTCTGAGTTGCTTTTTACATTTAAATGACATCATGAGCTCAGCCGTACTTGCAGTCTAATGGAACAAAGATCCATCTTTGGGTTCCAACTGAGTTTGGATCATTTCCATTCTACAGGTAGCAAATCTGTAAAACATCATCTGGAAAACAAACTGCTTCAACAACCATGGATAATGGGTGATATCCAACAAGTTGTAATCAGAGGAGATTCATTGAAACCAATGGATTTAAGTCAACTGTAAATGGGTCTACTATGAATATGACCTGCATTGGACGTCGCCCAGGTGCTAATGGTCAGGCCCTTGCCTCTCAGAGCTTTTCTACAAAATGAGCTGAAATCAGTTTTATTAATCCAACATCTTTTAAGTATGTTAACTGTCAAAATCTGAAAAATCAGCTGATGCAGGGTTTGTGAAAATGTATCATGTCATTTTCATGTTAAGTTGATCACACTGATTAGCATGGGCCAGGATCAAATATTGATGTTACATTTTTTTATAAAGTGGGAAATTTGTGACATTCTGGCATCTGAATTTTCATAATTGATTGAATTCAATTAACTATTACTCAGAGTAGACCCACTGAAATGGGTCCAACGGGTGTACTCTGAGTAAAACATCTCTATTTACAAATGATGATCCAAATAAATAGGTACTTGAGTTTACAAAACCTAAGACAGAAAGATGAAAGCAAAGCTTCAGAAAGTCAATTTATATACAGTGGTACCTCGGGTTAAGTACTTAATTCGCTCCGGAGGTCCATACATAACCTGAAGCTGTTCTTAACCTAAAGCACCACTTTAGCTAATGGGGCCTCCTGCTGCTGCCGCACCGCCGGAGCACGATTTCTGTTCTCATCCTGAAGCAAAGTTCTTAACCTTAAGCACTATTTCTGGGGTGGCAAAGTCTGTAACCTGAAGCGTATGTAACCTGAAGCGTGTGTAACCTGAGGTACCACTGTAGTCACATTATAGATATCTTCATATATGGGTCAACAAGCCTTGAATGGAGATTGTAACAAATTGTCATAAACATCTTTTACACCTCAAATTTGCAACAATTAGATACAATTGCCATTGGTTAACTGAGTTTAAAACATACACACAAAACCAGCATGGATATACTTTACGTATACTACATACATTCTAGTTTGTCTTCAGGTCTTCCTCTTTCAAGAAGGGAAAGATAACAAACAATATCTTTCAACTGGATAACTTCTGGTATGTGCAAAGTGGAGGGCGGTGGGCGAGATGGTGTCATGCTTTTAGTAATGCGCAAACCTGAAATAATATTCACATTTTTTATTTTACCAATTTTACCAATAAAACAGAACTTTTTAAAAATGACTTCCCACATTTGATTTCCTGCCCAGAAAAACTTATTTCTCCCTGTAGCATCTGTGAAACCTGTCACCATTTTTTGTACCAATGATGGGCAAAACCTAGAATGGAGAACCACAGCCTCCTTTGGGCAGATCCTGTCTCTGGAGGGGCCCTCTCTAGCCTCCTTCACCCCCCACTACCCAAGTGAGCTTCCAGGGAGTGGTAGATTAGCATTTCCATTAGAAGGGAGGAAAACAGCAACAGAGGAATCTTTTCAGTAGCTGCTTTTCTTTCTTGTTAGAGACTGAGAAAGTGGCAGAAGAGTGAAGTTGGAGAACAAGAGGATAAAGTTCAGCTAGGATAATAAAAAGGGAGTACAACGAATGTGGTATTCTATGTTCTGCTATTCCCACCAGTTTTTCAGATACAAATGTGAGGAAGAGAATAGCAGCTCTCCCAAACACCAAAGATGCCTGAACTCCTTAGCCTGGTGGAAAGCATCAGTTGAAAGCAACACCTAAGAAGGGACAGGTACAGTTCTGGAAGGCAGGGTTAAGTGAAAGTGTAGATGGATGGAGAGGAGAGTCAGAAAGACCCCAGTCCATTGATACAATGATAAACAGTCATTACTTCTCCCAAAGAATCCTGGGAACTGGTTTGTTAAGGGCGCTGAGAGCTGTTAGAAGGCTGGTTTCCCCATTATAAAAACTGCAAACTAGAGCTTTTAACCATGCTCATAAGCATCTCTCTCTCTCTCTCTCTCTCTCTCTCTCTCTCTCTCTCTGTTTGACACACACACACACACACACACACACACACACAGAAACTTTTGTTTAACACCCAGCTTAATGAGGAATTTCAACAAATCAAAAGGTTTCTCACTTCTTTTGTTAGGTGTCCAAATGTTTTTAATTAACAGTACTATGCTACTGGTTCTTTGCTCCACAGGTTAACTGAGAATATTTGCACCTTCATGTAAACTTACCTGCCGTTATTTTTTAAAACAGTATAGTATAACTTGAATGTGCAACTTTTGTCTTTGAAGGCAATTTGGACACAAAAAGCCCTCTTAGAACACACCATTTATTTACTTAGTGCAAGGAACAAAAACTAGTACATATTAATTAACAGCAATCCCCCGAACAGCACATTATCCAAACAAAAACAAGACAATTAAAGTCCTTGTACAAGCCACGGCAGTAATACAAATACAATCTGGTCCCAGTAATTTCAATGGGCATTGAGTGCTGGAAGGGGAAAAAAAACCCTAAATAAGAACTAATCTGTATACTGAAGCACCCCAGTCCTTGTGCTTCAATAGAAAATGCAGAGGCCTACTATCCATGTAACTTTCGGTACTTAATGAATATTGTTGTGAGTTTGTGTGGGGCCAGATTCGCCTAAATTCCTGGGTACCAGATTCATCCCATAATGTGCTGCTCTAGTTCGGCAGAAACAGCTTATTCATGCTGGTCACATGACCTGGAAGCTGTACGCCGGCTCCCTCGGCCAATAAAGTGAGATGAGCGCCCCAACCCCAGAGTTGGATGCGAGTGGACCTAATGGTCAGGGGTCCCTTTACAGTGGTGCCCCGCAAGACGAATGCCTCGCAAGACGAAAAACTCGCTAGACGAAAGGGTTTTGCGGTTTTTGAGCTGCTTCGCAAGACGAATTTCCCTATGGGCTTGCTTCGCAAGACGAAAACGTCTTGCGTTTTTTGCAAGTTTGTTTCCTTTTTCTTAACACCGTTAATACAGTTGCGACTTGACTTCGAGGAGCAACTCATAGAACGCGGTGTGGTAGCCTTTTTTGAGGTTTTTGGCGATTTTTGAAGCTTTCCCAAAACTTTTCCGACACCGTGCTTCGCAAGACGAAAAATTCGCTAGACGAAAAAAACTCGCGGAACGAATTAATTTCGTCTTGCGAGGCACCACTGTACCTTTTTAACCTGGATGTAGTAAACGTCAGATCTAATCAAGTTCTGATTAAACCTTGCTAAACACAGAACCCCCTCCAGATTGAGTTATGCTAACAAGCCAAGCCAACTTGTCAGTGCCAGCTGGATAGCCCATTAGCTGGAAAGGCCAGCGGTGGCCCATCAAGGAAACCATTAGAGGGCAAGAGTGCCAGGCAAGGGGGAGTGGGGCCCATTCTTTCCTGTGTGCTAGTGGGCAGATGCAAAGCACAGGTTTAGCATTTCAACTTTGAACGATGTAGGCTGTGGGGAGGCCCCTAGTGTTGGTTAGCAGGTAGGAAGATGAGGTGGAGGGGGCAGAACTCCATGTGAACTGGGGAAGACAGACTGGAATGAAGAGACACAGAGGATGGCTTTTCACTGTCCTTTGAATCCAATGCTGCCCTTAGGTGGGAAGCCAGACCCCTCATAGGATGTGAATGCTCTGCAATCCCGCCATCTAGGGTCAGATTGTATATATGTCTAAATAAAACCCATATGTCATAAAGACATCACAGTCTCCGCTGTGCCTCATTGTCCCCAAAGGGAACACAGACCCTGGTAAGCATGCCTGCAGCCTCTGGAATCTCGCAACGCTCATGGAGATTGGGGCAGATTGTAAAAATATTAAGAGAGTAGGTGAATAAAACACTGGGAAGCACCTATGAAGCTTGGACCTAAGGTTGTCCACTGAGCATCTCGGGGGTCGAATTACATGTCCTGGTTCCGCTGAAAACATTGCTTTGAGAAGAGTGGTTTGGATTGGAGAATCAGCTGGGGGTATTAACCATTCCCCTGTCAAATTGTTGCCTGAACAATGGCTTTTCCTCCTACAACATTTCAAACATGTATTTGTTAAAGACTACATTCAGTACGGCTAACTCCAGCAAAGCTCCTGGCGTGACCCTTTATCCCTCTCTGCCCAAATTGAAGTTGTGACTGCTGTTTTTCTCCCTCTCCCACTAGCTGAAGGCTGAGTCATCCCTAAAAGATGTGAGTCACTAAGGAGTATTAAAGCCTTTTCATTAAATCCTCGATCAGGCAGCACGTTAACCAAAACAATAACGATAGGTCCAGTGATAACAATAAAAAAGACAGCAAAACACCACATTTTATCTAATTATTTACTTACCTCCTGGAAGGAGCGGGGGCTTATTCTTTACCATTGGACTACTATAAGGGATTTTGCTGCCAAATGAGGTAAATAGGTGCTCACAAAATTCTTCTGGGAGGTCAGCCTCCAGGAAAGTCTTCATAAATAACTTGAATCCTTCTAAGTCAATTGTCTGTAGAAGAAGACAGGGAATTATCTATACCTGAGTATTTTAGGATGAAACATAATGTTTTGTTTTGAAAGGTGGCACATAAATTTCTAAAAAATATATAAAGATCATTGCAGGCACAAGGCCTCTATCACACATGGGATGTGCACACATATGACCATTTTTCAACTGACACTGAATTCAATCAATCAATCAATCAATCAATCAATCTTTATTACGGTCCAGAGACCCAACAAATCATTACAAATCAATATACAATTCATACAGCCTACCTCCAGGTTAAGCAAGCATTTTGTTTAGAATATAGGGCTCATTTGTTCTTGCAACCACCGATAAAAACTTTGCCACTGCTAACGTTCTAGCATTTGTCTGGTCTTCCAGTAGGAACCTGACATAGTGAGCCTCTGATTTTCCAGGGAAAGGTACCAGCAAGGGTAGTATCAGTTCAGCCCTGGCTTGCTCATATTTTGCACAATGCAACAAAATATGTTTTATGGAATCGATGTCTTGAGCACACAAGCAAAGTCTGTCCTGGTAGGGAACTCCTCTCAACCTGCCAGACACTGAATTCTATATTTCTTTTATACTTATTGACCCAGTTTGTATGTCACAGCAAACCAGACAATGATTCACAGTGAATACACCTATCTGAGCTGTCTGTTTCCTCCACATACTAGTGAGGACAAGACAAACCATGATCCCTGGCCTTAGTGTTATGTCTAAACCAGAGATAATACTTGTTTCACTCCAGCACCCTGCAATGCAGGAATCACAACTAAAGCATCCGTGACAGTTGGTCATATGTTTAAAACCTTCCAATGAAGGAGAGTCCACAACCTCCTAAGGGAGTCTGTTCCACTATCAAACAGCTCTTACTGAAAGAAAGTTCTTCCTGATGTTTAATCAGAATCTCCTTTCTTGCAACTAGAATCCATTGGTTTGAGTCCTACTATCTGGAGCAGGAGAAAACAAGCTTGCTCCATTTCCCATGTGACAGCCCTTTAGATATTTGAAGACTATCAGCACATCTCCTCTCAGTCTCCTCTTTTCCAGGCTAAACATACCCAGCTCCCTCAACTGTTCCTCCTAAGGCTTGGTTTCCAGACCCTTGATCATCTTGGTTGCCTTTCCCTGCACATGTTCCAGCTCGTCAATATCCTTCTTAAATTGTGGTGCCCAGAACTGGAAACCGCATTCCACGTGTGGTCTGAGCAAGGCAGAATAGAGTGGTATCATTACTTCCCTTGCTATGGACACTGTACTTTGGCTGATGCAGCCTAGGGTAGCATTAGCTTTTTTTGCTGTTGCAAAGGGTAAAATGTAAAGGGCCCCTGAACGGTTAAGTCCAGTCAAAGGCGACTACGGGGTTGTGGTGCTCATTCACTTTCAGGCCAAGAGAGCTGGCATTTGTCCACAGACAGCTTTCTGGTTCATGTTGCCAGCATGACTAAACCGCTTCTGGTGCAAAGGAACACCATGACAGAAACCAGAGTGCATGGAAACACTGTTTACCTTCCCGCCAAAGTGGAACCTATTTATCTATTTGTACTGGTGTGCTTTCGAACTGCTAGGTTGGCAGGAGCTGGGACAGAGCAACAGGAGCTCACCTCGTTGTGTGGATTTGAAGTGCCAACCTTCTGATCGGCAAGCCCAAGAGGCTCAGTGGTTTAGACCACAGCACCACCCGCATCACTGTTGACTCACACAACCCAATGACAAGCACTGGACACACACACCCCACCCCTCCAGCAATAGTCAAACTCTTAACTGTCTATGGTTCAACACTGTTGATGCTGATTTTTGTGGGTGTAGCAGGAGGAGGGAGGGAAACTTATTAAGTACTGATGCTAAAGGTGCAGCACTTCTCCATCACACAAATTTCATCCTTGGTCTTCTAAACAACAATATTAGAAAATAGCAATCTGTTTTACATACTTTTAGATTAAGACTGCAAGTTCTTCCAGTCCGGTAAGGAGCAACTTCTTATTTGTATGAAGGCAAAGAATGCAGTACACAACACCAGAATACAAAGCTAATGAAATAGCAGACTCTGCATCTGTGATGTCTTGGAAGAAATATCCTGAGAGCAGTTTTAATGGGAGAGGTAAGCTTATTCATTTTTACAGCTGGCGGTCAAGAATAGTCATCCACTTCATTATGTCCCTGCGTCACCAAGCTTGTGGGAACCATGTGAGGTAAGAATTATTAGTCCGCACTGTCCTCTAAAGACATCCGCACACTCCTGCTCTGTGTGTCATGGCAAACACACTAAAAATAAATTGCAATATCTATATGGGAACAGCTACAAATAATGGGATACCTCTTTTTCCTAATTGCAAGGGAAAGCAAGCAAGATGCCTTTGCCCTACATAGTCCGACAAAAGCACAGCCACCATGATCATAAATGAAAACAGTATGAGAAGAGAGGGGTGGTGAATCATACTGAAATCATTTACGACACCCATAACAAAAAATCATGTCTGGCATAATTTAGAGAATATTATTAAGCATGTCAATAAGAGTGATACATGCACAATGACTTTCAGGCTGCACAATATATTTTGTTGAAGCATCCTTATAAAGTTCTTTTAAGCATGTGCCTACTCTGTCCAAGAGGCTGATGACTAGTAGGTATACAAATACAAAGGACATAGTTCCTCATTCTCGAGGTGTACAATGTGAAAATAGCCAAAGGAGGTTCAAAAACATGCAAGACAGTATACAAAGAAATATATTTCTATTGCTCTAACTTAGTCTATTCTTTCCCACGCTCTTAGGTGGAATCTACACACATATAAAAAACGCTGTGAAAATGCTTTTTTGAAAAAAAAAAGTTTCAAAAAATACATTAAATTTTGCATAGCTCACTGTCGCCATCTAGTGTCACATTTGTATATTTCACTTTACAACACATTTGAAAAGTTTTATTTGCAGCTGTGTAACTTCAAAAGCATGTCAAAGTGCAAGTAGATAAATAGGTACCGCTCCGCCGGGAAGGTAAACAGTGTTTCCGTGTGCTGCTCTGGTTCCACCAGAAGTGGCTTAGTCATGCTGGCCACATGACCCGGAAGCTGTATATACCGGCTCCCTCGGCCAATAAAGCGAGATGAGCACCGCAACCCCAGAGTCGGTCGCGACTGGACCTAATACACGACTGGACCTAAGCCATTCTATAACCAATGAGGTTGATTTGGATTCTCAACCAATCTACTTAAATTGGCTCTCCCCCAACCTCTTCTGAGGCACAATTCAGCATTCACACTCTATTGACTGGACCTAATGGTCAGGGGTCCCTTTACCTTTTTAAACTGAGTCCTTACTCCTCAAAATGGGACCACAAAATAGGAGCCAATCTATCTCACTATCAAGAGACCTTTCTAAGTTAAGGGGTCATTATGAACAAGGGTGTTCACAGGTGACAGGGTAGAAGAACATCTCATTCTACAGATAAGGACTTTGACAAAAGCAAGTCAGACACACCAGCTTAAAGCCACAGTTTTACAAAATATGGACCAAGACAATGAATCACTAGTCTCTAGTTCCAACAATATCTATAAGACCCAGTGTCATGAATTAAGCTTCTCCCGCTATTCTGTGACTGGAGTTTATAAGGATAATTAGGCAACTAGATAATGCATTTCATGTGAATTCTGAAAATCTGATATTTCATATGCATAATGCTCTATCCATCTCTTTTGGAAAATAAATAACATACAGTCCAATCCTGATCTCCACGAGTATTCCAATGTGCACAGAATGCAATTATAAGTAGGCTTACTTACGCCATATAATACAGGAGCTGTTCTGTACATACCACAAGGATGCAATCTTAACAGGAAAGTTCATGTCTACGACAGCACAATGGAGACCCTGCCTTTGCAGGGTCCAACAAAACATGTGTGTCTTCACCTTTCACACAAAACAGCGGCAATAAAATCTATTCATGAGTTTCCCAACAAAAAACGGTGCGGGTGGGGTGGAACAGTATGAAAGTGAAGTAACCATGAAGTCAATAGTCTACATTTTCTGTAACATTTTTGCAGAGGTGCATGCAACTAGAAAAAAGTATCAAGAGTTCTGCAAAGCTCCATAAAATCAGTAACATGCCAGATATATTATAAACAAACAAAAAACCACCAACGGTGCTTACTTGTTTAAGAATATCTTGCTTCTGGAGTGCATGAAAGAAAAGAAGAATATATAAATAATAGTAATACAGTCCAGCAATTCTGAATTTCTTTTCTTAAAAAAACAGCATTTTCAGCTGAAAGTCATTTTACAACTATGAAGATCAGAAAGTAATAATGTGGAAAGTGATAATAAGTCTCTTTATATGTAGTTAGTAATAAGCACAAAGAAATTGCTCTAGCACAAACTAACGAATGGTATAAATTTTGGATAGCCCCTTTTTTGGCCATGTAGCAACGTCACTTCATTTGCATATGAATTAGCACACCAGGAAGGCACAAGTTACCATGTCTGGTGTGGGTCTGGAAAATCGCTAATGTTGCAGGAGTACGATTGAAGGGTCCAGCTGAAACAAGACCCAAATAGGTAAGCTCCGATTGCTTGTTTCCACCATTTTTAATGTAGGTGTGCAAGGAACTGCTATATTTGTACTGAGTGTTCCCAGTGACCAGGCTCCCTTTACTGATCTAATTACACCCAATTCTGCCCAATTTCTCTCACTTGACAAAGGTGAATCTCTCTCTCTATGGTTCTAAATGGGATTCAGCAGCATCTCACACTCATCATCACAACCATCCATTGATTTCATTCCCATTTTACAGGTAAGGAATTGAATGAAATATTGCACACACGACCACAATCAGGATATGGCTCAAAACTGCCACGCAGCCACATTTAGGTTCTGTATGCAAGGCACCACCTGCCAATAAGTTATATGCATGTGGGCTCACTGCATGGTCTTGCCAAAATCATGGGCACAGAATCCACATAGGTTTACTCAGTTCACAAAGCAAAAACCATGCATAGAGGGGGGAGACCAGCTGCCAAAACCCCGACTGCAGCTCTTTGCACAGGGCTGTTGATTTGCCAGAGTCCAACTTTATATCAACTGGAGCACAAAGTGTCAGGCAACTTTAGAAATTGAAAAGAGAGCAGAAAAAGTAATCCTGCAGAATGCAAAACATTAATTTCAATCAACTAGTGCAAATATCTAAAAGTTAGAAAAGACAGACAAAGTTACCCCTTCAGGATTGTACTTTGCTAGTACACCATTACCATGGAATTCTTCCAAAACATCCTTAATTTTCTTTGTAGAATCTGCAAAAACAATGACGGAGGACATCAATTTATTCATCTGGTACAAAACAAGGAATACAAAGTACAGTATATTTAAATCAGTCATCCACCCCTAAACCAAAGCCTGTTTTCAACAAATGGTCAAAATTTCAATCCTCCAAATGAACAGAAGGAAAACCAACAGAATGGCAGAAGATTTGTTGTTGTTGTTTAGTTGTTTAGTCGTGTCCGACTCTTCGTGACCCCATGGACCAGAGCACGCCAGGCACTTCTGTCTTCCACTGCCTCCCGCGGTTTGGTCAGACTCATGTTTGTAGCTTCGAAGACACTATCCAACCATCTCGTCCTCTGTCGTCCCCTTCTCCTTGTGCCCTCCATCTTTCCCAACATCAGGGTCTTTTCCAGGGCAGAAGATTAGATAAACATTAATGAATAACAACACTTGCATAGGCTGAATTATAAACATTAATGCTTCTCCCAGCAGTTATTTAAAGGCTACTTATTGCTGCCTAAATCATACTACTACAATACTATCCACAATATAGAGTGAATACCAACAGAATGATACCCAAGGATTCCCAGACAATATTGAAGCAAAATCCTTTTAAGTCCTAGAGAAAAAAATAGGTCTTTCCAAGAACAGCCAGAAAAAAAAGCAGTTCTCTGTCCCATCCTTCATCAGAGATGTCTGGTAGAAAAGTAAGGACGGGAAGCATGGGGATCACAAGGAGCCTAACATTATGACCCTATAGGAAACGTTTAAGATTTCAGAACCACAAATGAGGAATAGCAAGCTTAGAAGAACAAGAGGTCAACGAGTTTATAATGTAAAAAGAAGAGCAATACATAATTACTAATAGGTGGTGGAAAATGTAAACTGGAACCTAAAATTTGTGAGTTACATGAAAATGTAAACTGGGTCACAGAAGTCTTGAGTAGAATTGTTTGGAACAGATTTTGTAAATATTTGGTGACAATGCCCTAGAATCATAATACTGTACTAGAAAACGAATATTTTCGTGACTTACAATATTTCTCAGTTATCTGCTTCATAGTGTTCTTGTGTTTATACTTGTACACAAATTGCAACAGCTGGTGTTTTAATTATTAGTTTCAATGCTTAGTTCTTTAGACGTGTTTGCATTTTATACTCAAAGGCTAGTGGCTGATGCAAATGGCAGCCATAGCAAAAGCAGTTCAGCCAGAGACTGTGGCGCTGGGGGAGAAAAGGGGATGAACATTTTCTCTCTGTTCCATGGTCTCAATGAAAGTTGCACACGCAAAGTGCTGCTACTTGCCACGTTAGGGGAAACTTGCGCACAGAATGCAGGTCAAAGTAGGGGTTTTTGTGTGTCTTACATGTGTGAAAGAAATTTATCAGGGTCAGCCTTCTCCAGCCCGCTATCCTCCAGATGTTATAGATTACAACTCCCATTAGCCTCAACCAGCATGGCTGTTGTTATAGTCCAAAATACATGAAGGCCACCAAGTTGGGGAAGGCTCATTTAAACTAAAAATGAACTCCATTCTTGATTCAGTATATGGAACCATGAAGTCTCATAACCTAAATAACTTCTGTTTCAGAAACTTCTGTTTCAGTGTATCTGAAGAAGTGTGCATGCACACGAAAGCTCATACCAAGAACTAACTTAGTTGGTCTTTAAGGTGCTACTGGAAGGATTTTTTTTATTTTAACCTAAATAAACATTCACTATCAATGGTACCATACAAATCTAGAACTGGTTTGTAAAACATGGACACCGTAAGTCTGCATGATGCATTGGAATTTAAATAAATTACGCTATCTAGTTTTCAAATGCAGTGGATGTCCAGAAGGACGCAAATGTACAATTGTGTATACACAATGCCTGACTTTACCTTCCTTGCACTTCATAGGATGCTGCTTCCAAGGACTTCACAACTTTTGGGGGACATAGCAGCCAATAGCAGAAGGCGCCTAATATTAAAATTGCTTTGCATTCTGTTGATGTGAACATCACAAATTTACTGAGTGGCAGTACAAGTTTCAGAAAATCAGGGACTGTGACAATTTAAGTATCAATTACAGTGGTATCTCGGGTTAGGAGGTCCGTTCTTAACCTGACACTGTTCTTAACCTGAGGTACCACTTTAGCTAATGGGGCCTCCCGCTGCTGCCATGCGATTTCTGTTCTCATCCTGAAGCAAAGTTCTTAACCCGAGATACTATTTCTGGGTTAGCGGAGTCTGTAACCTGAAGTGTCTGTAACTTGCGGTACCACTGTATCCATAAAACAAGAACAAAAATCAAGTAGCTTTTAATTTACTCCCTATATCCTGTTTCCAAACCTATGGGGTTTTGTGAGGGCATAACGTTTGTTTTTATTTTTTTGCAATCTAATTTTCCAATATTATTTTCAAAGTGATTTATGCTGCAATCCTAACCTCCCCCGCCCCCACCGTGCCCTTTATTTGGGAGTAAACCTCATTGAATTCAAGGGGACTTACTTCTGAGTAGACACAGTTGGGATTGTGCTGTGATGTATGTGGTGGTACTTTCTGGATGTACCGAAAAAGCAAGTGCCCATCAAAATATGCCCCCACCCCAGTGCACAAAAGGCAACAAGTTCTCTTTAAGAGCAAAGAGTTGCCACTGCTATGGCTTCAATTTACTGAATTAAGAATCTGAATTCTAATCCCACCCACACCAAGTGGAACTCTAAAATACCGAAGGAAATGGAGAAATAAGAATTCTTCCAGTTAATGGCTGTATTTACAAGCAACCCCCTCACTTAATTAACAAGAATGGGGATGGAGAGGTTAGCAAAAAATTGCAAAATGAACCTCAAACCTTCCTAATACAAGACATAAAAAAATGAAAGTTTTTTCCTCTGCTGTAAACTAGACTGTCTATTGCATTTTCTGAAAGCAGAGTTTTTATTATGTACTTTCATTTATGTGTATGCCTTGCGAAAATGTCTACACAGCAAACTGGATAGATGCAAGGTATAAAAAGTGCTAACCCAAAGTGAGAGGATGTGGGCTGATTTATATCAGTTGCATCTCAGAAATGTCTTATATTATACAAAAAGAGTTAACAGGCTGCTTGCAATAAACAAATAGCGCTGGCTTCATATATCTTTGCTTGTTTCCGAGGGTAATTAATATGCTGCAAACACAATGGTTAGATCAGAATGAAGTGTGATGTCAAATTTGTTAGGAGAAAGGGAGAAAAATAGCTTCAAAATTTTCCAGTGAGAAAGAGCTAAAAGGTTTTGCATACACTGTACCTAGAATACGTCATTCAGTCACTTTAATAGCAGTTTCTTTTCAATTTACATTAGCTGGGCTTGAATTGAATTTCAAGTCTGGATCAAATTTTGCCCAGTGTTCTGAACAAAATGTCAAAGAGCCAACTTTATCCTAGTCAAACCAAATTTTAGAAACAGAACACTTTTTTAAAAAAAGAAAAAGAAAAAGAAAGCTATCAAGACGATTCTGGGATTCCAGGTTGTACCCCAAAATTGGTTTCCTTGAAATGAAGAGGATAGGTTTATGGCATTTCTATGATGTAAGGTTTTATTTACATATGCATGGAGGCTGAACATAAGACAGAAATTTGCAACTTTAAAACCCCAGCAGATCCTGTTCTCCCATTAGATTTCTAGGCAGCTACAGTACCAATGCCGTAGCACTGAATTGTCACAAAGAACAATCTTCTTTATTTTTCCCCCAAGACTGCCATTCTATTCCCATTCTCTCTCTCACCCACACACCCACACCAATGATATGACCTCTAGCCACAGGTTTCTAACCAGCGGACTTGCAGGACTCTATTTTCAGCAGTCTCTCTCTCAACAAAGAAAATCTACTCCAGATTTTCTTTCCTTCTGCTTCAGATTAAGCTGCAAAGCCTCTGGATACACAGTCATCTAGCCTCTGGCCATACTTACTTGCCAGAGTACAAAATATACTGGCCCCTAGTATGGTAGCTGGTGGTTTTATTGAAAACTTTAAACAGGCAGCAGAGAGATCGTAGAAAATTTAAGATTTCTTTTTATCTCGCCTTGGAAAAGCACAAAGGTATAAATGCATGAGCTACTCTATGTATCATTTTCAGACTGAGCACATAGCCGCTTGAGCTCAAGGAGGGCCAATCATCACCGGATCAGGGCCACTTGCAGTGAAACAACTACCTAACCGAAATGTAGGCAGGGAAAACAGATCTGGGCCTCTATCATCAGTTTTCAGAGGCCTTTCATTAATTGATACCGAGTTTTGGAAGAGTTCCCAGTAATGGGGACCTTTCTGCATTCAAGAGTCTATTGTCAAGGCAGAATATATATATAAACACAGTTGTACCTTGGAAGTCGAACGGAATCAGTTCCAGAAGTACGTTCAACTTCCAAAATGTTCAGAAACCAAAGTGTGGCTTCTGATTGGCTGCAGGAAGTTCCTGTAGCCAATCGGAAGCCGTGGAAGCCCTGTCGGACGTTTGGCTTCCAAAAATAGTTCACAAACCGGAACAGTCACTTCCGGGTTTGCGGCATTCGGGAGCCAAAACATTGGAGAACTAAGCTGTTCGAAAACCAAGTACAAACAGACACACACAGACACACACACAACTGAATAATTTCTCTCTATATATACATATATTTACTTACAAAAAAATTGTTATGACATCAAATTGCATTTGGACACTTTTATGTCTTACATTTTCATATAGCTGAAAATTTGATACAAATACACAGAAATATAAAAGTTTAAAAAAATTGAGTACTTACATTCTGCATACTTCTGAAGCTGAGAGAATTCCGAAGGACTGAGGTTAGCCCATTTCTCCGTGTTCATCATAATGATGGCAAAGTGCAGTTTACATACCAGTCTTCTTGTCTGCTTCAGGTGGAGGTAATCAAAATACCCCCCAGCAGTTTTTACAGTTTAGTTTCTCAAATTATCAGATATCCAGGAAGAAGAAAATCAATCTGCGCTAACTTCTAGATGGTGCCAATTTTCTGAAGCTTCTGGCACTGATGGTATATGAAAACACTGTTAAAAGAAAAGCAAAAGCCACGATTAGGAGATGCAGAAATGTGCATGTGCTGCTTTTGATGATATATGCTAAAATATTCCTAAACATTCCACGAGTATGGCAAATCATTTGGGTCTGCCACAACCACCAACAGCTTTAGACATGGGAAACTGCCAGACTTTATGCAGTTAGTTGCCCTCCAAAGTTTTATGCTTTATTAGGTATACTTTTTAGTTACACTTTTCAGAAGTCAACAATGCTGAAGATCATGGCTGGAATTTTGACCCTAATGTCATGACTGTCAAGCAGGTTTCACACACTGCATGAGAAGGAACTAAGATCTCTGGACAACAGTAAGACTGGACCCTACTATATACTCATCAAATGACGTAACAACTTCATTTCAAATTATGGATGTTGAAGAATTCAGACAGAAACAGAAACTGCCTATGTTCTCTGACTCATCCCATGTCTAGAAGAGAAATCAATCCAGCAACTATGATTGGCATTCATTGTTGTCAGTCTGCAAGCAATACATGACATTTCTCCCCTTTTGCATTGGGTTCCCTATAATTATGGAAAATTCCACCACACCGGCCAGTGAGATGAATGACATAGCTTTTCAGAAACTGGAGTGCAGTGGAACAGAAGCAATGGTACATGCAGCAAACAAGTTAGAATGGAAACCGATGGCTTCTTATATCCGTAACTTCAAATACACATTTTAAACATATATTAAAAATTGATTGCACACACGGTAATCCTTGCACTAACAGAACATTCAGGCAGCGCTACTTTGGATACAACTGTTAAGATTCAAAAAAGTTTAAGAATGCAAGTTAAATCTGCAATGTGTTAGGAGGGAACACACTTTCAACAAGGATAGGAAGATTTCTTTATATAGAAAAATGTGAGCCGGAAAATATCCATGACATACTGTTCAATAACTTGCAGAGCAGAAGTAAAAGCTTACATAACATATAAACCAGACAAGGATGGTTAAGAATTAGAATGGTACATGTTGTGATAGGAACCTTCTTCAAACCTCTGTGCTACTTTTCCAGGGCTGTTCCAGTGGAATTCATGCCCCTTATGCCAAGCATGCCACCTAATACTTCCCGTTATAATAAACTATTTTAGAGCTTTTCACCTCAAGGTGTAATACGGATGTGTCTCAATAGAAGCTTTCATCCTCTTTTATCCTAGTCTCTCCCCCAATTGTTTTATTAAAACAAGGATCCTACTGCACCAAAGTCAATAATTACTGAAGGAGTTCCCTTGGAGACTTTTATTTTCTGGATTCAGCATCTAAACCTGGCATTAATTAGTTGGCAAGCAGAATAAAGCACTCTCTCAGCTCAGCTGGCACCTTTGCTTCCTAAATCATATTTTCCCCTCATATGCCAAGTTGTTAATTATTTTGAGATGTAAAAAAAATTTGCAGTAAACGAACAAATGAACTGTAATAGTTCCAGAGGAAAGGGACTCTGGTGAACAAAACAGTGGTACCTCGGGTTAAGTACTTAATTTGTTTTGGAGGTCTGTTCTTAACCTGAAACTGTTCTTAACCTGAAGCACCACTTTAGCTAATGGGGCCTCCTGCTGCCGCTGCACCGCCACCACACAATTTCTGTTCTCATCCCAAGGTACTATTTCTGGGTTAGCAGAGTCTGTAACCTGAAGCGTATGTAACCCGAGGTACCACTGTAATGGTCAAAAGATTTCCCCCTTCTAAAGCATGATGTTGCATGTCATCCATTGCAGGGCTGGAGGCAAGGGACAGAGTATGAGTGAAGTTTTTGGGAGGACTCTTGAGCCTTTGCAAAAGTCACATAATAGGCAGAAATTCAATTTGTGGTGTTTTCTGTCCCATAGAGGTGCATTTTTAAGGAAGTTCCACAAGCTTGATTTCTGTCAACCATGCTGCTGTTACAAAGGCACAAGAGCTCTGTCATCAAAATAAAGAAAGTTAGTTTACTGAAGAGCATCTGGTAACTGTCGTAGGGAATCCACGGCTATGGCTACAGTCCCATGCATACTAGCACATAATACTAGTGTTCAGTAGTCTAGGTCAACCTTTTTCAAACCCAAGACCCACTTTTAACCCAAACATGCATTTAGGGACCTATATATTAATCTTTCATCATATATTTGCATGATGATAGTCCTTTTGCTGAAACTCACAGTGGTCTAGTTGTCTCCCAAAAGTGGATGTTGGCATCTTATTACTTTCTGGATTTATCCTTCACTTTTCAAATAGAACATTGTGCAAGGTAGCATACAAAACATAGAACCTGAAAGGTTACAATAGAAAACTGCACATACAAACTATATAACTAGCACTGTAAACAAGCCACAAAAATGTCAGCAAGGTAAGAATTACCATCCTTCTAGCAATGAACTTGTGTGGTCCCTTGCCTATCATTTTGCTGGTGAAACAGGGCCACCTAATCATAAGGTCATGGTTTCTGTGCACTCGAGGGACTCAGGTACACAAAAGGACATTAGCCTGCAAATTGCTATAATTTTTTCAAATGACTCGACAAGCTCACTCGCTTCAAGTACCTGTGGAATGATGAGTGCATATTGTGGGTTGGGGGAAAGAGAACAAGCCAGCCTGCTTGCAGCTGTAGCCACGATCTGGAAAGCGATGTGCAACATGAGTTTATGAACAACACTGTTTCCTGCCCTGCACTTCTTTCAAGAGGAAAGAAATTAAAAAGGATACTCTCTCTCCCCTTTCTCCCTCTCCAGAAAACTCCCTAACCAGTTTCAAGAGTAGCAGCTAGCCTCAAACCTAAGCTCTTTAGATACAACACTGGGGAGGTTTCAGGAGGTGCAGCAAGAATAAACTTAACCCTTTCCCCGCTACAAAATTCCTGGGCTGGCTGGAATCCTTAATAGAAATGGACCTGGTGATTCACTGCAATGCTTTATTGCTGGTCTCCGTCTGTATTTACTTAAAGTTGGCACTAATACTAACTCAAAGCAGTCGGCTGGGCAGAGCATGATGGGGAGGCACTGCTCACCTGACTTTCTAGTGTAGAGGTCACTGCTAGCAGCCAAGGGGGAGAGGGGTAGGGAGGTCAGTGTGGGACAGACATAGTGGTGGAGTCAATCCAACACACCTGGATAGCTCGGTTGGTTAGAGCATGGTGCTGATAATGTCAAGAAGAAGAAGAGTTTGGCTTTGATATCCTGCTTTATCACTACCCTAAGGAGTCTCAAAGCGGCTAACATTCTCCTTTCCCTTCCTCCCCCACAACAAACACTCTGTGAGGTGAGTGGGGCTGAGAGACTTCAGAGAAGTGTGCCTGGCTCAAGGTCACCCAGCAGCTGCATGTGGAGGAGTGGGGACGCGAACCCGGTTCACCAGATTACGAGTCTACCACTCCTAACCACTACACCACACTGGCTCAGTAGTCAAGGTTGTAGGTTCAATCCCCGTATGGGACAACTGCATATTCCTGCATTACATAGGGTTAGACTAGATGATCCTCAGGATCCTTTCAAACCCTAGGATTCTATTATCACCACACTATGGCTACCTCTCTGCAGCCTTATTCCCCTCTGCTACCACCAGCAACCTCCACAATGGGAAGGCAGGTGCGTACTGAACATAACTATGCTGACAGAATGTTCTCCTATGCCAGGCATGTACATAGCAAGGAGACATATTGTACTGACTGTACAAAGCTAGTAGCACAAAGATAGCACCCTTGGGAAGCTGTAG